>NC_091471.1:280292525-280970568 GCF_036971445.1 Narcine bancroftii
TGGTACAGGAAATAATTTATTCTTCATTGAAATGGTGCCGTGGGATAAGAACATAGGAGCAGGAGTAGGCCATCTAGCCCGTCAAGTCTGTTCTGCCATTCCATGGCTGATCTGATGACAGGCTCATCTCTACCTACCTGCCTTTGCCCATATCCCCTAATTCCCTACTCTTTAAAAATCTATCCAACCTTGTCTTAAATTTATTTACTGAGGTCCCCTCCACTGCATCAATGGGCAGCGAATTTCACAGATTCACCGCCCTCTGGGAATAGCACTTCCTCCTCATCTCTGTCCTAAATCTACGACCCTGAATCTTGAGGCTATGTCCCCTAGTTCTGGTCTCTCCCACCAATGGAAGCTACGTACCTTCCTCTATCTGATTAATGCCATTCATAATTTTATATGTTTCTATAAGATACCCTCTCATTCTTCTCTTTAAAGTTCAGGTGCTGGATCAAGTGGGGATGGGCTCTGCATTTGAAATCTGAAGTTAGAGATTTCTTAACTGGGTTGACAAACAGTTGGGTGGAGGAGTGGTAGGGTGGAGTGAGCCCATCCAAGAGAGCAGATTTCCCTTCTATGGGAGAGCCAGCTGGCTGATCTGAGGGAACAGAAAGTCCTGCTGCAGCTGACTGGAACATTACCAAGACCAGGAAAGACATTTTGCTTCTATTTCCTACCTTCGTCCCTCCTTACCTCTGCAGCCATAGTGGTCTTCCTTGGTATTTTTAATGCACCTTGTCTGAGTGGCTTCAACCCTCCCTCTAACTCGCCAGAGTGACCATGCTGTTGTGCATTAAACGTCAACACCATCTCCTGGATACTGTAGTTGAAGCAAACTTTCAGGTGGCCCATTAGTAATTAATGGACCTTTAAAGGAAATACCTTCACTCTGTTTATTCATTAATGTTAATGTAAAAACTTCAGCAAGTGTTTTTAAAAAAGTAGATCAAAGGAAAATAAGGCAGTTGGCAGTGTCACTGTCCTCTTAAAGACAAAAGTGGCTTCATAATTTATCCTTGCACATTTCACAGGAAAGAAATAATTTAAGCGAAAAAGTATTTCATCTCATTGACAGAGGATCTGATTGATTTCTTTTAATCTCTCTTCATCTTCTGACTCAAATAACATCAGATAAACCTTTCCGATTATAGCTGAAGGGGACCCTTCCTTGAACTGCAGATCTTGATCAGATAAGCCACTCTCCTCACATTCTCTGCCCACTCACTGATGCCTCAGTGGGTCTGCAGGACTCTGAAGAGCACCACAGTGGGATCTCACAGAGTCACGCAGAATGAAAACAGCCCCTTCGGTTCAACCTACCCACACCAGCCAAAATGTCCCATCCACACTAGTCCCATCAACCCATTTCCTTTTAAACCCATCCTATCCATGTACCTGTCTGATTGTTTGCTTTAACATTGCACCAGTACTTGCCTCAACCACCTCCTCTGACATTATGTTCCATATGTCTATCTACTGCCAGTGGTCATCTCCACCTGTTGCTTCGCCACTCCCCCATCGCTGCAGGACTTGATGAGTTGGGTTAACTGAGATGAATCACACAACAGAAACCTGTGCGTGATGGAATTTTAAGAGGAACAGCTGTTGTACAGGGGTGATCCCACTCTCTCGACAGAAGAGACCTTGATCCAGTGGCACAGACAGCCCGTAATGGCTGGAGACCTCTCTTGCTACATTGGATGACCAAGGCGTCTAAGAGTCTCGTCATGCTCTTAGCACTCCATAACGCCTCTGGTCTTGCCTTCTTGACTGTTGGACCATAATCCGCCCCTTCCACTCAGTCTGCCAGGGGCCAGACTTCACACGCTGGAATAGATCTTAACCTCACCTAGGTTTGAAGACCCGTCTGCCGAGATGGTTTACCGAGGTGTGGCCTCTGTGTGTGCTACAGCAACTTGAAGCCACAGGTGAGAGCTGAGGGTCAGGTGGGGACTAGCTGCCCGAAAAGGTCATGACCCACCCCCCCCCACCACCACCACCAGAGATGCTACCCCTCCCTAGACAGCCCATACATCCACCGACCTCTTTGTAAAAAAAATTACACCTCAGGTTCCTGTTAAATCTTGTCCTCCCCACCCCCCCAACCCTCCACCTTAAACCTCTGGTTATTATAGTTCTGGAGAAGATCAGTCAGCTCAGTGACCCCAGGGTCACACAAGGACTTCCTGGTTTGTAAGCAGTGGGAGAGAACAGGAACAAAGTCGACAAATCCTTATAGAATAAGGAGAGGCCTATTCTGCGCTGTCACATTCTGCGATATATCTCCTTTTCACAGCTGTGATATCTCCTGTGTTTTTCATCACGTTACCTGTCAATTTCCCAGCAGAGGAATGGTAAACTTGTCGATTTTGTCACCTTTCCTACTCGTCTTCTCTCCCCTCAAGTTTGTCCAGGCCATTTTCCACATCTTCCCTTTTCAGGATCTCTCTCCCTCCATCTCAGGAGGCAAACAACCCACTGATAAGTACTGTAAGTTCACCGACTCCCACAGCTACCTCCAACCTTGTCTCCTCTGACCCTCCTGTAACCCTATGAACCTCATGTCTTTCAGTTTCTCCACTGAATCTGGTCTCAAGATGGAGCTTTCTGTTTCAGGATTTCTGAAGCATCCTCCTTTTGCCCATCTAATGTAGTTCATAGATGCCTCACTTGCATTTCCTCCATTTCCCAAAAGTTAGTTCTGCCTTCCCCCCACCGCCTAAAAATCCCCACCCACTCACTCCAACTCCAGCAGAGATAGAATTCTACCCAACCATCCTCTATGTCCAGCATATAAACCTTCACCATTTCTGCCAAGTGCAACAGGACCCCTCCCCATGGAGACAACTCACTCTGTAACTCCCTCATCTGTGTGCACTCTCTCCCCATCCATCCTCTCCAGCACCTTCACCTGCAATCACAGGAGGTGAATCACCTGTCCTTACCCCTACACATCCTCCGTCTCCACTATCCAGGAACCCACAGCCCATCCAGGTCAGCTAGCAATTCACTTACGCCTCCTCCAACCTGGGTTTTTGCAAGCAATTCTCCAGGAACATTACAGCATGGTCTTGCCATTTGGCCCATGATGTTGTACTGACTTTTGGAAACTACTCCATAACAATTCAATTTTTCTCTATCTCCCAGCCCATAACCCTGGATTTGTCTTACATCCATGTGCCTATCTAAGAGCTTTTAAATGTCCCCATTGTTCCAGCCTCCACCACCACCCTGGCAATGCATTCCAGCCACCCACCATTCTCTGTGCAAAGAATTTACCCTCACTTTCAACAGACGTCCTCTGGCATTTGCTATTGTTGCCCTGGGAAAAAGGCGTTGGCTATCCACTCTGTTGAAGCCCCTCATAATCTTATATACATCTATTAAGTCATCTCTCATCCTTCATTGCTCTAAAGAGAACAGCCCGAGCTCTGCCAACCTTGCTTCATAAGACCTGTTCACCAATCTAGGCAACGTCCTGGTAAATCTCCTTTGCACCCTCTCCAAAGCATCTACATCCTTCCTGCAATGAGGTGACATTGATGTGGTTTCCTGGACATTGGTGCAGACTAGGTGACCATTCTGTAGAGCAGCTGTGTTCTACCCCACCATGAGTTTCTGATTACTTGCCAACCCAATTTTCCTTCCCGTTGCCACACCGGCCAGTCTGTCCTCAACCCTCTCCAATACTGAGATGAAGCCAAACACAAGATAGAGGACCATCACCTCATATTCCAGTTGGGCAGCCTGCAGTCCAATGATAGGGACATGGAATTTTCCCAATTTCCAGTATCCCACCCCCATTGTTCCTTTCTCACTCTCACCTTCCACCTTGGTTTTCTCTCCCATTGTTCAGCTTTTCCGTTCCAATCTTCTCTTCCCCCTCCTGTCTTACCCGAATTGGTAACCTTCCCCAAGCTCGTTCATCTTCCCATCATCCACTCATGTATTGACCTTGATTTCTTCTAATAGAGTCTACCCTTCCTGCTCACCACCCCCCCCCCCGCCATACCTCCAATTTCATCTACCCATCATCCCTCTGTGATTAGTCGATTTTGTCACCTTTCCTACTCGTCTTCTCTCCCCTCAAGTTTGTCCAGGCCATTTTCTACACCTTCCCTTTTCAGGATCTTTCTCCCTCCATCTCAGGAGGCAAACAATTCACTGATATGTACTGTAAGTTCACCGACTCCCACAGCTACCTCCAACCTTGTCTCCTCTGTGAAAAGGTGGGTATGTGAGTGGGAAGGGAAGGTTGAGAACCACTGCTCCAGACCCAATTATTACTGAAATATTTTGCTTGAGAATAATTGTCATTGGCCCATTTCCTTTGGAGTTATGAGCCCGTGCACATGACGAGTCAATGAGGGACGATTAAAACAGTGGTTTTCAAACTTTTTCTTCCCCCTCACATCCCACTTTAAGTAATCCTTGACTAATCACAGAGCACCGATGGCATAGGGAATACTTAAAGTGGGATGTGAGTGGAAAGAAAAAGTTTGAAAGCCACTGCTTATACATAGATCAGTCAAAAAGTGTTTTTAATTGTGACCACTCCTGCAGCTCATTCCAGACATGGACCACCCTCGGAATGAAATAGTTGCACCCCTTTCCCCTCTCACCTTATATCCCTCCCCTCTCACCTTAAACCTATGCCCACTAGTTCTAGGTTCATCCAACCTGGGAACCCTTTTCTAGTGGAAAAAAAGTGATCTTTACACCGCTGCATAAAAGGTCCGAAGGGGGATTGACTGGTTAAATTCGCTCCATCTTCCATCAGCCTGGGGAGGTGGGGGCAGACTCAGAGGTGGAATGAAGTCGTTCCACTTTCTCCGTAAAAGGAATGCCGCTGAAAGCAGCTCCAAAGAGGAGGGCTGATGATGTTGCGATGATGCCGTCAGCCCACGACCCAGCAGTGCAAATTTTTTAAAAACTCATAAGGTTAATAGAGGCGATTACGTTGCGCAGGAGATCTGCCTGAGTCCTCGGGCTGCTTACACAAATCTCCACTAGCGTTCCTACCTGCTCTTTGGACGCCATTGTTGAGTATAGACAATGTTATATGCTTGTTGTCACGGTGGTAGATGCACCACTCGCCCCTCCTCCCTCAGCTCTGGAAGCCGGCTCCCGCCTCAGCTCTGCATAAAGGCACTGTGGGATCCACATCATAGACCGTCACCATAAAAGGTGAAATCGCCTTTTTTATTAACACGCCAGCTATAATGTGGGTTCAGCATAAAAAGGTCATGTGAGCATTCATTTTATCTATGCCCCTCATGTAAGGTCACCCATTAGGATCTCTTCCAGCAGACTGAAGAAACAATTTAAAAGAATCCATCTAATAATTGTATCTCTTTTCTCAGAAAAGTTGAGACCAGTGAAGAATTTGCATTTAAAGGGAATCTTTAACAGAGCAATAACATCCCATGATGCTTTGTCAAACAAGATGTAATACCTTGTCATATAAGTAGATGTTCAATAACTTTGACAAGGAGAAAGGGTTTAAAGAGCATATGGGATAGAGGGAAGCAGATGCGGTTGCCAATAGACAAGCAATTTTTAAAGCTGGAAAAAGCAAAGATTTGCGACATGAATAAATACATGGTCACAAAAGAGCTGGAGAATGTCAGCAGGTCACGCAGCATCCATAGGAAGTAAAAGGTCATCAGGTTTCAGGCCTGAGCCCTTCCTCAGGAGTGAAATGTCAGCCCAGGCCTAAACGCCAGTTGCCCTTTGGAAGCAACGTGATCTTCTGAGATTCTCCACTACGGTGTACTGCACTCGACCCCTAACATCTGCAGATTTTCTTGTTTGCCAATAACGACACAGAAGGGGAATCTGAGAGTTGAAGAGCAAAGATATAATTTGTTCTGGCATCCAGGCATCCTCTTCCAGGACCTACCATTGTCTGGCAAAAGAGAGAATGCTTGAAATATTTCAGCAGATCAGGGAGCTTCTTTAGAGGGAAGAAAACCGAATGAATTGTCAATGAGTAAGAAGCCCCTCCCCATCTAATTAATTGGCAGCAAGGACCTCCCAGTGGCCAACCAGTTCAATTCCAAGCACCATTGCTTGAACTCTCCAACCAGATAGCATGAACACCAACTTCTCCAATTTCCATTAAACCCCTCCCCAATCTCTCTCTCTATTCCTTTGTCTCCCCCTCCAACTCCCCACCCTCTTCCCCTATCTTCTACTCTCCCATCTATATCAATCTACGACCTACTTGTTAGCCCCTCTCCTTGTGCCTTCCTCCCTCCTCTCCTCCCCCACCCCCTCCCCCACCTTTTTAATTCTGGTTTTTATTCTCATACCCTGAAATGTTGGATACCCTTTACTTCCTAATATGGATGCAGTGTTTCTGCGGCGCATTTGTCTCTTGCACTCGACCACAGGATCTACAGATGTTCTTGCTGAGCTGCGCAAGCTTTTAAAAGCTTGTGGTTTTCTGAATGACTATACAAGCCAGTCCTCATCTTATTCCTCGTGTCAACAGTGACTTTGGGCTGTTTGCTATTGATTGTAAATTTAGGGCCCTCAGGACAGGTGGCTAGAGATAGAGAGCAGTGGGGAAGAGAGGTTGATGATGAGGAGCCGGTGTAACTTATCAAAGACACAGCCCAGAGAGGACTTGTACTTGGTGCACTGAGTGCACGAGTTTCGATAGCCTTAAGTATGAGCAATGCCAGCCAGGAATGTATAGATTGGCAAGCAGTGACAGTGCAAATTTACGTGGTAATTATACTGCTTATATGTCAACAAAAATGAATTTTTTAAGCAAATTATGTTCCTATATCCTGTAAAAATAGAAATGTGATTGTCGGGAATGGAATTACTGAAGAATAAACCTGTTGTTTAAGTTATGAGTATTATGATGGAATTATTTTCCCAGACACGAGAGTGAACTGTTCTGCAACTGTTGCTATTGTTAGGAAGTTCTTTCAATTTTATTCATGTGGTTGGATCAAGTCTGTCTTCCAGTGACTGAGCAAACTCATCCACTGACTGGCCGAGGCCAAGGAACAGGGCTGTGCTGTTGACTCTCTCGAGGGCAAGAAATAGCAGTCAGCAAGGGGCTGTTTTATTGCCCATCCTCTGATTCCCATTGGGAAGGCGGTGGTTCGCTCTCATCTTGAACTGGGTGGGGGGGGGGGGGGTGGGTGGAGCAAGATGTTATGCAGAGCCAGCTTTACTGAGGAACAGTGATGCCTTTTCAGTTTGAGGAGGGGAGAAGCCGGGAGCTGCTGCTGTCCGCAGGAACCTGCTGGCCTCGTTCATGCCGGTCAAGGTGGCAGGTTTGAAAAGTGTTCTGGAAGGAACCTTGCTGGCACAGCACCGCACAGGAACACGCCCTTCAGCTCATGGTCTATGCTGAACATGACCTGCAAATCAAAATATATCTCGGCTGCTTGCACCTAATAGATAACCTTACTCCCCTTCATATTCATGTCTGTCTCGAAGCCTCTCAACCCCTGCCTCTAACACTACCCCAGGCATCCTCTTCCAGGACCTACCATTGTCTGTAAAATATTTGACCCATACTTCTTTAAACTGCTCGCCCGTATCTTAAACACATGTCCTCTGGTGTGTGATGGTTTGCCCTGGGGTAATGATTAAGATTGTCAATGCCCCTCAGGATTTTATACACCCCCTCAGCCTCCTACCCTTCAGTTAGAACAAGCCAGATTTGTCCAATCCCTCCCCATAGCACATGCCCTCTAAATCTGACAGCTTCCTGGTAAACCTCTTCTGTCCCCTTTCCAAAGCCTCCACCTCCTTCCTGCGACCAGAATGGCACACAGTGTGTCCCGTCCAAAGTTTCATATTGCTGTAACGTGACTTTTGTAAGAACCATGACTTCTTTAATTTTGAGCTGTGGTTTTTGCTGTTCCCACAGCGTGCGCACTGTGCCGTGCCGGTGGTGAGTGAGGGAATCGACAAGCTGGGTATTGTCGATTGCCAGACTGCTTTCTTGCTTACTAACGCTGAACACAGGATATACAGTTAAACTTGGGCAGGACTTGGCGATGGGAGGTCAGAATTCTTCTATGATACTGCAACTGAAATATCTTTAAGATCAAAGTACTTTCAGGAGCCAGGAAAACCGAGATCTGTGGTGAAGCACAGTTTGGTTAGGCAGGAATGAGCTGCCAGTTAGCCTGAGGTCTGTAATCTCGGTCGTGGCTATCCCTCAAGGTCGAGGATGATGGCCTTCGTTTCGTTGACCCACAGAGCAAAAATGCCTGTGCTTGTATTTGTTTAATGTGTACTTGATGTTGCCCTCCAAGAAGCACCTTGTACTTCACAAATCAATCAACTAGTTCCAATGGCATGAAAACCATAACGATTTTAGATGATGGCAGTCGTCGTCCGCCTGTTCCACCGCTGAGGTCCGCACAGCAGCAACGGCAAGCTGTAATGTCCACCAGTGTTGCTGTACTGAAATACTCATTGAGCTGGAAGTCAGGAACTCCGTCCCTCATCTCTCCTTCCTCCTTCCTCTGCTCCTGCCGTCTTCCTCCACTCCTCCCCTCTCCCTCCACCCACCTCCCAACACCCGTCCCCTCACCCTTCTCGCTCCAACCCTCCCCTCTCCCTCCGCACCAATCTCCACGCCTTTCCACCCAGCACACAGTATCTTTGACCCTCTGGCATATAAAGGAATGCAGGAGCATCAAAGTCAGCACTGCCAGGCTGGGAAATAGCTCCTTGCTACCCATGAGATTGAAGAATGGTATCCTGTACCCAAGTAAATCGTCCCAAAATATTTATATATATTTACTTTAAATTTTATTTTTATGTCCACAGGATATGTGCTTTGAATAGGTGTGTGAACATGTGTGTCGGGAGAAACGCTGTTTTGTCTGGTTGTATATGTACAGTTGCCGCTGTAACCGTGTCTGCCTGTCCCGCATCGGACTTGTCAGCCACAAACGAGCCTGCAGCTGACGTGGACTTTTACCCCCTCCATAAATCTTCGTCCGCGAAGCCAAGCCAAAGAAAGATATGTACAGTTGAATTTGAGATTACCATGGGGCTGTGAAGACTGCTTTTGTCTGTGATTCCCGCTGTTTAGCAGCACTTAATGGAAGTGCAAATGCGTCAGTGTCTTAGAGGGCAGCTATTATCCAAGACCCAACTACCCAAAGGTCCAATATACGTCAGCCAATCACAAACTCTTGGAGGAACCCAGTGGGTCAGGCAGTATTCCTTGAGGAGACTTGGTGTTTGGGGTCAAAACCCTGAATTGATAGCTGAAAAGAAATGTAGCAAATGTTTCTGCCTTGATGTCATTGCCATTGTGGGAAATACATTACTGTCTGGCTGCACTGAGTTAATTACTCCATTTTTAACAAGAATGTGGTATTTAGACAGCCAGACAAGGGGATGTGAATCTGAAATGATCATTATGAAATTCAAAAACCAATCCAAGAGAAACCTCCTTTCCCAGAGAACGAGGAATGTGCTTTCAGCTGGAACTTCTGAGGCAAATAAACCGTAAAAGTGTTTTAGAGGTCATGGTGAGAAATGGGGAAAAAGATTGAAGGGGGAAAATTATAAGAGGAACATGAGGGGAAATTTCTTTACACAGAGGGTGGTGGGGATGTGGAATGAGCTTCCGGCAGACGTGGTCGAGGCGGGATCATTGGTTACATTTAAGGAAAGACTGGATCGTTACATGGATAGGAGGGGACTAGAGGGGTATGGACCGGGTGCTGGTCAGTGGGACTAGGAGGGTGGGGATTTGCTACGGCATGGACTAGTAGGGCCGAACTGGCCTGTTCTGTGCTGTAAGTGGTTATATGGTTATATGGTTATAAGTGGGGAAAGTCTTGGGCAGTCATCGCAGCAGTTGGATAACGTAATACTGAGCTGTTTCGTGAATTCTCTTAGAGCAATGTTGGATGTGCACAGCTTGTATTGTTGCTCCCAGCACCAAATCTGAGTGATTTCTCCACACAGCACTCGGGCAGTGCAAAACCCTGCTGGAAGATTGGCTCAGTTTCCAGGAGCATTAACACAGTCATGGCTGATGTGGAAAGGCAGAGGTTATCAGCCATCTTGATATGACCATGTTCTACATTGAAAATCCTTTAGTTACAGCTGAAAGAGGAATCAAGGTACCAGATTTTATCTGATTAGTTTCTGGATCACAGCATCATCTGGTGAGGAATATTGTGGCGGGAGGGGGAATAAACCGGCTTTCCAGATATGCATCTTCAGATGTTTTCATCTGCCTGCTGCAGAACCATGACCTTTGTATCAAATTGAGGCTATAGTGTATGTTAGAGGGGGCAGGCTGAAAAGAGACAGGCCTCTGACTACCGCAGTTCTGCATTTCCTACACAACTCAGACTGGAACTTCTTTACTCTGAGCTTGAAATGTTTGAAGGTTAGTCAGATGTTTCCAGGAGAAACAACAGGTGAGGGGTGTAGATAGAGCAAGCAAGGTTCTCCCACTGAGGTTAAGTGAGACAAGAACTCATGGACATGAGGTGAAGGTGAGATGTTTAAAGGGGACATTAGAGGAAACTTCATCTTGCAGAGGGTGGTGAGAATGTGGAATAAGTTGCCAGCGGAAGTGATTAATGCAAGCTTGATTTTGGCATTACAGAGAAGTTTGGATCACTAGATAGACGGGCATGGTATGGAGGACTATTGCCCCGGTGCAGGGAAATGAGAACAATTATTCAGCATGGACCAGATGGGCCAAAAGGCCTATTTCTGTGCTGAAGTGTTCTGTGGTTTTATTCAGTTGTGCGTGCGTGCATGTTTATCAAAGGGTACAGAAAACAGAAATTGGAAAAATACTGCCCGTGCTAAACTCTGCAACAAGAACAGATACCACTGGATACTCAACAGAGCAAGCACCATCTACGGAGAGAGACCCACAATGTCAATGGTTCAGCTCAATAATCCTGAGGATGGGTCTTTAACCCGAAGCATTAACTCTGTTGTTCTCACCACTGATAATGCCAGGCCTGCTGGGTTTCCAGCAGTCTCTATGTTTAAAAAAAAGATATGCATGGTGTCTGATTTCACAGAAGGAGGCCAGTAGCTTAGTTACATCTGCAAATGTTGCTCTCTGTTGTGGGGTGGGGTGTTGGAGGTTTGGTAGTAGTGACCTGCACCTTTTGAATCCCTCACCAGACTGAATCAATCAATATCCACTTGGATGGGCCATGTTGGTCTGGATGTGTTTCAAGTTTAAATTAATTCATCACAAAATACCTGGTACAGTCAGAAGAGTTCTTCTCCAAGCAGACTGACAGGTTGTTTCTAACATTCATAGAGTGGTGTAAAGTGCACAATTACAGGTTGTAGGATTGTAATGGAAAAGGAAGGATCACTTAGCAGTATGCATGGACAGTGTGAGAGCACTGTTGTGGGGTTCGTTCAGGAGCCTGATGGTGCATACTTTCACACTCTTAAACCTTCTCTCTGGGAGATGAGAGTGTGTCCAGGCTGTGATGGGTCCTCCACTGTGTTAACTAGAGAGCTGCCTGTTTTTCAACTAGAGACTACTGTAACTAGAATCACCTGTACTGTAATGAGAGGGTTGTTTGTACTGTAACTAGAGAGCCATCCTTACTGTAACTAGAAGTAAAACATGAAAATCTGCAGACAACGTGGTTGAAATAAAAACACAGTGCTGGAGAATCTCAGCAGGTCAAACAATGCCCTTTATGTAGCAAAGGTAAAAATACATAACCAGTGTTTCGGACTTGAGCCCTTCATCATTCCTCGGGGGCTTTGGTTTCCAACCACTGTTCAAAACGTACCAGAGGTATAGGTAATTGGATGTAAATTGGGTGGAATGGACTCGTGGGCCAAGCTGTAGGTCTAAAAAAAATTAATCTGTAATTTGAGTCACCTTCACTGCAACTAGAGAGTCACCTGTAATGGCATCTCCTTTTGCACCTACAAGCCTCTAACTTGCCTTCTGCGTGCTGCCACTTAGCAGCATCACACAGAAAAGGCGTTTGTTTCCATTTGTACATTGATGCCTACTTTTACCTCACTGTTCCCCCTGTTTTCTTTGCAGCTGTGAATGTAAAAAGCCTGCAGAACTCTTGCACAGAAGGAGGGAGGCAATTCATCTTCAACCCTCCCTGAGCGGTTCAAGTCACAAGCCACAAAGCCGCAAACGTAATTGCACTTGCCTTCACATATTGCCACAGCAGTGGTTAAAATGGATCCAGTTGCTGGTTTGATGTAATGGTATTATTTATAATCTTGTTACACCACAGCAATCGGATTTCACTGCAAATCAATGCAGATTATTTCTCTGGAGACACACAAGTGACCAGAATCAAAAGCAAAGCCCCCACTGCTGGGGGAACTCAGTGGATTGAAAACCATCTGTGGGGGGAATGGAATTGGGGGTCCAGATCCATGGTCTTGGACTGAAACTGTCACACTTCTTTCCCCTTCATACATACTGTTTGGCTCACAGAGTTCCTTTTTTGCTCCAGGTTGTCTCTCTGCACATCACACCGATGGTGACAGGATTTTTAATCATCTGTCAGATTTGTCAATGTCCATTTGAAAAAGCCTTGCAACTTTTTTTTGGTCTGACACCAATGAGTTGTGTACCAATCAAGACTGACATTCCCAGGCCAGTACTGAGAGAACTCCACACTCTCAGCTAGATATGGAGGAACTTGCGCTAGTTTTTTAATGACATGGGGAGATTTATCTGGTACCCTAACGCAATTCTGGAAACACCGGGCAGGTCAGACAACATCCAATTGCAGCCCCGATTTCTTAGATTTCTGGATCATTGGGGCAAGTCAGACCTGTACAAAAGGGACAGGCTACACTTGAACTGGAGGGGGACCAATATCCTGGCAGGCAGGTTTGCTGGAGCTGTTGGGGAGGGTTTAAACTAGTTTGGTGGTGGGGGGGGGGGGGAGTTGGGAATCAGAATGAGAGTACGGAGATTAGGGAGGAAGAACATCTAGATTGGAAGGGAGGGAACAGAATGTAAAAAAAATAAATGGAGGGAAGGAGGTAAAGGAGTGTATGTGGAGGACAGTCTCTCAAGTGCATATCTTTTAATGCAAGGAGCATTGTAAATAAGGAGGATGAGCTTAAGGCATGGATGGCCACATGGAAATAGGATATTGTGGCCATCAGTGAAACTTGGTTGCAGGAAGGGCAAGTTTGGCAGCTAAATATTCCAGGATTCCATTGTTTTAGGCATGTTAGAACAGGGGGGGAATAAAAGGTGGAGGATTTGCATTGCCTATTAGAGAGAACTTTACAGCAGTGCTATGGTTTGGTGAATGGTTTGGTGGGATCATCCAGCGAGGCTATTTGGGTAGAATTGAGGAATGGCAGAGGCATGAATATATTAATTGGAGTGTGTTATAGACACCAGATGGGCTGAGGGAATTAGAGGAGCAAATTTGTAAGGAGATTGCATATATGGTAATAAACACAAGGTGGTAGTTGTGGGAGATTTCAACTTTCTGGAATTAACTGGGACACCCATACAGTAAGAGGGCTGGATGGGGTAGAGTTGAAGTGTGTTCAGGAAAGTTTTCTTAATCAATACGTAGAAGAACTGACTCAAGAGGGAGCAGTATTGGATCTCCTATTAGGGAACGAGATAGGTCAGGTGACAGAGGTTTGTGTTTAGGTCTAGTGATTACAATACTATTAGTTTTAGGTTAGTAATGGAAAAGAATAGAGATTCTTGATTGGAAGAAAGCAAATTTCAAGGGGATGAGAAAAGACTTGGAGGGTGTAGATTGGGATAAGATATTTTCAGGGTAGAATGTAGCAGATAAATGGAGGATATTCAGAGGAGAAGTTCTGAGAGCACAGAGTCAGTCTGTCCCCATGAGAATTAAAGGAAAGGTTAGAAACTGTAGGGAGCCTTGGTTTTTGCAAGATATTTGGAGGAAGAGGGATGTATACAACAGGTATAAACAACAGGGAATGGGTGACCTGCTTGAGGAATATAAGGAGTATTAAAAAAAGAATGAAATGAGAGCAGCTAAAAGGAGAAATGAAGCTGCTTCGCAGGAAAAGAAAAAATAAATCCAAAGGGTTTCTATAGGTACATTAAAAGTAAAATAATAGTGAGGGATAAAATTGGACCCCTTGAAAATGAGAGGGATAGGCTCCGTGAGAAGCCAGAGGAGATAGGATAAATTTTAAATGATTTTTCTTTCTTCAGTATTCACTAAGGAAAAGAATATTGAGCCAGATGAAGTGAAGAAATATGGTAGGGAGCTCATGGATAATGTAAGGATTAATAAGGAGGTAGTGTTGGCTCTATTGAAAAAGATCAAGGTGGATAAATCTCTGGGTCCTGACAAAATATTTCATAGGACCCTGAGGGAGGTTAGTGAACAAATAGTGGAGCATTGACAGAATTATTTAAAATGTCACTGGCCACAGGGGAAGTGCCGGAGGACTGGAGGGTAGCTCATGTTGTTCAGCTCTTCAAAAGAGGATCCAAAAGTAAACCTGGTAATTATAGGCCTGTAAGTCTGACATTGTTGGTGGGTAAATTAATGGAAAGTGTTCTTCGAGATGGTATATACAACTATTTATAAAGATAGGGGTTGATTCGGAGTAGTCAGCATGGTTTTTTATGTGGGAGATCATGTCTAACAAATCTTATAGAGTTTTTTGAGGAGGTTACTAAAAAGGTTGATGAGGGTAAGGTGGTGGATGTTGTTTATTTGGACTTTAGTAAGGCTTTTGATAAAGTTCCCCATAAGAGGTTAGTAAGGAAGGTGGAAACATTAGGTATTAATGATGAAGTCGTGAAATGAATTCAACAATGGTTGGATGGGAGATGCCAAAGAGTAATGGGGGAAAATTGTTTGTTGAATTGGAGGCCGGTGATGAGTGGAGTGCCTCAGGGATCGGGACTGGGTCCACTGCTGTTTGTCATATATATTAACGATCTAGATGATGAAGTGGCAAATAGGATTAGTAAATTTGCAGATGATACAAAGATTGGTGGTGTTATAGACAGCAAGGAAAATTATCAAAGCTTACAGGGTGATATAGGACAGTTAGAAGAGTGGGCTGAAAGATGGAAGATGGAGTTTAATACTGATAAATGTGAGGTGCTACATTTTAGTAGGACTAATCAAAATAGGACATACACGTTAAATGGTGGACAATTGAGGAGTGCAGTGGAAAAAAGGGATTTAGGAGTCATGGTACATAATTCCCTGAAAGTCGAATCACATGTGGATAGGGTAGTGAAGAAGGCATTTAGTATGTTGGCTTTCATAAATCAAAGTATAGAACAGGAGTTGGGATGTTATGTTGAAGTTGTATAAGGCATTGGTGAGGCCAAATTTGGAATATTGTGTGCAGTTTTGGTCGCTGAATTACAGGGAAGGATGTAAACAGTATAGAGAGAGTGCAGAGGAGCTTTACGAGAATGTTGCCGGGGTTTCAGGGTTTGAATTACAGGGAAAGGTTGAGCAGGCTGGGTTTTTATTCCCTGGAGCGTAGAAGGTTGAGGGCTGATTTGATAGAGGTATTCAAAATTACAAAGGGGACAGGTAGAGTCAACATGGATAGGCTTTTTCCATTGAGAGTGGGGGAGATTCAAATAAGAGGGCACGGATTGAGAGTAAAAGGGGAAAGGTTTAAGGGAAAAATGAGGGGAATTTCTTTATGCAGAGGGTGGCAGGGGAATGGAATGAGTATCTGGCAGTGGTGGTAGAAGTGAAATCAATGTTAATATTCAAAGAAAGGTTGGATAGGTATATGGATGGGAGAGGTGTGGAGGGTTATGGGCCAAATGCAGGTCAGTGGGACTAGGTAGGAGAAGGTGTTTGGCACAGACTAGTAGGGCCCAACTGGCCTATATCTATGCTGTAGATCACACATGTCAAACTCTGGCCCGCGGGCCAAATTTGGCCCGCGATATAATTATATTTGGCCTGCAAGATCATTTCAAAAATGTATTAGAGGTGGCCCGCCCTGCAGCGAGAGCCGATGCTGTTTTTTGGTAATGTCACCCCCACCATCCTCCCTCTTCATTGCACATCCTTCCCCACCCCCTAACTATCCCCTCCCCCCTAAAACCACCCCCCTTAAAAGATGGCCAGAATATTCTCAAAAAGGAATCCAGAATGGTAAAGTTCCACAAACCATCTGCTGGGAATCCTAACAACACCTGGGCATCAGATCCACGGGACGCGGAGGGAGCAAGAGTGTTGCAGGTTGACCGTGCAAACTTTGAGAACAGGGAAAACAAAATTGTAACACGAGAAGTCTGTCGATGTCATCAGTCAGCAAGCCAGTTGGAAGGCTCCCCGCACAACCAGTCACTTCTCCCACCTGTCGAGCGGTGCAGCAGATTGGCGAGCGCCTGTGATTTCCTGTCGGCGCGACGGACATGGCAGGCTGCGCACGGCCCCCGCTGTTCCGCAAAGGCTGATCGGCAGCGCGCTGGGCCTGAGTGGGTGGGTAAGCAGGGGCGGGCAGAGGGTGTAGGTGAGGAGTAATGGGCAGGGGAAGTTATGGTGGTGCGAGGGGCAGTTAGAGGGAGGGATGAGTAGAAGGAGGGGTGGATAGGGAAGAGGTAAAAGGAGAGGGGCAGGGCGAGTAGGGGAGGGGTGATTAGAGGGTGAGAGACGGGTAGAGGGAGGAACAGGTTGAGGGGAGAGGCAGTAGAGGGGTGTGTATAGGATGGGGTGGGTAGAGGCAGAGCGAGTGGAGTGAGGGGTGAGTAGAGGTTGGGTAAAGGACTGGTCAGGTAGAGGAATGGTGGGTCGAGGGTGAATAGAGGCCTAGAGCCTGAGGAGTGAGCAGGAAATGCTGAGTCCTGATGCAGGCCAAAATGGACACAGCCTGTGAATGCTGACTACATCTCCACAGGGACCAAATATGTTTCCCCAGGTCAAGCAAAGGGTGAACTTGAGCTACCTACTCCTGACCTGTAACATTATCCTCCTAAAGTTATATCCTAAAGTTTAACATTACATATGTTGAAAGAAGAGAAAACATGCAGATGTTGTTGAAAATTTTCAATAAATATTTAGTTCGGCCCTCGACTTAGTCCAAGTTTTTAATTTTGGCCCTCCGTGAATTTGAATTTGACACCCCTGCTGTAGATGGTTATATGGTACACCATCCACATGTAGTCATTAGAGAGAGCACAGGGATCCCTGACTTTTCTCATCCCACAGGAGAAGCATTCCTCTGCCCTGACTGCCTTCCTGCCTAATCAGTTTCAAGGTCCTACCTCAGCCTCTGCTCACCGAAGCCTCTCGAGCCAAAGCCTCAAAGTCCCACTCACACAGCTCCACAATGGCTGCTCCACTTGGGATACTTCTTCCTTTCACTGGCTACAGGGACCACTCACTTCCTTTATAACTCTTGCCTCCAGCAGCAATCTTGTTGGTTGCATGGACCAGTTGGGCTGAATGGCCTGTTCTAAGCAGTATGGCTCTATAACTGTGCCTTACTGTGTATAAATTAGGTTGTTGCGCTTGCTGCACTTACTCATGTTTCAAAAGTACCGTACTTACCTGGCCTGGGAATGTTTTGACATGCCGTTTAATGCTTGTGGAAGTCACTGTATATATCGAGACAGTCACAGTCCCTTGCTAGATCACCACTTTCAGACTGTCAACATAACAGCGTTATGTAATGACAGGTTTTATTTCACACTGGAACGCATGTGAACAGAGCTTTAGCTGGTCTTTTCTGTTCGCTGGAAACATTTGGCAGTTAAGAGCGCCTGTGGAGAGAAAAGCAAAGTTTACATTGCAAGTTCAGTGAGTTCTAAATAAAGGCCACTGATGAGACATTCACTCCTTCCTGTGCGATTCCTGCTGGACATTTCTGGCACTTCATGTTTTTATCTGGTTGTTGCTATCGATTTGTCTGCCATCGATATCTAATAAAAGGGTTGATGTTGGTCAGCTCATTATCCTTTCTAATTTGTCAATGGGAGCTCTCTTCTCTCTGTAAGAAGCCCCGGATTACAGAGGCCAAAACCCACATCGATGACTCTGGTGTCGTACTGAGCTTGTGACGCAATGTAATGCGAGATCTCAAGTATTGATACACATATACGACTCCTACTCTCTATGCAGCACGTACTGTCTGTTCCAATTGTGATTAAGTTAAAGTCCGACTGTACATATCCACCCTGATGAAGCAGCGTTTATCCAGACCACAGTGGGCACACATACACACACACAGCACCGAAGAATGATGCCACAGTTAATCTGATCAAGAAGCAGAATATTGCAGATGCTGGGAATCTGAAATTAAAGCAGAAATTACAGAAAGGATCCAGTGTTGGGGAGAAAGAGATAGTCAAAATATGGGTGCAGACAAGGGCAGCTGGAAACAGTCAATGTTCCAGCTCCCTCACCTTTCATCTGTCCCCAAACCTGTGAGGGGTATGGGATTTAAGGGATCATCAAAAGTAATTTAAGGGATCGTCAAAAGGAAAGGCCAGCCACAGGGTGTATGAAGGCTGGGGGTTAAGAAGGAAATATCAGCTTCTCCCTGAGGCCCTATGGATATTGCTCCAAGCAACTTTGGAGAGTGCTGGGAGCAGACAAATAATTGCTCGAGGGACTCAACAAGTCAGACAGTATACATGGGTAGCAATAGCCAGTCATTGTTTTGGCTTGGAATCCTTCATCAAGATGGATGGGTGAAATTACATATATAATGGCGAAAGAAACTGAGAGAAGGACTCAGAGGTGATTGGATAGAGGATAAAAGCAGGAGGTGGTGGAAGTCAGCTTTTTTACCCCATTGTAAATGATAAATGCCCAAAATGTTGACTGACCATTTCTACCCACAGATGCTGTCTGCCCTGCTGAGTTCCTCCAGCAATTCTTTGTCTGCTTCAGGTTCCAGCATCTGCAGCTTTCATGTTTTCCTGGAGAAGTATCAGTTTGACACGTCCTGAATTTAGTTATAGATCTTCCTGACTGCTTATTATGGGTGGGGTGGTGGGGGTAGGAGGGTGGGAAACAAAGGTTGTGGTAATTCTACTGATGGTGGAGTACTGAATGGTCATTCGAACCAAGTTTTTTTAAATGTAAACATACAGCACGGAAACAGACCTTTCTGGCCCATGAGCCCATGCCGCCCAAATACGCCGATTAACTACAAACCCCAGACGATTTTGGAAGGTGGGAGGAAACTGGAGCACTGGAGGAAAATCTACACACACACACACACACACACACACACACACACACACACACACACACACACACACACACACACACACACACACACACACACACACACACACACACACACACACACACACACACAGCGCTGACTTCAAACCCGGGTCTCTGGTGCTGTAATAGCATCACACTAACCATGAGTTGCACGGGAGTTTAATGGATTTGCAATACTTGAGAGAGATAAAGGCCCTTAGCTCACTGATTCTGTGCCTACTTTCAACTCCACATTGTACACTACTTCTACATTAAGTTTAATTTTTTTATTCTCACACCCCCCCCCCCCCCCCAGTGTCTCTCACTCACCCGTACTCCAAGAGCACCTCCCAGCAGACAATTAACCTCCTGGCTGGGATGTGGGAGGAAGCCGGAGCAGTCAGGGGAAACCCGCACAGTCACAGGGAGAGTTTGCAAACTCCATGCAGAGCGCACGCACAGTCAGGACTGAACCCGGGTCTCTGGCGCCGCAACCTGTTGCACCCCTGTGGCATCACTCTGAAAAGGACTTTGGGAAATTGTAGCTACTGTTCGTAGATTGCATGAAGACTGACCCTTTGGCCCAGTTCAACCATGCAGATCTAGATGTCCATCCAAACATGGGAATCTTACCTGCCTCCATTACATCCTTTGACAGCTTGATCTATATAGGATAATATTTAATGTGTTCCATTGGGTTACCATATATTTTGGTGTACAAGTCAACCAGCATATAAGTTGACCCCCCCTTTTCAGCATAATTTTAAGGGTTTTATGGTATATCCAGCATATAAGTTGACCCCCTTTTTCTGGCTGCCCCGCTGACTGGCGTATAAGTCGACCCCCAAAGCTTCCGATGCCTGAGATGGGCCATTGACAAGAGTATACGTCAACCCCCCCCCCACCCCCCCCCATAGATCACGCGGATTGATCTGTTGGGCATTGGCTGGAGGCAATTGCTATCATGGAGGGTCTATCAACACCACGCAGCACGCGATGAAAATATGAAGTGAGCTTTAAGTTGAAAGTGATAGAAATGGCCAAGAAAACCAACAGCTGTGCTGCGGCAAGAAAATTCGAGGTGTATGAGAAGTTGGTAAGAGATAGGAGGAAGAAAGAAGAGTCCAAGAAAAATACCAAAAAGGCCATATTTGTTGAGAAAAGGAATCACTCATTGGCCAGAGTTGGAAAATCATGTGGCAGAATGGGCAAGAATTGCTACATAGTCACCCGAAATAAAATAAGAACATTTGCACTGCAGTGGGCCAAGCTGCACCCAGACCTCAGTGATAATTTTTTTTTAAATTATTTTTCACACTGTGAACCAAATCAACCAAAATATATACAAATGTTTCTCATTAAATATACACAGTGGAATTTTCTCCCTTTTTTCCCCCTACCCTTCAAAATGTTTCGTATTTTTTTCCAATGGAATACATTTATTCATTTCCATGTTACATTGCTGTATTCTCAGGCTCTCTTCCATTTTCCAAGTTGACATTATACATTTTTTTGCTATCGCTAAGACTATAACAATGAATCTTTTTTGTGCTTTATCCATTTTGAGGCCTAATTCCTTACTTCTCATGTTACTTAGAAGAAAGATCTCTGGATTTTTTGGTATGTTATTTTTTGTGATTTTATTTAATATCTGATTTAGATCCTTTCCAAAACATTTTCACTTTCATACATGCCCATATTGCACGTACTGTTGTTCCTGTTTCCTTCTTACAGCAAAAACATTTATCTGATAATGTTGGATCCCATTATTTTAACTTTTGAGGTGTGATATATTACCTGTGTAACCAATTATACTGTATCAAGTGTAACCTTGTGTTTATTGTATTCTTCATAGTTCCAGAACATAACTTTTCCCATATTTCATTTTTTATCTTTATGTTTAAGTCCTTTTCCCACTTTTGTTTAGATTTATAACTTATTTCATCATTTTGCTTATCTTGCAGCTTGATGTACATGTTCATTATAAATCTTTTAATTTTCAAAGCTACTTCCTTCTGGTAATCTCAGTCTGTTTCCCAATTTATCCTTTAAATAAGCTTTCAGTTGATGATATGCAAACATTGTACCATGAGTTATTCCATATTTGTACTTCAACTGTTCAAATGTTAATAAATTATTTCCCAAAAAACAATTTTCTATTATTTCGATTCCTTTTCTCTCCCATTCTCTAAAGGAAAGGTTATCTATTGTAAAAAGGATTAGTGAGTGGGTTTTGTGTCAATAACAATTTTGGTATTTGGTCATTCGTTTTTTTTTCCTTTCTAAGTGGATGTTCTTCCATATATTAAGTAAATGATTAAGTAACTTCCATCTATATTAAGTAACTATATTAAGTTTTATATTGCACCAGCTTTTCATCCCACTTATAAAGTATATGTTCTGGTACTTTCTCCCCTATTTTATCTTGTTCTATCTTAATCCAGTCTGGTTTTTCCCTTGTCTGGTAAAAATCTGATAAATACCTTAATTGTGCGGCTCTATAATAATTTTTAAAGTTTGGTAACTGCAAACCACCTTGATTATACCTCTCCGTTAATTTATCTAACGCTACCCTCAGTTTCCCCCCTTTCCACAAGAATTTCCTTATTATTCTCTTTCGTTCTTTAAAGAATTTTTCTGTTAAGGGAATTGGCAGTGATTGAAATTGTATTGTATCCTTGGGAAAACATTCATTTTAATGCAATTTACCCTCCCTATCAACGATAGGATAGTCTTCCTGCAATTTCTTTATTAATGGCTGATAATTTAGTTTGTACAAGTGGCTTAAGTTATTATCTAACCTGATCCCTAGGTATCGGATTGCTTGTGCTTGCCATTTAAATGGTGATTCTTTTTTAAGTTTTGTATAATCCGCATTACTCATTGGCATCACTTCACTTTTATTTGTGTTGATCTTGTACCCCAATATTTCTCCGTATTCCTTCAATTTCTTATGTAATTCTTTTATTGATATTTCTGGTTCTGTTAGGTATACTATGATGTCATCTGCAAATAAGCTGATTTTATAGTCCTTCTCCTTTATTTTTATCCCTTTTATTTTTTTTTCTGTTCTTATCAGTTCTGTGAATGGTTCTATTGCTAAGGCAAACAATAAGGGGGATAATGGACATCCCTGTCTAGTTGACCTACTTAATTTAAATTGGCTCGATACATATCCATTTACTGTTACCTTTGCCAATTATACAATGCTTTAATCCAATTAATATATTTTTCTGGTAGATTGAACCTCTGTAATACTTTAAATAAATAGTTCCATTCTATTCTATCAAAGGCTTTTTCTGCGTCTAAAGCAACAGCCACTGTTGGTTTCTTATTGCCTTGAACTGCATGAATTAGATTAATAAGTTTACAGATATTATCCGCTGTTCATCTTTTCTTAATAAATCCAGTTTGATCTTGTTTTACTTTTTTTCGTACACAATTGGTCAATCTGTTTGCTAATAATTTTGCTATTATCTTATAATCTGAGTAAAGTAGAGATATTGGTCTATATAATATTGATGTTAATGGATCCTTCCCCATCTTTGGTATTACTGTAATTATTGCTGTCTTACATGAATCTGGCAAGTTTTGTGTTTCTTCTATCTGGTTCATTACTTCCAGAAGAGGAGGAATTAATAACTCTTTAAATGTTTTATAGAATTCTATTGGGGATCCATCCTCTCCTGGCGTTTTATTGTTCAGCAGCTTTTTTAATATATCCTGTACTTCCTATATTTCAAATGGTTTTATTAGTTTGTTTTGTTCCTCTTCTTGCAATTTCGGCAATTCAATTTTAGCTAAAAATTCCTCTATTTTATCATCTTTCCCCTCATTCTCAGTTTGATACAATTGTTCATAAAATTCCTTAAAATTTTCATTAATCTCTGTTGGATTATATGGAATTTGTTTGTCCTTTTTCCTTGATGCCAGTATCTTTCTTTTAGCTTGTCCTGTTTTAAGTTGCCAGGCTAATATTTTATGTGCTTTTTCTCCCAGTTCCTAATACTTTTGCTTTGTTTTCATTATGTTTTTCTCCACCTTATACATTTATAATGTTTCGTATTTAATTTTTTTGTCCACCAATTCTCTCCCTTTCATTATATCATCCCTTTTTACTAATTCCTTTTCTGTACTTACTATCTCCCTTTCCAATTGTTCTATTTCCTGATTGTAATTCTTTTTCATCTTAGTCACATAACTTATTATTTGCCCTTTAATGAAGGCTTTCATTGTGTCCCATAATATAAATTTGTCTTTCACTGATCCTGTGTTTATTTCAAAATATGTTTTCATTTGCCGTTCAATAAACTCCCTAAATTCCTGTCTTTTAAATAGCATGGAGTTTAACTTCCATCTATATGTTCTTGGTGGGATGTCCTCCAGTTCTATTGCTAATAACAGGGGCGAATGATCTGATAGTAGTCTATGTTTATACTCAGTTTTCCTAACTCTCCCTTGAATATGGGCTGACAACAAAAACATATCAATCCTTGAGTAAGTTTTGTGCCTACTCGAATAATATGAAAATTCCTTCTCTCTTGGGTATTGCCTCCTCCATATATCCATAAGTTTCATTTCCTGCATTGATTTAAGCATAAATTTGGATACTTTATTCTTTTTACTTGTCTTTTGTCCAGTTTTGTCTAACATTGGGTCCAAATTAAGGTTAAAATCCACTCCTATCAATATATTTCCTTGTGTGTCTGCAATCTTTAAAAAAATATCCTGCATAAACTTTTGATCCTCCTCGTTAAATTCTGAGTATATCTAACATTTTATCATTGCATACCTCCCTGCCGGATCTATTATTTCCTCTTCTATTTTGATTGGTAAATTTTTTTTAACTAATATGGCTACACCTAATGCTGCCATTACATGTCCTACCCAGTCTCTCTTTAGTTTGTTATGTTCCGCTTCAGTTAGATGTATTTCCTGCACAAATGCTATATCTGTTTTTTCCTTCTTCAATAAATTTTGTAGCCTCTTCCTTTTAATTTGGTTATGTATTCCATTAATGTTTATAGTCATATAGTTCAACATGGCCATCTTATATCTTGTTTACACTTCATTTCCGCTTCCTCACCACCACCATCCCCCTTTTCCCCAGTTTCATCTCTCAGTTTACCCTTTTTAAACTCAATGTATGACAACACATTTAAAACATAAAATACTCCAACAATTCCCACACCCAATATTACCTTAACCCCAAATGCCCCCCCCCCCCCCCCACTTAACCCTTGCCAGGGAACCACAACTTCCCTTTCCATTTGGATTGCGATCTTGCTCGCAAGCGTCAACTGATTTCGCAGTGACGGTTATTCTCTCCCCCCACAATCCCCCCCCCAGAAAACACTTCCTTCCTTCCCTTCTCTTTCCCTTCTTTAGTTCTTTACATATACATTGTTTTTACATCTTTATATATACTTTATCACCGTTCTTCATTCTTATTACATCTCTTCATCTCTCCTTCTGTCCTGCAAACGCTCTGAAAATTCTTGTGCTTCCTCCAGATCCGAGAACAGTCTGTTTTGCTCCCCGGATATAAATATTCAAAGCATGGCTGGATGTCTTAACATGAATTTATAGCATTTTTTCCATAGGATCAATTTTGCTGTATTAAACTCTTTCCTCTTCTTTAAGAGTTCAAAACTTATGTCTCGGTAAAAAAATATTTTTTGACCCTTGTATTCCAATGGTTTATAATCTTTAATTTTATTCCTTGCCCGTTCCAATATATTTTCTCTTGTCGTATATGTCAAAAGTTTTACTAAGATGGATCGTGGTTTTTGATATGTCTCTGGTTTTGGAGCTAGTGCTCTGTGAGCCCTTTCTATTTCCATTTCTTCCTGCATTTCTGTCATTCCCAGGACCTTCGGGATCCATCCTTTTATAAATTCCTTCATGTCTGTGCCTTCTTCACCCTCCTTCAGGCCCACTATTTTTATGTTGTTTCGCCTACTATAATTTTCCAACATATCAATTTTCTGAGCTAACAACTCTTTTGTCTCTTTAATATTTTTGTCACTTTCTTCCAATTTTCTTCTTAAGTTGTTTACTTCCATTTCTACAGCCGTTTCTCGTTCTTCCACATTTTCTACTCTTTTCCCTATTTCTGTCATTATTAGTTCTAATCTTTGCATTTTATCTTCTGTTCTTTTCATTTTAATTTTAATTGCACTAAATTCTAATGACAACCATTCTTTTAATGCTCTCATTTGTTCTTCAAAAAAAGCTTTATCTAAATTCTGTCCATCTGTTTTACCTTCTATTTCTCTGTGATCTTGGTCTTCTTCTTCCCCTTCTTCTGTGTCTGTACCTGTGTTTGTGTCTTCTTCGGGCCTCTTCTTGCTGGGCCTCTTGCTGTTGGTCCTCCCCTTCTGGGCTGCTCATCTGTTGGGCCTCCTGCTGCTGCTCCTTTTGCCATTCATCCCATCGACTTTCTTTCTCGCCTGGTACCTCACTCCCTGTCCTGCCGCCTTCCTCATCTGGAATCGGGCATCCCTCAGCTGGTCGCACCGTGGTTGCCTGCTCCTCGGCTGAGCCCTCCTACTGTCGGTGTTTTCTTCTATCTTTGATTTTGCACGACTCATGCGGGACTCCTCGCACTTTTGTGCACTTTTGTTTGGCTCAGAGAGCCATTTTTGCAGTCCACTAATCAGTGGGGGGGCTCGCGACTCCGCAGGGCTGACACTAACCTCGGAGAACGTCGTTCTTCGTCACCACAGCTCCCTGTTCCTTTATGCAGGTAAGGCCGCCTTCTTTCTTTTTCGGTGACTTTTCTTTTTTTTCTGTTGTTTTTTACTTTTTCCTTCTTGGGTGCCATCTTCTTTCTCTTCTCTGCAACTTTACCTTCTTTTTCTTATATTTTATATTTGTTGAACTTTGTCTTTTCTTGACTTTTTTTCTGGAGAGGGCTGGTTTTATCCTACCAGCCACTATTTCATCACATGACTCCTCCACCTCAGTGATGGTTTTGAGGCTACATCAGGCTGGTGCAATCATTTCCTGAACACGAAAAATCTGGTATTACGCCAAAAAACAAAAATTGCACAAAAACTACCCAAAGATCTTGATCATAAAGTTATGCTTTCACTGGTTCATTATATGGACCAGCAGAAACACCAGTTTGCATTGGCAAATATCGGAAATATAAACAAAGCCCCCATAAATTTCAACATGATAGGCAGTAGAACAGTGCAATGGTGTCTAAACTGTGCAAACCAGAAGTACAGGCCACGATAAGACCAGGTTTACCGTGCTGTAATCGTGCATGGCCAACGGGACAAAGTTAAGACCCATGGTAATCTTTAAATGCAAAATTAAGCCAAAAATGAAATTCCCTCCAGGTATTTTTGTACATTTTCATGAAAATGGGTGGAAGGATGAAAATGGAATAAAACTATGGATAGACAATGTGTGGAAATGGCAGTCTATGCAAAGATGGAGTTTGCTGGCCTGGGATATGTTTCGTAGCCACTTAAACTGAGAACAGTAGAAGTAGATTAGCACTACATAATACTTACATGTTGGTTATCCCGGGTGGTTTGACTTCTCTTGATGTTTGCTTGAACAAGCCATTCAAAGACCATGTGCGTGTGGAATGGAATACATGCAAGTCAAGTGCAGAAAAGTCGTTTACAAAATGTGGGGCAATGCGGGCTGCGCAACTGATGTGCTGTGTGACTTCGTGCTCAGGCATGGTACAAAGTCAAAGTAGAGACTGTGATCAAATCGTTTAAAAATTCTTGTGAAATTGATGGCACGAAGATGATTTATTGTGGGACACTGACGACGAAGCTAAAAACACCTCATTAGATACAGACCGGGACCCGTATGAAGACTGTTTAAACAGTGAGAGTATGGATGTGCCTGCTGCCATCTCTGTTTCAGACAATGATAGCAAGAGTGACTTTGAAGGATTCTAAATGTGTTGCTTTTGGACTATGATAGCGATTTTGAAGGGTACTAATTGTGTTGTTTTCAATGAAAATCTGTCACAGTCAGGGTTTTGTTTTGGTTTTTCAAGGGTCGACGTACACCAGATCAGCATAGATTGGATTTTGAGGTGAGTTTAAGGTCTCAAAAATATATATGGCGTATCAATTGACCCCCATTTTTTGAGAGCTTTTTGGGAGGGGGGGTGTTTTCACAACTTGACTTATATGCCGAAATATACGGTAGGTATCTGGAATTTCTGAAAAAGGGTCAGAAATTTTTTTAAAAGGTTTTGGAACATTCAGAAACATCTGACGTTAATATTTCCAGCCAAACCACAAGCTGATAAAATTTCTGCTTTCACCCTTTGTTGTTGGCAACCCACATTCTTTCCCCTCTCCATCACACCATCCCATTACTCCACAGAAGCACCACCTTGTTGGGTCGGGACAGCTCTCCAAATAGTTTAAGGCTATCCGGATGGCCCCAAGTAAATTTGGAAATCAGAAGTTATGTGATTATTTGTACTGACTTCGAGCTCCAACACCATCCATGGCTGGAAGAATTATAGTGCAAGCAGCAAGCAATATTCCTGGGGCAAGAGAGAAAAAAAATACTAGAATTAACTACACATCAAAATTCCTCGTTACAAAGTGCTTTGGTAGTTTAGAAAGGAATGTCCAAAATGCATCATAAAATCATGTTTCTTTTCGTTCGTAGCTGGATTTAGAGGATATATGACATGGAAATAGTAGGGTTATTACTAATGCCTACTGCCTGGGAAGAATGAAATAATAGTTGTGATTCTGACTTTTGAAATCAATGCTGAGTTTTAAGATAACTTCTCAAAACTTATAGAGCAAGGGACAGCACAAGACACGCCCTTCTGCCTATGTATCGGTACCGAATATGTTGTGTGAATCAGACTACAATTTTTATGCTTGCACTTGATAGATACCACTCCATGTGGAAGTCTATTATCATCGTATTTACTTCTGTCACAACCCCTGGCAGCAGGTTCCAGGAGCTCTCTACTCTCTGTGTGAAATTTTTGCCCCACACATTTCCCCTTAAACCTTCTCTCCTTCATCTTGAACACTTCTCCTCTCGTCTGTGACTCTTTTACCCTGGGAAAATGATTCTGACTGTCCACCTAACAATGCCTCTCTCAATTTTATAAACTTCACCCCCTCAGCCTGCAGAGAAATTAACTCAAGTTTGGGCATAACTCCCCATAATTTGTACCCTCATGTCCTGGTAAACCCCTTCTCTCCCATTTTCAATATCCTTCCTGTAATGGAGCGACCATAACTGCACGCCATATTCCAAGTGCAGTCTCACCAGAGTTTTATATTCCTGCAACACCACCTCCTTACTTTTCTACTCAATGCCCTGCTCAATGAAGCCAAGCGTACAAGATGTCTTCTTTGCCACCCTATCTACTGTGTGGCCACTTTCAATGAGCAATGGACCTGGAACTCCAGATCCCTCTGCATTTTAAAGCTTTCAAGAGTCCCACCATTAACTCTATATGGTCTCCTTACATTTGATCTCCCAAAGTAGAACACCTTGCACTTGTCCGGATTAAACCTCATCTGTCATTACTCTGCCCAGGTCTGTAACTGGTCTTTTTTTTTTTGTATTCTTTGATAACCCTCTACACTGTCCACAACTCTATCAATCTGGTGTCAACTGCAAACTTATGAACCCTCCCACCAACTTTTTCATTTATATTGACAAGCAGCGGGGGTCCCAACACTGATCCTTGAGGAACGCCACTGGTCACGGACCTTCAGCCAGAATAATACTCTCCCACCTCGGTCTTCTCTGCCCAGGCATTTCCATATCCAAACTATCAACCCACCATGGATCCCTTGCCTCTGCACCTTCTGATTTAACCTACCAAGAGGGACCTTGACAAATGTCTCACATAGAAAATATACACTGCCCTACCCTTATTAACCACATTTGTCACCTCCTCAAAAAAGCTCAATCAAATGGGTAAGATGTAACCCACCCCTCACTAAACCATGTCCTAATCTGACCATGACTTTCCAAATATACATAAACCCTATCCCTAAGTATCCATTTCCATAGTTCTCTCACCACTGAGATGTAGAGTCTACTGCCCAATGATTTTCTGGATTATCCTTGATCCTCGTTTTGAACAAAGGTACAACATTAGCTCCTCTCCAATTCTCTGGGACCTCTCCTTTCCCAAGTGAGGATGCAGAGATCTTTGTCAAGGTCCCAGCAATCTCCTCACTTGACTCTATCAATTACATCAGGCCCAGGGGCCTCGTCCTTCTCAATACTGGTCACAAAACCCAAAGACAACAATTCACTGATCTCAAAATGCCTTGCTCTATGACCACGCTCCATATCACCATCCTCCACGTCCTTCTCCTCGTTAATCACAGATGCAAAGTACTCATTTAATATTTTGCCCACTTCCTCTGGCTCCGACCATAAATTGTCCTTGAATGATCCTCTCCCGAGTCATCCTCATGTTTTTAATATCAGTAAAAAATGCCTTGCTCCATGGCCTCGCTCCATATCACCAACCTCCACATCCTTCTCCTCGTTAATTAGAGATCCAAAGTACTCATTTAATACTTTGCCCACGTCCTCTGGCTCTGACCATAAATTGTCCTTGAATGATCCTCTCCTGAGTCAGTAAAAAATGCCTTGGGATTCTCTTTACTCTTGCTCACCAAGGACACTGTCTGATTGGAGTTTCCTAGAGCTAACATTTCTCCAGCATTGTGTTTTCACTTCCACCATGGTATTTTACTTTTGTTTTAACATTTCGAGGTCCAGGATAATCATGGTCGAATGGTATTATTTCAAAGAAATGATATTCCCCAATCCTTCTGAATAACAGTTCCTGCCCCTCCCTGACTCCTAAAACAGATCATTTTATAATTTCCCTCATGGTCTTCAAAGGATCTTGCTGTGCTCCAATCAGCCAACATGTTGCAATGCCAGAAGCTGGATACACCCTCCGTTAGATTGGATTGGATTGCCTGCCATATTCTGAGCTTGTCAAAGGAGCATCTGAAATGCATATTTAAAAGCCAGTCAAGATTCCCATGTGTAAACTGCTGCAGGATATGGTTGAGTCCACTAAGCTAAGAACTGAGAATACAGTTTCCTGAAACTCTGTATCGTCCCAGGTGTGCAGTTAACACTGTTAAACTGCACAAGGGCGGCACGGTTGGCGTAACGTTTAGTGCAACGCCTTTACAGCGCTGTCGGTAAGGAGTTTGTACGTTCACCACGTTTCTGCGTGGGTTTTCCCCGGGGGCTCCGGTTTCCTCCTACTGTTCAAAACATACCGGGGGTGGAGGTTAATGGGGTGTAATTGGATGACACGGACTCGTGGGCCGAAATGGCCTGTTACCGCGCTGTATGTCTAAATTCAAAAGAAAATCTCACAGCTGGAACCTGTTTTGTTATGAATCTCCCAGAGTGAAGGATTTAATTTCAGCTGGAAGATCTGACATCTCAAGGCAAACCAGTTTATGAGCACTCTATTTATCCCAATGTTGAAGTCCAGTAAGCAAAGTGATTCTCAGGCTCTGCTGTGACTCCCTGTTCCATCAGCAGGCAGCCGTTGTCTAGTGTAGGTTATAGAAATTGATTTTTTAATGGCCACTATTGGAACCTAATTAATCAGAAGAATTTGTAATACGAGGGCAATGAATAATTTAAAACACTGTAATAAAGTTGTAATTACTGTAATCAGTTAGCAAACAATAGGGGGATAAAAACTGCTATGACAACAGTGTTGCACTAATCAATTAGAAACTGTCTGTAAAATGGCAAACTTCAATACGCTGTTGCTGTTTAATGACACTCAAAGTTATACAAGACAATAGCTCCTTGGAACCTTTACGTTTCCTTAGGTGTCAGTGTTAAGTGAATTGCAAAGAAAGCTCACGCTCTGAGAGATGTCAGATTTCAAATGGCATGGTCCAACAGCTTTCATTCCCACGACATGTAAACAAGAGAGACTGCAGGTGCTAGAGAGAGTGAACCACAAAAGTCTGCAGACACTGTGGTTGTAGTAAAAACACACCAAAATGTTGGAGGCTGTCAGTTCCCTCAGTTGCTCATCGCGCAAGGTTACAAAAGAGATTTCTAGATTCGTGTGTTTAATATCCTGCATCATTGTTCACTTGCTGCTTCCTCCAGGTGCAGGATGGAAAGAGAAAAGAGCTTAGGGCGGTTCTCTGGAGTGTGGCTTTCATATGCTTGAAGCAAGCAGTGATAGGAGCTGATAACTATTCCCTTTGTATCATACTTCAACAGCCAAAATTGATCCAAAATATGCACTGTCCCTTTATCTTTTATTTTCTTTGTTGAAGTACATAGTGTTTGAGTCGAATTATGATTTTTTTTTGCAGTCGTGTTACACTGACAACTGTGCTTTGAAGATAGCTTTTATTCACCAGAGGTGGCCGTTGCTGTGTTACTGAGCTTCAGTATTTTACAGACCTTTGGGCACGAGAAAGGGCTTTGTACCGAGCAGTTCTTTTGTCAGGTGAACCAAGTGGAACTTCGTAACATGTGCAGCAACTTTGTTCATGAAATCAAGATCTTATTTTTATTCCGCACTTCGCAATTTGCTGGAAGCCCTTCAGTTGATTCTTGCAACAAATGAAAAGCAAAAATGATAGCAAGGGTCACCTCTTTCTTTCTTTATAAAATATCTTTATTGAATTTAATAATGTATGAATCCAATACATATGCTGGAATGTACAAAAGGACAAATAATTTGGACATTTCAAATAAAACCTTGGTCATACGTGGTCCAAATTTTGTGCATCCTTCCCAATCAAACTCATTATTAGTAATGTGAGGGGAACCTTCTTCACATCAGAGAGTGGTGGCTGAGTGGAATGACCTTCCAGAAGAGGTGGTTGCAGCAGGGTCAATTCTGTCATGTAAGAGAAGGTTGGATGTGAGGGGGTTGGAGGGTTATGGACAGGGAACGGGTAGGTGGGACTAGTGGAACTCTCTTAAATCGGTGCGGACTAGAGGGGCCGAGATGGCCTGTTTCTGTACTGTCATTGTTAAATGGTTATACTATATCAAAATATTAAAAAAGAAAGAAAACTCTGTTAATCAAACCCTTCCCTCTAAACAAGGAAAACTTGCATATCTAATATAGGAAGCGAAGGACGGCATTCAGAGACCAGACAGCGCTGTTCATCCAAACACCCTAATTTGTTAATTTATGGTAATACTCCATGAATGGGCCCCACGTCTTGTAAAAATTCACCTTTACGTTATGTCTGATTTTTTTTTCTAAACTTAGGAAGGGCATGACCTCCTGTAACCATTGATTATGAGTAGGGTGGAATAAAGGTCAGCTCAACACATGACTGCACTTTGTAAAATAATGGGCACAGTTCAAGGAGGTGGCTGCAGCCTACTTTCTAGGGTAGAGAGCATAGGTTTACGATGAGAGGGGAAAGATTTAAAAAGGGCTTGGATTTTTCCTCACTGAGAGGTTGGGTATATGTAGGGAGCAACTAGAGGAAGTAGTAGAGGCGGATACAATTAAGTCGTTTATGGTCATCTGATTGAATAAGTACAACCCAACGAAAATGTGCTGTCCGGTCCTGAAAAGCACACAGACCTACAACCAGACATAACACACATACAGACAAATAGTACATATGCAAGACAAGTTCTTTAGCTGTAAAAATAAATATATAAATATTGCTCCTTACAAATGAGAATCTCAGATAGTCAGTGGGAGCAGTTCCTTTGGTCGTCCAGCGTTCTCACTGCCGTGGGAAGAAGCTGTTCCTCAGCCTGGTGGTGCTAGCTCCGATGTTCCTGTATCTTTTCCCCGAAGGGAACCGCTGAAAGATGCTGTGTGCAGGGTGGAAGGGGTCCTCAATGATTTTGCATGCCTTCTTCAGATAATGATCCCAGTAGATCACGCCGATGGGGGGGGAGGGGTGTGGGAAGGAGACTCCACTGATCCTCTGCCACTTTTATTGTCCCGTGGATTGACAGATCGGGGAGGTGGTTGCAGGGAGAGAGCATTACAAGTTCAAAGACATTTAGACAGGTTCCTGGTTAGGAAAGGTTTAGAGGGATTTAGGCAAATGGACTAGTCCAGATGGTCATCATGGGTTGGCTGGGCTGGAGGGCCTGTGGCCCACCCCACTCTCTGAGTGAGAAGGACAGGGATTGATCTCTGTTCTCAACACTCGTGACACTGTTTGCAGGAGCGATTTCTAACCATGCCTTCAACCAACACCAAAAACACAATTTGTCATTAGCCTTAATTGAAAATTTTAAAAACTGTCGCTGCTGGAAATTTTCAAAAGCAACACAAAGAGTTAATGTTTCATCAAAAGAGAACAAGTGTGATTTAAGTTGCAGGGAAGTTGTTGGGTGGACAGGAAGTAGGTGGAAAGAGGTGAGTCTTTGATAGGGTGGAAACCAAGATTATCCTAAACAGCACAGGAACAGGCCCTTCAGCTCACGTGTCTGTGCCGAACACGATGTCCAAATCAAACTGTAACTCTGCTCCACCCCCCCACCATTTTGTTTGGATGTCTGTCGACATTTTTCCATACCTTGAGCCCAAACTGTTGGTAACATATCTTTATCTTTACTACACCAAACACACTGTTTGACCAGCTGAGTTTCTCCAGCATTGTGTTTTTACTTCAGCCACGGTGTCTGCACACTTTCACGTTTTACTTCTGGAGAAAGATGGGGATAGTCTACAAGTTAAAGTCCTTCAAAGGATCATTTTAGAGCAGTCAGTCAGGAACGTTTTTTTTACAGAGAGTGGCGGATGCCTAGAATGCATTGCCGGGAGTGTTGCCGAATACGGTTACAGTAGGTATATTCAAAAGATTCTTAGATATGGATGTAAGAAAAATAGAGGGTTATGGGTGTGAAGTAGGGAAGGGTTAGATTGTGGTGGAGTAGGTTTACATAATTCGGCATAATATCGTGGGCTGAAGGGCCTGCACTGTGCTGTAATGTTCCATGTTCTTAACTCATAGGTGGTGGGTTCCTGAGTATCTGCCATTACTTCCATTCGAGTTGGTAGAAGTAATGGGTTCTGGAAGTGTATTTGAGGAAGACTGGGTGTTTTTCTGCAACGTCTCGTAGATGGTATTATGCCCACAGTTCCCCAGCGGAGAAGGGAATGTGTACATCGATGGTATTATGTCCACAGTTCCCCAGGGGAGAAGGGAATGGGTATGTAGATGGTATTATGCCCACAGTTCCCCAGCAGAGAAGGGAATGGGTACGTAGATGGTACATTGCAGGGGCATTTCAGCTCTTGACCGCAATGACTTAGGCTTGCAACCAGCTGACTCACTTATGAGACTTATAGCACACATATTAACCTGGAGGTTCAGTTAAATTTCAAGTCAATGGTGAGCCCTCAAAACCAAGAAAAAGTGTTGCAGGTGTAGATTTGAAATGAAAATAGAAACACATTATCAGGTTAAGTAGAATCTGCAGAAAGAGGAAGCAGCCTGACAGTCCAGGTTCAGGGTGTGGTTAAGTGGTTATATTCTCTCTTGTCTATACACATGCAACGCAAATGTTGCTTGTCACATGCTGGCCTTGCCTGTGTGATATTCAGTCTTTGTTTGCATGCAGGAAGAGACTGCTTCAGTACTTCAGGAGATGCAAATAAAATGGAATACATTATTTGGGTGGCCATTTCTAACTTACCAAAATGGAGGACATGCAGGGTGAGCGCCAGAAACTCTCTCAGCAGGGGCGGGGGCTTACCCGCCATGAACCTGTGTGCCCGCCGTCACACTTCATTGCGCACATGCGAGCCGGCACTTGCGCATGCGCATGAGAAGAAACATGGCCGCGCATGCAGCCACATTTAACAGTAAGTGCTCTTTCCGCCCCCTTAATTTGTCCTCTATTTGGGGGTGTAGGGCCTACTCCTCCAAATGGAGGACAAATTAACATCTGGCTCGAGGTGGTGCCAGGCGGAGGACAGGGTCCTCAAAAGCTGGACTGTTCAGCCTAAAGCCAAACGTCTGCCCACCCTATGCATATGCAATAATCAGCTGAGCTCCCTTTTTGTGTACCTTCTGGGAAGGTCTCTGATACAGTTACATGAGGTAGGTGGAGCTAGGACCTGAATAATTGACTTCCAACATGGGGACAGCCCTGTGACATGTTTGTTCAAAACTCTCCAATAAATTGGTCAAACGTGATTTTCTTTGTGCAGAACCATGTTGGCTTTTCCTGATTACTTCGAATTGTTTAAAGTGCCCTGTTGAACTTACTTTAAAGTTAGCTAACATGTTCCCATGGATAGATATTAATGCTAACTGGCTTTTAATGTTTTGCTGTTTGCATTCCTTCCTCTTTGAATAAAAGAGTTGCATTCTTTATTCCAATCCATCATTCACCTTTCCTTGCAGTGAACACCAAGGGCACAATGTGTTTATGGATTTATTTCGAGTGATGATATTGTTGCTGATGGCCTCTCTACCTTTCCATTCACCAATTATTTATAACGCAAGAATATAACAGGATACCAGGGCCCTCAAGCTTGATCCAGTCTGATCAGGGTGGATCAACACTAGCCTCCTCTGTTCCTGTTTCCCAACTCTTCCCTCTTTCAAATTGTGATCGCTCTCCACCTTCAATGTATCTGGTGATCTGGCCTCCACCACCCTCAGGGGCAGAGAATTCCAGTTGTTCTAAGAGAAGAACTTTCCACTGACCTCAGTTCTAATGGGCCAATTAATATGTTGTTACTATGGTCCCTTTTTTGTGACTCTAATACAAAGGAAAAGGTTTCAAATCTCCCTGTCAATGCCCTTAGGAGCTTATATGTTCGAATAAGGTCATTTATCATTCTTCTAAGCTCCCAGGGAAGACAGTCACAAGCTGACTAGCCTCTCTTGACAACTCTCTCATCCCAGGAATTAGACCGATGAATCCCTTTTGGACCGCCTCCATATAATTTTTTTAGGAAAAGGGTCCAAAATTCTTCTTAGTATTCCAGGTGTGGGCTCACCTGTACATCTGAAACAAAACCTCCCCCTCTCTTAAACCTCAACCCTTTTTTGATAAAGACCAATGTGCCCCTTGCCTTCTTCACTCCTTGTTCGGACTTGAACCTCAACTCTCATCTGCAGTCTCTCTCAATTCAGATAATCATCCATCTTTTGATAGAACTGTTGTTGGCTCTGTCCTAACAAATTGGGTTTCCAATGTGTGTGTCTCTTCACCACAAGGGATATGAATTGCTCTGCAGACACCAGTCTCAATATGAATATTTTCTTGCATTCAAATTTTTTAATATTCTTGATCTCACTCTTCACTTTGAAAAACATTATTTGTCCTAAAAGTAATTCCATTCTTTCTTGTTGCAAATTGACACATTTCTACTCCTTGTCTTAATCCTCAGGGTTCACCTATTTCGGACCGAGCTGTGAGCTTGTTCTAGCGTATCCTCTTGTCCTTCCCCATCCTATTTTCCTTAGGGTTGTCTGTGCATCAGACTTTTTGTGTCATCAGTCGAGCTCAGAATGACTTTGCTGTTGTTACAGCCTCACCTTTATTGTCAGGGTAAAGTACGTGTACCCAGTGAATTCGTACCTTTGACTGACTGATTCACATGAGATTGGAGGAACTCAGATAGGAATTTTTAAAAATGTATTTAAAAAAAACACTGTAACAAGCGAATTCGGCCCCATGAGTCCGTGCCACCCAATTTACATCCCATTAACCTGCACCCCCCAGAACATTTTAAATGGTGGGAGGAAACCGGAGCCCCCAGAGAAAACCCGCCCAGATTCGGGGAGAATGCACAAACTCCTTACAGACAGCGCGGGATTCAAACCCAGGTCCGGTCCTAATCACTGGCACTGTGAAGGTGTCACTCTAACTGCTACACCAACCATGTAGGAGTGATACAAAGGCACTCCCAACATCCAATACATGCAAGGCAATGTAATTTGACAGGACACGTCATGAATGACATCCCCAATAATGGCTAATTCTGGGTGTCTTTATTGTACGCTTGATGATACCATGGGTGAGGGGTTTTCTTTCCTGATTACTCCCCCTCCCCCTCCACACCTCTTTCCCCTCTACATCACTCGGGGAGTCTCCCACGGATTAGTGGCACATCAACAGGGGAAGGCTCCCGGCTCATTTTCAGAACTGAGATACCATGAAACAGGGAAATGCAAAATCTGTAGATGCCATAACAAAGAGTTGCTGGAGAAACTCAAAAAGTCAGATGGCATCCACATTTCGAATCGGGACCCCTTAAAAAATTCTTGATTAGAAGTCCCCACCCAAAAACGTTGACTGACCATTTCTGACCATGGAAGCTCTCTGACCTGCTGAGTTCCTCCAGTGACATTGTACTGTTCAGAAGCCATCAAAGGGAAAAGGCTGGAGCTCTTGACTGCTTTCTACTCAGGCAGCAACAATTGAAGATCATGGAATGTACTTTGAGGCTCCAGAAACTGACCCACAGTTACCTTTCAACAGATCTTGAATGTACAGTGATCGCTGGTGGGAAGTGAAGATGGCATTCTGTGACAAGTAAATGTGAGAAGAACTGCCAACCCAGTCTTTATTCATGTTCAGCAGAAATAATATTAAACAGAAAGATTGATGAGGTCCTCCATTTCAAAGTGTGGTGCTACTCAGAAAGTAAATAGGGTGTTCCAAGTCTGAACAGTCCTCGTTAAAGCTCTAAATCTCATAAAATCTCACTGTTTAAAGGCGGCATGGTTAATGTAGCACGATTACAGCGCCAGCGATCCGGATTCAAATCCGTGGCTGTCTGTAAGGAGTCTGTACGCCCTCCACGTGACCGCCTGGGTGCTCCAGTTTCCTCCTACATTCCAAAGGCAAACTGGGTTAGAAGGTTAATTTGGGCGGCATGGGTTCATGGGTCCGGAAGGCGTGTAACCATACTGTACCTCTAAATTAAAATTATATTTATATTAAATCAAAGGGATTAAAACACTGTACGTGTGCACTACACACGGATCGAACTGGAGTCTAAGGGGGATGTAAACTAAGTGTGAAGCAGGTGAGAAATGTTCTGGACGGAATGGGCTCACTCTGTTGATGATTGACATCTCCCTGCCTTCCCCACAGGCCGCCAACAGCCTTGGAGCCAAGATGCAGCTGCTTGAGACGAACTTCTCCGCTTCCCTCACCGAGCTGATTGACCTCCACCTGCATCATCAGAACAGCATCCCAGCATTCCTCAGTGCCGTCACCCTCGATCTCTTCAGCCGCCAGACTTGTGCATAGCAGAGGTTTCAACCTGTCTCGTCGAAAAGGCCCGCCAGCAACCCTAATTTAGCAGCGTTAATTAGAGACCGGTGCAATGTTTAGTTAGATTTGAGACAGGATGTTTGCTTGATTCATTTTCCAAACATTTATTTTTACTTTAGTTGTGATTTTAATTAATTTCTTTGCCTTCATTCATCTCCTGGCAGCTGGAAAGAGAATGAGCAGACCGTGAACTTCGCAGCTGCTGATATCAGCATTGCCTTCAGGGGTCTCCTTCTCGTGCAGGGACTGAGACAGCTGCTGCCTCTCAGATGGAGGGACTTCAGTGTGAAGGACATGATTAAGAAATGATGAAACTTTCCTCAGCATTTGACATCAAGCACGAGTGCTCAGCTACTGCAGTGCCAAGTCATCTCACTCCCTTGCCAAAGCTCTCGGTGCAAATCAGAGGATCTTCTGTTGTGGGTATAACCTCTGACCCATTAGTGCACCTTCTCTGACTTCTACTCAAAGTTCTGCCTTGTGTGATGGGGGTGGGGGGGAAGAACAAGGCATCCAAGCCACACCAACTGACAACTCGGAAACATGTCCAGGGGCTGTGCTTAATGCAGGGGGTGCGGTATGTTGGACGGACCAGAGATGTGCAGGATGTGTGCTGGTCACCAAGTGGACAGCTGATCCGCAAAGTGGAACAGGCCCAGGCTGGTGCAGGGTGAGCTTGGGGCTAAGGCCCATCGGAAGGAGGCTTGGAGTTAAATTTTCCCAGTGAGATAGAGTAAAGCTTCTTACTTCATTGAGTGTCTTGCAACCAAAGATAGATATTATGCTCAGGGTAGAGGGAGAACAGGAGGATGGGGGCAAGGAAGAGGAGTGGAGAAAGGGAGAAGAAGCAAAGAAGCGAGAAGTTCGGACGTCTTTTTTTTTTGTCTGAATTGTGATTGATTTAGAATCCAGGTCATGCATTTGTGGTGTCATTAAGTCTTCATTAACATTGAGTGCTTAATTTTTGGGGACAATATGCAAATAAAGTGTTTTTAAATTTCTGTTTTTTCTTCCATCTGTGTGAATGTCAACTGTGATGACTAAGCAGTCCCGCCTGCCATTGTGCTCAAGCAACTGAATGCTTCCCATTTCCAACGTCAGCCACTGAACACTCATCCAGTGAAATCGTTCCCCTCATCTCCTCCCAACTCAACGGTTCCTCCACGATAGGCCGGCGAACCCACCAGAGGATTAATGGATGGGAGCAAAGTTATATGCAAGTTTGCAACCTGTGCATCTGCTTTGTGCACGGTTTAAATGAATGCATCTGCTCTGTAATATCAATGAAACTGCTGTAATTTTGGGGAAGTTTGATCAATGGCAAATAAAAATGCGGAGGCTGAAAAAGTTAAATGACTCTTTTATTTAAGTAGAGCTGCAATATTGAAAGATTACAAGCAAATTTTTAATTAAAAGCATTGAGCAGATGATTAACTTGTACGTATGGCCTGACTTGCCATGCTCATGACATGCACAGTTATAGGCAAGCAAATCTGCTTCCTTTTCCATAATTTATTTTTATGAGTTATCTGAAATGGTTGGAAGGGTTTTATTTCCAGATTAAGTTTGGAAATGTTGGACAAAAAACTGATTAAGAAAATGCTTCAGAAATAGTAAGTGCAGCTCCAGTGTGTGAACTCTGGCTTCGGAGTCCCCTCTCGTTATCTTGCAGCTCTGTCCGTGCATATTCCGACATCAGCCCATTGTGATGGGAAAGGGCCGCCTTATCTAGTCCATATTCCCCGCCCCCATTCCCCGGTCTTTGTTCTCCCAGAGCTCCTACTGCCCACTAGATGAGATGTCAGGCCAAGGCCTGTTATCTGGCTGATGTAAGATAATCCTTGCTTCTCGAGCAAAGGAGAAATTGAGTTATTTCTCTGGTCTTGTCCCTATTTATCCCTCAGTCAACAGAATACTGGAAGACTGGTGCTGTGGGAGCTTGCTGTGCATGCAATTGCCCGCCACATTTCTTCCACCCCCGACAATGACTGTATTTGAAAGGAGCCATGTTACTGCCTGCGGAATGTTTCAGGAAAGTCTTTTGGGGTGGGGGGTTTGTGAAGGAGGGCCACAAACTGCCTCCCACCCCCTGATTTATATAACAAAGACAAGAGGCCTTGGAGCTTATTGTATGATCGCTGGCAGGGAAGCTTCTCAGCACCAACGGCAGGAGGGGAGAAAATAACATCAAAAGCAAGCAGCACTCTTTGCACTTTGAGTGATAAATCCACACCGAGCAGGTGGTACTTCCTACATTATGGCAATTGCCTAATTTCTGATCATTATTTTGTCTGCCAGGAACAGTAATCTAGGTCTGCATCTGCTTCATGTACTGTTTAAGTACCATGCATTATGTAACGTGGTACATGCAGGCCAGAGACAGCTTGGACCATTTGATTTATCCCGTGTGTGTAGTCCTTTCAAGCCTCCAACAGTGGCTACAATGTCAAAGGCATTAAAATAACTACTGCGTTTTAGTATGCCTCAAGCTGGTGAAAAATTACAGACAAAAACTGCACATCTTTCTGATTTTGTAGGCAATGCAATGGATGAGAAAGGCAAAGAGCTGGACTGATGCAGTCCTGTTAACATCCACACAGACACAATACCCAACTGCAATCATCCTTTGCTTCCAGCCACCCACGTATCCTTTACTCCCTCATCTGTTTCCTGCTTAAACAAATCTTTGTTCTTCATCTCAACTGCTCAATTCACACGACAACTGGTCTCTGGAGTAAGCTATTTCTCCTGAGTTGCTCCGGAAGATATTGTTCCAAATATGTTGAAATTACACAAGGTCGCAAGATCAAGGAACAGAAGTAGGCCATTCGATCTGTCAAGTCTGCTCCACAAATCCACGACCCTCTGGCTAAAGAAATTTCTCCTCACCTCTGTTTTAAATGGGTACCTTCTAATTCTGAGAATGTGCCCTCTTGTCCTGGATTCAAGGGAAACATATTTTGAATATTTTAAGATCTTTTTTCCAATAATTCACAGTACAACAATCACGTTCATCAAGAATATTTACATTTCTTCTACTGAGTCTGGTTTTATCCCCCTTTCTCCCCCACAACACAAAATAATTAAAAAGAACACAATAACCATTTAAATAAAGGAACTTAACTTACATAAAAAGGCTAAAATGTTTACTTAACAGAAAAAATAACACCACTGACCAAGGACAAATTAATTAATATAGGAAGAGAAAAGAAAAACACATTAACCACAGGGGCTGTCAGACCCCAACACCTGTCCTCCAGGTCGCTTATATTCATCTTGACTTAGCCTGATCAGAATGAATGCCCCCGTCCACCTCCCCCCTCCCCAACCAGGAGAGTAAGGGTGGGGGCGGGTGCAACCAGTGAAGTACAGAAGATCGCATTATATCCTTGCACCTATGTAACACAGGTAGAGTTGCCAGATTTTAAGAAAAGTTTCTTTTTTTTTCCTTAGATTGCAAGTAACTTTCTCCGAGGGAACACAGCTCTGTATTTGCATATTCCAACGCGCAGTGCCCAAATGAGAGTCTGACTTCCAGGTAACCACTGTGCACTTCCTGGCCCCTACCACAGTGATCAACACAAATTGGATTTGAAATTTGGGCAGGTTCATTTTAAGCCTGATGTCCATGATTTTTCCCAACAGGAAAACCTCTGGGTCCTGTGGAAACCCTTTACCTATGGTTTTTCTCTAGGGCTTGGCCTAGCTCTACCCAAAAGGGCCTCACCTTGGAGCATGACTGGTCCAAATTTTCTGGTTTGCCTTTATTCAATTTCTGTGGCGTGAGGTATAGTTGGTGAAGGAAGTTATACTGCACCAGTTTTTATCATAAGTAAATTATTGTGGTCATGCTTTCATGAAACAGGTCCAACCAGCACTGTTCATCTATCGTTAACACCTACCGTAAATATTTGTGTATAATGTGACACCCTCCCCCCCCCCATTTTTGAGGGGAAAAAATTTACCCCCCCCCCCCCCCTGTGTATAACGCGACTCCCCCTTTTTATTGGCCCAAAATCATTAGGGAAGTGTCTCTTTGACAGGTTGTGGAAGAAAAGTGATGTGCTGAATGAGATTACAAAAGCATCATAATAAATGTAATCAATTCATTGTTCAAAATATATATGTAAATAAAAAGAAAAGCATTATTTTAAAATCAAACTCATCATCATCAGGTGCTCCTGAAAGCGCATCCCATTCTTCTCCATTGATCTTCTCATCTGTGTCCCAGCCTGTTGCGTCTGTTATTTCATATTCAGATTCATGTTCATAGTCTGAAGTAGTGGTGGTACTTGCCTTGTCCCCTAAAACATCCTCTCAGTCCCATCCAGTTTGTTGTTGATTCCTGTCTTTAAAAAACTCAGAGAGACCTTATTTACATGGAAGTGAATCCCAGGCCTGCTTCACCCATGAAACAACAGTGGATAGGCCTGGTTTCTTGAGATTTCCCCCTACTGTTTTCTTCACTTGGTTTGAGGCCATCCAGGAAATCCAATCTTTTCTAACATGGTCCTTAAATGGCTTATTAAACACGACATAGTGTACAAGAATGCCTGGTGGGAACTTTTATCCTTTTGCAATGGTCTTACGCTTAAAGATGACCATTGGCTCTAACTTAGACCCATCAGCTAAACAGCACAAAACTACGGTGAAATGGATCCTTTCATGACCTGTCGTTCTTACATAAACCGTCTTACTACCTACATTGTCAATAGTTCTGTTACCAGGCATATCAAAACACAAGGGAATGTCATCCATATTGCCGATATTATTCATATCAAAGTCATGCTCCATCCTTAACTTAATCACAAAATCGTGAAAACTAATCATCTTATCATCTAAGTCACTGGGAAGCTTCTGTGATATCTTGGTCTCTGTCGTGTGGCCAGGGAGTGTCTCTTCCTAGACCTCTGACGCCAACCATTTGACACTTTGAATGTCCCACTCACTCCATATTTGCTATATTTCTGCAGTTTCCTAGCTTGAAGCTGGATATAGAAACAGGTGACAATGTGGCCACCCTTTCTCCGCCTTTCTATGCAGCCTTCTCCAGATCTGGATACAGAGCCTACTTTCCCCTATGAGCACATTTGGGGGAGTCATGGGCAACTGGTCTATCTCTGATTTCTGCTTCCTCCAAAGCCTGACGTTACTCTCAGCATCGCCGAAATCTCTGGAGGCTGCACAGTCGTTATTGCTTTCTGCATACTTGATCACTTTCCGCTTAAATGTTGCATTGTAAGCACTGCATTTTCTCTTCGTTCCAGGAGAAAACAACATGGATAGAAATTAAAGAAACAGCAAAATACACGTTTCATGTGACTACCTGAGTCGCACTGTCGTCTCTCCGCCCACCAGCTCGTCCAATTCGTGATGTCGACTCTCACATCCCCCCTCCCCTCACCTGCCCGTCCTGCCGCACGAATCGTGCTGCCAACAACCGCCCAGCCGGCCGCCCGAGACGCGCTGCCAACTACCGCTCGCCCGCCCGAGCCGCCCTGCGAGTTGCAGAAGAAAACATTTTTAAAATTCTACTCCCATGTATACTGCGACCCCTCCCCCCCTTTTTCTGAGGGGAGAAAGGGGGTAAGTTTTTTTGCATTACACATGAATATGTCTGTCCGACTCCTATCTCTTCCTTGACCTAAAAAACCCCGGTTTCCGGCCTTCTGCTTGGAACAGGGAATACATTGCCAAAATAAAATTTTTTGTGTTCCCTCTTCAAATCAGAGTCTCCATGTCACTGCACTCAGGTAGGGCCATGGATGGGTCCAATTTGTCGCTCAAGAAAGATCTTAACTGAAAGTAGTAAAAGAGTGTCCTATTTGACAAATCATATTTAATTCTTAACTGCTCAAATGGCATGAGCTGCCTCCACTCATAACAGTCCTCGATACACCAGTTCCCGTTTTGGCATCAGGTGTCCAGGATCTTGTTATCAATGTTATAAATTATTCTGAATCAGGGTGGTTTTTGGAGACAACCCCTCCTTCTGGCCAATACACTGGTTAATTTTGTTCCACACATATAATGCATGTTTTAGCAAGGGGTTGTCCATCTTGCCAGACAACAGTTTGGCATCCTATTGATAAATAAATTCTGCTACTTTCTCACCTACCGTGTGCAGACCAATTTGTGCGCAGGATGGTGTAGGGAAACATTCACATCTACTCTGTCCAATCCATTCAGCATTCAAAATGTTTCTGTGAGATCCCCTCTCATTCTTCTACTCCAATGAATACAGTCCAGGAGCCGCTAAACGTTCCTCATATTTTTTTTAATTGTCCCAGCACATTGGAATTCCATTCCGACTAAGGCTAGTGTGCTTGAAAGGAGGTGAGGCGGGGCAAGGAGGCAGGCACTGATGTGTGGGGGGGGGGAGAGCAGTGAGTTGGCACTAGGCAGAAAAGTAAGGCATGTGGGAGTGTGACAGAGTATATAGATATGTTTTTGGGAAATAAATTGGGAAAGGTTTGTTAGAATAGGTACATACAAACACTTTAAAACAGATCTTGTATGAAATACTGGAGCTCTGCTAATGGAAGTACATCAGTTGTGAATGTCCTGGAGCAACAAATCTCTGAAAGCTGACAAGAACCTTCCTGAGTGGTAACCATTTACCTTTCAAGCACCAAAGCCTGGGGTGAACGTTATACATGTTAAGTTCTGTGCACGGTATAAGAATTGCCTGCAACCAGTGAACTTGGAGGAATAAGAAGTGAGATTGGACTGTGAATCAAAGAACTTTTCTGAACTTACACTTAGAATTAGAAGGGGTTAAGTAAGACGATAGTGATAAGTTAAAGTTTGATTCTTTCTTCATGTTTAAATATATTTAAAAGCAACTTTTGTTTAAGTAACCATTTGTCTTGGTAAATATCTATTCTTGCTGCTGGGTTATGAACCTCTGGGCTCATAATAGGAGTGAGTGGAGGTGGATCCCAGGTTGGGGTGTATGGCCTGAAGAATTTGTTGCTCTATCTGCAGGTCCACTGTCTGCCACTGCTGGTTCCAGTTCCCCCTGAGACTTCCAAGAGGAGCATTGTGTGGAGTCCACCTTCAGACTCCTCAACAACAAACTCAGTTAAGAACTTATTTAAGTTCTTTTACTTTTGCATTTTATTGGGGATTTTGTTCTTCTCTCTGTATTGCACAGTCAGTTAGTTTTAATTTTTAAAATTTAGACATAACACCACGGTGACAGGCCATTCCGGCCCACCAAATTAACCCAAATAACCTGCAACCCCTGGTACGTTTTGAATGGTGGGAGGAAACTGGAGCGCCCCCCCCACCCCCTCCATAGGAAACCCATGTAGAAACGGGGAGCATGTACAAACTTGATTTGAACCCCGGTCCTGATTGCTGGCGCTGTAATGGCATTGAGCTATCCGCTTACACTAACTGGCCTAATTTATTTATTGGTTTACATGTGTACGTTGTGTACAGTTGATTTTTTGCACTACCAATTAGTGGTCATTCTGCCATGCCCGCAGGAAAAAGAATCTCAGGGTTGTATGATTTATCTTGTATGTACTCTGATAATAAATCTGGCTTTGAATTTGAACAATGTCAGCTCCTGCGGTCTCAATGAAGTGCTTGTATTGGAATGACAGGGGACAACAGAAGGTGGCCAGTCAATTCCGTAACTGAACTCAGAGGTGGTCACAAACACAATTAACTCCACATTAAATTGATGCTCAGTTGAACAAAGCTGAGGGTCCTTGGTTACGTCATCTAGCTTCTGAGCACACTTCTTTGCCAGCTAGTTATGGATAGGAAGAAAACATCCACCTATTGAACCTCTTCCCAAAGACGTGTATCAGGTCCCTCGTCTTCTCTTTAAATGTTTATCTGCTGCTGTGTGGAACTTCATTCTCATCTACAAACAGCTGCTGGAGTAGATACAAGGTAAGAAACACTCATGTGCTGACTGTGAAGAGATTAGGAATGCAGAGGCAATAATGAAAGTGAAAAGGCATCAACAGTGAGAGTAGGGATCAAGGTTTATTAACGGAGTGGGAGCTGGCGAATGTAATGTTTATGTGTAACTGATAGCAATGCAACAGGCTCACTCACATTCAGAAATGAATTACAGGAAAGGATCAGCAAATTCACCAAGCATATTCCATCTCATTGCTAAACGTTGCTTACTCCCACCGGCCGCATTCTCTCCAGTCTCGAACACGTCCACGCCAACCATATGCCAATCTACATTCGTCTTTCTTTCTTTGGGGGGCTTTTTATTTTTTGATGATTTATATTATAACATATTAAACTTTATTATAAACACAACAAAAACAAAACAGTCCCTCCCTCACCCCCTTCCCCACACCCCCACTTCCACACATACAGATCCGTTCACCATCAGAGCTTACATATATTTTAAGTATATAGAGTGCAGTTGGGGAAATGATGTTTTTGTATATATAATAGTTACTTTTTTACCCTTTTTTGTTCCTTTTTATTACTGTATCTGGGCCCCGATGTGGTCCAGGGATGGCTGCCAGATCTTTACAAAAATAAGTTATATGTGATTTTTTTCCATAGGTAACAGCTGTTCATTTCTGCAGCCCATTGTGCTATGAGTAGAGGGGAGTTGGAATTCCAAGTGAACGTGATACATTTTTTCGCAACTGCCAATGCTATTGTTATAAATGAGATTTGATATTTGGTCAATTTGTCGCTTATTTCCAGGTCCGGGTCGCCCGTGAAGGCCACTCGCATTATCCTGGTTAATTTTTCTGTGATTTCTTGCCAAAATGGCTTCACTTTCACGCACGACCACGTGGCACGTAGAAACGTTCCTGCCTCAGATCCTCATCTGAAACATCTCTGAAATTTCGGCTTTTGATTTGTGTAACTTTTGTGGGGTAAGGTATAATTGGTGTAAAAAAAATGCCTTGCATTTATAATTGATGTCAGGCTTTCCTTACACCACTCTGACCAGCTTCCTTTTGGAATTACCACACCCAAGTCTGACTCCCATCATTCCCTTGACCTCTGCAACCCTGGTTTTGCACTTTTGCACTGGAGAGCAAAGTACATTTTTGTTATAAATTTGGATGCATTCCCCATCTAGACTGTTCGTTCAGTTTCACTAATTAAAGGTGGGGTCAATGTTGGTCCCCATCTTTCTCTTAAGAATGATAATGTGGTGGTACACCACTAGCCTACTGCAGGGGGCAATCTCTGTACCTGCAGAAGAGCATGGGGACAAGACAACACCTGGCCTGCTGTCAATCAGCCGACCTGAATAGACCAAGCTCCACCCAGATGGGTGTCAATCACCCTTCGGGATATAAGCCTGAGCCAGCCCTTTGAAGACATTTTCAGAGTTTACAGTAGCTCTCATCACAGCTGGCTCTGTGAAAGTTTATGTCAAATAAAGCCTGTTGTACAGTCTTTTGGTTTTGTGTTTTTGCTTCTGACCGACAGTGCACCTCAATTTATTCGACATAAATTCTTAAAGCTGCTATGGAAAAGCCCCTGAGTGCCAAGAGCCTCGAAATTGACCCACGCCACCTAGAAGCACAAACATGCTTCGAGATCTGGAACCACATGATCGAAGCGATCATCGAGGCTAATGCCGACAACATCCTGGACTTCAATCAAAAAAGACTTCTTACTCCAATCAAAGTTAGGACCCTGAGACTTCCAGGCATTTAAAGACTGTACCGGGTACTCGGAAACAATGAACACCCTTGAGACCATGTATAAACCTCCCATGAATGTGGTCTTTGCAAGGTACCTCCTGAGTATCTGAGCCCAACTACCTGGGGAGACAGCGGTCTTACCTGGGAGCCCTGCGTGAGTTAGCCCGACCTTGTCTGGCAGAACCCGTGATAAATGAAAGGGAGGTCGAGAGGCTGATCAAAGATGCCTACGTCCGAGGGCTAGGCGTGAGAACTGTCAGGCAGAAGCTGCTGGAGGACAATATCTACTTCCTGGCCAAAACAGTGGGTAGTCCAAACACTGGAGGCAGCAGCCCTGCACACCAAAGCCTTGAATTCCAGGCTTCCTCAGGCCTCCTCGTGGTCTGCACATTCAGCTGCTTTGGCCCTGGATCAAGCTGGGCAAGAAAACATCGCTGCTGCAGGCACCCAGCACCCATGTAAGTTCTGTGGGTCCCGGTATGGGTCCGATTGCTGATTGCGCCAAAACTGCCCGGCCAGAAACCAGTATTGTTCGAGATGTGGCAAAAATAGCCACTTTGCCAAAGTATGCCTCTCAAAGCCAGTCACTGGCCCTCTATGACCACACCCCCCTCAGAGTCCCCGCCATGCGTGATTGCCAGGTGACACCAATGCCCCCACAGCCACTTCTGACCTCCCCAACCATGGCGGCCCAACTTCCAGCCTCACTGGCAACGAACATCACATGCGCACCATGCGCCTAGACCAGCCCTTGTTCCTCTATGACATCACTTCCAGTCTACGGAATGACATCACTTCCGCCGGCTGTGATGACATCACCCTCACCGACAGCCAACAGCGTGACGTCACTTCTCCTGGCTCAATGAGCGCAGCTGGGAAGAAGGCCAGCCATGCCTCACCCTCCCACTTGGCGCCGCCATCTTGGGCTGGACAGGTGCGAATGCCACCTTCACCAAGGCCCTCCCAGGCCTCCAACGATGACAACATGCTCAACACGGGTGCTGACCAGGCCACCCTTCCGACACATCTTATGCCTCCGGATGCCACTAACCACCACATATTGCATACCACGACTATGGAGAGCAGCACCAGTCGACACTCACCTCTCACGATGCCTGCAGAGGACACTGATGACCACATCTCACCTCCACCATCAGAGAAGGACAACTCGGACCCCAAGATGTTCCTAACTGCCACCAACCTGACCAGGAACATTCTCCATGACTTTGGGCGCTTCATGATAGATGTAAAAATCAACGGACAGGAGATCAGCGACAGGAACATCTCTCTCAGCATGGCTCATGACCCTGGGACAAGTGCTCCTGCGTAGACACATGCGGGCACACAAGGCCGAACCTCTAGTTGAGCAGGTGTTCCTCCTACACACAAACCACAACTACGCCTAAGTTAGGTTCAGCAGTGGCAGGGAGGACACCATCTTAACCAGGGACCTGGCACCAACAGGAGCACCCACAACAGCACAGCATCCTCCAACCCAGGATCACGCCGGCCTGACACACCCCCCCAACCCAGGACAGCGTTGGGGCACTCAAAACCTCCTTGGGCTCCAAGGGCTTACTACAACTGTGGGGGATGAACCCGTCCCCCCCACCACCCATCCGATGCGACACACAAACCTTAACCCAGGTCCCTCCGGCCACTCCTCCGTGCTGCACCGGCCACTCCAGCCCCGTCCCCAGCCCCCGCACACCCTCACCGACCAGTGACTAGGAGCCAGATGCCGGACCATCTCATTCTATAAATAATGTGTATGTTTTGGGGCTCTTTACTGAAACTTCCCCCGGGACAATTTTAAAGAAGGGGTGAATGTGGTGGTGCACCACTGGCCTACTGCAGGGGGGAACCTCTGTACCTCTAGAAGACCACAGGGACAAGACAACACCTGGCCGGCTGTCAATCAGCCAACCTGAGTAGACCAAGCCCCACCCAGTTGGGTGTCAATCACCCTCCGGGATATAAGCTTGAGCCGGCCCTTCTAAGACACTCTCAGTTTACAGCAGCTCTCCTCACAGCTGGCTCCGTGGAAGCTTAAGTCGAATAAAGCCTGTTGTATGGTCTTTTGGTTTTGTGTGTTTGCTTCTGACCGACAGCGCACCACAGATCTAAGCTGGAGAAAACTGAAGAAGGTCCCATTGGCCACTCCATATTTGTGTTTTAATTGTTCATAGGACATTAAAGTCACTTCCGTGTAACAGTCCTTAATGTGTCTTATACCTTTGTCATACCACGAATTTAATATCCCATGTTCCTAGGCAATAACACATTTTTACACAATGTTGCTTTTATTGATATCCCTACTTTTTTTCTTATACGTTCATTAATTTCTTGCCACGTTCTGATCATTTATATTAGAATGGGGTTCTCCGTCTTTTTCTTTAGTAATTTGAAACTCCATTTATTCATAAAGTCCTTTGCTTCCCCCTCCTCCATTGAGTACATTCTCATTTGAACGCAGGACAAAGGAGGGGGGGGGGTTGTTTTCAGTGAAGAAGACTGCGAGAAATCTAGCCTGTGCAGCTAGGTAATTTTTTTAAAAATCTGGACGTCTAAGTCCTCCCAGCCCGTAGTCCCATGTCAGTTTTTCCAATGCAATTCTTGGTACCTTATTATTCCATAGGAACTGTCTATATAGTTATGTAGCATCCCCGATCCAAACACTGGCACCTCCTGGACTACATCCTGGTGCGAGAAAGTGACAAACAAGATGTGCTCCACACCAGGGTCATGCCTAGCGCGGAATGCCACACTGACCACCGGCTGGTTCGCTGCAAGCTCAACCTTCTCTTCAAGCCAAAGCCCAGGAACAATAAAGCCCCCAGAAAGAGGTTCAATGTTGGAAAACTGCAGTCAGACGAAGCGAGAGGAAACCTCCAGGCAAACCTCAAAGCAAAGCTCGACGTTGCAACCCGCCTCACGGACCCGTCCCCTGAAACCTTCTGGGATCAGTTGAAGACTACCATACTGCAATCCACTGAAGAGGTACTGGGCTTCTCCTCCAGGAAAAACAAGGACTGGTTTGACGAAAACAGCCAGGAAATCCAGGAGCTGCTGGCAAAGAAGCGAGCTGCCCACCAGGCTCACCTTACAAAGCCGTCCTGTCCAGAGAAGAAACAAGCCTTCCGTCGCGCATGCAGCCATCTTCAGCGCAAACTCCGGGAGATCCAAAATGAGTGGTGGACTAGCCTCGCCAAACGAACACAGCTCAGCGCGGACATTGGCGACTTCAGGGGTTTCTACGAGGCTCTAAAGGCTGTGTACGGCCCCTCACCCCAAGTCCAAAGCCCGCTGCGCAGCTCAGACGGCAAAGTCCTCCTCAGCGACAAGATCTCCATCCTCAACCGATGGTCAGAACACTTCCAATCTCTTTTCAGTACCAACCGCTCAGTCCAAGATTCCGCCCTGCTCCAGCTCCCTCAACAGCCCCTAAGGCTAGAGCTGGATGAGGTTCCCACCCTGGATGAGACATATAAGGCAATCGAACAACTGAAAAGTGGCAAAGCAGCAGGTATGGATGGAATCCCCCCAGAAGTCTGGAAGGCTGGCGGCAAAACTCTGCATGCCAAACTGCATGAGTTTTTCAAGCTTTGTTGGGACCAAGGTAAACTGCCTCAGGATCTTCGTGATGCCACCATCATCACCCTGTACAAAAACAAAGGCGAGAAATCAGACTGCTCAAACTACAGGGGAATCACGTTGCTCTCCATTGCAGGCAAAATCTTCGCTAGGATTCTACTAAATAGAATAATACCTAGTGTCGCTGAGAATATTCTCCCAGAATCACAGTGCGGCTTTCGCGCTAACAGAGGAACCACTGACATGGTCTTTGCCCTCAGACAGCTCCAAGAAAAGTGTAGAGAACAAAACAAAGGACTCTACATCACCTTTGTTGACCTCACCAAAGCCTTCGACACCGTGAGCAGGAAAGGGCTTTGGCAAATACTAGAGCGCATCGGATGTCCCCCAAAGTTCCTCAACATGATTATCCAACTGCACGAAAACCAACAAGGTCGGGTCAGATACAGCAATGAGCTCTCTGAACCCTTCTCCATTAACAATGGCGTGAAGCAAGGCTGTGTTCTCGCACCAACCCTCTTTTCAATCTTCTTCAGCATGATGCTGAACCAAGCCATGAAAGACCCCAACAATGAAGACGCTGTTTACATCCGGTACCGCACGGATGGCAGTCTCTTCAATCTGAGGCGCCTGCAAGCTCACACCAAGACACAAGAGAAACTTGTCCGTGAACTACTCTTTGCAGATGATGCCGCTTTAGTTGCCCATTCAGAGCCAGCTCTTCAGCGCTTGACGTCCTGCTTTGCGGAAACTGCCAAAATGTTTGGCCTGGAAGTCAGCCTGAAGAAAACTGAGGTCCTCCATCAGCCAGCTCCCCACCATGACTACCAGCCCCCCCACATCTCCATCGGGCACACAAAACTCAAAACGGTCAACCAGTTTACCTATCTCGGCTGCACCATTTCATCAGATGCAAGGATCGACAATGAGATAGACAACAGACTCGCCAAGGCAAATAGCGCCTTTGGAAGACTACACAAAAGAGTCTGGAAAAACAACCAACTGAAAAACCTCACAAAGATAAGCGTATACAGAGCCGTTGTCATACCCACACTCCTGTTCGGCTCCGAATCATGGGTCCTCTACCGGCACCACCTACGGCTCCTAGAACGCTTCCACCAGCGTTGTCTCCGCTCCATCCTCAACATCCATTGGAGTGCTCACACCCCTAACGTCGAGGTACTCGAGATGGCAGAGGTCGACAGCATCGAGTCCACGCTGCTGAAGATCCAGCTGCGCTGGATGGGTCACGTCTCCAGAATGGAGGACCATCGCCTTCCCAAGATCGTATTATATGGCGAGCTCTCCACTGGCCACCGTGACAGAGGTGCACCAAAGAAAAGGTACAAGGACTGCCTAAAGAAATCTCTTGGTGCCTGCCACATTGACCACCGCCAGTGGGCTGATAACGCCTCAAACCGTGCATCTTGGCGCCTCACAGTTTGGCGGGCAGCAGCCTCCTTTGAAGAAGACCGCAGAGCCCACCTCACTGACAAAAGGCAAAGGAGGAAAAACCCAACACCCAACCCCAACCAACCAATTTTCCCTTGCAACCGCTGCAATCGTGTCTGCCTGTCCCGCATCGGACTGGTCAGCCACAAACGAGCCTGCAGCTGACGTGGACTTTTTACCCCCTCCATAAATCTTCGTCCGCGAAGCCAAGCCAAAGAAAGAAATCTTTTAAAAAAGTATTTAGGCAACAGAAGAGGTGGCACTTGAAAAAAGGTATTGAAGTCTTGGCATCACTTTCATTTTGACGCAGTTAGCCCTTCCCACCCAAAGTAATTGGAAAGTCTCTCTATTTCTGTGGGTCTCTTCTATGTTCCCAAGATGAGGAAGATAATTTAGTTCGTACAGATTTTATGTTATTGTCAGTTTCTGTTCCAAGATATTCTATTCCAGTCATCTTCCATTTAAATTTACTTCCTTTTTGGTATCTTTCATATTCAAAATATGTTAATGGCATTATCTCAATTATATCCATATTTATTTTGTAGCCTGATATTCTTCCATATTTTTCTAGTAATTTTTCCAAAGATTTAGCTGGTTCTGATACCACATCATCGGCGAATAGCCTGATTTTGTGTTCTTCTTGCCCGACTTTGAAGCCCTTTATATTTGAATCCTTTCTTATTATCTCCGCCAGTGGTTCAATCGCTAAAATGAAAAGTGTTGTGGACTGGGGGCATCTCCATCTACTCAATGTACTCAAGGGGAACACCGCTGACATCTGATTATTTGTTATTATTTTAGCTTGTGGTTTATGGCATAAAGTTTTTATCCAATTTATAAACATTCTGCCTATACCAGTTTTTCCAGTGTTTTAAATAAAAAGGGCCATTCCAAATGGTCAAGTGCTTTTTCCACATCTAGGGAGACTGTAATTCTTGAATTTTGTTCCGATTTAGCCACATGCATTATATTAAATAATCTCCCTTTAAGAAATCCTGCTTGGTCCATATGTTTCAGTTTTGGTAAGTATTGTCCTAACCTATTAGCCAATGCTTTCACTTGTATCTTTTAATTAACATTTAACAGAGATATTGGTCTGTATGATGAAGGTTTTATTGGGCCCCTATTCTTTTTTGGTAATGATGTAATAATTTTGGTTGAGAATTATTCCAGGAGGGTTTGTGTTTCCACAGCTTGGTGCAGGACACCCGTTAAAAGGGGCATTTACAATTCTTTGAATTGTCTATAAAACACTAGTGGAAATCCATCCTCCCTCAGTGATTTATTAGCCTGTATGATTCCCAGGACCTTTTCAATTTCTTCCCTTGTGAAGGGAGTATCTAATTCTATCCTTTCTCTCTCTTCTAGTTTTGGAAGTTTGACATTCAGCAAAAATTCTTTCATTTCATTCTCAACTCCTAGTAATTTTGATTTGTATAGTTTCATATAATAATGTCTACAAAAGTCATTAATTTATTTTTGCTTATATACTAGGATATCTGTCTTTGTTTTTATAGCATTTATCATTCTGTTTTAATCTGCCAAGCTAAAACTTTGTGGGCCCGTTCACCCAACTCAAAGTATTGTTGTTTAGTTTTTAATATAGCTTTTTCTGCCCTATATGTTTATATTGTATTATATCTTAGCTTTTTATTCTCCAGTAATCTGTATTCTTTTTGTAGTCCTGCTCTTTGATTTTTTTTTTCTAATTCTTTAATACCTTTCTCCAAACTGTTTACTTCTGCCATATATTCCCTCTTAAGATTCTTCGTATAGGATATAATTTGTCCCATTAATTATGCTTTAATCATGTTCCATATCAGAAAACTATTATTAGTAGATGGCAAATTTGTTTCACAAAATATTTCTATCTGTCTCTTTATAAATTCTCAGAAGTCTGTTCTTTTAAGCAATGTAGTATTGAGATGCCATCTATAAGCATTCTCTTGCTTTTCCATTGTTGCTATAGTTAATATTAATGGAGAATAATCTTATAGAAGCCTCACTAGTTTTTCTGTTTTTATCACTCTACTTTTAACTGGGCAGACATTAAAAATAAATCAATCCTTTTATGTGAGTCGTGACCCTTGAGTAAAAGGAGTAGTCTCTCTCTCTCTCTGTGGGATTTAATTGCCTCCATGCATCAATAAAATTTAGATCTTTCATATATGAAATTGTGTTTTTTTTTTGCTGCTTTCGCCCTTGTTATTGTTCTTGCCAATATATCTAGTATTGGGTCCAAACAGAAATTATAGTCTCCTCCATCTAATAGATTTTGTCTTCCCTCTGCTGTTTTTAAGAAGATGTCCTTCATAAAGACTTCATCGTCATAATTCAGGGCATAAATATTAATAAATGTCCATGCTTCTCCATAAATGTTACAATGTGCCATTACATATGTTCCGGCTTGATCAATTGAGGTATTTTCTATTAAAACCAGTGTATTTTTATTAATTAGAATAGCCACCCCTCTTGCCTTTGAACCAAAGGAAGACAATATTATTTGTCCCACCCGTCCTCTTTTTAATTTATCATGTTCCAATTTGGTAAGATGTGTTTTCTGCAAAAGGATTTTATCCACTTTTATTTTCTTTAAGTATGCCAAGACCCTTTTCCTCTTCACCGGCCTGTTTATCCAGTTAATATTAAGACTAATAAACTTTAGTGTTTTATCCATACCATTGTTCAAACAGATACTGTGCAACAATAAAATCTTCCCAATTTTCTAAATACTGTTGTAATGTTTCCCTTTTAAGAGACATTTCCAACATGTACATTTCCCCTTTAAGAAACACACACACATCCCTAGTTCTCTTGGTGACATCGACAATAGTACCCGGAAGCCCAGGAAAAAAGCCTGTGGGTTCTTCTAAAGAAGAAACTGTTCCTTTAGCGCCATCTTTTAAAGATGCCCTTCCTGGCACCATCTTCCCCACCCCTCCTCCAAGTTGGAGTTCCCACCTTGCTGCTTTCCTTACCACCTTTCTGCATTTTCAGAGCTCTCCATATAAACCAATGTTTTTTTTTCTTTTATCAGTGAAAAAAATATGATTCAGTACTAATAGTATAAATAAAAAGATATGTTTTTCAGTTAGTCCCGTTTTGAAAAGATCTTTTCAACCCTTTCAGTTGACGACTTTAATTTTTTCATAACTTTCTTAAAAATTCTTCCACTTCTTTATTCTTGAAAATTCATTGATTACCTTCTGAGATGTCCACCCTCAGCGTTGGTGGATAAATCATTGAGTATTTAAAGTTTTTAGATTGCAGTTATCTCTTTACCTCGTCAAATTCCTTTCTTTGTTTGACCAAGGCAGGGCTGAAGTCCTGGAAAAATAATACTTTTGCATTGTCCACCACTAATGGGCCATTATTATTTTTTGAATATTCATATGCTTCTCCCAAGATTTCATCTCTTTCCTGGTAACGTAAAAGTCTTACCAGGACTGGTCGTGGTCACTGTTCGCTGGTTCCCCTGGGTCCAAGGGTCCGGTGAGCCCTTTCAATCTGCAGATTTTCATTTACCTTGGTTTGTCTAAGCATTTGTGGGATCCATGTTTCCAAGAAACTCACCACATCTTTCCCCTCAATTCTCTCAGTCCAATGATTTGTTACATCTGCTGCAATTTTCCATATGGCTGATCTTGTCCATCAGCCCTTTTTTTGTGTCCCATGTTTTTGCTTTTTCTTCCAGTGTCTTCAGTCTGTCTTTTGTTTTGTCCAGCTCAGTCTCCGAACAAGCCAGTCTTCCACGACTTATTTGATTTCTGTAACCTTTTCTGATATGTCTCTCATCGCTGATTCCACTCTCGTGAAACATCTTGTTCAGGATGGTGGCTTTATCTTGGGCCGACCCCCTGGCCCTCCTGGCTTCAGCTGGTCCCAAGGTCCCTCCTGAGTCACTCCTCATGGGGCTTCCACTCGATGTTCCTGGCTGACCTGCTGGTTCTTCAGTTTTTGCTTTTGGTTGCCTTGGTCACTAGATTTATCCATTTTTGAAGCTAAAATTTTAGTTTTGAGCTTTCTAACTGTCTTTAAATACTTTTTGTGGAGACCTCTTTCAAAGCACATCTGCTCAGCAAGGCCATGCCCCTACATTCATCTTTCTTGCCATATTATCCCCTTCTATGTTGGGCCAACAAAGTACATCTAAATGCCTCTAAAATATTGTAACTGTGTCCAATTGCACCAATTCCTCCAGCAGTGATTTCCAGATTTCAAACAATCTGAAAATAAATCTTCCCTTCACATCCCCTTTAGCTACTTCAGCCTTATGCCCCCTTGTTTTTTTTAAATTCCTTTACCATGGGAAAAAAAACCGATTCTGGCACTTTACCCCATCTAATCCCTCATAAGTCTGCACACTTCGATCAGGTCACCCCAGACCCTCCTTAGCTCCTGGGAACAAGCCACCTCATCCAGTCTCACCCAATAACTAAAACCCTCCAATCCAGGTGACACTATAGAACCTCCTCTGCACTTTCTCTTAGAGTGTGATAACCAGAACTACACAAAATACTCCAGTCAATATTTTGTCAGCACAGCATCCCGATTTATCCATTCGGTACCCCAACCTGTGAAGCTATATTAGCAACTTTCTTCACCATCTGTTGACCACACTTACAGAAAAATAGACTTGAACCTCTGTTCACCAATATTCTTTATCATTTACTGTCAATGTCCCAGGCCTATTTGACTTCCCAAAATGCATTACTTGTCAGGATGAAATCCCATCCTCCAATACTCCAACCAACTTTCCTCTGGTGGCTGTAGCCTGAAACAACCGCAACACCAACAACTGTACTGTCTTCTGCAAATTTACTTATCACAGGGTGAGGAAAAATTCCCCAAGCCCAAAAGGGAACAAATAGATTTGCATTTCAACCCTCTTCAGTACTCACAGCCAATTTGGGTTGGGGATTATTACAAAGAGACTGAAGTAATCTCTGCATGGTCAGGAATCAGTTGAGCTCACCACCTGAAGAGTCACCGCCCGCCACACAATATATGTCAACGACTCCCTGGCGAAGGATCATGACTTTGCCCGTTAAGGTTGTGAGCTTGTGCTCCTTGGTTTGGCACCTCTCCTGACGAAGGCAAGCGTGCAGCCATGACAGGTCCAGTCTGCCTAGCCCGTGGTTTATGTTGATCTGCAGAAGACAGAACCCAACCGACCAAAGACTCAATGTGTGAGGCATTATCTGAGGAGGGAGAAACAGCTTTAACATTTCAGGTCAATGATCCTTCATCCAATGTCTTGGTCAGGAGAGCACAAAGAACGATGTGTTCCTCTTTCCACAGTCAACTGAGTGCTTTAAACAGAACCCTTTTAAATGTTGAATTTCCAGCCTATGTAGTTTTGGTCTGAGGAGCTGACTGGATGATACTGGGCAGGTGTGTGGAGTGAATTGCTTCTGTGGTGCAGTAAGGGAAGATTTTACTTTGGATAAATGAGGCTTGTGGCAAAGCAGAAAATCTGTAAAATGGAATTAAATTAAAATGAAATTAAAATTCCACTGTGGTTGGAATTTGCAAAGCACGTTGAAGAGAAGTTGGGGGGGGGGGGGGGGGCACCAAGTCATGGCCAGAATAGAGGGGACTGAGTAAACGAAAGAGCAAAATGAGGCAGATGCTCAAATTATGACATAAAACAGGAAAAAAAATTAAGGTACTCATTAAGTCAAGCAGCATCAAATTAATGTTTCAGGTTGATGACCCTTCACCTGAACTGGAAAAAAAGTTAGAAAGCAAATGTTTTGTAGAGAGGCAAGGAAGTCAGGAATTGATCGAAGTCAGTCTGTGGTAGGCTGGAGGTGGTGGTGCTGGCTCAGGGAGGGTTGTTAATGGCAGCTGGCCTGTCTGGAGGAGGTGTAACTAATGTGGGAAGAATGGCAGAGGTCGTCGTGGCAAATCTGAAAGAATGGTGAATGTTGGAGAGGCAGCATCTGAAGTGAGGAGGGTTGAGCATTGCCCTTGGACCAGAAGGCTGAGCGTTGTAACGTGGTGAGGTATGCTGCTTGAGTTTACGTTGGGCTTCAAAGGGATCAAAGAATGGCAGTGGGATGGAGGATTAAAGCGACAGGGTCGGCCTTGCGGACAGAGCAAAGATGTTCTACAATCTGCATGCATGTTCTGCAGGGTAAGAGGGCATTAGAATTGTGATTGCCGAATGCAATTGCCGAATGTGTGATTGTTGGCACTCCTCCCCCTTCCCTTCCCTGTCCCCCCACCTTTCTATTCAGGTGGCTGCCTGAATTTTGCAGCCTCTGAAGAAGGGGTCGGGCCCGCCTTTTAATCCCTATGGATGCTGCATGAGTTTCCCCAGCCCTTTTGAGTACTGCACGGCCTAGTGGTTGAATGCGCGGATGCTGGGAAGGGAAGAGCAGAAGGTGCTACAGAAAAAGGGGAACGGTTGGGGAAGAGTAAGAGTGAACAACCCTTTGGATCATTGAAAGAAGGGGGAGAAGATGTGCCCAAAGTTAAACAGGATGATCCTTCAATGTAGTCGGTTGAGGAGAGGGTGAGGAGAAGGAAAGTCCACCACTGTGGCAGGTGGGAGAAGGGGGTGTGAGATGGAATGATCAAGAGCCCTGTTAATGCTGCAGAAACCAAACACTGATTGGCCAGATGCTTTGAGGAACTATTAGAGCAGAAGGCAGAGGAGTGGAATTTGGCAATTGCGCCGAATGAGTCTGCCCCGCCATTCCATCATGGCTGATCCACGATATTTTTCAACCCCATTCTCCTGCCTTCTCTCCGTAACTCTTGATTCACTTTCTAATCAAGAATTTATATATCTTCATCTTACATTTTAAATTTTACACACACCCACAGCATGATAACAGGCCCTTTTGGCCCTTGAGCCCTTGCTGCCCAATTACACTCAACTAACCTGCAACCCTGGTAACTTTGGAAGGTGGGAGTTAACTGAACCACCCGGAATAAGCCCACATAGACACGGGGAGAACATAGAAACTCCTTACTGCTAGGGTAGCATGTCAATGCAATGGCTTGGCCTATCACAGCTGTCTATGGAAAAGAGTTCCACATGGCAGTGTTGGGGACATGTACTTACCTTCGTCAGGAGCGGTGCCGGCCTGTCAGGATCGCCCGTGTGACGGTGACCCAATGAGAAGGGCAGAGGAGTTTAGCCGGGTGGTGTTTGGGGAAGTGAAGAATATCTAGTGAATAATAAAGAAAGTCGACTTCATGGTGGCTAAAGGAAATGAGTGAGTGTACTCTTTATTTGCTTGTATGATGTGGCAAATCAGTGCCATTTCAGAAGAGCATTTCCATTCAGACCACAAGGTTGACCCTGAGCTTCCAATTGGCTGTAACGCTGCCATGGGTAATACATGCAAACTCTACACTGATAGCACGTGGGGGGTGAATCTCAGTGGCTGGAGCTGTGAGCGCACCACTGACTTGTCTCTTAAGATGCTCCATCAAAACCAATGTACATGCAAAGAAAACATCTCATCTTTAATGCGATGTTACAATAACAGAACTTAAACATTAAAAGAACTAATCTTTCCAGTTTGTTGGGAAACTGACCAGATCTGTCAGAGTTGTCCAGCGACTCGGATTCCTATTCTCTCCACAGCAATTGAGTATTTTCCATCACGAGAATTTCTGAAAGTGACTGGGATTGATTGGGCAACAATCTTCCCAAGTAAAAGAAATCCTGCTCTTGGGAGATTTTGATGGCTGGAATTTTCCTTAACCCACAAATCCTATAAACTCATTGATTGACATGATGGTGTGAAGGCTTCCGTCATTACGGAAACAGTAGGCCAGCCCAATGATCCCGTCCTATCATGTCAGGCTTATCTGAATCTTTACTGGATTCTGTCTTTGTAGCACTAGGACAACACTGGTTCTTCATTTAGAACCATAGAACACAACAGCACAGAAACAGGTCTTTTGGCTCATCTAGTCTGTGACAAACTTTTATTCTGCCTTGTCCCATTCATCTGCAGAGCCCACCATGCCCCTCCCATCATGTACCTGCCCAAACATTTCTGCATTCATTACTTTGGCTGGCAGAAGTTCAGAAGAAGTTCAGAATCAAAACTTATTGTCATGAACAAGTCATGAAATTTGGGTGTTTTGTGGCAGCGTCATAGAGCAAACATTCATATAATAACCATCTTATGGAATTACTATAAAAAATAAAATAATAATGAAAATAATAGTTCATGAAAAGTAAGGCAGTGTCTTTGGTTCATTGATTATTCAGGAATCTGACGGCGATGGGGAAGAAGCTGTCCTTGTGTCGCTGAGTGCTCGTCTTTAGGCTCCTTTTCCCCGATGGTAGCAGAGTGAAGAGGGCGTGGCCTGGGTGGTGGGGGTCTTTGAAGTCACCACGTCATATAGATGTCGTTGGGAGGAGTCACGTGATGGAGTAGTGGCCGGACGGTGAACTCCAGCCCTCTCCAGAAAAGTCAGGAAAAACAAAGGAAAACACAAAGGCACAGAAATAAAAGTTAAAGAAAAGTGAGTATAAAGGTGGAAAGAAGATGGCGACAAAAAAAGAAAAATCGAAATCAACGGTAAGAAGAGAGGAAGAGAAGACAACGGAAGAAGAAGGAGAAGGCCTTACCTGTTCGAAGAGGCCTGCGGTGGAGAGAGAAACCCGCTCCCTCAGGTCGGTAGAAAGTGGACTACAAAAATGGCTCGCTGAGCCGAGTAAAAGTGCGCAACCGCGCATGCAAAAAAACACACCGACGGGAGGGGTGACCAGCTGGGGAGTCGATCTCCACAGCCGGCAATGACAGCTACAGAACAGCAGCAGCAAGAGGAGAACATAGAAGACAACGAAAACAAGAAAGAAGAGAAGAAAAGGGCAACAAAGAAACAACAGATGGCCAACCCAGAGGAAGAAGAAGAGGAAGAGGAAGAGTACAGTGAAATAGAAGAAGAAGAGAAAGGCAAGATAAAGGTTGTACTTTCTCTTATTAAAGGATACATGGAGTCATTTAAATAATGGCAAACACAGGAATTTAATGATTTAAGAAGAAGAATAAACAACACAGAAGAGAAAATGAATAAAATAGATACGACCTTAACAGAAATGGGAAAGAAAATGGACAAGATGGAAGAGCGGGCAGTAGCAGCAGAAATGGAGGTAGAGGACTTAAAAAAGAAATTGGAGGAATCTAATAAAAAAGCTATAGAGACACAAGAACTGTTAGCTCAAAAAATAGATATAATGGAAAATTATAACAGAAGAAATAACATAAAGATAGTAGGCCTTAAGGAAGATGAAGAAGGCAAGAATATGAGGGAGTTTATAAAAGATTGGATCCCTAAGACCCTAGGATGTCCAGAACTACAGCAAGAAATGGAAATAGAAAGGGCACATAGAGCATTGGCCTCTAAACCACAACCACAACAAAAACCAAGATCTATTTTAGTAAAATTCCTAAGATATACTACAAGAGAAAAGGTACTGGAGAAGACAATGGAAAAAGTAAGAGAGGGCAACAAACCACTGGAGTATAAAGGGCAAAAAATCTTCATTTATCCAGATATAAGTTTTGAACTCCTAAAGAAGAGAAAGGAGTTCAATACAGCAAAGGCGATTTTATGGAAGAAAGGGTACAAATTTATACTAAAGCATCCAGCGGTATTGAAAATATTTATTCCAGGACAACAAAACAGACTATTCTCGGATCCAGAAGAAGCACAAAAATTTGCAGAACAATTACAAAAATAGACTGAGGGATGAAGACGGGTAATGAGAGTAAAAATGATCACGATTGATATGTATGTGGGTAAAGAGGTATAAGAGTGAATAGATTTAAGAATACGTGAATGTATCTGTACTTAGAGGAAAATATAGATAGTATAGACAAGAATTAATAAGGGAAGGTAATGGAATAGAGAGAATAAGGAGGGAATTAAAAGAGTGACCTTTGTTACATATGAAAAGTGAAATCTTTTCTGGGGGGGGCTGGGTGGGGGGGAATAGCGGTCACTGCAAAATCAGTTGACGTTTGCGAGTGAATTCGCAAACCCAAATGGAGAGGGGAGATGTGGTTGTCCGACAAGGGATAAAGGACAACTCAGGAGGGGAAGGGGAGATTGGGGATAAAGAAGATATAAATAGGAGAATAAGGAAAATGTTTGATGTTGTAGGAATGTTGTCTTATAAAGAGTTTAAAATAAGAAAACAGAAATGGAAAAGGAGGAAAGGTAATGATGGAAAAACGGAAAGAGAAGATAAACAAAGTATAAAATGGCTACGCTGAACTATATGATTTTAATATTAATGGAATACATAACCAAATTAAAAGGAAGAAACTACTAAATTTGCTGAAAAAGGAAAAAATTGATATAGCATTTGTCCAAGAAACACACTTAACTGAATTGGAGCACAAGAAATTAAAGAGAGATTGGGTAGGACATGTAACAGCAGCATCGTATAATTCAAAAGCAAGAGGAGTGGCTATATTAATTAGTAAAAATGTGCCATTTAAAATAGAAGAGGAAATAATAGATCCAGCAGGGAGATATGTTATGATAAAATGTCAGATATATTCGGAGTTTTGGAATCTACTTAATGTATATTCACCTAACGAAGAAGATCAAAAGTTTATGCAAGATATCTTTTTGAAGGTAGCTAATACGCAAGGGAACATACTAATAGGAGGGGATTTCAACCTGAATTTGGATTCAAATATGGATAAAGCGGGGAAAAAAATTAACAGAAAGAACAAAGTAACCAAATTTATAATTAAATCAATGCAAGAAATGAAACTTTTGGATATATGGAGGAAACAAAACCCAAAAGAAAAGGAATACTCATACTACTCGGCTAGACATAAAACATACTTAAGAATAGACCTATTTTTGTTATCAGCTAGTATGCAGGATAGAGTAAGAAAAACAGAATATAAAGCTAGAATACTATCGGACCATTCACCCTTAATATTGACAGTAAAGCTAGAGGACATCCCTCCAAGAATGTATAGATGGAGATTAAACCCCATGCTACTTAAAAGACAGGATTTTAGAGAATTTATTGAAAAACAATTAAAAATGTATTTTGAAGTAAATACGGAATCAGTGGAAGATAAGTTTATACTATGGGATGCAATGAAAGCATTCATTAGAGGGCAAATAATAAGTTATGTAAGCAAGATGAAGAAGGACTATAATCAGGAAACAGAGCAGTTGGAAAGGGAAATAGTAAATATAGAAAAAAAATTACCAATGAAGGAAGATACAACTAAAAGAAGAGAATTGGCGGATAAAAAAATAAAATATGAAACATTACAAACATATAAGGTAGAGAAGAATATAATAAAGACAAAACAGAAATATTATGAACTGGGTGAAAAAACGCACAAAATCCTAGCATGGCAGTTTAAGACAGAACAAGCTAAGAAAATGGTATTGGCATCAAGGAAAAAAGACAAACAAATTACATATAATCCAAAAGAAATTAAGGAAAACTTTAGAGAATTCTATGAACAATTATACCGAACTGAAAACGAAGGGAAAGAAGGGAAAATAGATGAATTTTTGACTAAAATTGAACTACCAAAACTACAAATAGAGGAACAAAATAAATTAACAGAACCATTTGGAACAGTAGAAATACAAGAGATAATAAAAAAATTCCCAAATAATAAGACACCAGGAGAGGATGGATTTCCAATAGAATTCTACAAAACATTTAAAGACTTATTAATTCCGCCCCTCCTGGATGTAATCAACCAGATTGATGAGACACAAAGCTTACCAGATTCATGTAAAACAGCAATAATTACAGTAATACTAAAACAAGGGAAAGATCCACTCTCACCAGCGTCATATAGACCAATATCTTTGCTAAACACAGATTATAAGATAATAGCTAAACTATTAGCAAACAGATTAGCAGAACAGGTACCGAAAATGGTAAATTTAGACCAAACTGGACTTATCAAAAAAAGACGCACAACAGACAATATTTGTAAATTTATTAACTTAATTCATGCAGTAGAAGGAAATAAAGCACCTACAGTAGCAGTTGCTTTAGACGCAGAGAAGGCCTTCGACAGAGTAGAATGGAATTATTTGTTCAAAGTATTGCAAAAATTCAGTTTACCGGAGAAGTATATTAATTGGATTAAAGCATTATATAAGGGACCGTTAGCGAAAGTGACAGTAAATGGACATGTATAAAAGCAATTTAACTTAAGCAGGTCAACGCGGCAGGGATGCCCACTATCACCTTTATTGTTTGCGCTAGCTATAGAACCACTAGCAGAATTGATAAGAATAGATAATAATATAAAAGGAATAAAAATAAAAGACAAGGAATATAAAATCAGTCTATTTGCGGATGATGTTATAGTGTACTTAACAGAACCAGAACTATCAATAAAAGAATTATATAAGAAATTGAAGGAATATGGAGAAGTGTCGGGTTACAAGATAAACGTAAATAAAAGTGAAGCAATGCCTATGAAAAATGCGGATTTCTCAAAATTTAAGAAGGAATCTCCATTCAGATGGCAAATGCAGGCAATAAGATACCTAGGTGTACAAATAAACAAAAATCTAGGCCAATTATATAAACTCAATTATAATCCACTAATGAAAAAATTACAGGATGATTTAGAGCATTGGAAAGATCTACCACTAACACTAATAGGAAGGATAAACTGTATTAAAAGGAACATTTTTCCAAGGATATTATACTTATTTCAGGCATTGCCAATACAACTGACAGAAAAATTCTTCAAAGAGTTAAAGAAAATAATAAGGAAATTTTTATGGAGAGGGGGGAAACCGAGGATAGCACTAGATAAATTAACAGAATGGTATAAACAAGGAGGCTTACAATTGCCAAACTTTAAAAATTATTATAGAGCCGCACAATTAAGATACCTATCAGATTTTTATCAAACAAGGGAAAAACCAGACTGGACGAGATTAGAATTAGATAAAATAGGGGAAAAGATACCTGAACACATATTATATAAATGGGATTAAAAATTGGTACAACATAGAACTTCTCCAGTATTACATCATCTCCTAAATATTTGGAAGAAGATTCATGTAGAAAGAAATAAAACAAATTATCAATTGCCAAAACTAATATTGACGCAAAATAAGCTACTCCCTTTTACAACAGATAACCTTTCCTTTAGAGAATGGGAAAAAAAAGGGATTAAAAGAATAGAAAATTGTTTTTCAGGAAGTAGATTCTTATCCTTTGAACAAATGAGAGATAAGTACAATATAACTGGAGATACAGCGCTGGCATATTACCAACTGAGATCCTACTTGAAGGATAAATTAGGAAGCAATTTGAGCTTGCCAGAGGGAAGAAACCTTGAATATGTGATTACAGATACAATGTTAATCAAAAGATTTATAACAAATATGTATATTAAACTGCAAGAAAAGGAGAATGAGGAAACAAATGGTAAAACTAAACAAAAATGGGAACAAGATTTAAATATAAAGATAAAAAAGGAAACATGGGAGAAATTATGTTCTGGAACGATGAGAAATACAATAAATACGAGGCTACGTATGATACAATATAATTGGTTACACAGACTATACATTACACCTCAAAAGTTAAATAAATGGGACCCAACAGTATCTGATAGATGTTTTCGATGTAAAAAAGAAATGGGAACAACAATTCATGCAATCTGGACATGTGAGAGAGTAGAAAAAATTTGGGAAGATCTCAATCAGATATTAAATAAAATAACAGAAAACAATATACCAAAGAATCCAGAGATCTTTCTCCTAAGTAACATAAAAAACAAAGAATTTGGAATTGATTTGGAGGATGCACAAAAAAGATTTGTTAAGATAGCCCTAGCCATAGCAAAAAAAATGTATTATGTCAACCTGGAAATTGGAAGATAATTTGAAAATACAACAATGGTATATAGAAATGAATAAATGTATTCCATTAGAAAAAATAACATATAGTTTAAGAAATAATATTGAAATATTCGAACAAATATGGGAGCCTTACATTAAATACAATAGCGAAAACCTACCGGGGACAAACATTACCTAAGTTGATGGAAGGAGAAGGAAAGAAAAGTATGGACTCAGTAGAATTTCTGGTGTATTTTTGTTGAATGACAACATTGTCTGACTGGTTTAATGCAACCTAGATTGTATACCTAAAATGGATGAGAGGGGGGGGTGGGGGGGTGGCTTGGGAGGAGGAAGGGGAGGGGAGAAAAAGTCACTGTATATGTGTGAAAAAGAAAAAGTGTATATCATGGCTAATGTGATTTATGGTGTGAAAAATAAAAAAAATATAGATGTCGTTGATGGAGTGAAGTCTGCGGCCTGTGATGTCGCAGGCCGAGTTAACAACTCCCTGGAGTTTATTCTTGTCCTGAGCATTAACGCCTCTATACCAGGCAGTGATGGAAACAGCCAGAATGCTCTCCATGGTTCACCTGTAGAAGTTTACAAGGGTCTTTGGTGACATACCGAATCTCCTCAGACACCTCACAAAGTACAGCCACTGGCGAGCCTTCTTTATGATTGCATCAACATGGAGGCTCCAGGGCAGATCCTCGGAGATGTTGACACCCAGGAATTTGAAGTTCTTGACCCTCTCCACTACTGAGCCCTTGATGAGGACTGAGTCGTGTTCCTCTAACTTCCTTCTGAAGTCCACAATCATCTCCTTGGTTTTGTTGACGTTGGGCGCCAACAACTGTGGTGTCAGCTGCAAACGTAGATAGCATTGTAATTGTGCCTGGCCGCACAGTCGTGGGTGCGTCACGAGTAAAGCAGTGGACTAAGCACGCATCCTTGGGGTGGGCCTGTGTTGGTGATCAGTGAGGAGGAGTCATTGTTTCTGATTGGTACTGACTGTGGTCTTCCAATGAGAAAGTCAAGGATCCAGTTGTAGAGGGGGACACAGAGGCCTAGCTCAGCACTGAGGGAATAATGGGTTTGAAGGCTGAGCTGTAGTTGATGAAGAACAGCCGTATGTATGAATCGCTGTTTTCGCGGTGATCCAGAACCAGCAATAATGCATCTGCTGTGGAGCGATTGTGATGATAGGGTGAATTTCCCCCTTGTGCTCCCTTTAGTCATTTCGCATTTCACCCGTAACCCATGTCCTCACATTCACGTCTCACCCAGCATCACTGGAAATATCCAGCATGCATTTACTCTACCTTGCTGCCCAAATACCCCAATAAACCTACAACCCTTGAGCATTTTGAAGGGTAGGAGGAAACCTGAACACCCGGGGAAAACCCACACAGACTTGGGAAGAATGTGCTAACTACTTGCAAACAGGACTGCATTCGAACTGGGGAGTCCTGGTGCTGTAATATCGTTGTTCTGACCACTATGTTAATCGTGCTGCCCCTATGGATGTGGATGGAGGAGGTGCAGAGGAAATTCACCTGGATGTTAGCCTGGATTGGAGAATATGTCACATGAAGTGTGGTTGACAGAGCTAAGGCTTTTCTCCTTGGAGTAGCAAGGGATGATTATGTGCGGCTCAAGTTGGATGGATGGACAGCAACCAATTCCTTGGGCGACAATAGCAAATACCAGAGGATATCTGTTTAAGATGAGTATAGGAATGTTTAAATTTAAATTTTAAATTCATAAATACAGCACGGTAACAAGCCGTTTCGGCCCATGAGTCCATGCTGCCCAATTTGCACCTGATTGACCTACAATCTCTGGAACGTTTCAAAAGGTGGGAAGAAACAGGAGCACCCGGGGAAAACCCACACAGACACGGGGAAAATGTGCAAACTCCTCACAGTTGGGTGGGATCCGAACCCCAGTCCCGATCGCTGGCGCTGTAAATGTGTTGCGCTAACCGCTACGCCAGCCATGTTTAGGGATGATGTAAGTTTTTAAACCCAGAGAGTGGTGGGTCCCAGGGATGATGGTGGGAGGCAGGTACAAAAATGCATTCAAAAGACTGTTAGCTACAAGGATGCAGGAAAAATAGAGGGCTGTGGGTGTGCGGTTGGGAAGGGTTAGATTGTGGCGGAGTAGGTTTATATGGGTCAGCACAGCATCGTGGGCTGAAGGGCCTGTACTGAGCTGTAATATTCTATGTTCTATTCCTCTATCATTCTCCAATGCTCCAGTGAATAAGTCCTTATCTGTTTAACCTTTCCTAAACAAATAAAAAGAATCAGGCTTTCCAAACAAGTTCGAGGAAAGAGTTGTAAATTACTGATGCACTATGTGTGATTCGAGAGTCAAGATTATTTTATTGTCACCTAATAAAATGTAAAATTACAAAATTTCCTTTTGTCTACCATAAGACTATCACCAAAAATTGCCCTAATGCCTCTTAAGCTAGAGAAGGAAAACCAAAAGAGTTTCCCACCAAAGTCATGTCCAGCCTCCACAGCCTTCAGTCCAGACCATCAGTCCCAACCCAAGCTCCGAATGCACACCTCTGACACGATCAGGAAAGCTCCAGCCACCCTCTCGCATCCCACTTCAGATACTTGGTCCCTCTTCAGCCAAACCCCCACAGTCTGCAGCCTGGAGTGAGTCCTTTAGCTGCAATTTCCAACAGCCCACATCCTACATGGGTACCTCACCCCAAGCCGCTGGCTGTGTCTTCTTCAGCCTCAGAGTCCCTCGCTGGTCCCTCAGATTGTCTCCCCTGCTTCTCCTTCTCAAACAGGGGGGTGGTCACCCCATTTTCCAGTGCTCTGCTTCAGTATTTCACTTCCCCATGGTCTGAAACCCCCTCGTGGCAGCTGCCAACCTTAGGTGCTGCCAATTTGGACTGATGTTACCCTTGAATGGATTAGTTCCAGTGTTGCTATATCTCATTCTGCAATCCCTGGACTCATCAATCCCTGGACCCTGGATCATCATAAACTCCTTTCATTCATTTGCTTGGAGACGTCTCAGTATAAACTCAAGTTCGGAAGACGTGGAGGTTCCACCCTGCTTTTGGTCCAGGACATGGAAGATGAAGCGAGTGGCTACATCAGACATTGTTCTGTATCAAGGAGAAGATGCCAGCCAGCAGAATTAGAATCAGAATTTATTGTCATGAACAAGTCATGAAATTTGTTGTTTTGTAGCAGCGTCATAGAGCAAATATTCATATAAAACTGCCTTGCAACCATAAATTTAAAAATAGTACACAAAACGTTAAAGTCAGGCAGTGTCTTTGGTTCACTGATTATTCAGGAATCTGATGGCAGCGGGGAAGAAGCCGTCCTTGTGCCGCTGAGCGCTCGTCTTTAGGCTCCTGTACCTTTTTCCCAATGGTGGCAGAGTGAAGAGGGTGTAGAGGTTAAAACCTTGTGTTTATGATTTTTTTGTACTTTTCCTTTAAGGATTAATTGTTTTTGTAGAGTTACCATAGTTAATATGACATCAAATGTCATAATATCCGAGTGGACTTATGGAGAACCAAACCACAGAGCTTAAGATGCTTTCCAGAAGGAATGTTACCTTTGAGGATGTTGAACAATTTTTGGAATGGCATGTACGTGTTTACACCATACCAAGATTTGGAAATATTAAGGATACTTCAATAATAAGGATGTAAAGAAGTCTAAATCATCGGCTCAACAGAAACCAAAGGGAAGTTTGTTACTGCTGTGTCAGATACAAGCACAAGAAAGGATAAGGAAACAATGAAAAAGGAAGATCAAACTGTTCAGGGAAGCTGTTTGTATAGCAAAGAACAACATGCTTTAGAAAAATGTTCGCAATTGGAGAAAAAAGATCATATGACGAGAATTTAACCTTTTTAATGAAGAATAGAATATCTTTCAGTTGCTTGTGCAAAGGACACATCAGCAAAACTTGTAACAAGCGACTCAGTTGTGATATATGCAGTTTAAAACATCCCAGGTTACTGCATATTCAATGAAGGAAAGTTGAGAAAAAAGTCAAACAATTTGAATCCAAGTCTAAAGACACAATCAGAGAGAATGCTTCAGCTTTGGTTCAGTCTTACTGGGGCCAGTGACAAAGCTTTCTCGATAGTTCCTGTACAGGCTAAAGCTAAAAAAGGAAGTTTCACACTGAATATTTGCGCATTTCTTGATGCAGGAAGTACCACATCATTTTGTACTGTTGAATTGATGAATAAACTTAATCTTCATGGTAAAATATCTTGTTGAAGACAATGAATGATGAAAGGAACATACATTGAAATTAATATAGTTTAAGGTTTACAGATTGCTGGATTGAATAACAATGAATTTTGCGATCTTCCAAGTGTATATACTCAGAAGACAATGCCTGTGAATAAGGAAAATATCCATATCAGGATGATTTCAAACAGTGGGATCATCTAAAAGACGTTTGCTTACCTAAGGTTGATGCTAAAATCGAGATGTAAATCGGATTAAATGTACCAAAGGCTCTCAAACCTCTAGAAGTAATAAGAAGTCAAAATGACAGACCTTGTGCCGTGAGAGCGTTGCTCGGATGGACAATTAATGGACCATTAGGAGAAAAAATGAATAATGATCAGGAGACGTTGAATGTTAATGTCAACAGAATTTCAGTTGTCAAACTTAATGATCCATGGGAACAACAGTTTAAAATTGATTTCCCTGAATGTCTCACAGATATTCAAGAACCTTCAAAGGAGGATAAACAGTTTCTGGATATAGTTCCAAATTCTGTGAAACATGTTAAGGGTCATTATCCCATTGCATTACCTTTGAAGATAAGAGAAATTCGTATGCCAGATAATAAAATAATTGCAGAACAGCGTATGCTGAATTTAAAGAGAATATTCAAGAGAAAATCTTCCTTTCATTTGGAATATACCAATGTCATGTTGGATATGATAACCAAGGGTTATGTGGAAAAGGTATCTGAAGATATCTTGGAATGTAAAGATGGTAGAAAGTGGTATTTACCTCATCGTGGAGTTATGCATCCACAAAAGGAGAAACTACACGTAGTATTTGATTGTGGAGCATCATTTCAAGGAGTTTCACTGAATTCTCAACTTCTACAAGGTCCAGACTTAACCAGTACTTTAATAGGTGTTTGGATAAGATTTTGTGAAGAACCCATTGTGATTGTAGCAGATATTGAAGTGATGTTTCATCAAGTAAAAGTACCATCAGAACCACCATTGTGATTCTCTACAATTATTATGGTGGCCTAATGATGATTAGAGTAAAGATATGATTGACTACAGAATGACAGTTCATTTATTTGGAGCAACTTTGTCACCGAATTGTGCAAATTTTGCTCTCAGGAAATGTGCTGAAGATAATGAAAACCAATTTAGTTCTCAGACTATAAGGACCATCAGAAATAATTTCTATGTGGATGATTGTCTTACTTCAGTGGTTTCAGAAAAAGAAGCAATAGGTTTTTATCATGAGTTAAAGGAGATCTGTAATAAAGGAGGTTTCTTCCTTACGAAATTGATTAGCAACAGTCGAGATGTGTTGGCTGTTATTCCTGAGGCAGAAAGAGCAAAGGAGATAAAAACACCTTGATTTGGATTGTGACGTTCTACCTGTTGAAAGAATTTCTAGGGATGCAATGGTTTGTTCAATCTGGTGTTTTCAAATTCAAGATTGTTTTGAAGGAACGGCCTTTAACAAGAAGAAGTATTCTTTCAATCATAAGCTCAATATATGATCCTTTGGGGATATTGGCACCAGTAATATTAATAGCCAAGAAAATTCTACAAGAATTGTGCAGAAGAAAATTTGGATGGGATGAAACTATCCAGATTCCATCGCACAAGATTGGATAAATTGGATTGAAAGTCTTAAAATATTAGAAAATTTTGAAGTTGACAGATGTTTTAAACCAGCAGACTTTGGAATTGCCACATTTGCTCAGTTACACCATTTTGCTGATGGAGCGAAGGTGGGTTTGGTCCTGTCAGTTATTTAGTACTGCAAAATAACCAAGAACGAGTACATTTTGGATTTGTAATAGGAAAAGCCAGAGCGGCTTCATTAAAACCAGTCACCGTACCTTGAATGGAGTTGACTGCCGCTACTATGGTGAGCAAAATGGACACTGTGTTAAGAAGAGAATTACAGATGGAGTTAGCAGATTCTGTGTTTTGGACTGATAGTACACCATTGACCACCACCAGTGGGCTGATATCGCCTCAAACCGTGCATCTTGGCGCCTCACAGTTCGGCGGGCAGCAACCTCCTTTGAAGAAGACCGCAGAGCCCACCTCACTGTCAAAAGACAAAGGAGGAAAAACCCAACACCCAACCCCAACCCACCAATTTTCCCTTGCAACCACTGCAACCGTGCCTGCCTGTCCCGCATTGGACTTGTCAGTCACCAACGAGCCTGCAGCAGACGTGGACGTACCCCTCCATAAATCTTCGTCCGCGAAGCCAAGCCAGAGAAAGATGACATAATCGCTTAAATACATTAATACCAAAACCATGAGGTTTCGTACCTTTGTGACTAACAGAATTAATGAGATCGAGAAGGATTTGCATGTTAATCAATGGAGATATGTTAAAACAGGGGATAATCCAGCTGATATGGCTTCTCGAGAATCAAAAGTTCTATCGTTTCTGAAAAGAGCCAACACATGGGTGTTTGGTCCTCAATTTCTTTTGCAATCTTAAGAAGATTGGCCTCAAAATTCAGAAGAGTTCAAAGAAATTTCTGTAGAGGATCCAGAAATCCAAGACACTGATGTGAATACTATTCAAATATCTAATGAGGAAGATCCGATTATTCAATTAATTTGTGTTCGAAAAAGGCAGTAGCATGGATTCTCAGATTAAAAGCTATGTTTTTCTATAGTATCAAGAAAGAAAATTTGAAGTCCAAAAGGGGCTGTTTTCTGACAGTTGATGAATTGGAAAATGCTGAATTAGAGATAATTTGTTTTTGTCAGAGCAAAATGTTTGATTCTGAGATATCAAAATTAAAGAAAAATTTGTATGTAACAAAGTCAAATCATGTTTACAAGTTAAATCCTATTCTTGTAAATGATGAATTGAGAGTAGGAGGAAGATTGGAAAAAGCAATAATGACAGAAGAAGTGAACCATCCAATCATTTTAACTAAGGGATTTCATATTTCTGATTTGATTGTTCGACATATACATGAGAAAACAGGTCATTTGGTTGTAATCACGTGTTATCAGAATTATGCCAGAAATATTGGATACTTGGTGCTTCATCATTGATCAAAAGGATTATATCAAAATGTGTTAATTGTCGACATGCAAATGCTAAACCTGGACAACAACAAATGGTGATTTGCCACAGGACAAAGTTTCACCTGATGAACCCCTTTTTACATTCGTGGGATTTGATTATTTTGGTCATTCACTAGTAAAATGAGGAAGAAGTGTTGAAAAATGAGGTGTTTTTCATGCAGGTAACTTCGCTCACAGTTTGACTCCATCAGTTATATTCACGTAGTTCTATGTTCACTCTTGGTCCTTTTCCTCCTGGAGCTTTGACTGATTTTATTTTGTGCCGCACTTGAAAATTTTTTTTTAAATGCCCTTCTTGTTGAATTCCTATTCTGGACAGTGTGTGATGGAAACAATCTATCTGAGACATTGTTATGTTGGGAATAGTATCATGTTCAATGAGTTCACAGAGAGAGATGACGTTTGGACACAAGTGTCACAATCAAAGGTAACTTTATTATACACACGGGAAGCAGACACGAGGAAGACGTCAAGCAGTTTTTAATCATCCAAACTACTCCATAACTGTATAGATGTTAGATCTAGGTTGGACTCTGATACCAGTGGCTGTCTATTCTCTAGACTAGTGGTTTTCAAACTTATTCTTTCCACTTCCACTCACATACCCCCTTAAGTAATCCCAATGCCATAGATGCTCTGTGATTAGTGGGATTGCTTAAGGGGGTATGTGAATGGGAAGGGAAGGTTGAGAACTGCTGCTCTAGGCCCAATTGTTACTCTAATATTTTGCTTGAGAAAAATTGTCATTGGCCCATTTCCTTTGGAGTTATGAAACCGTGCACATAATGAGTCCATTAGATACAATTAAAACAGTGATTTTCAAACATTTTCTTTTCACTCACATACCCCCTTAAACAATCCCTTACTAATGACAGAGCACCTAAGGCATAGGGATTACTTAAGGGGGTATGTGAATGGATAGAAAAAGTTTGAAAACTACTGCTCTACACGGTACGAGTCTTAAATACTATAATCGTGTAAGCAGGCATGTCAGGCCCAAGGGTCCTCAATATCACTCACTGCTTACCTTACCACACTCTCTCACATGTATGCACACTCACAGACAGGAACTTCAGCAGACACTCCCGATCCCTGTACCAACGGGGTGCGGCTCCCTGCAAGCACTGACTTGTTGCTCAGTCAAGTGAAGAGCACACCTTACCCGAGACTCCTCCAGCGATGTCCACAGTAGTGACCTGATGTGGAGCGATGTTCGTGGTGAGGACCAAGAGGCAGAGGGAGAGAATTGTCGCATGTGTTGGAGTTGATCTGAGCTGGGTGTCTGGCCATTGATGACATTGCATCGTTCAAGTGAGCCACCACTGAGGTGTGCACTAATGGGTAGCCGGAGTCCAATCTTGATTGGCAGGTAATGCATCTTCTGACTAGGTTCCAGACAGGGAAGTCAAGTGATCCTCCGTAATCCACAAGGTTCCATGCAGGGATGTCACGTGATCCTCTGCAATCCACATTTAACAGACACCTCTCTCCCACTCCGCTCCCTCCATTAATGTGGAAGGAATCTCATTTAAACACAGTGTTTAGAAAGTTCCCTTTAGTAGGGAGTTGCAGCCCCTGCTGGGGTGGTGATCACACAGATCCAGAGATCCCAAGTTCAATCCCCTCATTGCTAGAGACCAACATCCAACCAAGTTGTCCCATATCCCAGCAAGGTTCCTGTCTGTGCATGGATTGAAGCCAGGGTCAGATTCGCCAATGGAGTCATTGGATGTTGTATCTGAATCCAGATGGTGTGCCTCTGGAATTACACCCTTACTTTGGTCCAAAGGGAGATTAAGCCAGGCAAAAATACAACATTGCCACAACTTTTGTGGTACTGCCCTGAACAGCTCCAATGTTAGGCAACATTCCAAGTTACTTTAAAATGTAAAAGTTATGCAGCATTTCAGCTCACTAGCCTACTACTAACCATCAAGGACCATTTAACACATCCCATTTTTCTCCTCCAATCAAGTGGTGCCCACATCTGCCTATTTTCCTGCCAGTCACCAATCCTGGGACATGGGCAATGCGCACAAATGCTGGAGGAATGCAGTGGGTCAGGTCGCATCCATGGAAGGAAAGCAGCAGTAGACAGCGCCGGATTCGAACCCCGGTCGCTGGCGCTGTAATAGCGTTGCGCCAGCTACTAACTCTAACCATGCCACGTGGATATAAACATGCTCATGAATGCAGCAGTTGATATCACACCACTAAACTCAATACTCTGAAAATCACAGTTTGGTTATTACTTGATGTTTCACACATTTATACAGCAATATTTGAACAAATTTACGGAGAAATTACAAATAATACATGTTGGAAATGTTGTTTGAAATTACTTTGTTATTCGGTGAGAAGACAGCTTACCTGCTTGTTCTTGTGCTTTGTGGACTAAAAATTAAATTGCATTGCCATATCACCTGTTAAATCAAGTTTTTCTTGAAAAGTGGAATGCTGAAGCAAAGGAGAGAAAAGCAAGCAAAAAACCACACGATGTTCCAATAAGCAGGGCCTGAACTGGCTTGTGTTCTGGCAGATGTATTTACATGGGATTACTCAATTCATCTCATATTGCCAATATAATGCTGGATGAGTAATCAACAGTTCTGAATTAATGATCTGGAGATACATATTCGATCTCACCACGTAATTGGACATTTAAATTCAATTAATTAGATCATCTGAAGTTAAAAATGAAGGCACAAGCAATTTAAAGGAGGAAATCTATTGGCCTTGTCTGCACAGCATGTGGTTTCCACTGCGGGGTACGTGACATTTAAGTGTGACGTGACACCCAGATCGAGTCAAATGAAATGCTGTGGCTGTCAGGGCAGGGCAAAGGCCGGGAGCCCTGCAGTGAGTGGCTCCTCTCCTAATTCCCACCTGCGGCAAGAATGGGGAGTTGGCAGTCCTTTTTTTTCCAGTATGAGCACATCTTCAGCAACACCTCGAAATCCAACACCGAGGAGGGGAGCATTTCTATCGTTTGACCAAGCCCCCATTGCAGTTTCACCCACAAACAAGCAAGCATCGGCTTCCCATGTCTCTGACATCATCTCTCAAAGCAGGGACACCAAGGGGGTGGGACAGTTAGTGTTGCGGTTAGGCCACCGCTATACCCTTGACAGCAATATATTGCTCTTCCTTAATCTCAACTATAAGTGCCGAGGCTCTTACCCAGTTGCACTGGGTGTATCTGCAGCTGCACCTGCAGCCATGTCTCATGACCGCTTTGTCAAGGGCCTTTGGGGGGTGCCCTGGGTCATCCTGAGGATATGAATGTCCTTTGCCTTATGTTTTAGAGGTGGCACCATGGTTCAGTGATTAGAGTTGGAGACCTGGGTTTAATCCTGACTGTGGGCGGTCAGTTTTCTCTGTGTCTGTGAAGGTTTCCTTCAGTTTCCTCCCAGGAAACGTACCAGGATTGGGTGTACCAGGACCAAGTGGCTCATGGGCTGAAAGGGCCTGTTACAGTGCTATGTGTTGAAATTTAAATTTAAAAATTTAATAACTTTGCAGTTAACTTGTAGGTGAATTTATAACTTTGTACTCTTGGGGTTTGGTCAAACACCATGAGAAGATTCCTCCTGTCCCCAAGGGCTTGATGATGCACTCAGTCCACCTCTCAGGAGATACAAAGTTCCTGGCCAAAGGATCTACTGGGCTGACACTGCCATGGAAATGAATCAGTCCAATCTATTAGTCCAAAACAAATCCAGACCTGGGTCAGAACAGCTCAGAGGTGGAGGAGTTAGACAGCCACAGGTTCAGAATCACTCCTCCCATCCAAGCACAGGCCATTCACCACACCCTGTGATTCAGATTAGACATTCACAAAATATCATTTCCCAAAGGGCTCACACCATAAATGTTTTTTTTCTCTCTACAAACCTTTGATCGATGTTCCCTCAAGAGATCAGGGCAGTAGTCATGTGACCAGCAACCCACTCCCTCCATCTCTGGCCACAACCTCTTCTTGCTGCTACCTTTGGGCAGAAGGTATGGAAGTCTGAAGTTTTATTTCAACAGCTATCAGGTTCTTGAACCTCCCCAGGTTACCCTAACCACAAACTACTCCAGGACCATCAAAAGATTTGTCCATACTCCTGTAACATCACTTCTTTGCACTAACAGCCACCGTGGATAATGATAAATGTACTTATTTATCATTTTACATTTATTAGCTCTTTTCCTGTCTGGGCATAATTTAGATACTATTTTTTGTTGGTGAGCTGCAGCAAGTAAGAATTTTAGAGCAATGATCTTCCATGCTCAAACTCATCCTGATGAATGTTTACTCTGTCGCTTTATAAGTGAACAGACCAGCCCTGGAGCTCTCCATCTACATGGGGAAGACCTTCACCACAAGGACCAGGGTTCAAGAGTTTCTTTCCTCTTTTGCGAGATGGAGTGATAATGTAACGGGTTCATCTGCGTGTTTCCAAGGACGTTTAGAGATGAGGAATAAACACTGGCTTTGAAATATGCTGCCCCTGTTCCTTGAAATGATAGAGAAAGGAGCTTCACCGACCACAGCCCTGTTGAAACATGACCTTCTGCAAATCACTTTTCAACTTACCCCCTTCAAGCATGGGTGTGTTCCATGATCCACTTGCCCTGTACAAGCTTGCATGCTCTGACATGTCTGTCTACGGCCTTGTGCACTGCCAAACCAAGGAAAACTAGCATATCGGAGGGACAACTTCTTATTTTCTGTCTTGTCACACTACAACCACACAGGGTAAACTTTGAATTCTCCTGTTTCCATTAACACACCCCCTCCCCAATGATCATTTCATCTTCCCAAATGTCCCTTCGGACTTTCTCCAATAATTTCCCTCCCACTGATGTAATGTTTTTAATGTTTCCCAAGTTTTACTGAATGTTAACATCAAAGGCATTCAGTTGGCTTGACAGAACATTTGGACAGCTGATGAGCCAAGGGGTGGAGCCTCACTTGAGAGTCACAGCCATTGCTTTCACGATACAGTCTGGTGGTGGATGATTCTGGCCACGGAAACCCATGCTGTTCAATGATTCCCAATTAACCCACCAAATCACGTGTGTTTAAGAGGGTGGGAGGAAGAGAGAGCTCAGGTACTGTGCTGGCAGCATGTCCCAGGCAATTACAGTGCAAGATCTAACCCAGTGTCGGGAGCACAGATGCACCAATCATTTCAGAAGTGGCAGGTTTCCCTCGTTGCTTTGGCTCAACAGTGACCTTTTAATTCACCGAGATGTTTCATTTCCATTACTTAGGGCAACCAAACAATTGCAGTTTGATTCAAGCCTGGACTAATGAGGTTACATTCGTCTCTGGTTTTTTAAGGATTAGATTTGGCATGTGGTGATGTGGTTTCTTCACTGCAGGACAGCCCGTTATTTAACATTCGAATCAGAGCGTGCTCAGCCCAGAGAGACCTCATTCAACACCCCACGACTGTGTAAAGAGCCATCCAATTACTCGCACTCCCCTGCCGTTTCCCTGAAGCATTGCAATTTTCTTCCCTTTCAGCAATTGCTTTTTGAGGATTGCCGTCGAATCTGCTTCAGGCACGGTTTACATGCACGGGAGGCAAGCATTCGCAGTGGAAGGACTGTGCCCAGGGATCATGGAAGCAGAGGGGTTGATTCCCTGTCATTAGGTGGGGGGGGGGGGGAACCTATCTCATTGAACAGACAGGGAATACAGTACAGGCGCAGGCAGATGGGATTTGTTTAAATTGGCATGATGGTTAGCACAGAGAGAGAGGGCCAAAGGGCCTGTTTCCATGCTGATCTATGGTCTAATATTGTGCAGCATCTAAAACATGGAGTTCAAGGTGCTTTGGGGCATTAATATAAATAACAACCAATGGTCTGGAAAATCAGCTTCCCACACCAGGGTGCTCAATTATCTGAGTTTTTACTGCCACTTTCTGTCAGAGAACATTACAGCTCAGTGCAGACTCTTTGGCTTATGAGGTTCTGCTGACCTATAGAAAACTTCACAACAACCCACCTAACATTCATGTGCCTGACTAGGAGTCTTTTGAATGTCCATATTCTACCAGCCTCCACCATCAGCCCTGGTAACGTATTCCAGGCACTCACCACTCAGCATAAACAAACTTCTGACATCTTCCCTGAACTTTCCTTCACTCACCTTAAACATATGTTGCCTGGTATTTCCTATTGTCCCAGGGCACCATGGTTGGCGTAGCAGTGAGCGCAACCCCTTTACAGCACCAGCGATCAGGACTGGGTTTCGAATCCCATGATGTCTGTAAGGAGCCTGTGTGGTTCCAGTTTCCTCCCACCGTTCAAAACGTACCTGGAGAGTAGGTTAATTGGGGATGAATTGGACTTGTGGGCTGAAATGGCCTGTTCCTGTGCAGCATGTCTAAATATATTTAAAAAAAATAAAAAAGTTGGAAAGGGTTAGATCAGAGGTTCTCAACCTTTTTCCTTCTCACTCACATACCACTTTTAGTAATCCCTATGCCATCAGGGCTCTGTGATTAGTGGGATTGTTTAAGATGGTATGTGAGTGGGAGGGGAAGGTTGAGAATCACTGCTCTAGACCCAATGTTTACTGAAATATTTTGCTTAAGAAAAATTGTCATTGGCCCATTTCCTTTGGAGTTCTGAAACCATGCACATAACGAGTCAATTAGGTACGATTAAAACAGTGGTTTTCAAATGTTTTCTTTTCACCCACATAACTTAAGCAATCCCTTACTAATCACAGAGCCCTGCTGGCATAGGGGATACAGTAAAACCCCGTTAGAATGTGGTAGTTGGGGTCCAAGATTTCATACCGCGTTACAGCTGAGTCGCGGAACAGATGCATATATGTCAGAGTGCCCACGGATAATCAAACCCAAATATTCCCAGTTTTCGAAGGATCCACTCTCTATAACTAACAATTTCAATGAAAGAAAGCAAGCGCATTCTTTTAATATTGGTATTCTGAATTTTAATCAACTTATTTTTCCAGAAAAATTGAGTTTTTCCCAATATTTTCCTTCAAAATGACCACTTAAAAGGAGCCACCATTACAGATCAAAGCGATATATAACGTGGACATTGATTGGCCCAGGGACGTCTTAACAAGGTCATTACCATTTTTATCAACCAATCAAAAACTCCATACTGTTGATTTCTTGGGCAAACTAACTGGATCTATTTCTTTTTTAAAGCTACAAATTCGGACTCTACTCATGATATGGGAAATGGCCATTTATTAGGAAAGGAGTTCAGTAACCTATGAATGACAATATAAGAACTCAAGTTGAGACTACAATCGCTTATTAGATACACATGCATATAAAAACATACATCACTATAAAACATCATCATAATCAGTTAAATTGTAAATTGCAATTAAATTTTCACAAGTTGAGCTAAACAAAAGAATATAATGTGGCACTATTTGATCAAGCGCAGTGTTAAATAGGTGAGAAGTAAATCGACTCGCAATAATGGAGGTAATTTATGCAGATTAACACCTTTAAAGAAACTAAATTCAAGCTGTAAATATACAAAATGTCAGTCAAACACATCTATTAAAAATAAATTAAGTATTTAATTTATAATTTCAATTGGTTCGCTTTGTCATCTTGATCAAAGAAATGGATTTTGAGGGCAAAAGGCATATCAATAATCTGTCAAACCCATCCTTTTTTCCATTCATCTATCTTTCAAAATTTGCAAAGTTTGGGGTCCACAGACCAAGGGATTCCGCAAATTAATGAATTGCGTTCTAACAAGGTTTCAGTGTACTTAAAAGTGGTATGTGAGTGGAAAGAAAAAGGTTGAGAACCACTGGGTTAGATTGATGCTTGGAACAGGTTAGCATGACATCATGGGCCGAATATTTTATGTGGAGGGTCGAGGCTTAAGCAGAGAGAGAAAAGTTTTAAGAGAAGTGCGGGACACCTTTTCCCACCCACAGAGTCTGGAACAAGCTGCCAGAGTGACATTTGGACTAGTACATGCAAAGGAACAGTTTAGAGGGATGCAGGACAATGGGACTAGCTCAGATGGACAATCTGGTCAGCTCCTACAAACATTGATGAGCTGGGGTTTCTCAGCAGGTCAAGCACCATCCATGGGTAGAAGTTGTATGTTAACATTTGAATCTGCCTGACCAGCTTCTCAACGTTCGCTCAAGATTACAAAACCTGCAGTTCGTGTTTTAAGTCTTGATAAAACAATATGGATCGAAATGTCAGCCATTCCCTTTCTCCCACTGACGCTGCTCACACCGCTGAGTTTGGCTTCAGATTCCAGTGTCTGCAGTCTCCTGTGATTCTGCAGTTCTTGAGTTCACCTTGACCTTTTAATCCTTGTAATAACCTTTGATTATTGAATACTTCTACATATCCACCAGTTCACCTTTATCTACTGCACGTTATTTCAATATTAGATTTTTCACAAAACCATTTTGAAGATGCCCAATCACCTTTCACTTTCAAGATGCCCTGATGAAACACTTAGAATAAAATTCCATTGGAAACATTTTGGAATTTGTTAAGATAACCTATGACCAGCACAGAACATGCTGGTGACACCGCAGACCAGGCGCATCTGTGGAAAAAGACTGACAAAAGAGTCTGACAAACGTTCGGAACTCTTCATTGAAAGTTTGTCAGACTCTGCATTGGAGTGTTCCAGCTAAGCAAAGTTTAACTTAATTTAATTTCGAGATACAGCATGGAAACACACCCTTCTGTCCCGCAAGTCCGCGCTGCTCAATTGCACCCACGTGGCCAATTAACCCCGTACATCTTTGGAATGTGGGAAGAAACCGGAGCATCCGGAGAAAACCCACTCAGATACAGGGAGAACGTACAATCTCCTTATAGGCAGCGGTGGATTCGAAACCAGGTCATTGGCACTATAATTAGCGCTGTGCAAACAACGATGCCACCATGTAGGATTGATGGAAACATTGGACGTGGGATGTGTAAAACAATTCTATTTGCCATTCCATGACATCCCTTTGGACCAGATGAGAATTGAATATGGTTTAGTAAGTAGTTCATCAGTAGATGAACTAGTAGATCAGTAGAGCGCATCGGATGTCCCCCAAAGTTCCTCAACTTGATTATCCAACTGCACGAAAACCAACAAGGTCGGGTCAGATACAGCAATGAGCTCTCTGAACCCTTCTCCATTAACAATGGCGTGAAGCAAGGCTGTGTTCTCGCACCAACCCTCTTTTCAATCTTCTTCAGCATGATGCTGAACCAAGCCATGAAAGACCCCAACAATGAAGACGCTGTTTACATCCAGTACCGCACGGATGGCAGTCTCTTCAATCTGAGGCGCCTGCAAGCTCACACCAAGACACAAGAGAAACTTGTCCGTGAACTACTCTTTGCAGACGATGCCGCTTTAGTTGCCCATTCAGAGCCATCTCTTCAGCGCTTGACGTCCTGCTTTGCGGAAACTGCCAAAATGTTTGGCCTGGAAGTCAGCCTGAAGAAAACTGAGGTCCTCCATCAGCCAGCTCCCCACCATGACTACCAGCCCCCCCACATCTCCATCGGGCACACAAAACTCAAAACGGTCAACCAGTTTACCTATCTCGGCTGCACCATTTCATCAGATGCAAGGATCGACAATGAGATAGACAACAGACTCGCCAAGCAAATAGCGCCTTTGGAAGACTACACAAAAGAGTCTGGAAAAACAACCAACTGAAAAACCTCACAAAGATAAGTATATACAGAGCCGTTGTCATACCCACACTCCTGTTCGGCTCCGAATCATGGGTCCTCTACCAGCACCACCTACGGCTCCTAGAACGCTTCCACCAGCGTTGTCTCCGCTCCATCCTCAACATCCATTGGAGCGCTTTCATCCCTAGCGTCGAGGTGCTCGAGATGGCAGAGGTCGACAGCATCGAGTCCACGCTGCTGAAGATCCAGCTGCGCTGGATGGGTCACGTCTCCAGAATGGAGGACCATCGCCTTCCCAAGATCGTGTTATATGGCGAGCTCTCCACTGGCCACCGTGACAGAGGTGCACCAAAGAAAAGGTACAAGGACTGCCTAAAGAAATCTCTTGGTGCCTGCCACATTGACCACCGCCAGTGGGCTGATAACGCCTCAAACCGTGCATCTTGGCGCCTCACAGTTTGGCGGGCAGCAACCTCCTTTGAAGAAGACCGCAGAGCCCACCTCACTGACAAAAGGCAAAGGAGGAAAAACCCAACACCCAACCCCAACCAACCAATTTTCCCCTGCAACCGCTGCAACCGTGTCTGCCTGTCCCGCATCGGACTTGTCAGCCACAAACGAGCCTGCAGCTGACGTGGACTTTTTACCCCCTCCATAAATCTTCGTCCGCGAAGCCAAGCCAAAGAGTAAGTAGTTCATCAGTAGTAAGGGAGATAAATGCAGGTAGGATTCATTGCAAGAAAATTCGTCTTGGCTGTCCCTTGAGGTCAGGGACAATGGTCTTCATTCCTAAGGGTTCTCAAGTGGCTTATGAGTCAAATCTTGGAAAGTGACCCACAGAGCGGAGACGCCAGTGCGTGTATTTGTTTAACGTGTACTTAATGTTGCACTCCAAGGAGCACATGATGCTTCACAAATCAACCAACTAGTTCCAAAGGATGGAAACCACGATGATTGGAGATGATGGATTTGTTGCAGCCTTCGTCCGTCTTCACAGCCGTTGAGTTCAGAGTAACCTCATCCACCTGTTCCACCGTTGAGGACTTGGTTGGATTGTTCTTTGTCAGGGACTTCACTCTGAACCTTACCATCATGTGTGGCCCTACCAGGAGCTTAGGACCAGATGCCATCACTCTCAGGATCTCAGAATTGATGCACCATCAATAACTCAAAAAGACTGGGGTTGAACATTCTGATAGGCTTTTATTAGCTTTAGAACAAAAGCACATCCATGCTGCTTGACTGTTCTGCACTGGGAGGGGGACTGTGGAACATTCTAGAGCCTGTGGGAGGAGCCACAGGCACAGTCAGCCAATGGGTGTACCCAAAGAGACAAACATATAGATACAGTGGTTTACCCCATTCATGCTTGTGTTGTTTTTAAGAGTCCTTCTGGACTGAGGGGTGAAGTGGTGATGATACAGTTACAAATTAAGTCTTTCAGGTGGTCTTGTTTTTCGCTGTGACCATTGTAATTCGGGCTGTGGTGGTGGGGACCTGGGTGGTCTGGGGCGCCTGTGTGCAATCGTTGGCATTGGTGGGTATGTGGTGGCGGGTCTAGCGTGTTCTTTGTTGGGGATGAGGTAATGTGCCATGGCCGTGGGTGGGTAGGGGTGAGAGGGGTGTGGAGTGATCAGTAGAGGTCTCCAGGGCCCCTGAGGGCACTCAATCCCTAACAGAGACAGTGTCCTCGTGCCCATCAGGGTTCATCATGTAGGTGCATTGGGGGGTTAGCATGGAGGAGGAGGACCCTTTCCACCAGAGGGTCAGACATGGCTCCTCATATGTTTCCAGAGTAGGACTGGCCCTGGAGACATCAGCCACGCCGGCAGTGTGGTCCCAGTCTCTGATTTTTCCTGGGAAAGGAAAACATATGTTCGTGCGGTGTGGAATTTGTGGCTGTACATAGAAGGGACCTGATGGAGTGGAGAGCCTCTGGGAGGACCTCGCCAGTGGGAGACTGGAAGGCCCCAAGACCATAGGGCTTGGAGGATGGCCTTCCAGACTGCGGCATTTTCCCTTTCCACTTTCCTGTTCCCTCCGGGGGTTGTAGCTGGTAGTCCTGCTCGTGGCAACGCCTCTGGCCAACAGGCACTGGTGCAACTCGTCGCTCATGAAAGAGGACCCCTAGTTGCTATAAATACAGCAGGGGAAGTTGAATAGAGTGAAGAGACTGCGCAGGACCTCGATGACTGTGGCAGCTGTCATGTCAGAACAGGGGATAGCAAACGGTAAACGGGAGTACTCATCAATAACATTGAGGAAGTACACATTGCGGTCTGTGGAGGGCAGGGGTCCTTTGAAGCCGACACTCAGGTGTTCAAAGGGGTGGATGGCCTTTATCAACTGTGCTCTGTCTGACCGGTAGAAGTGTGGTTTGCACTCCGTGCAGACTTGGCAGCTTTTGGTCATTGACCTGATCTCTTCAGTGGATGGAGTGGAAGAACCTGGTAACTCCGGGTGGCAGAGATCATTATGAAGGGCTTATAAGCAATCAATCTGTGCTGGCACAGGTCCCATGAGATAGGGCATCAGAAAGCTCGCTGAGTTTCCTGGGCTGGTATAGGATATCATAATTGTAGGTGGAGAGTTTTATGCTCCATCTCAATATCTTGTTGTTCTTGATTTTACCCTGTTGCCAATTATTGAACATGAACGCCAAGGCCCATTGGTTAGTTAGCAGTAGTGTTTCCAATGCCACACTGCCTCAACAATGGCTTAGGCCTCCTTCTCGACAGAGGAGTGTCATATTTCAAGGCCCTGGAGGGTATGGGAAAAGAAAGCAATGGGTCTGCCCACCAAGTTAAAGGGAGCAGCCAGAGTGAAGTCTGATGCATCACTTACCACCGGGAACGTGATGGATTCATCCACTGCGTGCATTGTGGCCTTGCCAATATCTGCCTTGATGCTGAAGGGTAGGTGGAGTGCAATGGGCGATTTGAGAAATGCTGATTACAGACAGTGAGGGGAGGTTGGGGCCCATTAGACTCCAACGTCACGCTTTTAAGGTGACATTGAAAATCATAGTCAGGGTCACCACACAGTAGCCACGGAAATCCGCCATATGTGACCTCGAGGCCAAGGAGAAGTTTTGCTTCAATGGCCAGTCCATGAGGGAGTAGCACTGCAGTGTGTCGGGATGAATGAAGCTCTCCTGGCTCCCACTATCGAATAAGCAACTTATCACGTGGCTGTCTACCTGGCGAGCTGATGCATGCTGTCCTGGTCGAGTGTGATGGAAGCCAGTGTCGGATTGTTGCTTCGGTGGAGAGGTCGCCTGCTGATTGGGGGTGTCCAAGATGGCAGCCCCCCACAGTCCGCACGCGATGCTGCTGACTCCCAAAGATGGTCCCCAAGTTGCCAGTCCCCTCGACTAGCACTTGGTGCTGCTAGTTCCTGGCGATCCATGACACCTTAGCATAAGGTCCCTTCTTCCTGCAGCTGAAGCAGACCCTGTCTTTATCTGGGCATCGTTTCCTCAGGCACTTGGTGTGCCCCCCCACCCCCCACCCCGAGTACAGATGCTGTGATTGGGTGGCGATTGAAGGCTTTCGCCGCCGTGGTCAGATCATGAGTAGGGCGAAGGGGTGGCAGCACGTCCAAAGATGGTGGCGTGTGGGACAACCACAAGCCGGCTGCATTTTCGGTTGACTAGGCTTCCATATTCTTAGGGCCATTTCCAGCGTACCTGCCAGCTCAACTGCTCTCCACAGACTGAGGTCCTCTTGCTCCAATAATCTTTGGTGGATGTAGTTCGACTTGATCCCTGCAACACAGGCATCCCTGATCAGGTCCTCTGTGTTCTCCACAGCCATCATGGACCTCCATTTATAGGCCCTTCCGAGGGTTCGCAGGGCCCATAGGAACTCCCTGGGTCAGTGCTTTTGGGTCACCAGGAGGTGCCTGGCGTAGACTTAGTTAATCTTTCGTAGGTACTGCCCTTTAGAATGTCACTGATCATCCAAGTGCATCAGGGGACTGACTCTAGATGCCTCAGGGGATTGAGGGTCGATCTCCAGCTTCTCGGGCTTTGGGACCTGCTCCGTTATAAAAACTAAAGCTAATAAAATTAATGCAGCATCAATAATTCCAAAAGTCTGAACAAACCGATAGGCTTTTATCAGCTTTAGAACAAAAGCACGTCCCTGCTGCTCAACTGCTCTGCACTGGGCAGGGGCTGTAGAACATCCTGGAGCCAGTGGGAGGAGCCACGGACACAGTAGGCCAAAGACCGTGCCCAAACAGACAAACATATGCATACAGTGGTTTACCACAAGAAAAGACCAGACAAGCTTCTCCACCACGACATTGACAATTCATGGAGAAGTCGAGGACTAGAATATGAGGCAAAGCTGTAATGTTAAGGCTCTACAAGGTGTTGGTCGCACCACATTTAGACCTGGGCCCTTTTACACTGCCCTTGAAAGATGGTAATTAACCACCTTTTAACCGCTTCACTTACCTGTGTGAATGTGACAAAACTGAGATGGGGGTCATTTTCATCCTGGTACTTACCCACCAATGTGTTTTGCATCGGCTCCAGATACCTTCCTGGGATGCTAACGCTGTAATGCTGCAGGTCCCTCCTCCTTTTGCACTGGGATGTTGGGTCCCTAAGTAAAAGGTCGCACTGAACCAGCTTTTAATGGTTCAGTGTGAACGCTCCAATCCGACCTGACCTGGCTTTAAACGTGGGTTGTTGACACGTCATTTTAGTGGGATCTCTGTGTAAAAGGGATGTGCTGGCTTTGGAGAGGTCCAGAGGATGTTTACAAAAATGATCCTGGAGATGAGAGGGCAAGGAGCACTTGATGGGCTGGAGGTGTTGTGGGGTGGGGGGGGGGGGTGGGAGAAGTTGGGCATTCGGAAGATCTCCTTGTGGGGTTGTTGTTGGGCCTGGCAAAACTGCCTGCTCACGGGTCTAGGCAGGGGATAGTCAGAGAACTGACTGTCTGTTCCTCTTTCGTGGTCACATCTGGGCCCGTGTTGTGTTGGAGCAGGAGCATGCGATATCCAAGGGGACGATGGCTGAGTTCTGTGAACGGTGGGACCCCCAGGGGATCGTGTGTGCGGCTGATGGTGAAAAATCATGTTTTAATTTGATGTGCAATACTGGGTAATAGAGAGGCAATCGTGATTATTGCTTCTCCTGTTTTTTTGTGCCACATGTTAACGGTGTTTTTTTTTGTTGTAGCTCTGTATGTATTTTGTGTCTTGTAATGTTGTCATTGTAGTTTTAAATAAAGTTTGTATGTTTGAAAAAAAAGGAATGCTTGATGTGTCTGGGCCTGTACTCACTGAGGGGGGAGATCTCATTGCAAAATTCCCAATATTGAAAGGGCTGGATAGAGTGGATGGTGGAGAAGATGTTTCCAGTGGTGGGAGAGTTCAGGACCAGAAGACTCAGAATAAATGGATGTCCCTTTAGATGAGGTGAAGTTTCAACAGTGGCGGTGAATCCGTGGAATTCAGTGCCCCACACAGCCACCCATTTGTAGATTTTAAAAGTTTTTTTTTACATAGAACTTGCGTGATTTTTCCATTCTGAAATGTCTCTCCATCTTCCAGGAGCCAGTTGTTCACCCAGGAATGACCAAAATACCAAATATCCGCATCATACCGCAAGTTTAGACAGGATACTCGAGGTGCAGTATTTAAGGAGGCTGGACACCTTATTCATTAGCCTGTTGTTCATGGATCGCCTGCAGTTCAGTTTGGACCACAGGCGATCTGTGAAATAACTAGGGATCGAGGGGGCAAAATGCCGGAACGGGAATGAGTCCTTATTCCTTTCCAATCTTTTAACACAGACGGCATTCTGGGAAAGTGATAATAATTCCCTGGAACGCAGTGGCTGTGTAAAAATCATAAAAGGTAGATGTTCTTGATTAGTAAGGGCATGAAAGTATGGGGAGAATGGGGCTGAGGAAAAAAATACATCCGCTATGATTTGAATGACAGATCAGCCTCAATGGCCTAATTCAGCTCCCAAGTTTTATTGTTTAGTAAAAGTGAGTAAATGAAATGCTCCAAGGCCTGTGATTGAGGGAATGATCACCACATTGTTCTTGCAACAAAGGAAGTTTTGTAGATGGGCAAAACATACCATTAACGCCTCTCTATTCTCAACAGGACTTTTGTTTCCTGTTGAAGACCTGCTATTAGTCTATGTCAAATTGCATGAAAAGAAAGGATTTTTAACTGGAATTTAGCAGCAGTTCACTGACTCTCATTAAAATAAGTGGACATTTATGTGAAGGAATTGGTCTTCAAGGCAGATACTTTGCATGAATCAACATGTAATTCTACTACTTAAAGCAATTTTGTGCCACGTTTCATAAAACTCACTTGCATCTAATTCTGAGCTACGCAAATCCATTTCTATTTTTTTTCCACCCTGGTTCCTTATCCCATGAGAGAATGATTCCTTTGGGTCCAATTTTGGCTCTTCTAAAAGCTTCTCCCAATCAACTTCTTGGATGTGGTGAACCCAGAAGAGGGATGAATTGCTCAAGGGTTAAATATTTTAAATTAGAACAGGCATAAAATAGGTAAACAAGAAAATCTGCCAATGTTGGTGTCTGCTGCAGAACACAAAAGTGCTGGGAAACTCAGCAGGTCACACAGTATCCATAGGATGTAACAATCTCTTTCCTGCATTTTGCTTTCCATGAATACTGCATGATACATGTATTAGGATGCTTGTGGCACTTGCTGGGGCTGAAGTAAATCACTGCAGCCACACCGAAGGTCGTTAACAACTGTTTTTAATCAAATTCAGCGCGTTCCTTTAAGGGCAGCATGAGCTCAGTCACTGGTGCGTTGTGACGTCATAATCGCTGCCCAGGGTGGGCGCTGGAAGGGATGCTGGAGTCAGAGAGAAACCCTCTGACGACACCATTTCCCCATGGCTGCCCCGCCACGTGGCGATACAAGCGGGGCCGTTTCGCCATGAGAATGTGCGCCGCCACATGCTCTTTATTGACTACAGTTCAGCATTCGACATCATCATCACCTTAAAACAAATCAGCACATTCCAACAGCCCCACTGTGGAAATGGTTCCTGAATTTCCTCACTTCCGGACCCCAATCAGTGCGTATTGGGTAGAACATCTCCGCCACAATCTCCATCAGTACCAGAGTTGCGCAAGGCTATGTGTTTAGTCCCTTACTCTACTCACTTTCTGACTGTACACTGACGACTGCTTGGCTCTGCACGACATCAACACCATTCACAAATTTGCTGGAGATACAAATGGCAGTGAAGGAATCTTGGGATGACTGCGGTGGTGTGGAGACAGTCGTCCACTGCTTTGCAGGATGCAGATTTGCTAAGAGTGTGTGGAGAAGGTGCAAGGGTCCTTGTCACGGTTCATCCCCAGCAGTAGAGTGACTGACTCTGATCTATGGGCTGTTCCAGGGAATGCACACAGACATCCAGAAGTGCTGGAAGACCATCAGCTTGATGGAAGACGCTCTTTGATCTGTGTAGAAATTGTTGGTCTTCCACCGAGGGGGCTGTGGGGAAGGACCACAGTCCAGAGCCTTTTTGTTACTGGGTTGACACTGAGGGGAAGCCTCTCAAACAGCTGAAAGGAGGAGTTACGACAAGGTTCCACCGTAATGGGAATGGTGTAAATAGAGAACGTCTGTAACATTGTACTATAATGGGAATGTCCAAACTTAGAGTGCGAAGAGACTGACCAAAATGCCTTCCTCTTTTAAATAATTCATTCTGAACAAGTCTATTTTTGGAAAAATAAATATTTGCCCTTGAGTTTTTTAGTCCTGGATTAAGAAATGAAAGGAGTTGGCCCTGATTTAAGGGAATTAAACTGGAAGAGCTAAATAGCAAAGATCCATGCATCAAGATGCCCTTTATTGACTACAATTTGGTATTCAACACCAATCATCCCCTCAAAATGTACCAGCAAACTCGAAGACCCCATTGTGGAATTGGATCCTCACCTCCAGACCCCAATCAGTGAGGATGGCAAGAACATCTCCTCCACAATCTCCGTCAGTACCAGAGCAGTGCAAGGCTGCATCCTTAGCCCCCTGCTCAACTCGTTCTACACTTTTGACTGTGTCGCTCTGTACAACAGCACCATATACAAATTTGCTGATGGATACCAAGGTAGTGGGCTGTATAAAAAGGAACAATGAGTCAGCATACAGGGGGAGATTGGAAGCCTGGCAGAATGGTATACTAACAACAACGTCTCACTCAAAGACAACAAAATCAAGGAACTGATTGTAGGCTTTAAGAAAAGAAACCTTGGGGGGTGTAAAATCCAGTGGTCATTGGGGGATCAGAGGTGGAGAGGGTGAGGAAATTTAAATTCCTGGGGGTCACTATCTCGGAGGTCCTTTCCTAGACCATCAACAAGAAAGCAAGTCAGTACCTTTACTTCCTCAGGAGTTATCAGAAACTTTTGGAAATTTCTACAGATGCGTAGGGGAAAAGTGTGCATCATGGCCTGGTATGGGAACACCTATACCTCTGAGCAGAAAGCTCTACAAGAGGTCATGGACACAGCCCCGTACATTGCAGGCCAATCTCTCCCCAACCATCGAGAACATCTACAGGGAACACTGCCGTCGGAGAATAGCAACAATCATCAAGGATCCACAGCACCCAGCACATGCTCTGTTCTCGCTACCGCCATCAGGAAAGAGGTATAGGTGCCATAGGACTCAAAGCACCAGGTTCAGGAAAAGTTGTTACCGCTCCCCCGTCAGACTGCAAAACAACAGTCTCATTGGAAGACTCTTATTTTGACATTATTTATTACAGAATATTTTTTAAATTGCAGTTTGTTTACATTTCTTTCTTTGTTTAAATTTCTCTCTTTTGTATATGTATAATTTCTCCTGAGTACAGTTTACAGTTATGGATAAGTAGAAATTCTGCCTGGTCTGCATGAAAAAGAATCTCAGGGTTCTATGTGATGTCCTCTGACAATAAATTTGAACTTTAAACTTTGAACTTTGAATGTCCTGCTGAGTTCCCTCAGCACCTTTTGTGCACTAGAAAGGGTGTTAATGTTCTACTTGACCTCCTCAGGGAACGAGATGGGGCAAAGAACTGAAGAATTTGAATGACCGGATCTGCCACCTGGAAGACAATAACGAGAGACTAACGGCGAGAATTATTGATTTGGAAAGTCAAAGTAGGCGGCAGAAGTTGCACATTGAAGGCTTGGCTTAAGATACTGAAACTGGTTATGTTTACTACATTTTTCTCGGATTTGTTGGTAACAGTGCTTGGGGACGCCAGAGCCATCGTTCATTATTGCCTCAGCTTAAATCGGGGCAAAAACTACGTTTGGTGGTTTACGCCCACATCATTATCAAACAAAGGAACTGCTGATCCAAGAAGCCCGTTGCAATACCAAGGCAAAACATACAGAATCGTGGAAGATACCTCTCCCAAAATTATGAAGCAGAGGGACAAGTTATGTTGGATTTATATCAGCATGGGTGAAAGCCTTCACTGCTGTTCCCAGCACATCTCCGTATCTTTCTTCCCATCAGGAGCAAGAAATGGTTTGATTCGGTCGAAGACGCTTGGGAGTTCATTCATAACCATTGATCAAATAGAATGGACATAACCATTTACAACCCTTGAAAAATGTAACTTTGGTTTTGATTTCATTACATGGATTAAATTATTGTATTCACGGCCATCTGCCACAATCCTTACGAATTTACAACTATCTCAGCGTTTCAATCTGCAACATAGCACTCATCAAGGATGCCTGTTAACTCCTTAATTATTTGATCTGGCAAATGAACCACTGGCAATTGCACTTTGTAAGTGCAGAGACACCTTGGGGATACCGAGAAAAGGGATTAAACATAAGGTCTCTTTTCATGCAGACGATCTCTTACTTTTCATTTCAGATCCAGTCACCTCCCTCCCTCATATGATGTCATGACTTCCATGATTCAGTCAATTTTCAGGATATAAATTGAATGTGCATAAAAGTGAACTCCTTCCGTTGAATTCTCCTGCATGATGCTTCTCCTTTTAAGATTGTTAATAATCAATTTACTTATCTTGGGTATTACAATTACAAAGAATCATAAACATTTTTTAATGAGAATTACCTTGTTGTGTTTAAACAAGTGAGAAGCATTCCCTGACCCAATGGTCACGATTGTCTACAATTATCGTTGGCCATTAAATAAATATTTTGCCTAAATTTTTCTAACTTTTTCAATCTGTTCCAATTTTTGTTCTTTAATCGTTTTTTGACTTACTTGAGTCGGCTATACCATCTTATATATGGAAGGATCAGCATCCTCGCCTTAATAAAGTTCTTCTGCAGGGATCGAAGAGAGATGGTGGAATAGCTCTGCCTGACTAGATTTTACTGGGCAGCCATTATACGAAGCCTTGGTCCTTCTTTCATAATCATTCTGACTGCCCATTATGGGTATCAATGCAGCTGAATTTCTCCCCCCCCTCCCCAAAATTTTTCTAATTTAGCACTTCTTGGCTCTTCACTTCCATTTTCAACTAAGTTAATAGATAATCCAATTGTTAAATATTCTATAAGAATTTGGGCACAGTTTAGAAAGCATTTTGCATTTCATAATGTCTCTCTTTCAAGCCCTATTGTATCAACCACTTTTTTCAACCTTCTTTGCATGATGCTATTTTCCAGAGAGTGTATTCAAAGTTTTAAGGATCTCTTCATTGATGGATATTTTGCATAATTTGAGCAGCTTTCTGCTAAATTTAACTTGCCCAAATCTAATTTTTTTAGATATTTGCAAGTTCAACATTTTCTTGAATTAATTATCTGATTTTCCAAGAGCGTCTGAATTAAATTTTGTGATGAGTTTTTTAGTTTAATGCCTTCTCATAAAGGTTTAATATCTATTATTTATGATAAATCATTATGTTTAAATTAGACTTCGTTAGTTAAAATTAAAAATGCTTGGGAAACTAAACTGACTCCAGCCCCTGTTCGTGTTTCCTCTCTGTAGCTATCGCTACAATAGTAATAAAACAGTGTCACATTGCATGAAATTTCTCTTTGCCTGCTGCAAAGAAGACAGAGTCGCCTCCGGCAGGAACGGCCTAAACACCTCTCATAGTCAGACTTACAGTCAGAGAGAGAGAAGTAAAAAAGAGGCCCCTGAGAGTCACCGAGTGTCCGTAGATTTGCCTCCAACACTTTTGCAGCCACACAGAGTCCAAGCAATTGGCAACCTGAGCTCCAGATCCAAACCCTGACACAGTCAGGAACCCTTCAGTGCCCTCGGCACCTCCTCGCATCCCAGTTCTGGTACCTGATACCCCTCCAGCAGTTCAAGCCAGTCTCCAGCAGCCCATGGCTTCTGTGGGTTCCTCGCCTCCAGTCGCCAGCAACCTGTCGCATGCACTTGTCTCTCAGCTGCACAGCCCCCTTACTGGTCCACTGCCATGGTCACTGACTCCGCGGGTCATCTCGGTGGGGGGGGAGGGGAGGTGGTTGGGCGATCTTCCCATCCTCTGGCACCCTGCTCCAGTCCTCCACTTCCCCAGAGTATGCCCTTCGTGGCGATAAGTAGGCGCCACCACCTTGGGCGCATACCTGTGTCACGGGATTTCAAATAGAACCATCATCAGCTCCCTCAACGGGCCGTTCAAAGCCCGTGTGAAGATGACGGCAGTCGACTGGGTGGCTGGACCCCGCAGGAGTGCTGCATCTCCACTCCCTTGCTTTCCACAGGTTAGCACCAGCAGCAGCACTGATGCCACAGCGGCTCAGGCAGTGCCGCCATCTTTAACAGGGCCATGGAAGGAGTCAGAAGGTGGTGGTAGTTTGGAGGCCTTTGACATTGGTTTGTCACAGGGGTCGATGCTTGGATCAATGGTCCAATGTTGTTTGTTATCTACATTAATGGCTTAGATTGCATGTAGTTAATATGATTAATATATTTACGGATGATACCAGTGATGAAGGATATCTAAGTGTGTAATATGACTCAGATCAGTTGGGAAGCTGACCCAAGGAGTGGCAAATGGAATTTAACTCTGACGATATGCATTGCATTTCGGTAAACCAGGGAAGGACTTACACAGTGAATGGCAGGGCCCCGGTGAGCATTGTAGAACAGAGAGACTGGGGTGTACAGGTACAGGTGCACTGTAGAACAGAGAGACCTGGGTGTACAGGTGCATGGTAGAGAACCTGGGTGTTCAGGTACATGTAGAACAGGTGCCTGTAGAACAGAGAGACCTGGTTGTGCAGGTGCATGATAGAGAACCTGGGTGTACAGGTACATGTAGAATAGAGAGACTTGAGTGTACAGTTACAGGTGCCCTGTAGAACAGAGAGACCTGGTTGTGCAGGTGCATAGTAGAGGACCTGGGTGTTCAGGTACATGTAGAACAGGTGCCCTGTAGAACAGAGAGACCTGGTTGTGCAGGTGCATGGTAGAGAACCTGGGTGTACAGGTACATGTAGAACAGGTGCCCTGTAGAACAGAGAGACCTGATTGTGCAGGTGCATGGTAGAGAACCTGGGTGTACGGGTACATGTAGAACAAAGAGACCTGGATGTACAGGTACAGGTGCCCTGTAGAACATAGAGACCTGGGTGTACAGGTATAGGTGCCCTGTAGAACAGAGAGACCTGGGTGTACAGATACAAGTGCATGTAGAACAGAGAGACCTGGGTGTATAGGTGCATGGTAGAGAACCTGGATGTATAGGTGCATGTAGAACAGAGAGACTTGAATGTACAGTTACAGGTGCCCTGTAGAACAGAGAGACCTGGGTGTACAGGTGCATGGTTTTCTGAAAGTAGCATTTCAGGTGGACAGGCCTTCATTGGGCAGGGTACAGAGTATAAAAGTTGTGATACAGCTGTACAAGGTGTTTATACAACCACCTGGAGTTCTCTGTGCAGTTCTGGTTGCCCAGCTATCAAAAGGATATCAATAATTTGGAAGCAGTGGAGAGGAGATTCACCTGTTACCCAGACAGGAGGGCTAGAGTTACAGGGAGGTTGGATAGGCTGGGTCTTTATTTCCAACAGTAGAAGGATGAGGGGTGACTTTACAGAGGTTTATAAAATCATGAGGGGCATTGATAAATTGATTGATCACAGTGTTTGGTTCAGGGTAGATGATTCTACAACCAGAAGGAAAAGGTTTAAGGTGAGAGGGGAGAGATTTAAGAGGGACCTGATAGGCAACTTTTAATTCAGAGGGTTGTCCAGATCTGGAATGAGTTCCGATAGAAGATGTTCCAATCACAAAAGTCAGACAGATATATGGTTAGGAATGGCATGACCAAATCCAGGCATATGAGACTAGCCCAGAATTCCATTCTGGTCAGCATGTATGAGTTGGGCAGAAGTGTCATTTCTTTGCTGTCTGGCCTCATGACCATGGCCTTCCATTCTTCTTTGGCCAAAGGCTGCGTGCCTCAAAGTAGCTGCTGTGTTCAAAAGGGAAGGGAGAGAGCAAGTCAATGTTGGCTTGGACCAGCAATGCAGAGACAGGGGTTCAAGCCCTGCTCCAGCTGCTGTGAAGTTTAACTTCAGATAATAATCTGTCTGAAAGTAACAAATGAACAAAAATAAATGATCCGAAAGGCTAACCACAAAACTACTAGATCATCTTAATAATCCATCAGTTTGCAGGTCTGCCTCAGAGGTAGAAATCTGCCATTCTTGTCTGGTCTGGTTCGATACAGTTTGAGAGCCACTTGTATAGTTGATCCTCCAATGCCCAATTAACTATCTGATCAAGAGAAATTACTGATGGGAAAATTGTTGTAACATCAAAAATACATAAATACCATGAATGTTACAGCTGGGCAGACTAACATTGATGGCAGTCAGATTAATGGGAAAATACAGAGGGACAGTGTTCATATTTATCAAGGAGTATCAGCATGGATGAGTAAGATTGTATCCATCTAACTCAATCGTACGTTTTGAGGTAACAAGGAGAATGATTGAGTGTGCATGCTACACATACTTTATCAAGGTCTGTAAGGACCCAGAAGGCAAATTGATCAGAAATGTGAAAACACAAATACTTGGGAACCCCTAGTATCTTGCACCTATGAGGATTGGTAAATGCCAGTTAAGTGTATTTTCCGGTTGCTTGAGACTTACTCTTACAATGCTGAACCATTACACCCAAATTAAGAGTAAACAGTTTAAAAAACAAAAGACACAAATACTTACACCGAACAAACTTCACTTGCATGAATATATAAACATGAAAGCATTTTACTTTATTTTCAGACTCATTCTTTGAAAACATTTAACCGTCGCTGCATCTGCAGGTTCCTCCCCCTCCACGGAGCCGCCTGAAAGATGAACAATAACATGGAAGGTTGGTGAGGAAGGTACTAGGTATTAATGTTGAGATAGTCAGATGGGTTCAACAGGAGCTAGAAGGTAGATGCCAGAGAGTCATTGTGGATAACTGTCTGTCAGGATGGAGGCCGGCGACGAGCGGTGTGTCTCAGGGATCGGTGTTGGGTCCCTTGTTGTTTGTCATTTACATTAATGATTTGGATGATGGGGTGGTAAATTGGGTGAGTAAATATGAGAACGATACAAAAATAGGGGAAGTTGTAGATAGTGAAGATGGTTTTCAGGGACTGCAGAAGGATTTGGACTGCTTAGAATAGTGGACTGAAAGATGGCAGATGGAGTTTAATATGGATAATGGTGAAGTACATAATTTTGGGAAGAATAATCAAAACAGGACATATACAGTGAAGGGGAGGACATTGAGGAAGGCAGAGGAACAGAGTGATTTTGGAATAACGGTTCATCGTTCTTTGAAAGTGGATTCTCATGTTGATAGCGTGGTAAAGAAGGCTTTTGGTATGCTGGCCTTTATAAATCAAATCATAGAATATAGGAGCTGGGAGGTGATGTTGAGACTGTTCAAGGCTTTGGTGAGGCCAAATTTGGAATACTGAGTGCAGGTCTGGTCCCCAAATTATAGAAAGGATATAAATTAGGTGGAGAGGGTGCCGAGAAGGTTTACTAAAATGTTGTCTGGATTGCAGTATCTAGAATGCAAAGAAAGATTGAGTAGATTGTATAAAGTATAAAGTAGACTTTATTCATTAGAGTGTAGAAGGTTAAGGGGGGGATTTGATAGAGGTATATAAAATTATGAGGGAAATAGATAGAGTGGATGTGATAGGCTCTTCCCCTTGAGGGTAGGTGAGATTGGAATGAGGGGTCATGAGTTAAGGGTTAGGGGGCAAAAGTTTAGAAGTAACATGAGAGGGATCTTCTTCACATCAGAGAATGGTGGTTGAGTGGAATGACCTTCCGGAAGAGGTGGTTGCAGCAGGGTCAATTTTGTCATTTAAGAGAAGGTTGGATAAGTGCATGGATGTGGGGGAATTGGAGGGTTATGGACAGGGAGCAGGTAGGTTGGACCAGAGGAGATCTCTTAAATCGGTGCGGACTAGAGGGGCTAAGATGCCCTGTTTCCGTATATTTGTTATATGGTTATGGTTATATGTTTACATCCGGTACCGCACGGATGGCAGTCTCTTCAATCTGAGGCGCCTGCAAGCTCACACCAAGAGCCAGCTCTTCAGCGCTTGACGTCCTGTTTTGCGGAAACTGCCAAAATGTTTGGCCTGGAAGTCAGCCTGAAGAAAACTGAGGTCCTCCATCAGCTAGCTCCCCACCATGACTACCAGCCCCCCCACATCTCCATCGGGCACACAAAACTCAAAACGGTCAACCAGTTTACCTATCTTGGCTGCACCATTTCATCAGATGCAAGGATCGACAACGAGATAGACAACAGACTCTCCAAGGCAAATAGCGCCTTTGGAAGACTACACAAAAGAGTCTGGAAAAACAACCAACTGAAAAACCTCACAAAGATTAGCGTATACAGAGCCGTTGTCATACCCACACTCCTGTTCGGCTCTGAATCATGGGTCCTCTACCGGCATCACCTACGGCTCCTAGAACGCTTCCACCAGCGTTGTCTCCGCTCCATCCTCAAAATTAATTGGAGCGACTTCATCCCTAACATCGAAGTACTCGAGATGGCAGAGGCTGACAGCATCGAGTCCACGCTGCTGAAGATCCAGCTGCGCTGGGTAGGTCACGTCTCCAGAATGGAGGACCATCGCCTTCCCAAGATCGTGTTATATGGCGAGCTCTCCACTGGCCACCGTGACAGAGGTGCACCAAAGAAGAGGTACAAGGACTGCCTAAAGAAATCTCTTGGTGCCTGCCACATTGACCACCGCCAGTGGGCTGATCTTGCCTCAAACCGTGCATCTTGGCGCCTCACAGTTCGGCGGGCAGCAACCTCCTTTGAAGAAGACCGCAGAGCCCACCTCACTGACAAAAGTCAAAGGAGGAAAAACCCAACACCCAACCCCAACCAACCAATTTTCCCCTGCAACCGCTGCAACCGTGTCTGCCTGTCCCGCATCGGACTTGTCAGCCACAATCGAGCCTGCAGCTGACCCCCTCCATAAATCTTCGTCCGCGAAGCCAAGCCAAAGAAGAATGGTTATATTATAGATAAATACTTCCCCCACCCACCCAAGTTCAAAGATAAAGCCTCTGATCAGGCAGGGATAAGGAGACACTTTGAGAGAGTCACTCCCCACCCCCCCCACCCCCCCTCACAGTGCCAGTGGCATCAACCAGCTCTTCATCCTGGGCAACACCATTGCTTTTTCACTCAACTTTATTCAAACCGCTGCTACGAGCAAAGCATGGCCAAGGCTCGCCGCTGGCTGAATGTTTGCTCCCTTCACCAAAGGTTAATGTGTTACTTCAGAGAATGTTTATTTTTAAATGTGTGTATTTTTACCTATTCTTATTTGTTTTAATTTTAAAAAAATTATTTTCCTTGATTTTTTTGTTGCCGGTTGCTTGAGATGGTCAGTGTGTGAATTCAGGATACCAGGGATTTTACTGTATGTAGAAAAAGATAAAACTGTTGCATAAAGGCCTTTAAAAGGGCATCAATCATCCTGGTGCCCAAGAAGAGCAGCGTGAGCTGCCTCAGGAGACCTGATCTTCTCAGCTGTTTTGGTGATCCTCTGGATTGTCCGATGCTTTGCAGCTACTGTTCCGCACAATGATGCACCCAGACAGGACACGCGAGGTTGCCTAGATGGGGGCCGGTAACCTTGCCATCCTCAGTCTCCTTAGAAAGTGTAGTCACTGCTGTCCCTTCCTGACTAATGAGATGGTGTTGCAGGTCCAGGATGGATCGTCCTTTATATGCACACCAAGAAACTTTGTAATCTTCACGACAGAACCATTCATGTGTAGTGGAGAATGCTCAATATTCATCCTCCTGAAGTCCATAATCGTCTCCTTTGTCTTGTCCACATTGAGACTCAGGTCATTGTTCTCAGACCATTTTACAAGCCTTCTCTGTAAGCCAATCCATCATTGTCCTCATTGATTCATCTGGTCAGAGATGAGGGTGAGTCCCTCAACTGGATTGTCTGTGTTGCGGAGGAATTACTTCAGAGGTGAAAGGAGAGTGAAAACTTGGAGGGGGGTGGTGGGAACAACAGAGGGATTGTGGAATCACACCATTGGTCATGAAGGCAGAATGGAGAGCTATCCTTAGATCACTGGAGGCACAGAATATAAGAGGCAGGAGGAAATGGGTGGAACTGTATCCAACTCTGGGCCGGCCACAGCTAGAGAACACTGGTCAGCACACCATCTCTGGTCTCACTGGCAGGGGGAACCAATGAAGATCATAAAGATTGGTCCATTCTAACGAGGGGAGTGTCCTGTGGTTGGCCTTTGCCACGAAAGAGGCTGAGGGGAGATTTAATTGAGATGTTTCAAATTGGACACAGTAAACGAAAATGATAAATTTCCTTGAGCAGGAAACCAGTAACTGTGTGATGATGATAAAAAGTTTGGAGGGTCCAAGAATTAATGAGTCTGGACCCGGTTTAGTAACAAACACTTACACGCTGGAAAATTCACAACAAGGAACACACTCGGACACAGACATTGCACTTACACACAGCTCATATGTATCAGACTCAACTCAATCCAGTAATCATTACCCCCATGGATCGTTACTAATCGCTATTCCTGAATTTGGAAACGAGGATTAAACTAGCAGGACCTACCACCCCTCGCTCACTAGCAGGTACGGCACCCCAACTGGAACTACGTATCTGTAAACACCAATGAGTCAGATGCAAAGGTCTTCCTCGGGAATGCGCCACAATAGCCCCCAACCCTTTACCGGCACATAATCGGTTCTCCAGCATCGCCCGTGGCTCCCTGGAATGAGGCAAGGTTTGTTCTCAGGGTAAAAAGAGAAAGAGTTGCTGAGGGCGGGGGCTGCTCAGGTGTGCCTGTGTGATCAAAGGCATCAAGGAGAACCGATTGCAGTGCAGCATCACCTGTGTGTGGTTCCGACCTTGAATTGGCAGGTGAGGTGACTTCTGACAGGTTCCTGCTGAAGAGGACAAGTGACGCTCCGTATGAACACAGGTGGTTGGAGGGTTATGTGGTGATATGTAATTACACCACTAGGTCACCAGGGGTCATCCCGGTGACCTTGTATATAAAGCAGTCCAGAGCTAGAGTCCAGCTTTCCGGGTTCGTCTTGCAGAGAGACAAGATCTCTTAGTATACATATTAGTTTATTAAAGCTGTCTTATAGTTGCACTACTGGTGGGGTTATTGTCAGTACAGGTTAGATGGGTGGGGTGGAGGGGAGTGGTGTGGGAGAAGGGTGTAAGCAGCCTCACCCTGTGGGGTGGGGGGGGGATTCTAGAACTCACTGACTAAAAGAGCAGCGGAGGCGCAAACCCTCTCATCTTCCCGAGGAGGTGAAGCCAAGAGTCGAGGTGGGAGAAACTTGCTCTGCGATTGCAGCGTGGAGCTGAGACAAACTCCTGAGCCATAAATCTCTCTGATACTTTGATGTACAATCAGTCTGTGATATTGATTTCTCTTTATATCCATTCACTTGGTTCCAATCTGAAAGGTACCATTTAATCTGTGAGCATTTTCGTCCCACTTAAAGGTGATCGCAAGTTGCAAAGAGAAGCTGCGTTCAGTGTTTTCCTTCAATTAACTCGAAGCTGCATTCTGCCGGCTCTCCTGAATTTAACATCAATCCTGTGGTTGTTTTTAGATTGTATGTCCTATAACCTGTGTTTAATATCACCTTTTCCAAAGTGACTGTTATCGGTGTTTAGCCTCAATTAGTAAAAGGCACGTATACTCTGGAAAGCATCCTTATCGATTCCCTTGGGTGACACTGCCCGACGAGGAAAAAGTAACTGTCGATTTGTAATAAACGGGCTTTGTTAATAGGAATTGTGATTGAGGAAAGCTATACTTTAAAAAAAAACGTGACTAACGGATGCAACCCCGACCCAACGCAGAATGAGAAGCTGGAGACGGCATCCATGGAGAGCAAAGGTCCATCAAAAGTTTGGGTCAAGACTCTTTGTCAATTTCAAAGTATCTACGCGAGGTGCTGGCTCAAGAAGAAAGCCAACATCGTAAAGGACCCCCATTGCCATAAAACCAGAAGATTTAGGAGCATTTGGCCTTTTGGCACAGCACCTAATAGCCTGAATACGCCCGAGATGGTCTGATCTCGGAAGCGAAGCAGGCTCAGGACTGGTCAATACTTGGAGGGGTGACCGCCTGGGAACACCAGGTGCTGAAGGTTTCTGTGAGGGGCGCTGGACAAAGTGGCAACTCTTTGTCTGTCCTATGGTAGACAAAAGTTAAAGAATTTCATGTATGCTACATTCTAAATGTAGTATTACGTGACAATAATGGAACCTTTACCTTTACAATTATGCTCATTCAAATGTATTTTTCCTTTCAACCCCATTCTCCTGCCTTCTCCCCGCGAACCTATCAATAACCTATCACCTCCCAATGAATTGGCCTCCACAGCTGTCTGTGGCAACGAATTCCACAGATTCACAACCCTCTAGCTGGGGAAATTGTAATGGGTTATAAAGAGATAGCAGAGGAACTAAATCAATATTTTACGTCTGTCTTCACCGTGGAAGACATTAGTAATATCCTGGACAGTCAGAGGCTTCAGGGAATAAAGTTAGATTCATTTAGGGTTACTAGAGAAATTGTGCTAGGTAAACTAAACGGATTAAAGATTGATAAATCTCCCGGACTGGTTGAGGTGCATCCGCGGGTTTTGAAAGAAGTGGCTTTGGAGATTGTAGATCCATTGGCGATGATCTTCCAGAAATCAATAGACTCTGGAGAGATTCCAGAGGATTGGAAGGTCGTTAGTGTGGTTCCGCTGTTTAAGAAAGGTGGAAGATAGAAAAAAGAAAACTATAGGCTGATTAGTCTGATGTCGGTGGTCGGGAAGATATTAGAGTCGATCCTTAAGGATGAGGTGATGAAATACCTAGAGATGCACGACAAGATAGGTCCAAGTCAGCAGGAGTTTTAAAGGTAGATCCTGCCTGACCAACCTATTAGAATTTTTTGAAGAAATCTCAAGTAGGATCGACAAAGGAGAGGCTGTGGATGTTTTCTATTTAGATTTTCAAAAGGCTTTTGATATGGTGCCACATGTTAGGCTGCTAAAGAAGATGAGGGCCATGGAATTATAGGGACGTTATTAAACTGGATAGAAAAGTGGCTAACGTATGAGGAGCATTTGGCAGCTCTTGGGTTGTATTCATTGGAGTACAGGAGAATGAGAGGAGATCTCATAGAGGCATTTCATATTTTGAAAGGTTTAGATAGGGTGGATGCAGGTAAGATGTTTCCCTTGCTGGGTGGATCGAGGACAAGGGGCCATAGTCTGAAAATTAGTTATCCATATAAAACAGATTAGGAAGAACTTCTTTAGCCAGAGGGTCGTGGATCTGTGGAATTCACTGCCTCATACAGCAGTGGAAGCCAAATCACTGGGAGTATTTAATCAAGAAATAGACATGTATCTCATTAGTGAGGGCATCAAGGGATATGGGGAAAAGACTGGAAATTGGAACTAGTGTAGGTTTATGGAACAGACTTGATGGGCCTAGTGGCCTGCTCCTGTTCCTTTGTCTTGTGATCTTGTGAACTTTTCCTTCTCTTTTCTGAAAGTTTGGAGGGGACTCTGAGGACTTGTGGGATGAATGGAGGCAAACAAAAAATTCTCCAGGCACTGGGCTCAAGCGCAGTACACAAATGTGGTGGAGAAACTCAGCAAGACACTCACCATCTGAAGGAAATAAAGAGTAACCAACCTTTCCAGCCTAAACCCTTCATCAGGTATAAGCAAAAACAGGATGAAAAGGTGGGGGTGGGGGAGAAGTAGAGGAGGGGACAAACTCCAAACCCTGAGTCTCTGCACCCTCCTCTGCAACTGGATCCTTGACTTCCTCAGCAGAAGATTACAGTCAGTAGGAATTGGAAACAATGTCTCTTGCTCACTGATTATCAACCCAAGGATGTGTGCTTAGCCCACTGCACTACTCATTATACACCCATGACTGTGTGGCCATGCACAATTGGAATGCTATCTACAAGTTTGCCCATGACACCACATTGTCGGCAGAATTGCAAATGGCAATGAGGAAGTGTACAGGAGGGAGATAGATCGGCTCGTTGAGTGGTGTCACACCACCAACATTAACAAAACCAAAGAGATAATAGTGGACTTCAGGAGGAAGTCTGGAGAACATGATCCAGTCTTCATTGAGGGCTCAGTTGTGGAGAGGATCAAGAACTTCAAACTTATCGGTGTCAATATCTCTGAGGATCTGTCCTGGAGCCTCCATATCGACACAATCAGAAAGAAGACTTGCCAGTGGCTATACTTTGTGAGGAGTCTGAGGAGATTTGGTGTGTCACTGAAGAAGACTCTCGTAAAAACTTCTGCAGGTGTACCATGGAGAGCATTCTGGCTGTTTCCCTCACTGCCTGGTATGGAAGTGCCAGTACTCAGGACAAAAAAAAACTCCAGAGAGTTGATAACTCAGCCTGCAACATCACGGGCACCAGACTTCACTCCATCAAGGACACCAACATGAGGTGGTGTCTTCAAAAAGCCGCCTACATCTTCAAGGACCCCCACCACCCAGGCCATACCCTCTTCACTCTGCTACCATCTGGGAAAAGGTACGGGTGCCTGAAGACGAGCACTCAGAGGGCACAAGGACAACTTCTTCCCCGGTGCCATCAGATTCCTGAATGATCAATGAACCAAAGACACTGCCTTACTTTTGGTGCACTTTTATTTTTATAGTGGTTATAATATGAATGTTTGCCCTGTGACGCTGCCGTAAAACACCGAATTTCATGACTCGTTCATGACAATAAATCCTGTTTCTGATTCTGTTGTGAAGTCCTTCTGGTCAGCAGAGATAAAGTACCTAATGGTGAAATGCAGACCCTTCTGTCTGCCCGTGAAATTCTCAGCCACACTAATTGCTGCAGTCTACGTTCCACCTTCAGCTAATGAAGGAGCTTTACAGTGCCATCTCCAAAGCCCAGACATCCCACCCCGTCAGTGCTTTTGCTGGCCATTTCTATCACACCCATCTGAAAACAGTCTTACCATGGGTTCAACAGCATGTCAACTTCACCACTAAAGGAGAGGACACCCTGAATTGGGTGTACACCAATGTCCCTGGTGCGTACAAGGCTGCACCTTGCCCTCACCTTGGATCATATATCTGTCCTGACACTGTCTTACTTTGGCTTTTCATGCACTAATTTTATTTATTTTGTAAGGTGGTTTATATGAACGTTTGCACTGTGACGCTGCCGCAAAATAACAACTATCTGGATAATAAATCCTGATCATGAGAAGAGAGGAGGAGGGAGGAAGGGGAAGGGGGAATTAGTGCCAGACACAGATGGGAGGGGAAAAGGGAAAAAAAAAGCTGAGGAAGATGGGGTAAAGGGCAGCGGGATGAGAAAAGTAGGAGATCGCCAAGGCCATCCATATATCGAGGAACAACACCTTGCATTCAATCTCGGCCGTCTCCAACAAGACGGCATCAGTATCAACTTCTCCCATTTCCCCAAGTCCTATCCTTGAGAATTCTCTGGAGATTTATCAATCCTTGCATGGTCCCTAACATCTAACACTTTCCACTCCCATCGCTCTGCCATCCACCATCCTCTGCTGAGCTACTCGACACTGCCTGTTGGAGCACATTGCTGTTTGCGGAATTTGGCTGCGCACAAATCGGCTGCTGTCTCTCACCTGACAAATACTTCTGAGACAGCGTCATTACTGTAACATGCTGTCATGTCCTGGCTGTGAAACGTGACTTCAAGAAGCGAGTTGCCTCAGTTACGTGCTGGAAAAAGTCATTCTAAATATTGATGGTGTGGTGATTGTTATCAGTATTCATCCCACTGAACCATTCACAGTTCTCCCACTCCCTGACAACCTTCCTAATGTTACAGTGCAGGGAAACTTTTATCATTTCATTTAACTGCTGACATCCAGTTTTCTGGATCACTATTTAACTGATTTAATTAATTTCTGAATCTTGTCACACGCTTCTGTTCTGAAAACACTAATGGTTTAATATCTGAGTTAAAACTTTGAGCCTTTTTTTCTAACTTTAAAATCCTGCCACCGCGGGGTCTGGGCCCAAGATGGCCATGCCTGCGCTGGCAGTGGCCTCGAGGGGTTGCAGACTCCGGGCAAGCAGACCTGAAGGGCTCAGTCCGGAAACGTCGGATATATATCGACGTCCACGGACGCTGTGGGACTGGCTAAGTTCCTCCAGCATTTCTGTGCTTTTACCCCAATTAACCGACAGCCCCCACATGGAGAAAACTCACACAGACATGGGAAGAGCGTACAAACTCCTTACTCAGAGTGGTGGATTCAAACCCCAGGTTCACTGGCATTGTGCTAACCACTACGCTGACTGTCCTGCTTACTGTATGTGTCCTAACCCTACTCGTCTTCCTTAAAATGCATCGCCCTACAGTTGTCTGAGCCCAATGTGTGCTGTCGAATATACCCCGAGCATCCTTTGTGGCTTCAATTGGTGACTCTCGTGTTTGTCAAAGACTTCTGCTGCAAGATCTTCTCATTTCACTTTCCAGTATCTAACCGTGAGTGATAGTTCCCCCTAGAGCACCAGACTGTGTGAATAACAAATCCTGTCGGAAAAGATTGGATCCTGGGCTTCGATGACTGACATGTTAGATTCATTGATGGCACCCTGTCACGTCCTATTTATTCACTTCTGATGGTATCAAAACCTATATTTTATCAAAAAAGGTTCATGTTCCTGTGGATGCTTTTCTCCAAAAGGAGAATGTAACAGTATCTGTGCTTATCAGTGTCTCTCTCAGCAGAAGGATTGTCAAATCCTTGGGCGGTTTTTTTTTGTGCCATTTTGTCTGTTTGGCCCACAGTTTCACTGTGATTTCACTTTAACCCAGTCACTGAAAGATCGTCAATGTATCACACCTCCTTTCCCAATGCAGGTTGTACCTCTTTATTTAATCTGGCGACGTTGGGACCTGGCCATTACTGGACCACAGAAAATGCCAGAAAACAGAAATTGAGCCCTAAGGGAAAATTTATTAGTACTAGCACCACCTTCTGCACCTCTTGATCTCTTGGAGGACATCCTGAAGGGCCAAAATACAGCCGAAAATAAGAAATGAACAGGACTGTATCACCAAAACACTTGGCTGTAGTGTGAACAGGTTTTGGCGCATTAGGGCTGCTAACAGCGCCACCCTGGTGGCCAGTCCACAAACTAATGGCGGCAATACATGCTGGACCACAGGAGTTGCCGTACTGGATTAGCCCCAGAGGGCCCGATTATGGATGTACTTCATTTCATGAAAAGTATCATTAATTTAAGTTCATCAATCATGGGAACATCTGGGAACAGAGGGCACAGCCTCAGAATTTTTAAAAAAATGCAAAGATACACATAGAACGGAGATGAGGAGGGATTTCTTTACCCAGAAGGTGGTGAATAGGTGGGATTCAGGACCAGTTATTGGATAAATTTAAGGCAGAGGTTGACAGGTTCTTGATGAGGAAGGGAATGGAGAGTATCACAGAGAGAGAGGAGAATTGGGTTGAAAAGGTTAGTAATTCAGAAGGAATCAAGGTAGAATCAAGACTGAAGATTCAATTTATTGTCATGTCATAAAACAGTGTCATGTTTCACAAAATTGCCTTTTGCCTGCTGTAAGGCAGACAAATTCACTATGGGCAAAAATTGCCTGAAGCACCTTTTACAGTCAGAGGAAAAGAAGCAAAAGAGATCCTCCCCAGTGTCACGGAGTGTCCCTGTGGGACATCACTCCGTGTTGTGTGTGTGTCTCTGTGGGACATCACTCCATGTTGTGTGTGTGTCCCTGTGGGACATCACTCCGTGTTGTGTGTGTGTCTCTGTGGGACATCACTCCATGTTGTGTGTGTGTCTCTGTGGGACATCACTCCATGTTGTGTGTGTCCCTGTGGGACATCACTCCGTGTTGTGTGTGTGTCTCTGTGGGACATCACTCCATGTTGTGTGTGTCCCTGTGGGACATCACTCCGTGTTGTGTGTGTGTCTCTGTGGGACATCACTCCATGTTGTGTGTGTGTCTCTGTGGGACATCACTCCATGTTGTGTGTGTCCCTGTGGGACATCACTCCATGTTGTGTGTGTGTCTCTGTGGGACATCACTCCATGTTGTGTGTGTGTCTCTGTGGGACATCACTCCATGTTGTGTGTGTCCCTGTGGGACATCACTCCATGTTGTGTGTGTGTCTCTGTGGGACATCACTCCATGTTGTGTGTGTGTCTCTGTGGGACATCACTCCATGTTGTGTGTGTCCCTGTGGGACATCACTCCATGTTGTGTGTGTGTCTCTGTGGGACATCACTCCATGTTGTGTGTGTGTCTCTGTGGGACATCACTCCATGTTGTGTGTGTGTCTCTGTGGGACATCACTCCATGTTGTGTGTGTCCCTGTGGGACATCACTCCATGTTGTGTGTGTGTCTCTGTGGGACATCACTCCATGTTGTGTGTGTGTCTCTGTGGGACATCACTCCATGTTGTGTGTGTCCCTGTGGGACATCACTCCGTGTTGTGTGTGTGTCTCTGTGGGACATCACTCCATGTTGTGTGTGTCCCTGTGGGACATCACTCCGTGTTGTGTGTTTCTCTCTGTGGCACATCATTCTATGTTGTTTGTGTGTGTGTGTGTGTGTCTCTGTGGGACATCACTCCATGTTGTGTGTGTCTCTCTCTGTGGGACATCATTCTATGTTGTTTGTGTGTGTGTGTGTGTCTCTGTGGGACATCATTCTATGTTGTTTGTGTGTGTGTGTGTCTCTGTGGGACATCACTCCATGTTGTGTGTGTGTGTCTCTGTGGGCCATCATTCTATGTTGTGTGTGTGTGTGTGTGTGTGTGTGTGTGTGTGTGTGTCTCTCTGTGGGACATCACTCCATGTGTGTGTCATTGTGAGGTATCACTTCTTATCAGTGGGTGTTGGGTCACTTTCTGTCTTTGGGATTTCCCCTCCTTCCGTATGTGGGCATCACTCCCTGTCTGTGGGCATCACTTCCTGTCTATGCGTGTCACTATGTCTGTGGGTGTCACTCCCTGTTTTTGGGTGTCAGTCCCAATATGTGGGCATCACTCTTTGTCTGTGGGTGTCACTCCCTGTCAGTCGGTGTCACTTCCTGTCTGTCAGTGTCACTCTGTCAGTGGGTGTCACTCCCTGTCTGTGGGTGTCACTCTGTATGTGGTTGTTACCCTGCCTGTGGGTGTCACTCCCTGTATGTGTGGGGTTTCACTCTATCTTTTAGCAGATCATTGTTGGTGTCAGAATCAGCATGGAGCCTTATCTCACAGGGTGAGATGTTGGGGCAGGTACTGTCGGCCAAAGTTTGAAGCCACTTGTGGGAGATGCCATCAGGGTGAATCTCATGGTCTGGTAGAGGCCGCCAAATTTACAGCGGGTTCAGGACCTTCTGGTGGGGCATGTTGGGGAAGCCATGGACTGTGTAAGCTCAAGGGAAGTAAAAACGTATTTGGGCGTTTGAAATGTAGGATGTTTAACTTCAGTCCATCTACAAGTGCGCAGCTACTCTCGTGCAGCATTGCTGGAGGCTTGTGTCTGTGACAGGCCTGTAGCAGGGAGGGTATCTGTGCCGGACCCTGGGGTGTAGAACAGTGGGAAGCCACAGTGAGATCACATCATCTCCCAGCACCAACACTTCCTATCATGACAGACTCAGAAAATTTGAATTCAAAGCAAAAGTTACATTTTAAAAAGTGATAATTATATAATAGGGCAATTAGCCAAAGTGAGTGTGGCTTCACAGTGGGAATCCAGGCTTGTGAAATGAATAATTCAAACTTCTGGATGATCCTGCTCTCAGCAACATTTCTTTTGCTTCTTTGAGTTGAACTCTCACATTATTGATAAATGCCACGGTTGGATGATACACTGCAAGTTTTCAAAATGCCGGAGACTCTCAAAGAACAGGTTCCGTCCGCTGCTGAGGCATTTGTGCTTTTTTGCATCTAATTTACTGTTTTTTCTCCCACTCAACATTTTTTTTCCCCCACCTTCCGAAGGAGCCGTTCACACACAAGTGGCCAAACCTTGAAGCCTCCATTTCTTACGCGAGTTTACACTGAATACCAGAAGTGTGGCAAGAGGCGGGACTTGCAAATATGTGCTAAGGAGCAGATGCAGGCCATTAGGCCCATCGAGTCTGTTCCGTTACTCTTCACTAAAACTGAATTATGCTCACCCCGAGTTCCAATTTCCAGCCGTTTTCCCCATATCCCTTGATACTCTTACTAATGAGATACTTATCCATTTCCTGTTTAAATACTCCCAGTGATCTGGCCTCCACTGCTTTGTGCAGCAGTGAGATCCACAGATCCACGACCCTTTGACTATAGAAGTTCTTCCTCCTCTCTGTTCTAAATGGACAATTGTAAGACCCCTTGTCCTCGATTCACCCACCAAGGGAAACATCTTATAACTCCATCAAAACCTTTCAATTAACTTCAGCGTTGTCTCCGCTCCATCCTCAACATCCATTGGAGCGCTCACACCCCTAACGTCGAGGTACTCGAGATGGCAGAGGTCGACAGCATCGAGTCCACGCTGCTGAAGATCCAGCTGCGCTGGATGGGTCACGTCTCCAGAATGGAGGACCATCGCCTTCCCAAGATCGTATTATATGGCGAGCTCTCCACTGGCCACCGTGACAGAGGTGCACCAAAGAAAAGGTACAAGGACTGCCTAAAGAAATCTCTTGGTGCCTGCCACATTGACCACCGCCAGTGGGCTGATAACGCCTCAAACCGTGCATCTTGGCGCCTCACAGTTTGGCGGGCAGCAGCCTCCTTTGAAGAAGACCGCAGAGCCCACCTCACTGACAAAAGGCAAAGGAGGAAAAACCCAACACCCAACCCCAACCAACCAATTTTCCCTTGCAACCGCTGCAATCGTGTCTGCCTGTCCCGCATCGGACTGGTCAGCCACAAACGAGCCTGCAGCTGACGTGGACTTTTTACCCCCTCCATAAATCTTCGTCCGCGAAGCCAAGCCAAAGAAAGAAGACTCCCAGTGATCTGGCCTCCACTGCTTTGTGCAGCAGTGAGATCCACAGATCCACGACCCTTTGACTATAGAAGTTCTTCCTCCTCTCTGTTCTAAATGGACAATTGTAAGACCCCTTGTCCTCGATTCACCCACCAAGGGAAACATCTTATAACTCCATCAAAACCTTTCAATTAACTTCAGACTGCAGGCATTCCATAAAATTTACTAGGTAGCCCAGGAGGCCAGAGGCCTGATGCCAGAAGAGAAATGAATCCTTATTCCCATTCCGATCCTTTGACACAGACTGCATTCCGCAAAATTGGGTACAATTTCCTGGAACGCAGCAGCTGTGTAAAACAGCATCCACATTTCAAAGTGACAGCTTCTGTTTCACAACAAACAAACCAGTCGGACTTGTTGATGCCAAATTTTGTCTGAACATACTTCCATTGTCATGTTTCTTTCTTGATTGAAATTAAAATTCGACACTGAAAACTCTTTTGATAAACTGAGAAAGATATGGGGAAATCTGACAGCTCGCAGCCCTGGTTGATTCCAAAGAAAGCAAGACATCAAAATAGTGACAGCCTTTTGTGGAGCGTAGCGTTTGTACATGCGAGGCAATATTAGGACCAAAATACATGCAAATTAAATTAAGATTTAAGTGTGCTTGTCTCATAAGTGAAATGCTGATATCAAGAAAAGGAACAAAGCATGAAATAGTGTGGGGAATTTCAACATGGATTTTCTGCTATCAGTTCACTGTGAACATCAGGACCAAAATATAATATGGTTCGTTTAATTCTAGCTTATTTTTGCAAACTATCTCGTGCAGTGAGAAGAGTTATTTGCAAACCTCTCTAACATTCAGAGAGGAGGGATTCACGAGCATTGCCCCCCTCCCAAATGAGATGACACCCCCCTACCCTCAGCGCTGGCATCACTAGCCTCCACACGATATAAGCAGCGCGCTGGCCTGTTACGTCTGAGGGAAGGGGAAGTGTTAAGGTGGTGGTGAACGGAGGAGGTTCATGGTAGGTAGGTAGACACCACCCACCCCTTGGCAGGATGTGCAACCCCCCCACCCCACCGCTGATTAAACTTGTTCCGACGCCCACCCTGCTAACATTCATACAGCCGCATAAAGGGCACAATTTACAGTGTGAGTTTGCAACGTAAAGGAGGATCGGTGAGCACCAAGCAAGGGCAGAAAGAGAGCACAATGTGGGGTTCATTCAGGAGTCTGATAGCTGTGGAGAAGAAGCTGTCTTTGAGCCTCTTTGCGCGTGCTTCCACATGCTGACCTCTGATAGGAGGAGGGAGAAGAGAATGTGCCCGGGGTGTCCTTCAGTGTGGCGGCTGCTTTTCCTTAGTAGTGGGAGATGCGGGTGGGAGGAAGATTCATGTAGTTTTCTGAGCTTCATTCAACTTCTTGCATGGAATTCTACAAATAGAAAGGTAGAGAGGAACAGCTAATTTCCCCCACCAAGTCCGTGCTATCCATCACCCATTTATTACATTTTGCTCCGCCCAACACCTCAGCTACCCCGACCCCCTGTCCAGTTCTTTCACTCACTGACATACTGCGGGCTCATTCCTGCAGCCTGTTAACCTGTCACCCAACTAATCTTTGGGATGTGGCATGAATCCCACACGGAGACAGGGAGAACGTGCAAACTCCAGTACAATTTGGGACTGAATCTGGGTGCCCAGAGCTATGAGGCAGTGACTACATAGCTGTTTTCTCCTGCACAGACCTATAATACCCTTGGAAACCAGGGCTGAGGTGAGGAGAAAGCAGAACATTCTGTTGTTACAATTTCCACATGTTGGGGACATCAGGCTGCATTAATTTAGTGTTGGGCATCTATTGCAATGTTGATATCCCACAAAGCATTAAGCTCAGATGTATGGCGCTGAAATGATTGTGCGGTAAGGCCCATTTGATGCTTGAATAGTGAATTCCCAAACCAGTTCTCACTCTGTGGATCATTACAGAAATTTCTGAAGTGGAGTTCGATGAAATGATGATCCACTCGGTGGAAGCCTGATGGCGGCCCTGTTACCAAGGTGACAGATGTAATCCAAGGGGTGACAGAAGTGATCAGGACAAAACTAACAAAGGCACAGATTCAGAGAAAGGCTGAAACCTTCCAATTGGGAGTGAGGGGAGTCAGAGTCCCACCCAGTGAGGAGGGAGGGGAGTCAGGGTCCCACCCAGTGTGGGGGGAGGGAAGTCAGGGTCCTACCCAATGATAGGGATGGGGAGACAGGGTCCAATGACAGCAGGGGAGAAAGGATCCCCTCACTAACAAGTGAGGTGATTCATGGAGATGGGAAGCACGGAGGGGAGGGAGGTTTGCGTGATATCCTGAGCTGCGTTCACCACCTTCTGCAGCTCCCGCCCCACACTATGATGCACCCAACAAGTCTGCTTTTGAAGGTGCCCCTGTAGAAACTGTTGAGGAACAAGGGTGACATACTGAACTTCCTCTCTCTTCCACGAAGGTAAAGGCATTGGGATGCTTTCTTGGCAGTCATGGTGAGGTCATCGGAAACACCTACGCCTCAGAACATTAATTTCCAGTGCCATAGATGTGGACAGGGACACCCTCTCCTTCACAAACCAATCCCACTTGCCTGATGCTGGTGCCTGTCTCACTAAGGATAGGACACACTAGCTGTCCCAACAGAGTAAGCCTGGAGGGACCCGAATGCACCTCGTCCCCTCTGTGAGAATCATTAAGTCAAGTCCAGTTTATTGTCATCTGATTGCACAAGACGAACCAGATGAAACAGTGTTCTCAGGTCATACGAGGAAATAAAAAGACAGAAATAACACACGTATCGACACACAGGACAAGTGTTTCAGTTCTACAAACAAATAAATAAATATTGCTTCTTGAACGAGAGTCTTAGGATTAGTGGGAGCAGTTCCTTTGGTCGTTCAGCGTTCTCACTGCCTGTGGGAAGCAGCTGCTCCTCAGCCTGGTGGTGTTGTCTCTGATACTCCTGGATCTCTTACATGGATGGCCCGTCCTTATCAGTGGATGCAGAGCCTTGAGGCTGGCTCAAGATCACAAGACCTGACCTCACACTTCACCAGCATGGTGGCTGTCTCCCCAATGCCTCTAACCACCGTCACCCTCTGCTACCTGACCTGCTGAGTTTACCCAGCATCGCCCTTCATTCTTGATCCCCATCCTCTGCTGTGTTTGGCAGTACCCACATTAGTTCCCTCAACTTACATCTCCACACACCACCCCCCCCCACCCCACCACACTCAACAGATCACCATCATTAAGAAGATTTACGTCCCAGAGTGAGACGTCAGTGTCAGCGACATTCATGAGCAAACTTGGTCTCCACTCCATTCCATCTGTTCCCTCCTCCCCTCTCTCTCCCTGCAACCGAACCAGCCAGGGTCACCTCAGGCTCCGACCTCCCATTTATTGCCTCAGGACGTCAGCTAACATCATGAAGGACCCCATCACCCTGGTTACCACCTCTTGAAGGCCATTCGTCCACCGTCGTCGAGGAAGACGTCGACACCGTTAGCCACTTTAAAATTGGATGCGGTGTGTCCGAAGGTGATTGGTCAAGCTGATTTGGGCACAGAATATCGTGGCACATGTTGGGTAGACAGGTGTAGGCTCTCCATTGTTGCACTTGCACAGCTCACATTCGTATTGTGCTTCAGCAGGGCGCCTTGTTTCATAAGTTTGGCAGCCTGTGTGGATAAGGCCGCGCCAGGTAGGGAGGAGTTGAACAAGAGGATGATGATGATATCGAGACTAGCACTTGATCTGGATTAAGGTGAGGGAGAATTGGGCAGCATCAACCTCACTCTCCCTTCCCAATTCCCATCAGGACAAAAGTCGAGTTGGCAGGAGATGGGACCAGGCGCAGTGGACAACAAGGACGCCTGTGTCTTGTCGCGCTCTTCGCGCTCCGCGATGCTTGCAGAGGCCTCCCTCTTGACTGTTGGATCTTCCTCTGGTCTCGTCGACCTGAGTCTGTCTTCACATGTTGGGATAGGTAACTCCCTATCTAACTGTAGGGCTCCCTCAGTGCATGTGCGATAGGCCTGTGTGCTCACACCACGCCTTGGACCTGGCCTGCCCCACCACCTGCACACGGAGCGAGTGCACCTGGCAGGAGGGAGTTGAGTCCGGCCCGGGGAGCAGCAGGTCCAGCGCCGGGACAGGCGTCTGGAGCCAGGAAAGATGACAGCCCCGGGGCCCAGGAGCAGGGCAGAAGGTATAGAAACCTAAAGACCAGCGCCTCAAAAAAAAACATTGTTGGTGCTGCTGGAGCAACAGCAACGACACTACTGCAGAGAGCGGGGACCTCTGTGGGCTCCAACTGGCCAGTCCGACCACTGTCAGCTCCACACAGGCTTGAAACCGCTTGTTAACGGAGCTGACGACGGTATATTTTAAAATCCTGCGACCCCAGGGGTCCGGGTCCAAGATGGCAGCTCCTATGTTTGCCAGCGGCCTCGAGTGGTTGCAGGCTCCGGGAAAGCAGAGGATTGTCACAGGGCACCAGAAAATGGAGAGACCCCCCCCACCTCATTTGAGAAGGAGAAGCAGAGGAGATGATCCACGGGACAGTGACCACGGTGGCGGACCAACGAGGGGCTCTGAGGCTGAAGAGCACCCAAACGGCAGACTTTGGACGAGGAACCCAGCGGGTTGCTGGCGACTGGAGTCAGGGGACTCACACCAGGTTGCGGACCGCTGGAGACTGACTCGAGACTGACTGTACAGATACCAGGTCTCGGAACCGGGATGCGAGAGAGCGAGAGAGAGAGCTGAGGACACTGAGGTTTGGATCTGGAGCTCGGGTTGACAATGGTGTAGACTGGAGCCTATGTGGGTGTGGAGGCTGCGGGATCGCTGGAGGAAAATCCACGGACATTCAGTGACTCTGGGGGGGGACACTCTTTTGCTTCTCTTTCACTGACTGTAGGCAGTGCTGGGCAATTTCTGCCTCACAGTGGGCATAAAGGAAATTTCGTGTAATATCACCTTTTCTGTTTTATTACATGACAATAAAATCTCTAGGTTCAAGAACAGTTTTTCTCTGACAGCTATCAGACTCTTAAACCTCCTCTTGGTTCACTTAATGGGACTGTTCCACTCTCTGCATTGCAATATCACCATTTTTCTGCATGGTAGCCAGTGAATATTTAACATCAATCTATCTTTTGTAATATGTGTCTCCTTTTAATTTAATTTAAAAACAACTGCAGTTGTTTTTTTAAAGAAGTACCTGTTCTGCTGCCACAATGTACAGTAATCAATACATTACCATTGGGCCATGTTCTCAGCTCTGATAAACAACCTTTGGCCCAGTATCTTCTTCCTGATTCTGGTCTGTGAGCATTTTCTGTCTTCGTTTCATGCTGAGCCTCCGAATGGAGTTGCTTGAAGGGAAGCATAGAACCTTGCAGGCCCTGTGATTGTAGTCAAAGCACAGAGATGGTGGAAGGACTGAACAGATGTCGTGGCGTCCACAGGAGGTAAAAATATATTACTGGCGCTTCAAGCTTGAGTTCTTCTTGTATATGTGAGCAAAAAGCAGGCAGGCCTGAATTAAAAATTCAGGAGGGGGGGGGGGGGGGAAAGGACTACAGACCAACAGACAAAAGGTATTTGTTCATTGGATATGGATGGGACACAGGAGAGAGGAAAGGCGAGAATTGACTAAGGGAGGGTATTGTTTGGGGCTCTGTGGAATCTGAGGTTGGAGAAAGGAGGGAGACAGAAAGGAAAGAGAGAGGGACAGGGCTAGAGATAAGGAAACAAGGAAAGAAGGGAGAGGGGGCGCTGGGAGAAACCATCTGATTGGAGCTTGTCCAGATGGAAGATGAGGCGTTATTTCTCCAGAGTACGAGTCTTCTCAGTCTGGCAGTGCATGAGACCAGGGACAGGGAGGGAATGGGGCAGGGGATTGAAAATGGGAAGCCACTGGGAGGTCAGATACGAGGTGCTCAACAAAGGGATCTCCCAGTTTGCGTCCAAACTCTCTAATATAGAGGTGACCTCAACAGGAGCACTGGGTCACTTGAAGACAAGTGCATTAACTTTGTGTGGACGCAAGAAATGAAAATCTATCGCCATCACGTCAGGTCAAAGCACTGAGCTTTGGATTCCCACAACTTTAAAAGATTTTATTTCTATTCATTATTTGCAGAAGATCAAAACGGTGAGCACAGCACTATTACTGCGCCAGCAGCCCAGGTTCAAATCTGCTGCAGTCTATCAGAAGTTTTTACCTTCTCCCCGTGACCTGCAGGGGTTTTCTCTGGGCTCTCCAGTTCCCCTCCAACCTTTAAAACCCGTGGGGTTGTTAGTTAATTTGGGAGGAATTGGGCGGCATGTTCTGGAAGTTAAAACGTGCTGTACCATTAAAATCTTTGCTTAGTCCATCTCTATGCACTAAATTAATCCCACCAGTCTGCAGCACGAAAAAACTCTATGTTTACGTTCCACTTTCGGAAACTTGAATACAAATCCTCCCAGCCGAGCCTTCAGCACAGTGCTGAGAGAGGGTCACAGTGTTGTCAGTTCAGTCTTTCACACCAGCCATTAAACAGAGTGTGAAGGATCCACGAACAAATTTCGGAGAAGAAGTCAGCGCATAAACTGCACCCCTGGCAGAGAAAGTGTTCACATTCCAGCAGCGTTTTCGCGGTGCTTCTTGGAAGCAGTTTGTGCATTTTCTAAACCAAGACTCCATCAGTCTGCTTGAAGAATCCCGTGGATTGTGGGAGCTAGTAACCATAACCATATAACCATATAACCATTTACAGAGCAGAAATAGGCATAGACATCAATCAGCGGCTGGGCCACCGATGTTCATCCACACAGAGGCAGGTTCGCCAACTGTCAGCTGCCCAGTCACCCATGAAAACCAACCTGTCCAAGCCAGGAGAACAGCGCTCTCAATGATTGGACTCTGCTGAGTTCTGGGAGAGAACGTCTCAGCTTCATCTGATTAAAGTACATTTGTATTTGGAGAGATTTTCTCCTCGGTTCTGCCCTTTTCCAATCCCTTCCTTTCCTTTCTAGACCCTTCCTTCCCATCTCTTACTCCACTTTCCTTCCATCACTTCTCCACCACATTCCTTCATCTACTGCCCAACCCTTCCTTCCCTCCACATCCTCCACTCTCCATCCCATTAAACGGTTGAGTTTAAATAGACCACACTGGTCCATTGTGCTGAAACTAACAAGAGAATTGAGGACCTGTCGAACGCAGTTGTCCTATTGACCCTGGACCTGTCCAAAGCAGTTATCCTATTGACCTTGGACCTGTCCAACACTGTTGTCCTATTGACCCTGGACCTGTCCAAAGTAGTTTTCCTATTGACCCTGGACCTGTCCAACACAGTTGTCCTATTGACCCTGGACCTGTCCAAAGCAGTTGTCCTATTGACCCTGGACCTGTCCAACACAGTTGTCCTATTGACCCTGGACCTGTCCAACACAGTTGTCCTATTGACCCTGGATCTGTCCAAAGCAGTTGTCCTATTGACCCTGGACCTGTCCAAAGCAGTTGTCCTATTGACCCTGGACCTGTCCAAAGCAGTTGTCCTATTGACCCTGGACCTGTCCAACGCAGTTGTCCTATTGACCCTGGTGGCAAACATGCTTTGAGCCAGCGGTTGAAAACTTCCCTAAATTTTACAGTTGTCAGAGAATTCCAGGAAGTAGTTGCTTCCATGAGAACTGGATGGTGAGAGTGATGCTCCCAGGACATAGGCCCATATCCATTGCTTTGATTTGAGATGCCCAACTGTGGCCCAAAAACGAAGTTTGTGCTCAAGTTATGCACAATCTGGTCATCTCCTCCCCACCCCCACCACTTGGGCTCGAGGAGCTGAGTTTCAAACCTAGAACCTCCAGATTCAAGGATGTCTCTTACCCACTAATACCAGACTCTTAAATGGCTCTCCCATTAATATAATCGTACTATTCTCCTGTACCTTTCCCATTCACTTTATACCTGCCCTTTTATCTTTTGTGACTCTGTATCCTGCACTTTTGTTTTGTGGTCACACTATGTTCTTATTCTTGCTTTATCGTCGAGGTTGACTTGCCTAGCAAGCACGCAATAGAACGTTTCTTCTCTGTCTCTTGGCACACGACATGGGCCGCGTGAGGTTACCCTTTACTTCCTATCGCTGTTGTGTGATCTGCTGAGTTTCTCCAGCACATTTGCATGCTGAACTTGACCCCAGGCTTCCGCAGACATTCTTAACCCCACCTTTGAGAATTGGTTCTTGGTCAAAGTAGTGTCAAAAGCACCATACTTCCTTCCTGGGAGATGTGGAGCAAGGTTGTCAGGTTTGCCTTGGAAAAGACACTTTTCTCTCTTTACTATTCATCGGTGTCAGACTGCGTGGTTATGACACACGTCAGTGCTGTCAGCTGGTCTCCCGATGATAGATGAGTAGCAATTTACAGACTTACATTCTCAATCAGAGGAAAACACTCAAAACCCATTTAAATGCAAATCGGTTAGATGCTCAGAATCTATTTACGTGTTTTGTTTTTTAACACGATTCATTTATTTCCCATTTCTGCCTTTGTCTTTATATTTTAATTTCACACCATTTCTTTATTGTCACCCCTTGCAAAAGGCGACTTTGCTTCAGATTTCAACAGGTCGCGTGAGTGTCCCCTCTCCTCGTGTCCCAAAGCTATTGTCTGCCTTCAATGCTGCCATCACCAATCCCAATCCATCTCTCTGGCTGAGGTGAGAAAACTGGGATATGGGCACTGTAGAGGGATTGGAGGGCCACTGATACCTTTTCAGGGATGAGACGAGATGGGGAACTTGGCTGAGAAATGGCACATCCAGTTCAACCCCAAGGTGCTGCACTTGGGCAAATTGATCCAGGCCAGGACGTGCTCTGTTAACGGTAGTGCCCTAAAGTGTGTTATGGAGCATAGGTTTCGAGCTCTTTAAGTATGGCAGCACAGATAGATAGAGTGAAGAGAGTGTTTGGGACGCTTGCTTTTATCAGTTGTGGCATTGAACACAAGAATTGGAATGCCTTGTTGAAGTTATACAAGAGTTTGGTGAGGCCACACTTAGAATATTGTGTGAATTTTTGGTCACCGAGCTATAGGAAGGATATTGTAAAGTTTGAAAGGACCCAGAGGTTTACAAAATTCAAATCAAATCAAGTCGTTTATTGTCATCTGATTGCAGAAGTACAACCTGACGAAACAGTGTTCTCCGATCCTTGGTTGTGTGCTTTTTGTGTTTTGCACTGAGGACTGTTTCATCAGGTTGTAGTTCTGCAATTGTTCAGACAACGATCCTGATAGATCATGTTGATGGGTGGGGGGGGGGGTGGGTGATGAGTGGGGGGGGGGGTGGGGGGAAGAGGTGGGGAGGGAGTTTCCAGTGATTCTTACTGCCACTCTTATGGTCCTGTAAATTGACCTCTGACCCATTTCTCTGCAGCAACCATACCACACTGTGATGCAGCCGGCCAGGTTGCTCTCGATAGAGCTCCTGTAAAAGGTGGACGTAATGGTGGCTGATAGACTTACCTATCCCAGGAAGTGCAGTCACTCTTTGCGCTTTCCTGATAAGTGAAAAGAAGTTGTGTGTCTGTAGGGCACTACCAGTAAACACAGAGACAAGCTGGGGAAACGATAGGCTTTAATACACAGAAGAACTTGCTGGCCCTGAACCCAGGACAGGAATGGAGGCAAGGGGGAAAGGTGGCTCAACCTTTATGGCCCAGGACCACAGGGGAGGAGTCATAGGGTATGAGTCATCCATGGGCGGGTCAGCTCCATATATACAACCGACAATGATAACTATATTCCATGGAGGAAACATATTACCACAGTGTCCATGACTACTTTTGTGTCATCTGCAAACTTGATGACACTGTTGGAACTGCATGTGGTGATGCAGTTGTGGGTCAGTAGCGTGAACAAGAGCGGGCTGAGCACTGAGCCCTGAAGTGCACCAATGCTCAGTGTGACGGTGCTCGACATTCTGCTACTGACCTAGACTGTCTATAGTCATTCTATTAGGAAGTCCAAAATCCAGGTACAGAAAATGATGTTGAGTCACAGCGAGGACAGCTCATCCACCAGCCTCTGAGGAATGATTGTATTAAATGCTGAGCTGAAATCAATGATCAGCAGCCAAATATATGAGGCTTCGTTCCCTAGGTGAGTCAGGATGAAGAGAAGGGACGAGGCTATAACATCATCCGTGGAATGGTTTCTTCATCAGCAAATTGAAATGAGTCCAGCATCTCTGGGAGGTGAGCTTTGATGCGTTTCTCACCAGATGATCAAAGCATTGCATAATGGTGGAGGTCAGTGGCACTGGAGATCTGGATTGAGTCATTGAGACATGTTACTGTTGCTCTCTTTGGTACCGTGCTGTCTTGAACCCTGCAGGAATGATGGACTGCTGCAGTGAGGTGTTGAAGATGTCCATGAAAACTTTCACTAATTGGTCTGTGCCTTACAAAGTATATTGTCTGGTCTCGCCGTGTTAGAACATAGAACATAAATCATTACAGCACAGTACAGGTCCTTTGGCCCTCAATGTTGTACTGACTTCTATATTCCTCCAAAAAACACGAAACCCCTCCTACCTTGAAACCTTCTACTTCCATCTATGTGCCTGTTTAAGATTCTCTTAAATTCCCCTAATGTTTCAGCCTCCACCACCATCCCCAGCAGGGCATTCAAGGCACCCACAACTTTGTGCATTAAAAAAACTTATCCCTAATGTTTCCCCTAAATTTCCCTCCCTTCTTTTTGTACATATGTCCTCTGGTGTTTGCTGATCCTGCCCTGGGAAACAGGTGCTGGCTGTTGACCCTATCTATGCCTCTCATCATCTTGTGGACATCTCCTCTCATCCTTCTACACTACACGCTCTGCTAACCTTGCTTCATAAGACTTATTTTCCAATCCAGGCAATCTGCTCTCTCTCCATAGCTTCCATATCGTTCCTATAAATGAGGTGACCAGAACGGAATACAATACTTATTTGTAGTCTTTGCAAATAAGGATAAGACAGGATGGTGGACAATTAACAATTGACCTATTGACAATTAAATTCAATCCCCCCCATTAATGAAGCCCAGCATCCCATAGACCTTCTTAACTATCCTATCAACCTGCACAGTGACCTTAAGAGCGGTGTGGATTTAGACCACAAAGGCACTTTGTTCCTCCACACAGTTAAGCATCCAACTATTAGCGCTGTACTCAACCTTCTGGTTTGACAATCCAAAGTGCATCACCTCACACTTATCTGAATTGAACTCCATTTGCTACTTTTCCACCATCCTGTCTTATCCTTTTGCATCCTACTACAACTTTCAGCACCATCCTCAACTTCTCCGACCATCCACAAACCTACTGACTCATCCTTCCGCTTCTTCATCAAAGTCATTTTTAAAACCACAGAGAACAGGGGCCCAGAATAGATCCCTGTGAAACTAGTCACTGAACTCCAGGCAGAATACTTTCTGTCCATTACTAATTTCTGCTTTCTACATGGAAGCCAATTTTTACTTCTTGCAGTCAAGATTCCATGGATTCCATACCTCATAACTTTCTGAACGAGTCTCTCATGGGGGACTTTGTCAAATGCCTTGTGTGGGTTTTCTTGGATAGGGTTCTCCTCACCTTGGTCGCAGCTACGCAGGGAGCCCGTTAATCAGGGTACGCAAAGGTTTCTTTGGTGTCATCCTGCTCTTCTCATTGAACCATGCATTGAAGCTGTTTGGAGTATCCTGAAGAGTCTTTAACACGCAAGGTTGACTTGTGATCCATTGCAGTCTTGACCCCTTGTTGCATGAGCCTTAATTTGCCGGTGTTGCATAGCTGTCTGTAGACCTTCTATACATACCCCCACTTTGCTTTCTGGTTTGCCGGGGAAAGTTCAACCCTGGCTGATCTTAAGTGCCATTCTATCCCTCATCCTTAGATGTACCCGGATCTCTGCATCCAACCATGCTTTCAGGTTAGCCTTCATTGTGAAGCATTTGGTCTTGGTGACATCCTCAATGCACTTGCTGATGTTGCCAGTCACTGAGCCAGTGCATACAGTGGTCACATGAACGTTGTTGGTGGTTGCCTCGCTGAAAGATCTCCAGTCTGTGGTCTCAAAGCAATCTTGCAGAACTGCTGTGGCCCCATCTGATCTCCCTGCGAACTGCCCTAGTTTGCTTTGCCAGTGGTCTGCATGCTGGGGTTATCAGGACAGATATGTGATCCAAGGTGAGGGCAAGGTGCAGCCTTGTATGCACCAGGGACATTGGTGTACACCCAATTCAGGGTGTCCTCTCCTTTAGTGGTGAAGTTGACATGCTGTTGAACCCATGGTAAGACTGTTTTCAGATGGGTGTGATAGAAATGGCCAGCAAAAGCACTGACGGGGTGGGATGTCTGGGCTTTGGAGATGGCACTGTAAAGCTCCTTCATTAGCTGAAGGTGGAATGTAGACTGCAGCAATTAGTGTGGCTGAGAATTTCCCAGGCAGACAGAAGGGTCTGCATTTCACCATTAGGTACTTTATCTCTGCTGACCAGAAGGACTTCACAACAGAATCAGAAACAGGATTTATTGTCACGAAAGAGTCATGAAATTCGGTGTTTTACGGCAGCGTCACAGGGCAAACATTCAAATGATAACCACTATAAAAATAAAAGTGCACCAAAAGTAAGGCAGTGTCTTTGGTTCATTGATCATTCAGGAATCTGATGGCAGTGGGTAAGAATCTGTCCTTGTGCCGCTAAGTGCACGTCTTCAGGCTCTCATACCTTTTCTCTGATGGTAGCAGAGTGAAGAGGGCAGGTCCTGGGTGGTGAGGGGTCTTTGAGGATGGAGGCTGCTTTTTTAAGACACCGCCTCATGTAGATGTCCTCGATGGAGTGAAGTCTGGTGTCTGCGATTTTGCAGCCGAATTAACAACTTTCTGGAGTTCTGAGAGTTGGAGCCTCCATATCAGACAGTGATGAACCAGCCAGAATGCTCTCCATGCAGAAGTTTATGAGAGTTTTCAGTGACATACTGAATCTCCTCAGACACCTCACAAAGAATAGCCACTGGCGGGCCTTGTTTATGATTGCGTCAGCATGGAGATCCTCGGAGATGTCGACACCCAGGAATTTAAAGTTCTTGACCCTCTCCACTACTGAGCCCTCTGAGGAGTAGGCTGTGTCCCCTTGACTTCCTCCTGAAGTCCTTTGTTTTGCTGATGTTGAGCATAAGGTTGTTGTTGTTATACCATTCAACGAGTTGATTTATCTCCCTCCCGTACGCTTCCTTATTGCCATTTGTAATTCAGCCAACAACTGTGGTGGCAGCGGCAAACTTGTAGATGGCATTAGAATTGTGCCTAGCCACACAGTCCTGAGTGTATAATGAGTAGAGCAGTGGGCTAAGCATGCATCCTAGGGGTGTGTCATTTGTGCACCAGTTCTCGTGATCTAAATACCCAAAGTTGTTTCCAAGATTAGGGAAATCAAGTTATTGTGAGAAATGGGAAAACTGGGCATGTTTTCCTCAGAGTGCAGGAATTTGAGGGGGATCTTAAATTGGTCCATGAGGGCCATAGATAAGGAGAATAGTGGCAGTCTGTTTCCTCAAGCAGGAGAATCAAGGTCAAAACTATAAGGTGAGTGGGGGGGACAGATCTTCACTTAGAGGGTGGTGGGCACATGGAACGAGCTGCCGGACAACATGGTAGAGGCAGGAACATTACATTCCTTTAAGAAATGCGGATAACATGGATGGGACGAGATTGGAGAGGTGTAGGTTGAATGCAGGCAAGAGGGACTATATCAGGAAGGCACCCGGTTCAGCGCGGTCGAGTTGTTTCCATGCTGCGGGGCTTGGACTCGATGAGAAAAAGACCCCGGAGGTGTGACTTCATACCCAAGCTGGGTTGGAGGAAGAGAGTGACCAGGAAAAATTGGCGCAGAAAATTCCCTGGAACTTCATGATTATTCCGGGAAGAATAAAGATGAGCTCAGTATCAAGTCATTCCCAAGATTCATTCAGAGTGTTCAAGCAGACACTCCAGCCAAGATCCCAGGGGAGAACGTAAGGCACCAGAGCAGTCTCCTGCTCGGGATACTAATGAGCAGTGTTTCCGTTACCCACCTCTGAACTTCAGGGAAAGTAAAGCCCGTGTCTATCCTGAACAGCCAGGCAATTAATCTTCCTGCTACCAAAGGGAAAATGAGTCTATCGACGTGCTGCTTGTGTTGGACTTGGTCTCACGGGAGCATACAGGTTCATCTCAGGTTTAACGCTTGGAAGAAGAGTTTAGAGAAGGCAATATCATTCCCATCAGGCCTGCAACGCCTGCCTCGTCCTATATCTCCATTTGCCAGACCTGTGCCAGCGGAGTGAACTCTTGCCCCAAGTGGCCACAATCCTTCATTGGTTGTGAAGTGTTTTAGAATGCCCTGGGAGGCTCAAGCGAAATCCAACATTTTATTCATTTCATTATCAGAGAAGATTGCAGTTAGTTTTGAGGACATGTGACCTGCTGCCCAGCACCCAGCTGCACAAAGTTTAAAGCCTGAAGTGGGGACAGGGTGGGAAATGATCTATCTCACTGTTTGAGCAAATGGGTTTTGATTGCACAAGGTTAGAGATAAAGTCCTGGACTTTTTCCAGGGGTGTTAAGAAGAAGATCATCACTCACACTGGAGTTTTACAGAGATAATGAACAGAAACAGCCCAATTAGTCCAATCTGACCATCAACCTCCCACTTACACAATTAGAGTCATGCATAAAACCAGGACCTTCAGCCCAACTTGCCCATGGCAACCAAAATTTTCCTGCCCACACTAGTCCCACCTGCCTGTGTTTTGTTCAAGAACCCATCCTATCCACCTATCCCTCCAATTTTTCTTGGATATTATGATAGTACCTGCAAAAACTACCTCCTCCAGCCTGTTCCATACATCTTCCACCCTTTGTGTAATAAAGTCACCCCCCATGTTCCTGTTGTTTCCCCCCCCCCCCCACCCCATCCTCTGGTTACTGATTCCCCAGTTCTGGGCAAAAGATTCTGCATTCACCCGATGTATTCCATTTATCATTATGTAGACCTCTGTGAGATCACCCCTCATCCCCCTGTGCTCCAAGGACTAAAGCCCCAACCCACTCAAACTCTCCCTATAGCTCAGGCCCCTGAGTTCTGGCAACGTTCTTGTAAATCTTCTCTGCACCTTCTCCAGCTTCCTACAGCATGGTCCCCAAAATACTCCAAATGGAGCCTCACCAATGCCTTATGCAACTGCAACATGACCTTCCAATTTCTGTAGACAGTAACTCAGACCGATGAAGGCCAATATCCAGAAAGCTTTTTTGATCTCCCTGACTACCCGTGACTCCATTTTCAAATTACTGTGTACTTGTATCCTGGATCATTCTGCTCTACAATACTCCCCAGATCCAAACCATTCACTGAGTGGGTCTGATTCATGTTAAAACTCCCAAAATGTGCACCTCACTGTTCTCTGTTGTAAGTTCTCTGTCCACCTGATGAACTGATCAAGATCCTGCTGCAATCTCTAGCAACTTCATTCTATATTCCTAACCCTCACCTATTTTGTTCCCATAAACTCCTTGCAGATTCTATCATTCACCAGCATACGAGAGTCTATTTACAATTTACCTAGGAAGCTGTGCATTTGTGGGGTATGGGAGGAAACCCTTGTGGCCACCATAGAACCACAGAACCATAGAACCTTACAGCTCTTCAGCCTTCTAGTCTGTGTCAAATTATTATTCTGTCTAGTCCCGCTGACCTGCACCCAGCCCAGAGCCTTCCAAATCCTCCCATCCATGTTCCCATCCAAACTTTTCTAAAATGTGAAAATTGAGTCCGCATTCACAACTTCAATTGGCAGCTTGTTGCACACTCCCAGCACTCCCTGTGTGAAAAAGTTCCCCCTAAACTTTTCCCCTTTCATATCCTCTGGTTTGTATTTCACCTAACTTCAGTAGAAAAAGCATTTACTCTGTCTATACCCTCATAATTTTAAAGACTATCTAATCTCTCCTCATTCTTCTACACTCTAGGGAATAAAGTCCCAGCCTGTTTAATCTTTCCCTTTAACTCAGTTCTTGAAAACCCAGCAACATCCTAGTAAATTGTCTCTGCACTCTTTCAATCTTACTGACACCTTTCCTGCAGTTAGGTGACCAAAACTGCACACAGTACTCCAATTTAGCCTCACCAATTTCTTATACAACTTAACATCCCAACTCCTATACTCAGTACATTGATTTATGAAGACCAATATGCCAAAAGCTCTCTACCTCTATCCACTTATGATGCCACTTTCAGGGAATCATGTAGCTGTATTCCCAGATCCCTCTGTTCTATCACACTCCTCCGTGCCCAACCATTTACCGTATATGTCCTTTCTTGGTTTCTCTTTACAAAATTCAACACCTCACACTTGTCCGCATTAAATTCAATCTTCCATATATTAGCCCATTTTTCCAGCTGGTCCAGATCCCTCTGCAACCTTTGAAAACCTTCTTTGCTGTCCACAACGCCTCCAATCTTAGTGCCATCTGCAAACTTGCTGATCCAATTTGCCACATTATCATCCAGATCATTGATATAGATGACAAACAACAATGGTCCCAGCACTGATCCCTGAGGCACACCACTAGTCACAGGCCGCCAATCTGAGAAGCCATCATCCACCGCCACTCTCTGGCTTCTCCAGCCCAGCCATTGTCGAATCCACTTTACCACCTCACCATGAATACCTAGTGTTTGAACCTTCCTTTCTAACCTCCCATGTGGGACCTTGTCAAAGACCTTAATAAACTCCATGTAGACAACAGCCAAAGCCTTTCTTCATCAATTTTCCCAGACACCTCTTCACAAAACACTATAAGATTGATTAAACATGGCCTACCACACACAAATAACCTTCCAATAATTTGCCTAGTACTGACATCAGGCTCGCCAGCCTATCGTTTCCTGGTTTGTTTTTGGAGCCTTTTTTAAACAATGGAACAACATGAGCTGCCCTCCAATCCTCCAGCTCAATTCCACACACACAGTGGAGGAGATCAGGAATGAACCCAGCTTACTGATCTGTGAGGCAGTGGATCGACCAGCTGTACCAGTGTGCACCCCCAGAATGGCACCATGGACATGGTATTGCCTGGGGCCTACCATCTGTGTGATTGATGCCACGTGGCACTCACTGACAACTGCACCTCCTGAGGGGAGGGGGGAGGGTTCCACTCTTTTCTCCTTCTTAACATTGGCTCTTCAACGATCAGATTTCTTCTATTCTTCAGTGATTTGGCCCTTGAGAAGGTAGTGTTGTGACTTGTACCACTGAAGTTCCCTTTGTGAAAGTGATTCCATGGTGCTATTAGAGATGGAGACCCAGGACTTCAACCCAGGAAGGTCCGACCATTCATTTCTAGGTCAGGATGGTGTGTGGTCTTGAGGGCATCCCCTATGTCTGTTGACCTTGTTTGAAGTGGCTGTGGGTTTGAGGCAAGCTATCAAAAAGGCTCAGTGAATTGTACAGCTTCTGGAATAGAATTGAAATGAAATAATTTATTGGCCACATGAACCAAGTGAAAAGCTTTATTTTGTATGTATGTTATTCAGGGAATCTTGCCTGACAAACCTGTTGGAAATCCATGAAGAAATAACAGGAAGGACCAACAAAGGAGAGTCAGTGGGTTTTATTTACTTGGATTTACAGAAGATCTTTCACAAGGTGCTGCACATGAGATTATTGAGGAAGGTAAGAGCTCGCAGTATTACAGGAAAGATATTGTAGCGGCCCACACATGGAGACGCGGACTGGCCCACAAAATGGCCGATGAATACAGTGACTGCGCAGACCTGGGGGGGGGGGGTGACATCAGCTATCGTCCCTGGTGACCTCCTGCATTGCAAGAAGATGGGAACTCTGGCGGGAATGCCAGCCAATCCCAATCCAGTGCCCTGATGTCAGTGCCTGGGGCCCATATAAGCGCAATGGCCAGAGTAATAAAATCGTCTCATTTTCCAAGGCTTTGGTGTGGTGTATCATTCTTCTCCATGCTCGTGTTGTGCGAACGCTGCATTGGTGACCCTGACAGAGCAACTGGCAGTTGGACCTGAAGATGACAGATCAAGTGGAGCCAGTGACCATCCACGTAGTCTCACTCAGGTTCCCAATCTTTTGGGTGTTGCAGCCACACGTGTGGTTCGAGCAGGGAGACGTTCAGTTCCAGCCGCTGCCAACACCCATTACTTCTACGTCATGAGCGCCCTCGATCAGGACACAGTGACAAGGCTTGTAGATTTCCTATGGCAGCCTCTGGAACAAGGCAAATATGCGGCCCTCAAACAGCTACCAACCCACACTTTCAGGTTCTCCTGGTGCAAACGCAGCGCCCAATTGCTGATTATGGATGAATTAGGGGACATGGCCCCATCCACCCAAATGCGCGAGATGCTCGCTTTGACGGAGGGCCAAAGCCTTGCCTGCTCTTCAAACAGATCTTCCTGGAGCAGCTGCCTGAGGATGTATGATTCTTGCTCACAGATGAGGAATTCAGTGAACTGGAGGGTTGCAGTCCAGTCTTCTCTGGAGAGCGCCATAGTAGACCGCATCAATAAGCCCCACGATCAGCCACCTGTGAAAGCAAGACCAGCAGAGAGGCAAGATAATACCCCAGGATAGCTATGCTACTACCACCAGCAATGTGGTGCGGAGGCCTGTCGATGTCGCCCACTCCATGGGTTTCCAGGAAACACCCTAGCCAACCATCGTTGATGGCTGTGGCAGTTGGCCCACATGATAGCCTCCTCCACGTCTGGGACTCACTGTCGGGCAGGCGTTTCCTGGTCAACACTAGTGCCAAGATAAGTGTCCTACCCCATGCAGGCCTCGATACCTGCAACGGCAAGCAGGGCCCAGCACTGTGGACAGCCAACAGCTCCTCCATCCAAACCTTTGGTACCTGCACCATCAGTTCAGCAACAGCCATTCTACATGGACCTTCACCCTCATGGCAGTGGCATAACCGCTCCTGGGGACTGACTTCATTCGTGCCCACTGCCTGCTTGTCGACCTTAAGGGATGTCTCGGTGCATGTCAGAACTTTTCTGGGGAAAGCCAAACTACCCACCTCCCACCTGGACTCTAAAATACTCTCAGACAACGAATTTGCCCGCATCCTGGTGGAGTTCCCCTCAATAGCGGCACCACAGTTCTCCGCGGCCGAGCCAAAGCATGGGGTAAGGCACCACATTCTGACCGAGGGTCCCCTGCTCCACGCCAGGGCGCGCCAATTCCCTCCCGAAAAGTTCAGCCTGGCGAAGGAGGAGTTTAAGAAAATGGAGGTGCTGTGGATTGTGCAGCGCACCGCCAGTCCCTGGGAATCCCCCCTCCACATGGTGCCCAAATCAGTGAGGGGGGTAGTTGGAGACCATGTGGAAACTACCGCCGCTTCAACGAGACCACCACGCCAGACATGTTCCCTACATCCAAGACTTTGCTGCCAACCTGCACAGGGCACAGGTGTTTTCCAAGGTGGACCTCATCTGTGGGTGTCACCACATCCCAGTTCACCTCCAGGACATCCCCAAGACTGCAATTATAAACCCCTTTGGCTTGTTTGAATTTCTCTGCATGCCCTTTGGTCTAAAGAACATGGCACAAACGCAGTAGGCCAGGACCTCCTATTTGTGTTCATCTATTTGGATGATAATCTCATCGCCAGCTGCAACCACAAAGACCACGCCACCCACCTAAGACAACTGCGCACCTGGCTGAGTGAGTTCAGACTGATGATCAACCCCGCGAAGTGCCACTCAGCCTGGACACCATTGACTTCCTGGGGCACAGGATAAACAGACACGGGGCTACACCCTCCCCGAGAAGATTGAGGTGGCCCGGAACTTCGCTAAACCCCGCACAGTAAAAGGGCTACAGGAATTTGCCAGTATGATAAACTTTTACCACAGGTTCATACCGGCAGCGACACGCATCATACGCCCCCTCTTCACGCTGAGGGAAGGCGAGTAAAAGGACATTACTTGGGACGATGAGTCCGAGGGCATTCCAGAACGCAAAAGATGGGCTGACCAATGCCACTTTACTGGTCCACCCCAGACCCAGAGGCACCTACCACCCTGACGTTGATGCCTCCAGCACAATGGAAGGGGGCGTACTGGAGGAGCTCATTGAAGGCCAATGGCAACCCCTGGCCTTTTTCAGCAGGCACCCCCCCCACCCAGAGCTCAAATACAGAGCTTTCGACCGTGAGCTATTGGTGCTGTACCTGGCGGTAATATATTTCAGTTACTTTTTGGAAGGTCGACAATTCAAGGTCTTCACTGATCACAAGCCGCTGACCTTTGCCTTCAATAAGGTATCGGACCCGTGGTCGGCCCAGCAATGGAGACACTTGTCCTATGTGTCTGAAATTACCATGGACATACAGCACATCGCGAGGATAAACAATGTGGTAGCTGATGCTCTATTACACCCCACGATTGAGTCGGTCCACACCCTGTCCCAGGGAGTTGACTAAGTGGCCCCCATTAAAGCACAACAGCAGGACCCTAAATCCCTGTGATAGTACAGATCTATCACCAATGTATATAGTGTATATAGTTACAGTATCTAGACTGTGCTTACAGCGATTGGCTGAGAGCTTAGCCACGCCTACTGTCTGGGCCTTAAAGGGTTGTGTCCCTAGCCAGGTCGGATCATTCCGGACTGGTCGGCCACCTGTGAAGAGCTCCTGTCTTTTGCTAATAAAAGCCTTGGTTTGGATCAACAAGTCTTTGATTCTTTCGACGAGCTCTACAATAGGACAACAGTCTCCAGCCTCATGGTGGAGGACGTCCCTGACAGTTCAGGTAACCTGACACTGCTGTGCGACGGCTCTACCGGCAACTGTCGCCCCATCGTTCCACCTGCATGGAGGCAGCAGGTTTTCGATGCCATCTACAACCTGGCATACACAGCAATCCGAGCCACAGTCAAGATGGTGGTCAACAGGTTTGTCTGGCACGGCCTCCGTAAGCAGGTCAGCCAGTGAGCCAAAACCTGCATGAACTGCCAGTCCTCCAACATGCAGGTCCACACGAGGACGCCCACACAGGCCTTTGAATCACCACGGCACAGGTTCAGCCATGTACACATTGACATAGTGGGGCCCTTACCAGTTTCTCGTGGGATGAGATACCTCTTGTCCATGGTGGATCTCTCCACGAGGTGGCCTGAGGCGGTCCCGCTGGCTCATACCACCACAGAAACCTGAGCCAGTGTACTCATCGACACATGGGTGTCCAGATTCAGGGTCCCAGAGCACCTAACCTCGGACGGGGTGGCACAGTTTACCTCTGGGCTCTGTTCATCGGCCATTTTGTGGGCCAGTCTGTGTACCCATGCACAGGCCATTACAATACTTTGATTTATGAAGGTCAATATATTCTATATGCTATTTTTCAGCCAATTTTTCCAGCTGGTCCAGATCCCTCTGCAAGCTTTGAAAACCTTCTTCGCTGTCCACAACATCTACAATCTTAGTGTCATCTGCAAACTTGCTGATTGAATTTACCACATTATTATCTAGATCATTGATATAGATGACAAACAACAATGGTCCTAGCACCGATCCCTGAGGCGCATCACTATTTACAGGCCTCCAGTCTAAGAAGCAGTCATCTTTTACCACTCTCGGGCTTTTCCCTGACAGCCAGTGTTGAATCCAGTTCACTACCTCACCATGAATACTGAGTGTCTAAATCTTCCTGACTAACCTCCCATGTGTGACTTTGTCAAAGGCCTTTCTAATGTCCATGCAGACAACATCCACAACCTTTCCTTCAACTTTCCTCACAACTTCCTCGAAAAATGTTTAGTTAACCACACACCAAGCACAAAGCCATCTTGACTATCCTTAATCAGTCCCTGGCTATACAAATAATTGTATATCTGATCTCTTAGAACACCTTCCAATAATTTACTGATATCAGGCTCACCATCATATAATTTACAGGATTACTTTTGGAGCCTTTTTTAAACAATGGAATGTAAGCTACTCTCCAGCACTGGACCTGTGGTTAAGGACATTTTAAATATTTCTGCCAGAGCCCCTGCAATTTCTGCATTAGCCTCCCTCAAGGTCTGAGGGAATATCTTGTCAAGCCCTGAGGATTATCCATCTTTATTTGCTTTAAGACAGCAAGCACTTCCTCCTCTTTAATCTGTACAGGTTCCATGAGCTCACTGCTGGTTTCCCTTACTTCCCTAGACTTTCTGTCAGTTTCCTGAGTAAATACTGATGCAAAAAAAAACAAATTTAAAATTTCCTCATCTCTTTGGCTCCATGCAAAGTCAACTACCCTGATCTTCAAGGGGACCAATTTTATCCCTTACTATCCTTTTGCTCTTAATATACCTGTAGAGTCCTGAGGATTTTCCTTTACATTGTCTGCCAAAGCAACTTCATGTCCTCTTTCAGCCTTCCTGATTTCTTTCTTTCTTTATTTTTCTTGCATTTTTAATATTCCTCAAGTACCTGTTATACCCCTCCCTCTTCTTCTGAATTTGATCCCCAATGTCAGATTGCAGGATTTTAATTAAGAACACCAGTGGCTGCTTTAACAGGCTGTTTAAAACCTGTACGGAGTCATTGATGTGAGCAGGCTCGACGGGCCAGGTAGCCGACTCCTGCTCCGGTTTCCTCTGTGCACATGTTCCTATACTTGAGATGGACAGAATGCATCGAAAGAAAACCCTTTCAAGGAAAGGAAAGATTTTCCAAATTTACCCTATGGACAGTTTGCTCATGTTATTAGGTTAAGAGGCCTCGATACTGTTCATGCATTTAAACAAGAGAGGCTTGACTTCAATGGGCCCAAAGCAATTGCAATTCGTTAAAAGCTGGCTGGATTAAACCAGCTTGCGATCAGCAAGTTCAGCGTTGACAGGAGGTCTCAATGTCCCAGTACAAGGATGAAGCTGGACAGCGGTGGAACAGCAAACGAAGTAGGGACTAATCGCTGCTCTCCTACCTTGCTCATTGAAGGCAAGCTCTGACCCCAACACAACACTCAAGACCACTGAATACTAATGGAGCTCATCGCAGATTACAAAGTTATTGACTTTTTGGTAAGTCTGTTTATTTATAACATGGCAATTCTGCCCAATGAGATCCACACTGCCTAATTACACTCAGTTAATCTTCAGTTTTGGGAGGAAACTGGAGCACCAGAGGACATAGGGAGAACATACAAACTCCTTACAGACAGTGGCAGATTTGACCACTATCCTAACCGTGCCCCTTTTCATTTACTTAACTGATGATTGGAGGCTCTGGGACAGGCTGGGAGAGTGCCAGGGTGTATCCCCGTTGCAACAGACATGGCCACTTTCTCTATCTCCACCCGCTTTGGGAGGGAGCCATCCGTTGGATGCTTACAATTAGTGAGGGGTGCACCGGGTTAGGTAGGACTAACCCTTCAGGCACAGTGATTGCCCACAAAAGCAGTGCAAAGGCAGCACGAGACATGGTCCAGCTTCTAGGTTCCACAAGCAGAGGAGTTCCCCTTTGGGAAGGGGCACACTTGGTAAGTGTCTGGAGATGGCATTGTGGGGACATGAGGTCTCACCACCTATCCTGGCTGAAAGGGTACCGATATCACATTTTAGACAGTAGATGTGTCAGTTGTGGACTGTGGATGCTACCACATTTGTAGAATGGTAGCAAGCCACACTACATTGGTCATTTCATATTCACAGTGGGCCAGAAGAGGGCTGTGTACTCCCAATTCCCATGGTGGTAGAATGCGGTTCCTTACAGACTTCATCCAGGAACAATAATCTCTTGTTTTTTCAATATTCATGCATCTGAAACTCCCATGAAACAGGCAAAGATTTCTAAAAATTTCATAACATTTTCAGAGTGAATTTTATTTCAAGTATTATGCAAAATAGTGTTCATGTTTATACAAAAGGCCGTATAATTGTAGATTCTTTGAAGATTTAGCCCTTCACATGATGGTCATTGGAGTCATTAATTTGATTTATTCTTGCTGCATTTTATATGGGATTTCAGTGTAAATATTTTTATTTAAAATGGCAAGGAGATGACATATAGTTTGGCAATTTATTTAAAGGTTTATGCACAAAATGCCAGTGTGTGTGATAATATTTTTATTGAACAATTCTCAGGCTGGTTAGCTGGGTGAATGCAGCAACTTCGACAGCAGCAGGTTCCAGTTCCACCCTCCCCCCGACCCCCCCCCCCCGCCCATTCTCTGTGGAAACATTTTTCCTTAACTCCTCTCCAATCCTTCCACCAATCTTCTCCCTTGGGAAACAGGCCCCCTGTCTAGGATTCTTGCACTTTGAGGCACATCAATTAAATCTCTGCACCTTTCTATGTGTTGGAGAAAACAATCCCAGTCATAACTGGAATTCCTCTGCCTGGCCACATCTCCCCTGCAATTCCTCTCATACTGCCTCTTCCTATGTTGTGGTGAACTCTGGCAATGGCTTGGTGTGGAATAGAAATTTTATTTGCCATATGTACCAAGATACAGTGAAAAACTTCATTCTGAGTGCAATTCAGGCAAGCCATCCTCTTCAGCAAGAATACAAACACTGTGTTATAATGAGACAAAAATGCAGGGAATGGTGTTAAAGGGAAAAATACAGTTAAACAGTTCAAACCAACGACTGTGATCTCACTGCTTCTATACAATGAGCATAGCATCACAGGCTTTGACCTCCCATCCACGTGAGAAGGCGTCACTAGGGTTGGTGTCACCCAGTGCGGTACCTCATGGTGTCACCACCACACCAACCCCCCACCTCCAACATAGACCTCCTTTAATTACTACTTCATTCTCAAAAAATGTTACCGCTATCAGTTCACAAATACGAATGACCACAATATTGTAGAAAAAAAAACACAAAAAAATTTGATACATTTTTATAGATTCCCGTGTACCCCTAAAAATTAAGGATAAATAAAAATACAAGACATACCGGGTCCATTGCCTGAAGAGGGCGCACAAAATCAGTGAACCGGTGTGGACTCGAAAGGCCAACATGGCCTGTTTCCGCTCCGTAAATGGTTATATGGATATATGGTTATATGTAAGGTGGGCTTATGAAAAAATGTTTCCGTTGTTATTACTAACCACAGGGATATGTTTATAAAAAATAATACATTTCTGCTGAAACACAGCACAAAAATTTTATAGACAGTCATTTTGGTGTCACCCCCCTCTGATGTTGTCACCTGGTGTGGTCCACACACCCTGCACCTCTCCTAGTGATGCCAGTGAGTCAACTTCATTAAAAACTTCCATCACCCTGGTCACAACCTCTTCTCACAGCTCCCTTTGGGTAGAAGGTACAGAAGCCTGACGACCAGCACCTCTCAGTTCAAGAACAGTTTCAGACTCTTGAACCTCCCTTTGGTTCACAGATTTTGCCCTTCACTATCCAGGTTCCAAAAGACTGACTGAACTATCCAGGATTTGAAGATAACTTAACTCAATCCAGCAACCTCTGTTACATGACAAGCTCCCTTTGCATTCATTGTGGGATGCCCCTCCAGAGACTTAACAGGAGTGTTAGCAGACATTAGCATTGACAACAGGCCAGTGACAGGACAGATCATGAAATCCATGGTCAAAGGGAGGGGACTTTTACAGAATTGTGATGAGAAAGACAGAGTGAAACATAGAAGCTACAGATTGAAGAATTCCTGGAGGAACTCAGCAGGTCAGACAGCATCTGTGGGTGGAAATGGCCAATCAACGATTGGATCTGGGCTCTTCGTCATGAGTAAGATAATACATTTATAAAGAGGGAAAGAAGCTGGGGGAGGGATTCAGAGATGATAGGATAGAAGGTGTAAGAGGTGGAGAGACAGGTAGAGGGAGAAGCTAAAAGGGGAGTGGGAAAGAAAAGTCAGAGAGAGAGAGTGAGAGAAAAAAAAAAGTCCAGGTGCAGTTAAAGGTTCGGGTTTCAAGGTTCAAGGATCGGTTTGTTTTATTGTCACATAATCTAATATATATTTGTGAATGTATGTCTGTCTGTTCTCCAAGAAAATCAATAGGGAGGACTCTAGAAATGTCCAAGGAGTTTCAGTAGGGGTAACATTTGATGCTGAATGTCATGACCACATTGAATTTAACCATCAAGGTCATAGGAAGTTGAAAACAAAAATTAAACTTGCACCAGGGACACCTCAATTAGTTACAGTGCAATGTACATTCAGTTGCCAAATCCAGTTCAATATGGGTGTTACAAAGAATATAAATGCTGTGATTGAAAAAATATATTTATGCAGAATTACCATGAAGTTTTTAGGATATTTTGTTTCAATCACGTAGTCAACATTTGAATTTTTTTTTTCCTGGGCAACGCAGGGTATATGACATAAAAATGTCATATACATGATATACTTTGATGTTTGTCTGCTGTGAGCATTGTATGGCATCCTTAACATTAAGAACAAGAGAAGCAAAGGAGAGTCTTATAGAAGAGATGGGAACAGTGGGATCAGATGGGTGTGGGAGGGTTATCTAAAATTTGAGAAGTCATTGCACCTGCTGTGGGAATTAAGGCTGTCCAGGAGGAATATGAGGTCTTGTTCTTTGAGCTTACATTTGGCCTCACCCTGCCAATGAGTGAGGTCGAGGACAGACTGTCAGAATGGTTGGGAGAGTTGAAAAAGTTGGCTGCAGGAAGCTAAACTTTTGACCCACACACAGAGTGTGGGTGTTCAGCGAAGCATTCACCCTGTCTACATTTGGTCTCGTCGATGCAGAGGAGGTCACATTGGGCACACCAAAGTCAATCAGGTTGGATGGTGTGCAGGTAAAGCTTTGCCTCACCTGGAAGGTCTGTTCATAAACCAGAGGTGTATGATCCAGTGATCATTGATGGAGAGGGTGAGCAAATTTAAATTCTTGGAAGTCACTATCTCGGAAAACCCAACACACTAATGGTGTCATGAGGAAAGTACGTCAGCACCTCTACTTCCTCAGGAGTTTGTAGTGGTTTGGTATGACATCATAAAAACCTGTCAAATTTATAGTGTGCTGACCAGCTGCATTACAGTCTGGTATGGAAACACCAATACCCCTGAGCGTAAAGCCCTGCAAAAGGTAGTGGACAAAGCTCGGGACAACACAGGGAACATCTACAGGGAACACTGCCGTCAGAGAGAAGCCGCAATCATCAATGACCTACCCCACCCAGCACACGCTCTGTTCTCACTGCTACCATCAGGAAAGAGGTATAAATGCCACAAGACTCTCACCACCAGGTTCAGGAACAGCTGCTCCTCCTCCACCATCAGACCCCTCTACAACAAGCTCAATCAGGGACTCATTCAAAGGCTCTTACTTGTGCAATTTATTGATTTTGCACAGTCAGTTTGTTTACATTCATTATGTTTACTGTTCTTTATTTGTTTACATGTATATGTTGTTTACATCTTTTTTTGCAATACTAATAAGTGGTAATTCTGCCTCACCCACAGAAAAAAGAATCTCAGGGTTGTATGCCATGTCATGTATGAATACTGGCAATAAATCTGAAATTTGAATCTGTGGCTTCGGATGGAGGATCAGGGATGTACAAAGCTGAGGATTGTGGGGCTGAAGACTGAGACCAGACATAATAAGACTGCAGAGCTATGAAGGAGATGCTGGAAATTGAAAGCTGATGTGTGGTGACTGGACCTGCAGCCTTGGATAGGTCATGATCAAATAAGGGGTGGACCAGGTGAAAAACACAACTTAATGCTCGGAGACAGCTTTAAGGCAAGGGCTCAGGAGGAAGGAAACTCTGATGGAACTTTATTTAGTTGAAAGGATTAAAATAAATGAGGAATAAATTCAGGGAATATCTCACTGCAACAGAAAATATGACTGAGATCAGGAGACCTTGTTGACAGGTCCTTCCTGTGGTTAATGGATTTGTCACTACTCGTTGCTGTTGGTTGTGAGATATTGTATAACTTCATTATTTATCCTCGATTATCTATTGTACAATTTCCTGTCCACATCTATCAGTGGGCAGCGACAAAAAGCTACTCAGCGCACAGTTCTGCTTGGTTCAGAGAAATCTTTGATCTATTGTGATGCACTGAACCAAAACGTGAGCTCAATTCTTAGAAAGCTCAGGACCTAATTTTGGAATTGAAAAGGAAAGCAGAACTCAATAAATGACATGGCTTAAAAGATTGATTCTAACTTTCAGATGTGCTGTGTGCTTTCTGCCCCATTGTGAAGCTCTCTGGCCTCATCTTACCTCGTTCAGCTGTTTTAACAGTCTGTGACAACATCTCTTCTCTCCCCCCTCTCTCTGTCTTTCTTCTCCTCTCTCTCTCCCTTCTCTTTGTCCCTCTCCATCCTTCCGTTTCTCCCTCCCTTTTTTCTCTCATACACCCTATCCTCTCCCCTCCCTCTTCCTCTCTCCTCCCCTCAGTCCTTCCCACTCCTTCCCCTCTCCGTCCCCCTTCTCTCTCACTCCCCCCCCCTCTCTCTCTTTCTCTCTCTCTGCCATTGTAGATCTCTTTTTTTCTTTCTGACACCACTCATTCTCTCTACCTGTCAGGGGTGGTTTTACCTTCTCTCTCATTCTCGATCTCTATTTTTTTCTCTGCCATGTGGTTACCCTCACTCTCACCTCCTGATCCCCTCATTCTTTTTCGCTTGCTCCCTCTGTGTGACTCCCTGTCTCTCTCTTCTCCTTGTCAACAAGCAGCGTTCACTCTCTGTTACCCTATCAACCTCGGTATAACTTCTGTACCTTCAACTTCTCTTTCTCATTCACTCGCTTTCATCTTTCTGTCATCCTCCCTTTCACTGTCACTTCTCCTTTCTCTATTTCTCACCCAATCTGTCACCATCTCACTTCCCCTCTCTCCCTGTCTCTCTGCCAGTCTCCACCTCCTCTGTTATTGTGTTCTTAGCCCCTTGCTTTACTCATTTTATACCAATGACTGCGTGGCTCAGAACAACATTAACACCATTTATAAATTTGCTGACAATACCTATAGCAACTTCGATCCAATAGTGGCTTGAAGGTTAAATGAGACACTTATTAGTCACGCGGTTTCAATTAGTTTCAATACCAGTCCAGATGTATTTAAATCCTTTATTCCAACACAAATACTTGAAATTCTCTTCTTTAACGTTGAAATGAAATGTCCATAAATAATATCTGTCCAGATGCCCTGTGAATACAGAGAAACATCAGTGCTGATGTTCAATTAAAGCTAAGGCGATCTCACTCACCCTTTTTCTATGTTGCCGCCACATTTAATATTACAGCTAAAACTCCAGATTCGCATGTCGCTCCACTGCACCTGCTCCAGCCAGCACTCCAACCTAGAAGGCACTGCGCAAGCTCCTGGAACCGTGCTTGTGCGTAACAAAGGTGGTCGTGAAAAGTAAAAACCAACTCGGGATACCTTCGATGACCAGGCAGGGACCAATGGGATGCTGACCTCACAAGGTAAGTAAATTCTTCACACATTTTTGGCTCTTTTGTCCCCTATAATAGCACGGTAGTGAGTTGTATTAAAGAGGGGTGATGAGTCAGCATACAGGAGGGAGATTGAAAACTTGGGCGATTGGTGTACCAACAACAACCTCGCACTCAACGACACCTAAACCAAGGAACTGATTGTTTTTGTTTGAATATTTTATTTTTGTATTTTTCAAAATTGATACACAGTGATATTTTACAGTATTTTTTTCTCACAAACACAACAAATAAAAACAAAACAGTCTCTCCCTCCCCCTCCACACATACAGATCCGTTCACCATCAGAGCTTTTTACATATATTTTAAGTATATAGAGTGCAGTTGGAGAAATGATGTTTTTGTATATATAATAGTTACTTTTTTACCCTTTTTTGTTCCTTTTTATTACTGTATCTGGGGCCCGATGTGGTCCAGGGATGGCTGCCAGACCTTTACAAAAATAAGTTATATGTGATTTTTTTTCCATAGGTAACAGCTATTCATTTCTGCAGCCCACTGAACTGTGAGTAGAGGGGAGTAGGACTTCCAAGTGAACGTGATACATTTTTTTCCATGACCGCTTCTGCTATTGTTATAAATGAGATTTGATATTTGGTGAATTTGTCGCTTATTTCCATGAAATTACCGAGTAGATATAGCTTCGGGTTGGCCGTGAAGGCCACTTCCGTTATCCTGATTAATTTTTCTGCAATTTATTGCCAAAATGGCCTCACTTTCATGCACAACCACGTGGTATGTAGAAAGTTCCTGTCTCAGTCCCACATTTGAAACACATCTCTGTTATTTCTGCTTCTGATTTGTGTAACTTTTATGGAGAAGGATATAATTGGTGTAAAAAGTTATGCTGAACCAGTCCATGTCTTGCATTTTTAATTGCTGTCAGGCTGTCCTTACACCACTCTGACCAGCTTCTTTCTGAAATCACCACACCCAAGTCCGACTCCCATCATTCCCTTGACTTCTGCAACCCTGAGTTTTGCACTTTCACTCTGGAGAGCTAGTACATTTTTGTTATAAATTTGAGTGTATTCCCCATCCAAACCATTCATTCAGTTTCACTAATTTCAGGTGGGGTCAATGTTGGTCCCCATCTTTCTCTTAAGAACAATCTAAGCTGGAGAAAACAGAAGGTCCCATTGGTCACTCTGTATTTGTGTTGTATTTGTTCAAAGGGAATGAGTTCCTTCTGTGTAACAATATATCTTATACCTCTGTCATACCACGAATTTAATATCCTATTGCCCATGTTTATAGGCAATAACACATTTTTATACAATGTTGCTTTTATTGATATCCCTACTTTTTTTCTTATACGTTCATTAATTTCTTGCCACGTTCTGATCATTTATATTAGAATGGGGTTCTCCGTCTTTTTCTTTAATAATTTGAAACTCCATTTATTCATAAAGTCCTTTGCTTCCCCCCTCCTCCATTGAGAACATTCCCATTTGAACCCAAGACAGGGGGTTGTTTTCAGTGAAGAAGGCTGCGAGAAATCTAGCCTGTGCAGCTAGGTAATATTTTTTTGAAATCTGGACGTCTAAGACCTCTCAGCCTGTAGTCCCATGTCAGTTTTTCCAATGCAATTCTTGGTGCCTTATTATTCCATAGGAACTACTAATATGGTTGTTTAGTAGCTTTAAAAAAAATTATGTAAAAGAATAGGCAGTGATTGAAAAAGGTATTGCATCACTTTCATTTTGACACAGTTAACCCTTCCCACCAAAGTAATCAGTAAGTCTCTCCATTTCTGTAGGTCTCTTTCTATCTTCCAAAGATGAGGAACAAAATTTAGTTTGTTCAGATTTTGTAAGTTATTGTCAGTTTCTGTTCCAAGATATTTTATTCCATCTGTCTTCCATTTAAATTTACTTCCTTTTTGATATCTTTCATATTCAAAATGTGTTAAAGGAGAAAAATTGTGGGGTTTCTTTAGTTAGGTCACAAAAAGACACAAACACTTCACCAGACAGATCTCATTTAAAATGTCAGAGCTCTGCTCATGCCAGACAGTCCAGGCTCTGACTGCCTTTGCAAAGACTTTGAGGAATGCCTATAAGGTCTTCACAAGTAGGTGTTGCTGTGGAGTAATGGATTATTGTTTTGGAAAACAACAGATGAACGGAGTCAAAGATTAGTCTGGTGCCACAGTCTGTCTGAATGCAGTTTGCTGTTCTAGGAAGATCATGTGGTTTTGCAAGCAGAGAGAGAAAAATAGGCTTTTCTCTGAGAAGAGAGAGAGAGAGAGGGGAGAGAGAGAGAGAGAGAGAGAGAGAGAGAGAGAGAGAGAGAGAGAGAGAGAGAGAGAGAGAATTCAGTTCTATAGTTCAACAGCAGCTGGGACCGGAACATGACAAGTTGGCAAGCTTGTGGAAAAAATCTATTCTGAAGATGGGTTGTGAGGTCAAAGCCCTTGTGGTCCATACAAGAGGAGATGACTGGCTGTATAATGTTTCACTTGAAATAAGGGAAACAAAAAGGAACTCTGTGGTGACCTGAAAGGAAGAGGTTATCATCTATAAAACCATGATGGGGCAAGTTTCTTCAGCAAGACACTGAAGTGGCTGATCAGAAAGAATCATTTTATGTCCAATGAGCAACAAATCTCTCTCTGAAAACTAACTTCTTGTTTTCATGTTTAAAGATAACTAAAGGCAACTTTTGTTTAAGTAAACATTTGTCTTGGTGAATTTTTATTGCTGCTGGGTTTTGGGAACCTCTGAGCCCGTAGCAATACCATTTTTCACACAAATATTGTATAAAAATATAATCTTCCAAATTTTCTGTCATAACATTTCCCTTTTAAGAGACTTCCAACATGTTCATTTCCCCTTTAAGAAACGCACACACATCCCTTGTCCTGCTGGTGATGTTGACAATAGTACCTGGAAGCCCAGGAAAAAAGCCTGCGGGTTCTTCCAAAGAAGAATAAACCATCCCTTTTGCACCATCTTTTAAAACTGCCCCTCTCCCGGCTCCATCTCCCCCCTCCCCCCCAAGTCGGAATTCCCACCTTGCTGCTTTCCTTCCCACATTTCTGTCTTTTCAGAGCTCTCCATATAAACCATGTTTTTTTTCTTTTAACAGTGGAAACAAGATGTTTCGGTACTATTAGTATAAATAAAACGGTACATCCTTCAGTTAGTCCCATTTTGAAATGGTCTTTTTAGCCCTTTCACTTGGTGACTTTAATCTTTACAAAACATTTTCAAAATTCTTCCCCTTTTTTATTCTTGAAAATTCATCGATTCCTCTGAGACGTCCACCCTCAGCGTTGCTGGATAAATCATTGAGTATTTAAAGTTTTTACATCACAGTTATCTCTTTACCTCGTCAAATTCCTTTCTTTGTTTGACCAAGGCAGGACTGAAGTCCTGGAAAAACGTTACTTTTGTATTGTCCACCACTAATGGGCCATTATTATTTTTTGAATATTCATATGCTGCTCCCAAGATCGCATCTCTCTCCCAGTAACATAAAAAGACTGATCGTGTTCGCTGTTCACCAGTTCTTCTGGGTTCGAGGGTCTGGTGAAGCTTTCATTTTGCAGATTTGCATTTAACCTGTTTAGTCCCAGCATTTGTGGGATTCATATTTCAAAGAAACTCACTGCGTGTTTTCCCTCTATTTCTTCTCTCTGTCCATTGTTACGTCTGCTGAAATTTTCCATATGTTCGATCTTGTCCATCAGTCCTTTTTTTCTGTGTCCCATGTTTTTGCTTTTCTTTCCAGAAACTTCAGCCTGTCTTTTGTTTTGACCAGATCAGCCTCTGAATGAGTCATTCGTTCACTTAAGTCTTCCACAACTTCTTTAAGTTCCATTACCTTATCTGATATGTCTCTCATTGCTGATTCCATACTCGTAAAACAACTGCATAAAGTTTCCAACATGTTCAGGATGGAGGCTATATCTTGGGCTGACCCCCCAGTCCTACTGGCTTCAACGGGTCCCAAGGCCCCTCCTGAGTCATTCCTCATCGGGCTTCCACTCAATATTCCTGGCTGAGCTGTTGCTTCTTCAGTTTTTGAACTTGGTTGCCTTGGTCATTTAGTACTTGTTTTATCCATTTTGATGATAAAATTCTGTTTTTTGAGCTTTTAAATGATCTTTTTAATACTTTTTGTGGAGTTCTTTCAAAACACCTGCTCAGCATTAGTATGACCATGCCCCCCCCTCCCCAAAGGAGCTGATTGTTGACTTCGGGAAGGGAAAACCAGAGGTATATGATCCGGTAATTATTGGGGGATCACAGGTGGAGAGGGTGAGAAAATTTAAATTTCTGGGAGTCACTATCTCAGATGACCTTTCCTGAGATAAATGCACAAAGCACTCAGCAGGATTTTGTAGAGTTTTGGTTTGTCATCAGAAACCTTCGCAAACTTCTACAGATGTGTGGTGGAAAGTGTGCTGACCAGCTGCATCACAATCTGGTATGGGAACATCAATACCTCTGAGCGAAAAGCCCTGCAAAAGGTAGTGGACATAGCCCAGGACATCACAGACAAAACTCTCCCCACCATCGAGAATATTTGTATGGAGCACCTCCGTTGGAGAGCAGAGGCAATCATCAAGGATCCACATGACATAGACATGCTCTGTTCTTACTGGTGCCATCAGGGAGGAGGTAAAGCTGCAACAGGATGTGTACCACCAGGTCAGGAACAGTTGCTATCCCTTAACCATCAGAATCCAGAACAACAAACTCAATTTGTATTGCACTGTCAGATTGATTACATTTCTTTCTTTTGTATACATGTCTATCTTCCTGGGAAGAGTTTACAGTTACTGATAAGTAGAAATGCTGCCTGACCTGCAGGAGAAAGAATCTCAGAATTGTATGTGATATCATGTATTTGAACTTTGAACTTTTAATTTTGAACACTCCCCATTTCACTCTTTCTCCATCTCACTCTCTCACACACTCTCCCTTCTCTCTGTCTGTCTACTCTCTCCCCATCTACCTCTCTCACCCTCCCTCTTGCTCTCTCACACACACTCTCTCTCTCTCTCTCTCTCTCTCTCTCTCCCCCCCACCCCATCGTCCCTCTCTATCAACACAGGAACACCTCAAGGATGCGTGCTTAGCCCACTCACTAGACACATGACTGTGTGGATTGGCACAATTCAATTTTAATTTCAATATATTAATTTAGACAAAAAGCACAATAACAGGCCCATCTGGCCCAATAGCCCATGTCACCTAAATACCCCAATTAACCTTGGACCCCAGTACATCCCCATCTACAAATTTGCCAATGACACCACAGTTGTCGGCAGAATTACAGACAGCAACGAGGCAGTGTACAGGAAGGAGTTAGATCAAGTCATGACAAGTCACCTTTATTTATCGTTCATACCATGCTCGCACGGTAAAGATGAGATAGCATTTTTCCAGGACCATGGAGCATATTTACATAGAGATAAGTTAGAATAGAAGTTAAGCACATTAAAATATCAAGATGTATATAATAAAAGTCCACAGTTCACTATCCACATCTGTACTGGGAGTTCAGGAGTCTGATGGATTGGGGAAAAAAACTGTTGCCCAATCTGGATGCAAGGGCCCGAGTGCTGCAGTACCTCCTTGCAGATGGCAGCAGGGAGAATAATTTACAATACATCCTCTGCAGAACGTAGTGAGAATGAAGGGTGGGAGGTGAACTTTCCTCAGCCTTCGCAGAAAGTAGAGGTGCTGCTGGGCTTCCTTGGCTATGGAGCTGTTGTTAAGGGACCAGGTGCACTCCAAGGAACTTGATACTGCTGGCGACCTCAACGGTCGAACTGTCAATGGTCAACTGGTGGAGTGATGTCACCACAACAACCTCACACTCAACATCAGCAAAACCAATTGTGGACTTCAGGAAGGGGGAAGGAAACAGAAGAACACAAACCAGTCCTCACTGAGGGGTCAGTAGCGGAAAGGGTTAAGAATTTCAATTTTCTGGGGTGGGGGGGGTGTCGTCAACATCTCTGAGGTTCTGTCCTGGGGCCCCGATGTCAATGGAATCAAAAAGAAGGCTCACCAGCAGTTAGACTTCGTGATGGGTTTGAGGAGATTTGATATGTCATCAAAGATGCTTGCAAATTTTTACAGGTGTACGGCAGAGAGCATTCTGACTGGCTGCATTACTGTCTGGTACGCGGCACCAATGCACAGGAAAAGAAAAGACCACATGGACGTCAGTCTCCACTCCATCAAGGACAACTGCAAGAGGCGGTTTCTGAGGAAAGCAGCCTCTATCCTCAAGGACCCCCACCGCCCAGGCCATGCCCTCTTCACACTGCTACCATCAGGGAAAAAGTACAGGAACCTGAAAACGAGCACCCAGTGACACAAAAATTGCTCTGTCATCCGATTTCTGAATCGTCATTGCACCACAGACACGGCCTCGCTTTCTCTTCTTTTTTTGCACTAATTTATTTATTTTAAAATGTAAATGTTATTGCAATATTTGACCTGTGACACTACTGCAAAACAATGGGTTTTGTGACATGTTCGTGACAATAAATTCTGATTCTGATTTTCTCTCTCTCTCTGTCTGCTAGAATGCAGTTTGTTTTCTTTCTCTAATCTCCAGTCTCTCAACCAGCAGCCACACTCCACAAAGATCTCAGTGCTCAGTGATTGTGTTCAAGTTCAATGCCGGGTTCTTCACCTGGTTGAATTCTCTCCCATCAGTGATAACACAGGTAACTCCTTGTCCAGACCCAAGGGCATTTAAGGGCAGCATCTTTGCTGGGCTCGAACCACTTATAGTCAAGATGAACAAGGATGTTACTGAACCATAGTGGCAGTTCAGTGGTTACACTTTCTGCTGGTTGTAGCATTTATTTGATGAATGGAGGTGTCTCGGTAATACAACTAGTAGGACCATGGCCTCACAACCCCAGTGACCCCAAGTTCAATCCTGACCTTGGGTGCTGTCTGTGTGGAGTTTGCATGTTCTCCCTGTGAACAAGTGAGTTCCTCCCTTATTCAAGCTTCTCCCCATTTCTCGCCATTCCCGATGAAGAGTTTTGGCCCAAAACACGATCGTCTACTACCTTCCAAGGATGCTGCCTGGCTTGCTGAGTTCCTCCAGCTCTTTGTGTGTCCACAGTTTAAGCCCATACACTGAGGTACAGTGAGAAAGTTGATTTTACGAGCAGCCCAGCTGGCCAAACCATTCATAGTACAGCAGTGAAAACACAGTACAGAGTGGAAAGTCACAGAGAGGACAGAGCAGAGGCCACATTATTTCACTGGTGTGAGATTCATTCGGGACTCTGATGACAGAGGCAAAGAAACTCCTCCTGAAGCAGTTGTTGGGCGAACTCACACTGGTGAACCTTCCCAGCAGGCTTCAGAATATGGTGCCGACGTCAACCAGGTCCTGCCAGCTTCAATGAGGCAGAGGCGGCTTGTGTGCCAGGATCAGCCAGCGGCAGAAGAGGCCAGTGTAAAAGGGCTTAATCCTCACAGTGAGCTCCTGGCCAGAGCGAGTGGATGGCCATAGACATTGCATTCTTGCTGTAAAGTCCAGCCTAGCCCAGTGTTGGATTCCACATGGGGGAAGAGGTCTGTGGCCTCAGGGACACAACGAGTGCAAGGGAGGGGGAACAATATCCTTTTCAAGAGGATTTAAATTCCCCCTTCTCCCTGCTCCAGTTTGGAACTCCTCCAAGCATCTAATCAGGTAATTAGTTCTCCTGGCCGCTGTGCTCCAGTCGTCCCCCTGGCTCTGTCGGAGAACAAGCTGATAGATTTTATTCTCCTTCATGCTGGCTTGCTGGCAGTGGAGGGAGTTGCAAGCGGAGTCTTAGTTCACTGGCTTGCTTTCTCCTGAAGGTCTTGTTGTGCGAATTGGGACAAACATTCTAGTTCAGCAATGGGTTTGGACGGAGATTGTTTCATTAAATCCCGTACCTTCTGCTAATCCTTTCCAGCTGAAACATGCTCATTCCTCTTCAGGCAGAGTATTAAGAGCAAAGCTGCATTTCCATAGCTACCATTACCTTCCTCAGTCCAAACATCTTGCAGGCAGTGAGTTGCCAGGCGTGCAGCCACTTCTAAAATTCAAGAAGCACAACGTCTTTACAGCGCCAGCAATCAGGACTGGGATTCAAATCCCATGCTGTAAGGAGTTTGTATTCTCCCCGAGTCGGTGTGGGTTTTCCATGGGGGCTGCAGTTTCCTTTGAAACCAGTACATACTGGTTCGAAATGTACCAGATGTGCTCTGGTTTGAATCGGGAATCATGGTTTAAAAGCTCAGTCTGAACAAAGAAACCGAATGAGGCTGGGTTATCTTGGGTTTTCCACACTCCCAGGTCAGTCACTGTTCTTTGGGACAAGATCACTGCAGGTGAGGGAGGGTTTGGGGACAGACCGCCTGTCAATTCTAGTGGTGCAGTTGGGAGAAATCCTGGGCCGTTTGCTGAAGAAACAACAAAGACTTTTGCTCAGGGGATATAGTGTGATCTTTCTTCCCCAGTTTTAAATGTAAACCTTCAGCATTGTAACAGGCCCTTTTGTCCATGAGCCTGTGCTGCCCCATTACACCCAATTGACCTACAATGCCCAAACATTTTGAAGGGTGGGAGGAAACTGGACCACTCAGAGGAAACCCATGTAGATACGTGGAGAATGTTCAAACTCTTTACAGACAGCGCAGGATTCGAACCCCGGTTGCTTGCGCTGTAACAGTGTTGCACTAACCACTATGCTAACCACTCGGCCTCTTGAGCCTCGTTGTGTTTGATGTTTGAGGAAGTGAGGTGGCTATGATGTCCTTCAGCTCTTGAATGATGTAATAGTATTATACTAACTGCTTCACCAACCGTGTTGTCCAATTATCGGAGTAAAATGAGTGATGTAGGAAAGAAATTTGAACTCCTTATGGCAGGGGGTTGCAAACTGGGGGACATGGAACACAATAGCTGAAAACGTGGTGGTAACTTCCATTTCAATCGGAAATCAGGTATATAGAGGCAGATTCATACAGCAAGAAAACAGGCCCTTCGGCCCAACTTCATCTTGGCTGCTCAAAATCTCTCTCCCGCCCAGTTCCATCTGACTTCATTTGTCCCAATCTTATCCATTTATCAATCCAAATTTTCCTTAAATGTTGCAATTGCTCCTTCCTCAGACACACCCTCTGGCAGCCCAATCCATATATCCACCACTCTCTGTGTTAAAAGAAAAGGTTACCCCCCTGCCCCCCCCAGGTTCCTGATAAATTGCTGCACCGTCATCTTAAACCTATGTCCTGATACTCTGCAATCCCCGGATTTAATCCTTTCATGATTTTGAACTGCCCTCATCCTCCTGAGCTCTCAGGAGCTAATTGCTGAGTCCTGGCAATGGCCTTGTAGATCTTCTCCGCTCCTTTGCCAGCTTGACAACATCTTTCCCATTGCATGGTGGCCAAAACTGGACACAATACTCTAAATGGGAACTTGACCAATTGCAATATGACTTCCCAACCTCATTCTCAGTACTTTGACTGATGAAGGCCAACGCACCAAGAGCATTTTTGACCACCCTGAATAATTATGTTGACACTTTCAAGGCACTTTCAAGGCCCTGTACTCCCACATCCCTACCAGCACCTCACATTTCTCTGTGTTAAATTGCACCAACCATTTCTCTGCCTATCAGCCCGGCTGATCAAGATTCTGCTGTAATCTTCATTCTCTACAATACCAGACACTTTAGTCTCATCTGCAAACTTGCTAATCATGTCATGTATGTTTTCATCAAAATAAATAATTGATATATTGCTATCCTCAGTGAGGACTGACGCAAAATGATGCTGGAGAAATTATAATGGGGAGCAAAAAGATGGTAGAGGAATTAAATGAGTATTTTACGTCAGTCTTCCCTGAAGACAATAGCAATATACCTGATAGTCAAAGGTCTCAGGGAATAGAATTGTACTGTCAAGATAACTCGAGAGATTGTGCTTAGTAAGCTAAATGGACTAAAGATAGATAAGTCTCCCAGACTGGATGAGGTGCACCCATGCGTTCTGAAGGAGGTGGCATTGGAGATTGTAGAGGCACTGGAATTGATTTTCCAGAAATCAATAGACCCTGGAAGGTTGCAAATGTAGTTTTGCTGTTTAAGAAAGGAGGGAGACAGAAAAAAGGAAATGATAGGCCTATTAGTCTGACGTCCGTAGGTGGAAAGTTATTGGAGTCGAATCTCAAGGACGAAGTTATGAAATAGCTCGAGGTACATGGCGTGATAGGTCCAAACCAGCATGGGTTCACAAAAGGAAGATCCTGCCTGACTAACCTATAGGGAATAAAGGGATCCTGTTCTGGCCGGTTGCTGGCTACTAGTGGTGTTCCGCAGGGGTACGGTGTTGGGGCCACTTCTTTTTACAATATATGTTGATAATTTAGATAATGGATTGAACGGTTTTGTGGCTAGTGTACAAGCCTAAAGGACCCCAAAACCCAGCAGCAATAGATATTCACCAAGACAAGTAGTTACTTAAACAAAAGTTATTTTTAATGATCTTTAAACATGGAAACAGAATCACGCTTTAACTTATCTCTATTAACCTAACTAACCCAAATTAACCCCCTTCTAATTCTAAGCGCACGTGTATGTAATGTGTGTGTAAATTTAAGAAAAGTTCTTTGGTTAACAGTTCAATCTCACTTCTCATTCCTCCAAGTTCTCTGGTTGCAGGCAATTCTTATACTGTGCACAGAACTTAACATCTATAAAGTTCACCAGGCTCTGGAGCTTGAAAGGTAAATGTTTACCACTCACGAAAGTTCTTGTAGGGTTTGCAGAGAGAGATTTGTTGTTCCAGGATTTCCACAACTGAGGTACCACCATTAGTCACCTCAATGTCTTGCTGATGAAACTTGCCCCATCAGGGTTCTCCAGATGATAACCTCTTTCTTTCAGGCTACCACAGAATTGCTTTCTGTTTCGCATATTCCAAGAGAAATATCAGAGAGATAGCATTTCCAGCCATCCGTCACTCTGGAGCTTTGTTTCAGCTGTGACTGTTCACTCTTTCTCTCTCTCTCTCTCTCTCTCTCTCTCTCTCTCTCTCTCTCTCTCTCTCTCTCTCTCTCTCTCTCTCTCTCTTCATCTTCCAGCAGCTAGAAAGCCCATGTGACTCTCTCACTTGCCACAAAACCCCCATTTTCTCCAGTAAACAACAGGAGTTAGTCTTTTGTTCCCATCTGTTGTCTTAGTTAAACAAAACTTCTCATTGACCTTTGAGTGAGCACCTTGCAGAAAGGTCAGAAGCCTTGTAAAAATGTTCAACACTGACGACCTGTCTCTAGTCGATTCATTTGATGACATCATTTCAATTAGCAGCTACTTGTGAAATATGCATAGCATTCCCCATACTTTCTGTAAAGTTTACTGAAAATGAATTCTTCAGTATTTCAAATAAGATCTGTTTTAAAATGTAACCTACTCTAATTTTACCAATTATCTCCCAAATATTCCATTACACTAGGTTTGCAGATGCCACCAAGTTAGGTGGTGGAGTAGAAAGTGTTGGAGAAGTCAAAAGATTGCAGGAGACTTGGACAATTTAGGAGAGTGGGCAAAGAAATGACCGATGAGATACAATATTGAGAAATGTATGGTTGCACATTTTGGAAGAGGAAACAAACAAGCAGATTATTATTTGGATGGGGAGAAAATTCAAAATTCAGAAATGCAAAGGGACTTGGAGGTCCTCGTGCAGGATAATCTAAAGGTTACCCATCAGATTGGATCGGCAATAAAGAAAGTGAATGGTGTGTTGGCATTCATTTCAAGAGAAATAGTGTTCAAGAGTAAGGAGGTGTTGATGAGGATCTATGGGGCACTAGTGAATTGTGTGCAGTTTTGGGCCCCTTAGCTTAGAAGGGATGTAATAATGTGGGAGAGAGTCCAGAGAAGATTTACCGGAATGATTCTTGGAATGGAAGGGCTAACATATGAGGAATGTTTAGCACCTCTTGGACTGTATTCATTGGAGTATAGAAGAATAAGAGGGGATCTCATAGAAACATAGGATTGGCCGCAGTAGTTGTGAATAAGATGCTTCCCTTGGTGGGTGAATCTGGAACAAGAGGGCACAGTCTTAGAATTAGAAGGTACCCATTTAAAACAGAGATGAGGAGAAATTTCTTTAGCCAGAGGGTCATAGATTTGTGGAATTTGTAGACTGTGCCCATCTGCTGTGGCTCCACACAGAGTTGCCACATACAGCTGTGGAGGCCCGATCATTAGGGGAGTTTGAGGGGAAGATTGATAGATATCTAACTAGTCAGGGTATTGAGGGATGTGATGAAAAGGCCGGAAATTGGAGCTAGATGTGAGAACAGTTTAGGGTGGAGTTGTGGGGCAGACCTGATGGACTGAATGGCCTACTTCTGTTCCTTGTGATCTTGTGATATAGGTGACGAACACCAATGGACCCAGGATTGGACCTTAAGGCACACCACTAGTCACAAATCTCTAGTCCAATAAACAAGCTTCCACTACCATGTTCCTCTTTCTTCCCTGAAGCCAATTTTCTGTCCCTTTTTCTCTTTCCCCTTCGGTCCCCTTGGGTTCCAGAGCAGTCTGCTGTGCAGAACCTTATCGAATGTCTTGCTGAATTATATATTTACCACATCCACTGCTCTGTCATCGATAATGCTCTTGGTCACATGGAACATAGGACAAAGACAAGGACACCACAGTACAGGCCCTTCAAACCCACAATCTTGTGCTGACCTTCATAAAGCTCCATCTGATTTGTGAAACATAACCTCACGCTATCCTGATCCTCCCTCACCAATCTTCGTCCACCCAAGTGCATGCATGTCTTCTCCCACAGAATACCTTTTGTAACTGACCCACCCACAGACGGTAGACTCCCTGGCCAGGATTTCCCAAGCTTTTCCCTCAGCCCTTCTTGAATAGAGGCACAACATTTGCCACCCTCTGGCCTTCTGGCACCTCACCTGGACTTGATATACACCTCAGGCAGAGCATCTGCAATTTCCTCTCTAGCTTCCCAGTCTCCTTGGAGATATCTGATCAGCCCCAGGGGACTTCATAATCATCAGGACTTTCATCGCCTCCTCAACTATAATACTGACTGTTCTCAAGACGATACCATTAACTTCCCCAAATTCCCCAGTCCTCGTGCCTTTCTCTGCAGCAAAAACAGTGGAGATGTTACTCACTCCGGACTGTGCCCATCTGCTGTGGCTCCACACAGAGTTGACCACATCGATTCCTGAAGGGTTCCATTTCTTTTCTCTGTTGACCTTTTTCCTTCGATGGATTAACCTTAATGTTATCTTCCAGAGCCATCTCCTCCCTTTGCTCTCCTGATTTTATTTAGCCCTCTCAATTTCCGAAACCCCTCCAGGTATCCGCTTGATCCCAGTTGATTATTGCCTGCCTCATAACTCCTCTTGCTCTTGACCAGAGCCTGAATTTCTCTCATCACCAACTCTTGCATGACTGACCCTTCACTCTAATAGCAATGTCCAGGTCCTGGATTCTTGTCCACACACTTTTATAAGTCTTGTCTCTCTCCGTATCTTAAACCTAATCGAACGATGACCGCAAGGGCTCAGCCACGAGCACCTCATCCACTTGTCCTTCCCACTTTCCCAGGACTAGGTCAGGCCTTGCCCTCTCCTGTGGGGAGAAAAGTTGGAGGGTGACAAGGAGCTGGGGAGGTCTGATGCCTAGATGATGGACTGAGTGGCTGGCATATGGGCTGTGTGATTTTCTCCAGCAATTGGTCAAGCCCGTGCCTGGATCTCCTGGTTTCAGCTGCCGTTGTTCCACTGGAAGGTGCAAGGGTTGGTTGCCTGATTACCATGTTTTGGTGTACTGTATCTCAGCTCAGCAGGTTTCTCATTCAGAACAATAGGGCCCTGCAGCAGACAATGATTTACCTGATTGGTGTTGAGACTGCAGTCTGCTCTGCATTTATCAAAATAGTCATTAAGCAATAACCCTGCGCAGGTAGTAATGAAAAGAATTGCTCACAGTCTGAGCGTGCTTGTTAACAAATAGTTGTCAGATCCTTTATCTGCATTGCTGGTGCATCTGAACATTTTTTCCGCACACTCTCAGGTGACCAGAATGAAGAGAACTTTCTGAATTTAGCCCTCAAACTTTGCATTGAGCAGTATAAGCTATTAGTTGGGCTTAAGTGCTGAAGATTCGGCTTGAGAGGTTTGACGAGAAGGCTGTGCAGAGTTACCGGTAAGAGCAGGGCAGTGGGGATGTCCGTCAGGGCAGAAGTCTGCACCTCCTGCAGGATGTGGGACATCAGGGAGACGTCGAGTGTCTACGCCTGTGGGAAGTGCTCCTGACTGACTGGTGTCTGGGAATTGAAGCTGGAGTTGGACAAATTCCAAATCAGAAGGGAAGTTGATAAAAGATCACAGATAGTGGTTACAGTGAGGTGATCCCACCTGAGGCTCAGGCTGCGAGTAGCTGGGTGACCACTGGGAAAGGTCAGTGCAGGTTTCCCTGCGGCCATCCCCACTCCTGGTAACAGGGATGTTGTGTAGATACTGATGGACCTTTCAGAGAATAGCAATGACACCACGACAGGCAGGGAACGGTGGAGTCCGGCAGAGCAACAGAAGGCCTTTTTACTGCTGAAATCCCACATCATGGCCGGCTCAAGTTAAAAAAAATGGCAATGCTATCTTTTATGGTGATGAGCTATGATGCGGATCCCGCGGTGCCTTTACGCAGAGCTGATCAGGATCTGGCTTCCAGAGCTGAGGGAGGTGGGACGAGTGGTGCAGTAGCACCACCTACCACCATGACGACAAGCATACGTATCGAAAAGGGAAAGCGGCCTATACTCGACAATGAGCAGGTAAAAGCGCTAGTGGAGATATGTGCAAGCAGCCTGAGGACTCAGGCAGACCTCCTGCATAATGTAATCGCCTCTATTAAGCATATGGTTTTAAAAAAAAATTGCACTGCTGGGTCACAGGCTAAGAGCGTCTTCACCACATTATAAGCCTCCCCACTTGTAGCTCCTTTCAGTGGCATCCAGCGACCTCACCCCATCTCTGAGTCTGCCCTCTGGGCGGATGGAAGCTGGAGTGAATTCGACCAGTCCATCTGCCTTCAGACTTTTATGGAGGTAAATTCAACGATGTAAAGACAGAGAAGCTCTGCCTTTAGATTTGCCTTTATAAAAGTGGTTAGTGATAGGAGACTCCATAGCAAGAGAAATACAGGATGGCGTTTTGTCTCTGGGTGCCAGGATCAAGGATATCTCTGAGAGGGTCCAGAACATTCTCCAGGGAGAGTGTGAGCAGTCAGAGGTCATTGTGCACATTTTGATCTATGACATGGTCAGAAGAAAGGAAGTGAGTGAGATGAGGGAGCAAGGGAGCAGGACCAAGGGGGTAGTGATCTCTGGGTTAATCCCAAAGCCACATGCTGGTCAGGTTAGTAGAAAGATAGGCCAAGATGGTGCAGGGATTGGTTTTTGGGTCATTGGGATCTCTTCTGGGGCAGCAGTGACCTGCACAAGAGGGACAGGTTACCTCTGAACTGGACAGGGACCAGTCTTTGGGCAGGGAGGTTTGCTTCTGCTTCTTAGAAGGTTTAAATGAGATTGGTAGAGGGCTAAAGATCAGAGCAGCTATGAGGCAGATGGAGGTTACACTGTCCTCAAAGTGAGCAAATGTACCCATACATGGGTAGGCAAGAGTACAGCAAAGAGAGAGGAAAGACACATAGGTTAAATTGTCTTTATTTCAATGGAAGAGGCATAACAAGTCAGGCGTGGTCTGGCTTGAGACCATGTTTTACAGCCATAACAGAAACGTGGCTGAGAGAAGGCCAAGGGTGTCTGCCCATTGTTCCAGGATACAGATGTTGCAGAGGGGCAAATAAGAGAGGATGGGGGCTTGCATTATGGATAAGGGGAAGATATAACATTAGTGCTTAGAGATAATATTCAGATCATCCAGTGAAGCTCTAAGAAGGGAAAGGTGGGGAGGGGGAGGGGGAGGCTGGATTACAAGTAGTCAATGGGAATTGGGAGAATAGGGAAATTGCAAACATCTGTAGGAATAATAATGGAGACTTTAACTTCCCAAATGTTGGCTGCAGTAGACATAGTAGCTCAAAGGGCTCTGGTGTCTACTCCTGTGGGAAGTCCTTCCTCAATCAATATATTGAGGGTTCAACACTGATTCTCCTCTTAGGAAATGAGATGGGGAAAGTGACTGAAGTGACAGTGGGGGGAGCACTGTGGGTCCAGTGACCAGAACTCCATTAGTTCTGGGGAATGATGGGGCTGGGCCACATGTCATAATCTTTAAAATGGGGCAAGGATCATTTTGGAGCAATCAGTCAGGAACTTTAAGTAGACAGGAGGTTTTTTTTAATGCAGAATGCTGGGTGTCTGGAAGACATTTCCAGATGGTGGAGTAGGTATATCCAAAAGTTCTCAGATAGGTACAGGATGTGGGGCGCTGAGGAGGCAGCAAGCAAGCACCAACTCCAAAGACTGCTCAACAGGTTTTGTTCCAGTAAAAGTCTGAACACCAGTTCATGCCTTGGTGTTTCCCGTGTGACTGGCTCAGGAGGGGCCGGCTCAGGTTTCTATTCAGGTCGGCTGATTGAAAGTCGGCCAGGTGGAGTCAGCCTCTTAGGTGGTCTTCCTGCAGGTACAGAGATCACCCCCTGCAGTCGGCTGGAGGTCGTATCACCACAAAGGGTGTGAAGTAGGGAAGGGTTAGATTGTGGGTTACATGTGTTAGCACAACATCAAGGGCTGAATAGCCTTGAAGTGCCAGTTGATGAAGTAGACAAAGATGATGTGGTCAAACAATAATCATGGCTTTTATTAGCAGAAACTCATGGTTCAATAATGAAAGACAATAGGTGCATATACAGTTATACCCAAGGGGAGTGTCCTTAACAGTAGAGAAAATGCACAGCCAATGTTAGTACAGCAAGGCTCTCCAGAGGGGAGACAGGCAGCTTGGCAGACATTCACCATAGGCCTGCACTGTGCTGTAATGTTCCATTTTCTATTAACTTGCAGAGGTAGATTGGGAGAGATGTCTGCAGATGAGGGGAGGAATGGAAAGTGGGACATTTTTAAAGGGGAAATAGCAGGAGTCCAGGCACTGCATGTTCCTGTTAGGCTGAAGGGCATGGCTGATAAGTATAAGTTGTATGAGGGGTATTGAGTCTCTGGCCAGAAAAGGTGGAAGCTTACATCAGATTTAAGATGTCAGATCAAACAAAATCCTTGGTGAGTACAGGACGCATAAAAGGATGCTTGAGAAGGAAATCTGGAGGGCAAAGGAGGACATGAGATGGATCTGGCAGGCAGGGTGATTCCCCAAAGATTCCACAGGGATATTATGGACACATATGGAAAGAATCAGTCCCATTAAAGATCATCAAGGCAGTTGTGTGGAGCCACCGGAGATAGTGGTATTTTGAATGAATACTCCTCATCAGTCTTTACTGTGGAGAAGATCACGGAGGGAAGGAAATGGAAGGAATGAGTGGAGAGTTGCTGAACCATATTAGAATGACCAGGGAAGAGGTCTTGGCGGCCTTGGAGCACATTAAAGTGGACACGTCTCCAGGGCCAGATGAACTGCGTCCTTGCACAGTGTGGGAAGCTGGGGAAGAAATCACAGAGGCCCTTGATGAGATATTTCCATCAATGTTGGCCTCAGATGAAATGCCACAAACTCAAATGCTGTTACTAAAAAAAAGGGGGTAGCAAGACCAAGTCAGGGAACTGCAGGCCCGTGAGCCTGACATTGCTGATTGGAAAATTGCTGCAGGGATTCTGAGGGACAGGAACAAGCAATGTTTGGAAAGCAAGGGACTAATTGGAGGTAGTCAGCATGGCCGATCATGCCTCTCAAATCAGATAGAGTTTTGTTTTAAGAGGTTACAAGAGGGTTGATGAGGGCAGGGCAGTAAATGGACTTTAGCAAGGTACCCACATGGCAGGTTAGTCGGTAAGGTTAGATCTCATGGGATTCAAGGTGAGCTGGACTGTTGGATTCAAAGTGGCTTCATAGAGGAAGGGTAGTGATGGAGGGATGCCTTTCTGATTGGAGGCCTGTGTCCAGAGGTCTGCTGCAGAGGAGTGTTGCTTCTGAGTCAGCTACTATGCATAATTTCTTGAATATGGCAACTCAGGCGGATAAGGTGGGGCAGAGATATCTTTATTAGCCAGGGGAGAGTACAAAAGTTAGGAATTCATGATTCAGCTTGACAAAGCATTGGTGAGACCACACCTAGAGTACTGTGTGCAGTTCTGGTTACCCAGAGATAGGAAGGACATCAATAAATTGGAAGGGGCGCTGAGGAGATTCAACAGGATGCAGCTGGGATTGGAGAGGTTGGATAGGCTGGGTCTTTATTTCCTTTGAGTGAAAGACGCTGAGGGGTGATCTTATAGAGTTTTACAAAGTCATGAGTTGGAGCGGGACTGTACGAGAGTGGGTGCTGCGCTGGTGAGTTTGTTTTCCAGCCAACGGGATTTAGAGTAAGAGTGCATGACAGCAGGACAGGAAATGTAGGTACAAGTGGGGGCGGCCATCATTGCCCCATCCATCGTGTGAGTGGGGAGTTGAAACTTTGACTCAAGAGGCTTCGGTGAGAAGAGGCAAAGGAGAGACTCTGGTGAGATTTTATTGTATTGGTGCCAAGGTAGTATAGTCAGAATGACAAAAGGGTTAGTGGAGCGTTCATCTTATGGAATGTGGGAATTCTGGGAGACTTGCCATCTCCCTGGCACCGACATCTCACGAGGTCCATCGAGCTTCATACATGGGTGTTACAGGGAATCAGTCATTCTGAAGCTGCAGAAGGCAGGGTGATCATCAGGAGAGGGAAAGCAAAACCAAGCAGGCTGGTAGAGTAGGACATCCTGAGGCCGTTCCCCTCAGTAATAGGTATACCTCATTGGATACTGCTGACCTACCAGCGCTCAGTGTCATAGTTTTGGAGGTGCTGATTCTGATCTGGACTCCTTGAGGTCTCCCCATCAGGAAGTTGAGAATCCAATTGCAGAGGGAGGTGTTTTGACCCAGCAGGCCCAACCTCCATATCAGGTATTGAGGTATGAATGTGTTGAACGCCAAGCTGAATTCAGTAATAGCATTCCAACATAAGAGTCTTTATTTTCCAGGTGGGTGAGGGCTAGATGGAGGGCGGTGGTGATGGCATCATCCGTAGAGTTATATGCGAATTTCGGGGGGTCCAGTGAGGTGGGCAGCTTGATGTGCCCCCTGACGAACCTCTTGAAGCACTTCATGATGATGGACGTGAGTGCGACACGACGATAATCATTGAGGCAGGTCACAGATGTCTTCTTTGGTACAGGGACAATGGTGACGGCTTTGAAGCACATTGGGACCGTGGTGCGACTCAGGGAGTAGGTGTCGGTGAGAATAATCAGCTAGCTGAGTTGCACATCCCCTGAGCACTCTGCTGGGAATATCATCAGGGCCTGCAGCTTTCCGTGGGTTGACTTTGCCTAGTTCTCTCTTAACATTGGCCACTATAAAACACAGCATCTGATCCTTTGGAAGAGGGGTGGTCCTCTCCACCGCCACTTTGTTTTTCACCTCAAACCCCGCGTGGAAGTTGTTCAGTTCATCTGGGAGGGAGGTAAAACCAGCACAGGCAAATGTGGTTGGTGATATCTTGGATGCCCTTCCACATGCGTCGGATGTTCTTTCTGCCTCCCTGATGGCCTTAGACAGCCTGGCTCTTGCCATCGCTAGGGCTGCCTTGTTGCCCACTCTGAAGTCCGCGTCTCAGTTCCTGAGCCGCACACGCACCTCTGCAGTCATCCATGGCTTCTGATTAGAGTGAGTAGTGAAGGACTTGGGTACAGTGACTTACTAATGTAACTGGTCACTGTTGCCGTATTTATGCAGATTGATGTAGTCACCATCGGTTGCTGCTTCCTTGAACATGTGCCAGTCAGTGAGCTCAAAGCAGTCTTGAAGTGCACGAATATCTCCTGCTGGCCAGGTTTTAACCTGCTTCAGGACTGGTCTGGAATGACTAGCTAACGATCTGTATGCCGGGATTAGCATTACAGTGATGTGGTCTAAGTATCCGAGGTGGGGTCGGGGTTCTGATACATGTCAGAGATGTTCTGATCCACGATCGTGCAGCCAAACACAGCTTGAACCACATCATCAAGTTTGATGACGACACAACAGTGGTGGGCCTAGTCAGTAAGAATGAGCAGGCAACGTACAGAGATGAAGTACAGACACTAACGAACTGATGCAGAGCAAGCAACCTGTATCTGAACGCTATGAAAACAACAAAAGAGATGTTTGTCGATTTCGGAGGGCCCAGGGAGATCACGGAGAACCATTGATGGCTCCATCATTGAGGTCATCCAGAGTATAAATTTCCTTGGAGTGCACCTGACAGAGAACCTCACCTGGTCCCTTAACACCAGCTCCATAGCCACGAAAGCCCAGCAACGCCTTTACTTCCTGCGAAGGCTGAGGAAATTTCATCTCCCACCCTCCATCCTCACTACATCCGACTGAGGATGTACCGAGAGCATCCTGTGCAACTGTATCACCACCCAGTTTGGTATCTGTAGCTCCTCGGACTGCAAGACCCTGCAGAAGATGGTGAAGTCAGTAGAAAAGACCATTGAGGAACCTCCTCCTAGCATGAAGGACATCTACTACACTCGATGCAGGTGGAAAGCAATAAGCATTGTGAAAGACTCCACACATCCCACAAGTAAACATCTGCCATCTGGCAGGAGGTACCGCAGCACTCGGGCCCTTATGTCCAGAGTGGGAAACAGGTTTTGTCCCCAAGCCATCAGGCTCCTGAACTCCCAGAACAGATATGGATAGTGAACCGTGGACTTACAGAGTCTACATCTCAATACCTTAATACTTTAACGTGTTAACTGCTTTCCTAACTTATATCTATGTAAATATGCTCTGTGGTCCTGGAGAAACATTATCTTGTCCTAATGTGCAATCACGGTATGAACGATAAATAAAACTGATTTGACTTTACCAGGGCGAAGCTGCAGTGACTGGCACTGAACCTGGCCCTGTGGCTTAGAAGGGAAGGAGAGAGAAAAGGAGATAAGGATTCAGTAGATAGAGGAACAGATAGGAGATCCTACAGTCATGAAAGCCACATCCAGATGATTTGTTGCCTCCCCAGCGCTAGGGTTAGAGACGACTTGGCATCCAGAAAGGGAGGGTGGAGCAGCCAGAAGTTGTGGTACATATTGGCATCAATGACGTAGTTAGGAAAAGGGATAAGGTCCTGAAGAGAGAATACAGGGAGTGAGGTAGAAAGCTGTAGACAAGACCTCACGGTAGAATTTCAGGATCTCTGCCTGTGGCACACACCAGTGAGGGTAAGAATATGGTATGGGTGTATAATTGGTGTTGGGGGCAAGGGTTCATGTTTTTGGATCATTGGGATCTCTTCTGGGGAAGGTAGGATCTGTTCAAAAGGGACGGGTTACATCTGAACTGGAAAGGGACAAATATCCTGGCAGAGAGGTTTACTAGAGCTGCTGGGGAGGGTTTGGCAGGGGGATGGGAACTAGTTTGCTCGGGCAGAAAATGGAGCAGATGGTGGAAAAGTTGATGCAATGTGTAGTGAGATTGAGAGGAAGGACAGGCAGTGGAAGGAACATAAATGTAGTCAGTTGGAAGGAATAAGTTTTAGGAATAAGTGAGATGAGCAGAGAGCTTGGATTAGTAGGTGGAATGACAAAATTGTGACCATTACAGTGACTTGGCTGATGCAAGGACAGGATTGGCTGATGCAGGTACCAGGGCTTTAGATGTTTCAAAGGGCTGGGGGGGGGGGGGTAAAAGAATGGGGGGTGGTGCATTTCTCATCAGGGTTAGTATTACAGCTGCAGAAAGGGAAGATGTTGAGGAGGGATTGTCTACTGAGTCAGTGTGGGTGGAAATCAGAAACAGGAAGGAAGAGATCACTCTATTGGGAGTAGTCTACAGGCCCTCAAATAGCCCTCGGGACATGAGAGCAGATGAGCTGACAAATTTTAAAATGTTGCAGAAATAACAGGGTTGTTATTATGGTAAACTTCAACGTCCCAAATATTAACTGTCACCTCCTGACTGCAAGAGGAATAGATGGGGCAGAATTTGTCATGTGTTTTCAAGAAGGATTCCTAACACAGTATGTGGACAAGCCGACTAGAGGAGGGGCCATTGTGAAGAGTTCAAGAAGTAACAAGTCCTGGACACGTGTTAGTAGTAGACTGCAGTCTTTATTCACAACAGGGAACATACTCACATACACTTACAAAGCACAAGCACTCAACTCATGCACATCAGACACTAGTGATAATCGCAAATCCCCATTGTGATGTGAGGGTTAAACAAGCAATACCCACCTCCTCCTCTGCAATAAGCAAGCATGGTGCACTGATCAACACAGGAACAATAATCTAGTTACAATTACTCCATCATCTCTTTTGGATATATGCCACAATAGCCCCCACCCTGTACCAGCATACACCTCACAAATGGTCTCCAGCATTGCCCATGGCTTGCAGCCTGGAGTGGAGCTTAGTGATCATCTCAAGACCAAGAGAAAGAGAGGGAAATATAGTTGTTCCACGTGGTGAGCTTTATACTGCAGCCAGCTGGGGGCCAATTCAGGGTACCCATGTAACCTAATTGTGTCTGGGGGACCAGTTCAGGTGCGACCAGATGAGCTATGAGAACCAATTGCGTGGCAGCCTCACCTACAGGTGGATCTAATCCTTCATTGACAGGTGAGGTGACTTCTGACCTGTTTCCTGCCCGAGAGGTCAGGTGACCTTCCATATAACAGCCATACTGGACCTAGTACTGGGTAATGAACCTATTTGGTGGGGGAGCATTTTGGTGAGAGTGACCATAACACCCTGACCTTTAGCATAGCTATGGTCAAGTCTAGGAATAGACCCATTCAAAACAGAAATGAGGAAGAATTTCTTTAGCCAGACTGGTGAATCTCTGGAATTTGCTACCGCAGGTGGTTGTTGGGTATATTTGAGGCAGATATTGATAGGTATCTAAATAGTCAGAATATCAAAGGTTATGGGGAGAAGGTAGGGGAGTGGAGCTGACTGGGAGAATGGATCAACTCATGATGGAATGGCAGAGTCATCTTAACAAGCTGAATGACCTAATTCTGTATCTTAAGGTCGAAAGTGTTTAATTGGGGAAGGGCTAATTTTGATGGGACTGGGCAAGAACTGGGGAGAGTAAACTGGGAACTGATGTTCTCGGGGGAGGGGGGGAAACACAGAAGTAATGTGGAGGATGTTGGGGGATTCTGGATAGTTTGCCCCACTGAGATAGGGAAAAGATGGCAGGATAAGGGAACCGTGGTTGACAAAAGTTGTGAGGCAGTTAATTGGGAGGAAGGATGTAGGATATTGAAAGGTTAGGAAGCAAAAAAATCAGGAATGGCTCATGAAAATTATATGGTGGCCCAGAATGAACAAGAAATTACTTAGGAGAGTTGGAAGGAGGTAGGAGAAGGTCAGGATTAAGGAAAACCCAAAAGTGCTTAATGCATACATGAAGAACAGAGGGATGGTGAAAGTGAAGGTGGGGCCACTTAAAGATAAAGGAGGGAACATGTTCCTGGAGACAGAGAAGGTGGGGGAGGCCTGAAATGAATATTTAAGAGGGACCTTAGTCAATAAGAGAACGGTATAGAACAAGCTTATGTGCTGCAGCACGTTGAGGTTAAGAAAGAGGAAGTACTGGATCTTCATAAAAACATTCAGATTGATAAGTCTCTGGAACCTGGATATACTCTAGGTTCCTATGGGAAGTGAGGGAAGAGATTGTTTGGGCATTGGCAATGATTTTTACATTGACCCTGGCCACAGGGGAGAAACCGAAGGATTGGACAATGGCAAAGGTTAGTTCCCATGTTTAAAAAAGGTAATAGGGATGAATTATAGACCAGTGAGTCAGTGGTGGGCAAACTATTGGGGAGGATTCTTCGAGGTAGGATTTACAAGCTTTTGGAGAAGCATATTCTCCTCAAGAATAGTTGGCATGGATTTTTGAGGGGTAGGTCATGCATCACAAGCCTAATTGAGATTTATTTGAGGAAATGACAATATGATGAAGGTTAGTCTCAAACCCAAAACGTCGGTTATATATTTTTACCTTTGCTATATAAAGGACACTGAGTTTCTCCAGCATTCACTCAGAGGATGGCCTCTCTCTCTGTAATAAGGTTCAGAAGCAGGTATAATTACAACATTCAAAAGACTTTTAGATGGATTTCTGAACAGGAGGGGCTTGCGTGGACATGGACAAATGGGATTAGTGCAGAATGCCTAATTGGTCAACATGGACTCCTGTTCTATCCACCTGATTCTATGACTTTCTAAGAATGAGGAGTGTGTTTCACATTCAATTCTCATGTTGGTGTGCAGGAATATTTCAGAGGGGACCAGAATGCAGGTTACAAGAACTGTGAGGATGGAGGAAGTTGTAACTTGTAGACAACATTCACAGAATGGTCCGTCAGGCAAATAGAGTTCACTTCAGTAGAGTGCAGGGTTAGTGATTTGAAGAGGACAAACAAGGCGGCGAGATGAATGTGACTTTGGCGTGGACGCCAAAAAGATCTGGAAGGTGGAAAAAATGGTTGATGCTGAAATTTCCTTAGTGATTTGGGATGAAATCTCCATTGATGAGAGAGGCAAGAAGGCAGCAGAGAATTAATGGGTAGCACGCTGCATTTGGAAAGGAGAGGTAACTGCAGAATGGCAGAAAGCATTAACTCGACAAGCAAAGATGGCATGGTTTTGATGGAGGATTGTACCTCTCCTCTGGACTGAGGTTCACATTTGAAAGGCTGCTTTGTTTAAGATGTTCAGTGCAATTGGAGCTCTTGTCAAATTCAGGTATCAATTGTCTCCACAGATAACTTGGATTTCCCAAGGGGCTTCCCATCCCAGGATTGACGAGGGCTGAAAATGCTTTGCTGGTTATTCGCAAAGAATGCAACAAGAACACCGGATTCATTTGAAAGGGGAAGGAATATCTAAAGTGGGTGCAGCAGTAGAGCAAGAATCGACAAGGTCAAATCAGCCTTGACCTTGACAAAGCAGCCCAATTGAGCATGGGAACATGTATGTACACTTGAACGAACCATACAATCATAGAACATTACAGCACAGAAAAAAAACCCTTTGGCCCTTCTGGTCTGTGCTGAATTATTATTCTGCCTAGTCCCACTGACCTGCACCCAGTCCATGGCCCTCCATACCCCTCCCATCCATGTGCCTGTCCAAATTTTCCTTCAGTGTTAAAATTGAGCCTGCACTCACCACATGAATGAAAATGTTTCTGGGCAACTCACCACTGTTCATTCATTAACGGCAGTGAAGGGGAATCTGCAAATGCTGGAAATCTGAAAGATATTTTAAATGCTCCTCAGGTCAGTCATCAAACCCAGGGAGAGAAATAGAGGCAATGTTTTGGATCAAGCAGCCTTGAGCTGAACTTGAAAAGGGAGAGGTTTTTACTTACATTTATTAATCCACATTTCAATTCAATTACAATGACGGGTCTTCATTGAATGCGGGGATGTGGGTACAGGGGTACGGCCACCATTTATTCCACCCCTTGAGAAGCCTCCAGCAAGAGATGACATTTATGAAAGCACACTCTCCAAATCTGATACTTGGCAGCCTATTTATTCCTGTAGATTGAAATCAGCAACTGCTTTTGTGAATTACGTCCTGAATTCCTTCCTTTTTCCATGTGCTATTTGGATTACTTCTTGCATTTTCAGGGATTCGACATCTTAAAGGAGCTTCAGAACAACGAGAGGCCTCCTGAGCACTTCACCATGGGAGTTCAGAGGTTAGCCACTTAAACAGGAAGAGCCCAAGCCTGAAACATTGGTGACCCTTTAGCTCCTATGGATGTGGCGTGACCTGCTGTGCTTCTCCAGCACATTTGTGGGTGGCTGAGGTGGGCCCGGGTGATGCTCATGGTGACTCTTTGAAACAGACAAAAGTTAAAGTGTAACATGTATATTACATTTTACTGCATGATCGCGTGACAGTAAAAAGCACTTTTAGAACCTAAGGAAAGGCTAAGTAAAGAGGGGTATTGCACTGTTTGAGAGGCTGAATGGCCTTCAGCCCAATAATATGAGCAAGAGCAGAGTGGGTCACTCAGCCCCAAGTGCAATACCATATAGAAGATGCCTGTAGATAGTTTGTCTCCTGAGCTGGAGACATATATCGTGCAAGGGGAGAGTTTTGCCAGTCTCTGCCTTGGTTAAGGTCGAGGAATGCCCCTGGTGAGGAGGGCAGCTGAGGACAGTTCCGATGAGAAAGACCAGACAAGGAATGTCCTGGTGAAGGAAACCAATGAGGAAGTTCCAGTGACCGAGGGCAAACATAGAAGGATATCTGCAGCAAAGAGAGAAAATGCTTATTAGTAACCAACCATACAGTTCTATTTAACCTGGAGAAATAGAAATATGACTCTCACATCATTAACCTGGCATGGTAGTAATTATCTCTGGGGCATGTGTCACCTCTACTGTCTGTGTCGTGATTCCCCAGCCTGGGGTTCCACAGGTACCAGAGGAGCATGACTGGGTGCAGTAACGAGCGGGAAAGTTAGCTGAACGCATTGGGCTGACCTTTGCGTGTAACTGCATCAGGCTGTGCGTGGGTCCAAAGTAGGAGGGCACTGAGCATCGCTACATGCTGATGTTCTACCTGCACCAGGTGTTGTGAAGGATGGGCCTAGCCCTGATGGTACACAAGGTCCCAGTCAGCTGGACTTCGCCACACCATGGAAAAGTTATTTCCACACCAACACCTTTAACCACAAATGCCATCAGACAGTGGTCAACATGGAGTGTCCTGCACATATTGGGACACGTGTGTGTGTGTGTGTATGTGTGTGTGTGTGTGTGTGTGTGTGTGTGTGTGTGTGTGTGTATGTGTGTGTGTGTGTGTGTGTGTGTCTGTCTGTCTGTGTGTGTGTGTGTGTGTGTGTGTCTGTCTGTCTGTCTGTGTGTGTGTGTGTGTGTGTGTGTAGGGGATGGGCGGGGGCGGGTCCCTGAGAAGAATGTCTAGGTCATCTGGAGAAATGCCTGTGCTCACAAACACCAGGACATGACCTGGCTGCAGGTGAGGGGAGACCTCCCAGTCAGATCCTTCCAATACAATGGGAACATCACCCCCAATGTGCATTGTCCCTGAGATGGAGGCGCTGTCAGAGGTCCTGTAATGACAGCATGCTGCTGGTGCAGACCTGGGAGAGCAGAGAGTGGAGACACGGTGCTGTTCCAAAGGGTTCAATCACCCAGTCCTAATGTCATCAGCTCAATACAGCCTTTAAACGTCTTGTTAAAGGAGCTGACATTGTCTTTACTCAAGATAGCGGCCCTTGTGCTTAGCTATGAGGGATTGCAGACTCCGTGGAGCAGCAGACTGGCACAGGGCATCAGAAACAGGAAGAATACTCCTAGTCGAGAAGGAGGAGTCGACCCTGCAGGGGAGGTGACCACCAGTAGCGGATAAGTGACTGAAGGTCCCACACAAACTTGCATCATGGGACTTGAGACTGGCTCATGGGAACTCGGCATCGGAGCAGGATTTGAGATGCTGTTGAGGGTTCCTGAAGGGCCTTGGGCGCTGAAAGTTTTGGATATGGAGCTCATGTTCGGTGACTGGATCAAACAGGAGTCTGTGCGGCTGCAGAGACTACAGGAACGCTGGAGGCAAATCCACGGACACTCGCTGATCCTAAAGGGACTCTCTTTTGCTTCTCCTTCTTTCTTACTGTAAGGGACGCCAGGTGACATTAATGGCAGTTCTTTGTCCCCTGTACTACAGGATCAGGTACTCCTTGACTTGCAACCTATGCGACTTACGTCCATCAGCACATATGACTGAAAATTTGTTTAAAAAAATATAACATTTATGTGATTTATGTTGTATTTGACAAACTATAAGAGCCAAAATGTGCACACTTACCTTGGTAATCGGCATTCTGAGGTCAGGAGGTTAGATGCAGCCATCTTGATTCCTATGCGCATGCACAAGAATTAAGGGCCCAAATTCAATATCTTTAGGGTGCTTAACTCTTGCACGTGTGCCAACCGACCTCCAATATGCGAACTCACCGCACTTGTGCCATCTGACCATTTGCACATGTGCACAGGAATCAAGAAGGCCGTGCCCAGCCTATGGACCCTGGGATGCAAATTTGCTAAGAGTGTATGGAGAAGGATGCAAGGATCCTTGTCGTGGTTCATCCCCAGTAGCAGCATGACAGACGACTCTCTGATTTTCAGGCTGATCCCAGCAATGCACGCAGAGACGAACATCCAGAACTGCTGGAAGACCATCAGCTCAGTGAAAAACGCCATTTAGTCTGTCCGAAACTTGTTGGTCTTCCTGCCAGGGCGCTGTGGGGAAGGACCACAGTCACGATCCCTTCCATTACTGGCCATTGAAGGGCTGAGACCGAGGGGAAGCCTCTTGAACAACAGAGCGGGGGGGTAACATCAGGGTGCCACAGAAACGAGGAAGGTGTAAATATGGTGTAAATGTTAAAAGAACTGATGGTGTTTGTAAGTAAAACCCTGCAACTGCTGAGGTCTGTGCCCAAGATGGCGGCACCTGTTCTTGGTAGTGGGCACGAGATGTTTGGGGACTCTGGGAAATAGCGAACCAGTGCAGGGCACCAGAAACAATATGTAACAAAATACAATGAAGGGAAGGTTTGAACATGACACTTCGTGTGCAAAGAGACTTTCAACAGTTTTTTCTTTTGTAAATAATTTACTGTAAATAAAGTTTATATTTGGAAAAATAAAAATCTGCTCTTGGTTCTTTCAATCCTGAGGGTTTTTAGGGTTAAGGACCAATTAAAGGAGTTGGCCCAGATTTAAGATGGCTCATCAGGATGGCAAAGAGGCATGCCCAGTTGGCGTAGCAGTTAGTGCAACGTCCTCACAGCGCCAGTGATTGGGATCGGACTGGTGTTCGAATCCCACACTGTCTGTAAGGAGTTTGTAAGTTCTCCCCGTGTCTGCGTGGGTTTTTTCCCAGGGGATCCGTTCAAAAATGTACTGGGGGTATAGGTTAATGGGGTGTAAATTGGGTGGCATGGACTCGTGGGCCGAAATGTCTAAATTTACAATTAAAATGTAAAAATCAGAAAGTTTTTTATTGACTACAATTAGCCCTTCAACACCTCAAAACTAATCAGTAAACTCCAAGAACTGGGCCTCAATATCCCAATATGTAATTAGGTTCTGGATATCCTCGCCTCCAGACCCCAATCAGTGAAAATTGGTAGGAACATCTCCTCCACCATCTCCATCAGTACCTGAGCACCACAGGGTTGCGTTCTTAACCCCTGCTCTACTCACTCTACACCTCTGACTGTGTGGCTCAGCATGGCAACACCATATATAAATTTACTACCATAGTAGTGGGCTGTATAAAAAGGAGCAATGAGTCAGCATACAGGAAGGAGCTTGAAAACTTGGCTGAATGATGTATTAACAACAAATTCTCACCCAAGGCCACCAAAACCAAGGAACTGATGTAGACTTTAGGAAAGGGAAAATGGGGGGAGGGGGGGTGTACGATCTAGTGATCATTGGGGGATCTGAGGTGGAGAGCGTGAAAAAATGTAAATTTCTGGGAGTCACTATCTCAGAGGACCTTTCCTGGACCCAACATATTAATGTCATCATGAAAAAAGCACAGCAGCTCTTCTACTTCCTTAGAAGTTTGTGGAAGTTTGGTATGTCGTCGGAAACTTAAGCAAACTTCTACAGGTGTTGTGGAAAGTGTGCTGTCTGGCTACATTACAGCCTGGTATGGGGGCTCCAATACCTCTGAGCGGAAAGCCCTGCAAAAGGTCGTGGACAAGGCCAGTATGATCGCAGACAAAATTCTCCCCGCCATTGAGAACATCTACATAGGAGACCAGCAACAATCATCAATGGGCCATATCACCCAGGCATGTTCTGTTCTCACTGCTGCTGTCATGAAGGAGATTCAGGACTCGATGCCACAGGACTCAAACCACCAGGTTCAGGAACGGCTGCAGCTCCTCCACCGTCAAACTCCTGAACAACAAACTCAATCAGCGACTCTTTTAAGGATCCTACTCATTACTTAATACTGAATATTTCTTCTGCATTTACACAGTCAGTTTGTTTACATTTCTTTCTTTGTTTACATTTAAATTTAAATTTAGACATACAACATGGTAACAGGGCATTTTTGGCCCATGAACTCATGCCACCCAAATAAACCTAATTGACATAGAACCCTTGGTACATTTTGATGGGTGGGAGGAAACCATAGCCCCGCAGGATACCCACACAAGATTCGAAACCCGGTCCCAGTCGCTGGCACTAAACGGGCCTTTGTTTTGTGTACATATCTTTCATCTTGAGCTCAATGAGTAGAACAATAAGTATTCTAAATAGATAAATAAATACTGAAAATATTCAAGTATAATGCGAAAAATTCCTCCCCCCCCCCACCCCGCTTTTCCCCCTCAAAAATAGAGGGGTCACATTATACTCAAGAGTAAAATTTTAAAAAAATTTTGCAGGTGAGCAGGCTAGCGGGTGAGCAGCAGCGCAACTCGGGTGGCCAGGTGGGTGAGCGGCAGTGCAACTCGGGCGACCGGGCAGGTGAACGGCAGCGCGACTCGGGCGGCCGGGTGGGCGAACGGATCAGTTAAAGAGCATTTCAAAGGAAGGAAAAAAAAAAGTAAAAGAGATGGAGGAGTTTATGGAAGAATTTCTGGAGCTTAAGATCTTGGCTGCTTGGCTCTTCTCGTTGGGGTAATTAAATATGCAAAGGAGCAGAATTTGAGAACTGCTGATATGTCAGGTAGTTACACAACTTAAGGAATTCTAGAAACAAGGAGAGTGAAGGGTTGTGAGAGATGGCAGCGCAACTCGAGTGGGCGGGCGAGCAGCAGCGTGACTCAGACAGGTGAGGGGGGCTCATATTATACACGGGGGAAAAATTTTTCCCCCTTTTACCCCTCAAAAATGGGAGGTCGCATTATACACGGAACACATTATACAGTAATATTTAAGGTAGATGGGATAAGTTGAATAAGATAAATATTCTCAGATTACAATAAGTAATCTCAGATTACAATAAGTTTCCTGACCCACAGGAAAAAGAATTTCATGGTAGGTGACATCATGTATATACTCTGACGATAATTTTGAACTTTGAACCTTGGCCTTTGAATTGGTGGATGAAGCTGGAAGTGTTTGAGGAAACCTGCAGCTGTTAGAATCTTGACAAACAATGGACTGCAGGAGGAACTCCGAAAGGGGTATCACGTTGACGCTGAGAGGGTCCCACCCCAAAACACTGACTGACCCTTCCTTACCATCGATGCTGCCTGACCCACTGACTGACCTTCCCTTCCCATCGATGCTGTCTGACCCACTGAGAGTTGCTCCAGCTTCTCGTGGTTTGCGATGTGTGGAAAGACTTTCCTCAGTTAATCACTGACGAAGACCAGGAACGGGCAGGAAGAAAGAGATGTCAGAATAGGAAGAGGCCATTTAGTTCTGCTGTTTAATGAGATTCAAGGTTCTTTTATCGTTATGTACACAATGCACAAGATGAGAGAGCATAGCTGTAGGCAAGGGGTGAGGGGACAGTTCTTCAATCAGAGGGTGAATCAAACTGTCCCACAAAGTTGTGGAGGCAGGTACGTTAGCTCCCTTGAAGAGTCATGGATGGGAGGGGTGTGAGCTTCATGCAGCTTAGTGGGACTACAGCACGTTGTTTGGCACGGGGCAAGCTGAGCCTGTGGACCTGTTTCCATGCTGTGAGATTCTTATCTGGTCCAATTCATATCCCTTGACCAACATTACAAAAACTGTTTATCTGATCTTCAGTGTGCTCTTGGGATCTTGCTATGCTTGTTAATGTCAATGTTTCCATGGCAAGAACAGTCAAAGTAATATGACATTATTGGCTATAAAATGCATAGAAATGAACCGGGGTTGTGAGTGGCCCCACAGAGACCTTCATTTAATGTTAGCAGATAAATAAATCATTGGGTCGTCTCGGCATTGACACACAATGGAAGGTGAGGTGAAATGGACGATCCTCTTCCCAGAAACAGGGATTGTGAAACAGGAGGGAAGATCACACCTCAAATGGCTCACCTTCTGCTGCCCTTGTAGTCAGAAGACACAATTATTGTCTAATTTTCCACAAATCCAGCACAATTAATATTGCTCAATACTTTGCCACAAGGAAGGAGAGGCTCCATAGAATGTTTCTCAGTTGCTGGGTGTCCTTGAGTGTGCAGAATACAGCATGGAAACAGTCCCTTCAGCCCACTGAGGCGGTCCTAACTCTCGAGGGCAAGCGAACACCAGTCCCACATTCATCCATTTTATCCTCCTTGCATTCCCATCAGTTTGCCCAGCGTCTACTTCCCACGTACACACTCGGAAAGATTTACAATGAGCCCGCTAGCCTATGCATCTTCAGATGGTGGGAGGAAACTGGAGCTCCCGGAGGCAGCCCAGATGGTCAGCGGGAGAAGGTGCAAACTCCACACAGACAGCACCCACCTGCGGGAATATCAGAGCCAGCACCACAGGCTGAGGGACAGCTTCTTTCCACAGGCAGTGAGAACGCTCAACGGCCAAAAGAACTGCTCCCACTCACCCTCCGAGACCCTTGTTTGTACAAAACAACCTTTATTTATTTATTTTTATAGATAAAATACTTGTCCTGCATGTGTATTGTTTGTCGCTGTGTGAGCTATATCTGGGTGTGTATGTTATGTCTGGTTGTGTGTCTGCATGCTTTGCACCGAGGACCGGAGAACGCTGTTTCGTCAGGTTGTACTTGTCCAGTCGGATGATCATGAATTGACTTGACAGTGTCTCTGCACCATTTCTTTACATATCGCATCTGATTATTGGTTGAGAGATAGGATTGGTCATGGACCTGGAAGAACTGTTGTTGTTCAACCTGAATTACCTTAAGTCTTGGGAGCATCAAGTCTGCTCTGACAGACAAATCTCGGCTGATACAGTATATTTTTCTTCTCAACCCCATTCTCCTGCCTCTTCCCCATGTCCTTGACACCCTTATGAATGAAGAGTCCATCAGCCTCCGCTTTAAATACACCCAATGACTTGGCCTCCACTCCTGTCTGTGGCAACAAATTCCACAGATTCACCACCCTCTGGCTGAAGAAATTCTCCTCATCTCTGTTCTAAAAGGGCACCATTTTGTTCTGAGGCTGTGCCCTCTGGTCCTGGACTCTCCCACGACTGAAAATGTCTTCTCCACGTCCACTCGATTCAGCCCTTTGAATATTCAGTAGGTTTCAATGTGATCACCTCTTATCTTCCTGAACTCCAGCACGTAAAGGCCCAGACCCATCAAATGCTCCTCACACGTAAACCCTCTCATTCCCAGGATCATCAAAGCAGTTTCTTTGCTTTGCAGGCAAGCCATGATAGATTTGGTTCACTAATTCACAAAGTGCAGATTCGACACGGATTGATTTGGTGCTGTCAGCCCACTGCAATTTGACGAGACTCCCAAATCCCTAGCTTGTTCCATTGTACCTGACGAGATCAGGTCATTAAAGAAGTTTCAGTTTGGTCAGGGAGGGCAGCTTCTCAAACAACATGACAGCATGACAGCTCTTTCAAGGCCATAGCGACCAATTAAGACTGCCAACTGGTGTGTATTTTAAGGTTCTCCTTAGATAGTTTGTACTCCCTTCACTGGCCCTCAGCGCCGAGCTTGAGAAGATATTGGAGCTGGAGATAAGAAGAAAGACCCCAAGCTGGTGAGGATCCTACCCTCGCCTGTCAAGTTAGTGACGAGGGCTGTCCTGCTGGAATCAGCCAGGCCTTGTTCATTGCATGTGATTTCTGACTGGCTGAATCTCAAATTCTCTCAGGAATTAGTTGATCAGATGTCATCTAATCCTCTTTGGAATATGAGTGCCATTAATGATGCCACGATTTCTAAACCAGCACAAAGGTGCAGCCTTGTCCCATATATCATGGCAGATCTGTCAGAAAATGTCAGCCTTGTTTTCACACCCTGTCACTGGCCCTTCCCTCCTGAAACAAATCGAGGTCTCTGTGCTCCTCCATAGCTGGCTGTCTTATGCTCCACAAAGCCTTCACTCCCCTCTTGGAAGTAATGTCTGGCTGTGATCAAGCTCAGGCTTTTCTCTTTGGAGTGACAAAGGATGAGTGGTGAATTAATAGTGGTGCATTAGACTATGAGGGGTTAGATAGAGTGGATGGCCATCACCTTTTTCCCAGGGTAACAATGGCCAATACCAGAGGACGTCAGTCTAGGGTGAGTGGAGGATCATTTAGTGGAGACGTCAGAGATAAATATTTTACTCACAGAATAGTGGGTGCCTAGAATGCATGGTTGGGGACTGGTGGTGGAGGTTTGTACAAAAGAGACATACAAAAGACACTTAGATGGGCTCATGGATGTCAGAAAACGTAAAGTAGGGAAGGGTTACATTGACAAGGGTCATGTTAAAATTGGCCAGCATCGGGGTGCAGTGCTGCCAGACCCTACCGGAGCACCAAACCTGCTGCTCTGGCACCTCCTTGTTGCCGCTTTTTGTGAGTCCCGGCACCTAAAAAATGAACCCTGCACCCCTGGCCAGCACAACATTGTGGGCTAAAGGGCCTATTCCGTACTGCACTGGGTGGGGTGTGCATGTACTCCCTGTGACTTCATTAGTCTCCCATGGGTGCTCCGGCTTCCTCCCATGCAGGTTGGCAGGTTATTAATGTAATGATAGTGCCATGGTTGCATGGCCATGAGAAAGGCCTTGATTATTGTTCCTGTTCGATTAGACTTGGCTGCCAGCAGGGGGTTGACACAGAGCAAGAGGCAGTATACAAAATCTGTAATGGAGACTTGCAGCCTCATGGCCTGCCTCATATTGCTGTTTATAACAACTTCAAAGTAAAGAACATTTTCCTTCATCCATGTGTTGTCTAAGAACTCACACATATGAATACAAGATGAAACATGGTGTCAGAAATGGGTTAAAGGAAATACTTAAAAAGGAAATTCTAAAATCAGCAACTGATCAGTGAAGAAAAGCTAACAAAGTAAAAAATGGAAGGATTACACCCACTAGTGAAACTTCAGTTGACAGGTAACATGGCTGAAAATTGGAACAGATTTAAACAGCATTTTGGATTGTATTTAGTGGCAGTCGGAGCTGACGAGAAAAGTGATAAAGTGAAAGCATCAGTTTTCTTATATATAGTGGGTGATGAAGCCCTGGAGGTGTATAATAACTTCATATTTTCTGCTGAAGGAGACAAAATTAAACTGGAAAAAATAATAGAACAGTTTGAGGCATACTGCAAATGTAATGTGACATTTGAGAGGTACAGATTTTTCACATGTATACAGAAAATGAAAGAAAGTATTGATCAGTATGTGACTGAATTGAGAAACAGAAGCAAAACGTGTGAATTTGGTGGACTGGCCGACTTGCTGATAAAAGACAGACTTGTGTGTGAAATTCCAGATAATAGTCTAAGGGAAAGACTGCTAAGAGAACAAAATCTAGACATGGAAAAAACCATAGCACTCTGTAGGGCTACAGAAACTGTAAAAACGCAGGCAAAAGAGCTGTTCAGTGAAACCAGCTGCAATGTGGATGCAGTGAGCAAGAACAGACATAAACCATTTAAGAAAAAGAGCGCCAAAGTGGAAAGATAGGCGTGGCCAGTGAACAAAAATGAAAGGGACAATCGAAAGCCATGTTGTCGAAGTGGCGCACAACACCTACCTAAAAAATGTCCAGCATATGGTAAACCATGCTACATGTGCAACAAAAGCAACCATTATGTTTGTTGCTGTAGGAACTAAGTGCAACAAAGCAATGTTCATGCAGTAGATGAAAGGGGGAGATAGATGAATTCTATGAAGATGTTGGGAATGAAAACAAAAAAGAAAAGACTTGAGATATTGAGATTAAAAGTGAATGACATTTACATTTCAGTTAAATTGGATACTGGAGCACAAATTAATGTAATATCAGAGACTGACTTTAAGAAGATTAGACTGAGACCAAAGATGTATGGAACAAAAGTGAAGGTGATAGGATATTCAGGTACCAATATACCAGTGCAAGGAGAATGCATGGTCAAAGTGAAATACAAGGACAAAGAGCACATGCTAACATTCATCATGATACCAAAGGATGTACAGGCCATATTAGGTTTAACAGCCTGTGAGAAATTGAACCTGGTAAAAAGAGTCCTCATTGTGGAAAGCAAAGGAGAGACAGTCGATGATGAACTCATGAAAGTGTACAATAACCTATTTCAGGGTCTAGGCTGCCTTCCAGGAGAACACATGATCAGAGTTGATAAACGCGTGCCACCGATAATGCATCCATGCAGAAAAGTTCCATTTGCACTTAAGCCTGAACGTGATTCAGAAGATAGATGAGCCAGCGGAGTGGGTGAGTTCACTCGTCATTGTGGACAAAAAGAATTGAAAGCTTAGAGTTTGTCTGGATCCAAGAGATCTAAACAGACCAATAAAGAGAGAACACTTTAAGCTTCCGACACGTGAAGAAATCATGTCACAGTTTTTCAAAGTTTTTCAGATGCATCATCAGGATTTGGGCAGTTAAAATTGGATGAAGCAAGTTCAAGACTCTGCACGTTCAATAGTCCATATGATAGATACAGATTCCTAAGGTTACCATTGGGAATTGCCTCAGCTCCTGAAGGGTATCACAAAACTATCTATATGGTCTATGAGCACCTGGACGGAGTTGATACCACAATGGATGACATTATAGTATGAGGAACTACGAGAATGGAGCATAATGAGAGACTAAGGAAAGTGATGGAAGCAACAAGGAAAGTAAATCTGAAGCTGAATAGAGAGAAATGCCAGCTCGGGGTGTTAGAACTAACATTGTAGGAGATATTACTGGCATTGAGGGCATCAGACCAGATCCCAGAAAGGTGTCTACCATTGGAACATGCTAAGGCTATAATGCAAAAAGAACGTACAGAGGTTTAATGGAATGGTCAACTATATGGGTAAATTCATATCCAACCTCTCAGAAAAGATGGTTCCATTGAGACTAACAGAAAAGAACGTTGAATGAGAATGGAATCGTGAGCATGAAAAGTCATGGACCAAACTAAAGAAACTGCTCACATAGGAACCAGTTTTGAGCTTTTATGGCCCAGTGAGACCCATCAAGATATCATCAGATGCATCACATAGAGGGCTCAGTGCAGTTCTTCTGCAAAAGTATGATGACTGGCAACCCATTGCGTATGCATCACACTCAGTGACAGATGCGGAGACGCAATACGCTCAAATTGAAAAGGAGCTGCTCAGAATCACATACGCCTGCGAAAGATTTCAACAGTTTGTGTCAGGACAAGCAATCAGTGGAGAGACTGACCATCAGCCCTTGATTTCATTGTTCCAAAAGCCATTAAATGAATGTCCACTTAGAATACAAAGAATGATGATTAGGCTGCAATGCTCTGGATCAGCTAATGTAACAGTAGACATGTTGTCTAGAGCTGTTGACACGAGAGAGCTCACAAACACCAAAATGGATGAAGATGTGAATGCCTTCGTGGACATGATCACAAGTGCACTGCTCATAGCAGATGCCAAAATGGAGCTCATAAAGTCAGAGACAAACAAAGATGAAAAACTGAGACAACTGAGAAAAAACATCTTGGCCCAACATGAAGCAGGACTGCTCACCTGACATTTCAGAGTACTGGAATTGCAAGGTGGAACTATCAGTGGTTGAAGACATCATCTACAAAGGAAGCAAAATCCTTATCCCAAAGAGTCTGAGAAAAGAGATGCTAAAAAGGATGCATGGAGGACATCTCGGAATCGAAAAGTATAAGAAAATAGCACGAGAGGTAATGTATTGGCGCTGACCTATTTGAATGTCAAGGGAAGGACTATCTTATCATCACAGACTTTTACTCCCTGTATCCAGAGGTGTGTAGATGGAACACCACCACTGCAGATGCTGTAATAACAGGTATGAAAGCCGTATTCTCCACACATGGAGTGGAAAGCGAGGTCTTCACAGACAATGGACCCCAGTTTTGCAATTTAAGGTTCCAACATTTTCCCAAAGAGTGGGACTTTGTACACACCACGCCAAGTCCTCATTTTCCACAGTCCAGTGGTCTGGTGGAAAAATTAGTACAGACAATGAAGACTGATGAACAAGTCAAAAGACAATGGAACGGACGTCTACTAGAGCATACTAGTATACCGCACAACACTGCTTGAGTGTGGTATGTCACCAGAACAACTCCTTATGGGATGTAAGCTAAGATCAAACCTACCCATTCAGGAGAACCTCCTAAAAACAAAAGAGGGGGAGAAAGTGAAGAAGTTCAAAGAATGACAGAAAGAAAAGCAAAAGTATTACTTTGGCAGGAGAACAAAAAACCTACCGGAACTCTACACTCGTGACCAAGTAAGGCTAAAGGACAAAACAAACTTATGGACTCAGAAATGAACTGTCCTTCGTGAAGTCCAACCAAGATCATACACCATTCAGACAGATGAAGTGCTGTTCTGGGAAGAAATCGTCGAGATCTTAAAATGGGTTCAGCCACAGTAGATAGAATGACGGACACTGTCGAACAACCTGAATGCACATCTGAGAAGACATCGTCTGAGGCAACAACTCAGATTCAAGGACAATGAATCAGGAGATCGTCAAGACACGTGAATCCTCCTAAGAGACTGACTGAGCAAATTTAAAGACTCCTTTTATAGAATGGTGCTATCTTATTTACTCTTCAAGTTTTAGTAAATGTGAACACACAAAACAAGTTTAAAAAAAGTTAACAATGTTGATAATAATGAAAATGTAAGTTCCTGATGTTAAAGTTAAAATTGCAGAATTATATAAAGAAAACATGTTAGTTAAAAGTAAGTACTTTTGTTTTAAAGGAAAGGGAGATGTAATGATAGTGATCATGGTTGCATGGCCACTAGCAAGGCCTTGATTATAATTCCTGTTTGATTAGACTTGGCTGCCAGCAGGGGGACGACACAGAGCAAGAGGCAGTATGCAAGATCTGTAATGGAGGATTGCAGCCTCATGGCCTGCCTCATGTTGCTGTTTACAACAATTTCAAAACAAAGAACCTTTTTCTTCATCCATGTGTTGTCTAAGAACTCACACATACAAATACAGGATGAAACAATTAACACCCATACATTGCCCCTGGTGTGTAGGTAATGATGGAATCTGGGAAGGGAGAGTTTGATGAGAATGTGGGGAGCACATAGAAAGGGATTAGTGTTGGTCATCGTGAAGACAGTAAGTCACAAGGCAAGTTTCCATGCTGTATGAATTTATGTCAGCAGGTACTAGTCCAAGGCAGAGTCACAATCCCAGATGACTACAACCTCTTTCCCCCACACAGATGCTGCTCGATTCACTGACAACCTCATCTGTTTTTTTTTGCTCTAAATTCCAACATCTGTAATTTCCAGTGCCTCTGGATCTTAGCTCTCCTGATGTAATGCCATGGAATCCAAATTGGGAATAGGAAATCTGTCTAATTGCTTTTCTCCCATCTCAAAACCTCATCGTCCTTTCTCGATATCAGCTCCTCTCCGATCACACTGCCTGCTCCATTCCCACCTCACGGCTTTGTCCCCACTAATCTTGATACCTAGTCCTCTCCCTTCTCAATACCTGGTCCACTCCCATCTCTATATCATCTCCTCTCCCATCTCGACACCTGGTCCACTCCCATCTCTATATCATCTCCTCTCCCATCTCGGCACCTCCTCTCAACCCCTAGTCCACTCCCATTTCTATACCATCTCCTTTTCAGTAAAATGGTTATTAGTTCCTGTGGATGAAAATTGTTAAAGTTTCATTTATGATGCCCTGTTTACCACTCTGGAAGACACGGTCACAGTGCATCACTGAGGGGATGGATGTCAGACTATCAGCTGTATGTGAGAGATCTCAGGGCCTATCTTGTGAAACAGTGGTGGGGTTTTCCCTTTGTCTTACTAATACCAATACCCCTGAAACAAATGACCTGCTTTATTCAATTAATGACCAGGTTTCCATTCACTGGGAAGTGCTTTGGGGGTCTGTCAGATTGCAAAAGGTGCTATAGAAAGGCAAGCCTTCCTGACATTTCTCCCAGAGATTACACTAACCCCCCCAACCTTACAAGCTCTTCATCTCAAACCTTCCCCTGTTGTACGTGACTCGAGAGGCAGCGCGGGTTAGCCAGTTATGACCCCCTCCTCCCTATTCCATCCAAAGGTGAAACACAAGATGGGGGGGGGGGGGAATAAAGAACAGTCTGAAGGCAGCTGAGAAATCTATGACCTGTCCAAAATGACCACTGATTCACCCCCATCCCTTCCCCAGCTCAGGGCTTCACAAGGTCAGACGAGAAGGAACCACCTTTTGGTTACTTCTGCTTGACCTCTTCCCCCCCTTGCCTCACTTTCCTTCGGGGTCTCGGAGTTTGCCCTGGTTGGAGCATCCTTATCTCCCCCTCCATCCCTACCCCAGTCTGCACAGCTGCAAAAGTACACGCCATCTGGCAGAGACACACCACAGCAGAACCTACTGCAGTTGAAATGACAAATCCTTTTATAAGTGGAGGATGAAATGGTAATTGTTACTATTGTCAATGACAAGGTCTTGTGGAAAATAAAGTCTTATTGCAATTATTTAATCATTATACTGCTCTCAGAGGAACTCTTTGTTAACCTGCTGTGACACGTGTGCCTTGCTTCGTTTGTTTTATTGTTGTTGGAATGTTTGAAACCAGCAGGGGGCAAGCCCACAGATCCTTCAGAACCACTCAGATTCACCCTTCCCAAGAATTTTTAAGGAATAGTGTTAGCTCTTTAATGCGACACTCAAATCAAAACGGGGCACCATGAATTCCTGTTCCGCACCCTTCTATCTCAATGCCTCATGCGATTTCCCCGTTTGCCACCTACAAATCCAAACCCTTTCAAATTGCCTTGTAAAATGGAGTTAATTGGGCAATTTACTAGGTTGAAGACACAGGTACAGGTCTATTTGAAAGGACCGAACCGGGGAAGCCTGGTCAAAATCTACTCAGGTCCTAGACCTACCTCGGAGGTGGTCAGGGAACCCGGTTAAACTTACCCGGGTGTCCTCTTCTGCCTATTTGAAAGGGGGAATGGCTCACCAAGTTACTTTAAACAGTAAAAAAACAGGGAACAGGGGATTCCCTGTGGCTGAGTGGCACGTCACTCACCACGTCATCACAGGGGCGGAATCTCCCTTAAATTGCCAGATTGGCGAATTAACAGGAAGGTTAGGCCGCTATTTGAAAGGTGCAGGAGGCCCACAGAGCCCAGTAATCTCACCCGGGTCCCAGGAGGGCCAGTGTATGTCTGCTGCAATTTGAAAGCACCTACTGAGTCTTGGTATATACTGATGTAGTGATAAAGTGCCTCCATACAGCCATCAGTGAGTTTTTTAGCTAATAAAATATTACTGTTTTAAAGGAAACCATGTTTCTTTATTACAATCACAAATATGGCTTTACGGCGAGGCACCAAACTCTGGAGGTGGTTTGTGTGAGACGTTGGTGAGACCTCATTTGGAGACCCTGTACTTGGGTCTTCAACCTAGTAAATTGCCCAGTTAACCCCATTTTACAAGGCAATTTGAAAGGGTTTGGATTTGAAGGTCTTGTAGGTGGCAAACAGGGAAATCGCATGAGGCACTGAGATAGAAGGGTGCAGAACAGGAATTCATGGTGCCTCATTTCAGGTTTGCACCAGGAAAGATGTCGTCAAGATGGGTAGGGTGCAGAGGAGATTTACAAGGATGTTGCCAGGACTCAGGGGCCTGAGGTACAGGGCGAGGTTGAGCGGCCGAGGGAATCTATTCCTCAGATTGGAAGAGGATGAGGGGTGATCTCATAGAGGTGTACAAATTCATGAGAGGAATCGATCGAGTGAACACAGAGAGTCTTTTGCCCAAAGTAGGGGAATTGCTCACCAGAGGATATTTAAGGCAAGGGAGAAGAGATATAACAGGAACCTAAGGGGTGACATTTTACACAGAGGGTGGAAATGTGCTGCTGGAGGAGACGGTTGCAACATTTCAGAAAAAACTGGACAGACACATGGATAGGATGGGTTCAGAGGGATATGGGCCAAACACAGGCAGGTAGGATTCGTGTGTAGGCGGGGGGTTGGGGGGGGTGGGAACATTTTGTTCAGCGTGGGCAAGATAGTTCAAAGGGCTCGTTTCCACTCTTAATGAGTCTGTGGTGACCCAGGTGGGCTGAGTGGCGAAGGAGCCTTTGGCAAACCTGCCTGTATTGGCTGAGGCATCAGATCTAACTGTGCAATACATTGGCGTGATGCACAGTTCTGGTCGCCCAACTCTAGGAAACAGATCCATAAGTTGGAATGTGTCCAGATGAGATTCACCAGAACTGGAAGGTGGAAGGCTTGAGTTATAGGGAGAAGTTAGATAGGCTGGGTCTTTAATGTGGGAGATTGAGGGGTGACCTTATATGGAATAAGAATATCATGATGTCTTCTTCCCTGGGTAGACAATTCTAAAATCAGAGTGTATAGGTGGAAGATTTTGTCCTCTCCACTCCTATTATTGCACTGACCATGCTTTTGGTTCATCTACCCCATTACCTATGTGAAGTTACATGGCAGGTGTTATTATGCTTTGACTGCCTTGCAAATGCCGCTGTTGTGCTGGAGAAACTGAGCAGGTCATGAACCTTCCACGGGAAGCAAAAGGCAGGTGATATTTTGGGCTTGGGCCCTTCATCAGGAATGGCTCAGTCCTGAAACATTGGTTACCTTTTACTTCCTTTTACTTCTCAGTGTTCTAGCCAATCATAGAAATTTGTCCAACCCCACATGGCAGATGCACAATGTGACGGAGTTATTGGAGAACTTCTGTCAAATTGGCCTTTGTGCTGGCAGGAACTGCATGAGACATCACGACCAGGCTCTTCTCTCCATCTGATCCCAAGTATCTCCTTCTCAAATGTGGATGCTGGAGGAGGATTGAGCTTGTGCAAAATACCATCCTTCACCCATGCCTTGAAGGACCCACAACCCTTGTCACCACTGCACTGGTGGCCAGAATGAGGTGTCAGGAGATTCTTGTGTCCATGGAAATCCATTGAAGAATAACTTAAGAAGATTAATAAATAGTAATGCAATAGAATGGAATATAAAATGGTTTAAAATAACCAATACTAAATGCATGCCAGTGGATTAGAATTTGGGAAACAGAGCATAATATGCTGCTGCTGTTATATCGTTGTTTGAATACCAGTGACAGAGAATGAATTTCTCCGGCTATATTAAGAGGTGCACCTTATCTCCAGGTTATTGGCCATCACTGATGGATGAATCCAGAAACAGAACAAATATTGGAAGGAGTTGCCCTTATATGTCAGACCATTATTTCCATTGTACAATGGAGTTCAAGTCATTGCCACGACAGGTGTGATAAGGGCAGGCCAGATCTTCTGAGAAATGAGAGCGATTTGGGCTGCTAACAGTTTCCAAATGTAACCACTGAACCATTCAGCTGCCAAACATTTAATTTCTGGAATTATATCCCTTGGTCTCTTGTTCTTTATATTTTCTCCATTAAGGAGCCCCTCAAAACTTCCATGCAGGGATATTATTGGTTCTCTGTCCCAGCTCCATGTGGTTCAACCATCTCTTGGTATACGCCACACCTATAATAATTCCCCTTGGTGTTTTCTTCATAAGTTTTGATGTGCTACAAGATGCCATCCAATTACAAATAAAAGCAAAAATTCTTGACTCTGTTTCTCTCTCGACAGGCGCTGTGTGTCCTGCAGTCTACTTCCAGCATTTTCTGGCTTGTCTCATATGTACAGATCCAGCAGTGTTGAGATCCACAGAGTCATACAGCAGGGGAAACAGGCCCTTCGGTCACTGGGTCCGTACCATTCATCAGCCACCCACTTCCACTAATCTGACAAGAATCCCGTTCCATTCTCCACGCATTCCCATCAGCTCCCTGAGATTGCTCCACTCATTTTACAGCGGCCAAATAACGTATCAAGCCCACATGTCTTTGGGATGCAAGGGGAAACGAGAGCACCAGGACAAAAGTCACAGGTAGAACACGCGGACTCCTGGCTGAAGGCCAGGTGTTTGGGTCACTCCATGATTCTCAATTTCTCTCCATTCATATCATAGGTGAAGAGGAAGAGGGAGGCATGGTGATGAACAGTGAAATATAGAAGAGGACAAAATGGACGGTTTTCAGTTTTGGATGCTGACACATGACTGTTTACAGTGAAAAGGACTTGAAACATCAAGGCATAGAAGGGTACGGCCAAGCCTTGGTAAGAGCAATTAGCACTGAAAGGTACTTGATGGTCAACAGGAACTCAGTGGGCCAAAGGGCTTGTCTCTATGCTTCGTGACTATCAGTTGGGAGTGTCGAAATATCATGAGATCGAAGAATCTGCATGGAACTCTCATTTCTGTTTTGTGACTAAGTTCTGACAAAATCATACAATTTCACCAATTACTCATAACCCATGATAGCACACAAAAATTAAAATAAATTTAGGGGAAGGAGCAATGCTTCTTCTGCCACAAATATGTCCGGTTGTGGGTATTAAGTGTTACAGATGAATAATGAGGATTTGTGGAGTTCCTTTGCTGCCAAATGTCTCGTGGTAACATGAACTGATTGATTTCTTTCAGAGGACTGCTGGCGAGACCAGCATTTATTGCCCATCTCCAATTGCTCTTGAGCTGAATTCCTTGCCAGGCAATTTCAGGGGGAGTTAGAGATTGGCATGGGAGCTTGGATTGAATCTGACTGGATCAGGACCGGCAGTTTTCCCTTCCAAAGGTTTTACGCTCATCATTCATGATTACATTTCAGATATATTAGTTAACTGAATTTAAATTCCTCAGCTGTTGTGCTGGGTTTCAAAGCTGTCTCAGTGACAAAACTATCACATCACTTTGGCTGCATTGTGTTTCGTATGCACTTGGATCTCTGCTGGAATGTATTACGTCTTCAGTGTAATTTCAATTTGGTGTGTTTTTTTAATTTCCACAATGGTTAATAATTTAAACAAGTGAGTCACAGGTGCATCTATAATAAGCCTCCTGCCTTTGCTAAGTCACATGTTTGTTTGGTTTGGACATAAGAATTGGAAGCTGGATTGGGTCCATCCTCTTCCTGTGCCTGGTTCACCATTCAATAAGAATGGCTGATACTTCACCTCAACACCACATCCCTATGTGTAATGGCCTATCACTCTTCATCTTGAATATATTGAGCCCTCACAAGTGCAGATACGTTTGAGGTGTTGCATTTTGGAAGGGCAAAGCAAGGTAGGACATACACTGTAAATGGTAGGGCACTGAGGAGCGCGGAAGAGCAAAGGGATCTGGAAAGATTTTGGCATCTTAGTCTTTACAAATCAAAGTATTGAGTATGGGATATTATGTTGAAGTTGTTTAAGACATTGGTGAGGCTAAATTGGAGTACTGTGTGCAGTTCAGGTCACCTAACTACAGGAAAGATATCAACAAGATTGAAAAAATGAAGAGAAGGATGTTGCCAGGTCTTCAGGAGTTGAGTTGCGGGGAAAGATTAAACAGGTTAGGACTTTATTTCTGTGGTCCTGGCCCAATTAAAAGAGTGGATGCAAGTAGGCTTTTTCCACTTAGATTGGGGGAGATAAATACGAGAGGTCATAGTTTTAAGCTGAAAGAGTTTAGGGGGAACATTAAGGGAAAGCTCTTCACTCAGAGAGAGGTGGGGGTATGGAATGAGTTGCCATCTGATATGGTGAATGCGGACTCGATCTTAAGTTTTAATAATAAATTGGATAGATACATGATGGGAGAGGTCTGGAGGGTTATGGAATGCGAGCAGGTAACTGGGACTAATGGAATGAAGGTCGGGGCAGACTAGAAGGGCTGAATGGCCTGTTTACTGTGCTGTAGTATTCTATGGTTCACAGCAAGACTTCCTTCTAAGTGATGGAGTCTTTTTCCACCTCTGTTGTAAAAGGCCTACTCCTGATTTCAGAACTGATGTCCCTGGCTCTGGCGACCTCAGCTAAGAGAAATATCTCACCCACATCAACCAAGTCAACCCTGGAAGAACGTTGTGTGCTTCAGTTAGAAAATCTCCCATTCTTATGACAGCAGTCTGCATCTCGCTACTACAGCACCAATGACTAGGGTTCGAATCCACCACTGTCTGTAAGGAATTTGTACGTTATCTCCATGTATGGGTTTCTTCTGGGTGCTCCAGATTCCTATCACATTACAAAGGCACACAGGGTTAGTAGGGGCTGATTGGTCACGTGTGTGTAATTAGGTGGCGTGGGCTCATGGACATTAAGACCTGTTACCGTGCTTTATATTGAAACTAAGCATCTTCATTTTAATACTGAAATTCTCTGGGAATATAGGCTAACAACCTATGGCCTTCCTCAATGCTTGTTGCACCTTCGTGTTAACATTCAGAGGTTCATGTACCAGGTCTCTCTGAACACCAAAATCTATTGATCTCTCGCCATGTAAACATGATAATATTCCTTTGGAGAGACTCAAATGAGAGGACAACTAGAGAAGGCTGGTCAGGTAAAATGGAGCAATGCAGGAATGTTCTGAATGGGGATGTTCTGAATCTGAGAGATTGTGCATCTCAAAGAGGGTCTGGAGCAAAGTTCATTGGAGGAATTTGAAGAAGAGAGAGACATTTTTGAAAGAATGGGGAATTGAGGGCCATGAGGAACTGGCACAGAAGAGTTGAGGCCTGGGGCAGATCAGCCGTACTCATAGTCATCCAATGTGGAAACAGGCCATTCAATCCAACATGCCCTCACTGACCAAAATGTCCCACCGCACAAGTCCCACTTGATCATATTGAATGGCAGGACAGACTCGAGAAGCCAGATAACCTTCCCCTGTCCAATGTTCTTATATTCTTTCTATTTTTCTATCAATGTGGATGACTTCAATTTTTCCACATGATATTCCTTCTCCAACATCTTTGCCTCTTCACGTAGAATGTTTATATCCTCAAGCCCTCCACTATATTCCAGCTCATTTATTTTGCCCAGTCTAGACGTAGTCTAATTCCCCCATGACTACCACTGCCCTTAGTTTGCTTCACCCCATGGCTCCACAGTTTGGGGCAGTAGAGAACTCTCACACTGAAGCATGCCCTCGGTCTTTCTTAACTCCATCCAACCCAATTCCACTTCTCGACTCTTTGCCCTCTGACTCTTTCTCTCCATCACCAATATCCCATCTTTTTATTGTCCCTTCCTCTTTCAACATTTTGCCTAAAATTTTCATCCTGGAAGATTTAATTCCCAATCTTGGTCATTTTCCAATCCTATTTCTGTCAAGGTAATTGGATTGTATCCATTTATTTATATTTGTGCATTTAATTGACTTATCTCATTACAAGTGTTGCATACATTCAGGTAGCCTTGACTTTTTAACCATTTGTCTCTGTGCATTGAGTTTGAAACCTTATCTACAACTGTGGTCCTGGCCCAATTAAAATAAAACTGATCTCAACGGAACACGCTCTCCTTTCCCTCGTCCTTGTGCCATCTTAACATAAATTGAAATCCACATCAACCTTTGAGCCATGCATGAAATTCTCCGATCTTACTGAACTTCCCACTCCTGGTACCTCTCCTAGATGTCCTTAACCGCCAAAGATTTGAAGGACGACAGGAAATAATAAGGGTATGGGACCTCTGCAGGGAACTTCCATCCTAGTTATGACCAATGCCTTCTATCGTCCTCTTGGATCTACATTCTGGTTTTTTTTTGTTCTCTTAACTTGAACAGGCTCTTGTTTCATACACCTGTGGTCATCCACCCTCACATATCTTGTGTGATTCAACTGGCTTGGAGAATTGTGTACTCACTGGACAAAGCCAAGAGCTCACACTCCTCCTATGTGATCACACTTGTTGACTGAATAATTCATTCTGCAGTATAAAAGGTGAGATTGCTTGCTGGAACAAAGGAACACTGGTGTACTGGCAGCACCTGGACTTCAGCCCCAAACTCGTCAACTCTAAATCCCATATCCCTTGTACCCCAGATACACATTACAGACAGTTCCAACAGCTCCCATGGACAGTAGCTGCAACATATTGCCAGACCTATCTTCATCCATTTAATAGGCCAGCACAAGATTGTGAGCTGAAGGGCCTGTACTGCACTGTAAGTTCTTGTTCTTATTTTACCTTTTGAGGATATAGCTGTATTGGTGCATCCTTGCTGAAGCCCCCGATTCCCCAGAGTTTTGGGATATGCACCATGTACATGGTGGTTGCACCCACAGGTTTATTTTCCAAGTGGGTAAGGTGAATGATTGAGTATGTTTGCAGGTATTGATGCCTTCAGATAACTTGCAATGTGCAACTGAGCCTATGGTGGGGAGGGGGGGGGGGGGAGGGGGGGGGTGGGGGGAGGGTGTCAGGAGAGAATAAGAAACAATGCGGTGGGGGAGAGACCAGGAAAGAGACATCAGCTTAAAGTGAGCTCTCCTGAAACCTTCACTGATCATGGCGTGGACACGAGATTTGCCATCCCTCAGCCAACCAGCACACCCTGATCAGAATGGCCACAGAATGAAGCCCTCCCTCCCTCCAGTCTGACCTTCCCTCCTCCCATTTCGCCCTCCCTCCATCCCCTTCCTTCCTCCCACCCTCCTCCCTTTCTCCTCCCTTCCCCTTCCTCCTCTCTCTCCTTCCCCCTCTCTCCCAATCCTCATCTCTTTCCCTTCCCTACCTCCCCTTTAGGGGGGGGGGGGGGGGGTCCCTGTGGACAGTGCAGAGTTTCCTCTCACTGGGACGGCCGGTGATTTGGATCGGGGTGGGGGGAGAGCGCGATAGAAGAAGCCATTCAGCTCTTTTCTTTTTTTGCCAGTCCAGTTTTATCCAATGCTTGCGGTCAGCGCTCAGACTGGAAATCCAACCAACTGTTCTGTAAAACCCGCGGTTAGAACCCTGATACAAACAGGCGAAAAAACCCAGAAACATCGTTGCAAATATAGAAATTTATCTGTACAGAACTGCAGGGAGAGAGAGGGTTTTTTGTTTACTGGTGAATATTCCTGTACAATGCGGGGTGTGAGCAGTGTGTGAGCGACAATTACACAGTACAGTCCAGTCACAGTGTGCACACTACAACGAACAATGCCCCAGGAACACCACAGTGAATCACAGTCACGGCAGAGTCATGCGATAAATAGTATCTGATATTCCAAGGCTTCTGGGTGCCATTCTCTCCACCAATCTGTCTTTCTAAATATATATTATATTCTCATATATCATATAGAGGGAGGGTCTATATATATATGCACGAGTGTGTGTAGATATAATATATCTTCAAAAAGAATTCCTTTACACAGTTTTAGAGTTCAATTCCAAGAATATTTTCTTTTGAGAATCAAAACGGACACGGAACATTTCCAATTTGTGGTGCCCAATTTAGATCAGGATTTCTGTTGGCTGGAAACTCCCTTCCAGTAATCTAGAATATCGTGCAAATCCTCGTCTGTGGCGAACTGCACCTTCTTCCTCAGGGCGTAGCCGGCCGCCAGGTACTCCTCCTCCTCCCTGCGCCACTTCTCGTGGGGTTTGTAGCGCTCCCACACCCCCTTGGAGGGTTTGCTCGAGTACTCGGGGCTGGAGGCGTAGCTGACGCTGTGGTACTGCGGCGAGAACTGGGTGTAGGCCAGGTTCCTGCGGGAGCGCGATCGCGGCGGCGCTTCCACGAAGCACGGGCTGGGGCTCCTCGTCGCCTTCCTCTCTCCGGAATGCAAGCCGGCGTAGAGGTGCGGGTGGTCGCCGTAGGCCGCCAGCTGGCCCGCATCCGCTCTCCCCATCCGGCACGGAGTCCCACTCAGGATGGCACTGCGTGCCGGAGACGTCCTTTCCATGGACTTGCCTTCGGCCTTGGACCTGGGGCAAGCGTCGCGCTCGGAGCGCACCGACCTGGGGCTGCGCACCGAGCAGTTGGACGCGTTGCTGGGACACCGGGGCGCCGCGTCCACGCTGCTGTGCCTCTTCAGCGGGTGGTGGTAGCTCTCCCGGTACACGGGGGACAGGAAGCCCGGCTTGGCCAGCGACTCCTCGGCCACCAGGAAGCCCGGAGGGGGCTCGGCGAAAGCCCCGGAGCTGGGCCCGCGGAAGGAGCTGCTCTCGGTTTGCAGCGCGTCGATGCAGTTATTGATGATGAGGTTGACCTGGTCCACCTCCTTGGCGATGGTGGAGATCTCCGCGGCCGAGTCGTGGCTCTCGGCGAACATGCTCTCCAGGATGTCCCGGTGGTACGGGTGCTCCGCCGTCCTCACGTCCATGTAACTGCCCCGGCTGGTGGTCGGGCTCTCCAGCGCCTCCTGCACATCGTAGTCGTCCAAGGGGCCCGGAGAGGGCAGGAAAGGCAGTCTGGAGGGCATGAGGTCGGACGGCGGCATGTTCTTCTGCGCCATCTGGGTGATGGTGATGGTCTCCAGCTCCGGAGCGTATTTCAGCTCGATGATCGTCTTCTTGGCGTCCCCGGGCCCCTTGTCCTTCTCCCGCTCCTCTTTCTTCTTGCGCAGGCAGTAGTAGGTGACACTCAGCAGGATGGCGGCCCCGAGCAGGCAGCCCAGGATGGTCATGATGTAGTGAGTGGTGTTGGAGGCGACGGGCAGCGGCTTCACTCGGACCCGGGCGCGGGTGGCGAAGCGGATGCAGGTCTGGTTGTAGCGCCGGGAGTTGCGCACCGACGCCACGCAGTAGGTGTAGTTGGTGTTGGGGCTCAGCTCGTCGACCCGGACCTCTTCCTCCTCGGCGCGGAGCTCCTTCACGTCCTTGGACACGCTGTTCTTGTACTGGACCAGGAGGGCGGCGGGGGACGGGCTGCGCACCAGCAGGGTGGCCGAGGTGTGGGACACTTCCTTCAGCTGCAGCTCGGCCGGCGGCCCGGTCACCGTGACCACCGGGCTCTGGAAGGAGAGCAGCGGCGTGGACTCCTCGCCCGACGGGCAGTCATCGGCCTCGCACGGGCTCTCCGAGACGGCGGTGGTCGAGGGTCCTTGCGTGAAGTGCGCCCCGGTGGACAGTTCCTCGTTGCACTGGAGGGCCAGGGAGGTCAGGGCGTCCCGGGCGCCGGCCTGGCCCTGGCCGAGCAACGGGAAGCCGGCGAACTCGGCCGGGCCAGTGCACTGCGTGCGCTCGGAGTTGCGGGTGGCGTTGTGGAACTGCACCAGCCACTTGAGGAAGCCCAGCAGGGCGCAGGAGCAGTGGAACGGGTTGCCGGACAGCTCGCAGGTGGACAGCTTGCTCAGGCCGAGGAAGGTGGCCCCCTCCAGGCTCTGCAGCCGGTTCATGGACAGGTCGATGTTCAGCACGTTCGGGCACTCCCAGAAGGAGTTGGGACTCACCGCCTCGATGAGGTTGGCCTGCAGGTACAGGTACTCCAAGCGGGCCAGTCCCCGCAGGATGCCCTCCGTGATGTTGCGCAGCTTGTTGAAGCCCAGCTGCAGGACGCGCAGGTTGTCCTGGGCGGAGAAAGCCCCATCCTCGATGTAGGAGATCTGGTTCTTGGTCAGGTTGAGTTCGGTCAGGTTGCCGAATCTGTTGAGGGAGGAATACTGGACGCTGCGGATCTTGTTCTCGTTCAGCCGGAGGTCCACGATGGTGCTGTTGATGTGCTGGGGGATGGACTCGTAAGGGGGTTGGTTTTGGCTGCAGATCGCCAGCCAAACGAACCCTTTCTCTCCTTCAATGAGCCAGCAGTCACCGGAAACCACGACAGCGTTCAGCAGCGAGGCGAGGCAGACCCAGACCCCAAGGCTGTGCAGAGCCATCCCCGTCTGCTCCCAGGGACTGGAGACTCTTCGACGGCAACACCTGTTACAAGAGGGAAGCTGCGGCCTCGAAGGTCAACCTCTAGCAGTGGGACCGCAGGGCCCTTATTTCCCGACCCATTCTTCAGCTTCTCTCTCGCTCTGGCGTTCTGCGGCCTCCCAGTACATCTCTTCATACAATTTCATCCGTTTTTTTTCTGGAAAACAAAACACCAAGAGGCATTGAGTGAAGATAATTGGGCAACTTCTTTTTTATGTATTAAATCGCTCTGCTCTTTCAGAATTCTCCCAAAACCACGTTGCCCTTGTCTGTAACTCGGTCCCTAACTACAGTCCCTCTTCCCAACAACTCCAACCTTTTCTGAACCCTTGCTCATTAATCCTACCCCATCCAACCCAAACCCTTTTCACCTCCTCTCCCTGATCGTAACCCCCCCTCCCCCCAGTCCTCCGGATCATCCTACCTAAACCTACCCCTCTCACCTCCCATTTACCTCCTCTCCCTGATTATCTCCCCCCCAGCCCTCAGAATCACCCTACCTAATCTACTGCTCCCATCTCCCCTCCTAATGTAAACAAGAGAGAGTACCAATGCTGGAAAATTGGAGCAACAGACTGCTGGAGGAACTCGGCGAGTCACGCAGCATACTTGGAATGCAAAAGATGATTAACGTTGCTGTTCCTGATGAAGAGCTTCAGCCCCAAAATGTTGACTGACCTGCTGAGCTCCCCCTGTGAGTTACTCCCATCCAAACCCTAACCCCATCTTTCTATCTACAACTCCTTTCTCCAATCCAGACCTCTCTGTTTCAACATCCATCCTTTTCTCCAACCATTATTAATTTTTAATCCCTGAACCTCTTCAACAGCTCCAGAACCATAGAACTCTATAGCTTTGTAAAAGGCCCTTCAGCCCATTTAGCCTGTGCTGAATCTAGCCTAGCCCTGTTGACCTGCACCTGGATCATAACCCTGGATACTCCTTTCATGCAAGTCCTATCCAAATTTTTCCAAAATATTGAAATTGAGTCTGGCAGCTGTTCCACACACTCGCCACTCTCTGGGTGTAAAAGTTACCCCCCCCCCCCCATGTACCCTTTAAATATTTCTGCTTTCTCCTTTTTTAATCCATGTCCTCTTGTTCTTGTCTCACTCATTCTCAGTGGAAAAATCCATTTGCTTTTCATCTGTCCATACCTATCATAGTTTAGTAGACCTCTATCAAATTTCCCTTCATTCTCTAAACCACTCTCCCTAACCTTAAATCTGTTCCCAATCCTGAATCCTGACACTATAATAAGTTCCCAGAAATTTATAATGAATCTGACTGTTCAGAAACAGGAACCATGCTTTAGGGAGGGTGTTTGAGTAGATCAACAGGAAGGAACCGTTTCTGCTTTCAGGGGGACCAGTAACTGATTCCCCCGGAACATGGATTCGTTCCTTTACCTATCATAGCAACAGGTCTATGGCAGATGCCATCTCACTGGCCTTGGAACACCTGGACAGCAAAGATGCAAACATCATGCTCTTTATTGACTACAGTTGTGTATTTAACACCATCATCCCCTCAGAACTAATCAGCAAACTCCAAGACCTGAGACTCAACACCCTACGGTGTAATTGGGTCATGGATTTCCTCACCTCCAGACCACAGTTAGTGAGGATTGGTAAGAATGTCTCCTCCACAATCTCCATCGGTATTGGAGCACCACAGGGCTTCATTCTTAGCCCCCTGCTCTACTCTCTTTACAACTACGACTGTGTGGCTCCGTACGACAATAGCACCATCTACAAATTTGCCAACGATACCACGGTAATGGGTTGTATGAAAAAAGGTGATGAATCAGCATACACGAGGGAGATTGAAAATTTGACTGAATGGTGTATCAACAACAACCTCACACCCAATGTCACCAAAACCAAGGAGCAGATTGTTGATTTCAGGAAGGGAAAACCAGAGGTGCATGATCTATTTGGGGGATCAGAGGTGGAGTGGGTGAGAAAATTTAAGTTCTTAGGAGCCACTATTTTGGAGGAACTTTCCTGGACCCAACACACTAACAAAGCCTAGGGAGTTGTCTGGAAGAGGGGGATATGCCTGAGGACCTTAGTGATGCTGGTAACTTCGGACAGGTCTGTGCCTGTTGTCTTCCAAAGGGAAAGTCAACACGAGAATCCTCAACCATCATTTTCTGTTGGATGGAGGGCACCAAACTGCAGTGAGGATTCCATCTATCCAGAGGCACAATGGACATGATCTTCACTGTGCAATAACTCCAAGAAAGATAGAAGGAGTAAGACCAGTCACCATCTCTTTCCCTGGAGCTCAAATAGAGTATCTGTTTCAAGTTTGACGGGGGTGAGAATTTATCCATTCTATCCTGGGGAATCCTAACTAATAGATGTGCTCTGGATTCTATCTGTGCAACAGGTGTGCAGTAGCGCTGATGTGTACAACAGGTGCACAACAACCCCGATCTGTACAAAAGGTGTACAATAGATGCACAGGACCAGAGTGTGGAAACAGACCCTCATTTCTGAGTTACAGGGAGAGGTGACCTAGTGATGGAAGAAAAGAATGAAGAACTCTGCCTGAATATTCCCAATGATTCCTGGCAACCTCTGTCCATGATCAGAGATGTTAGCACCAAGACCTTAAGTCCATCCTTCAGAAGGGCAGAGTGAACAGTGGAAGGAATCAGGGACTTGCTGTTCTAACTGGCAGAGTCTGTGGGATCCACTTTGATCTTTTTGGCCATTTCAGAGCCCACAGAACCTGAATAGAAGGCATTTCACTCTCCATCCTGAGGGATTGGCCAGGAAGGACAAAGGCAGCAGCTCCAGCAGTGCAGGCACTCCCTCATTACGGCACAGAATTGTAGAGTGGGACAGGTGGTCAGTTGCGCAAGACAATCCAGAGATGCTGGGGTTGAGTGCAGTCCACAGAAGTGCTAAACGCAGCAGGTCACACAGCATCCATAGGAAGTAAAAGGCAGTTCATGATTTGGGCCTGAGCCATTTGTTGGAAACGTGGAAAAACAGGCCTGTGTAGAAAGGTGGGGTCAGGACCAAGAAGGGGGGAAGGAGTACAGGCAGGTGAGAAGAAGCTGAGAAGTAATGGGGGAAGAGGGCAGAGGGCTAAGAAGCGTAGCTCTCAGATAGGAGAAATAAGGGAAGGGATTGGGGTTTGGACAAAAGAGAGAGTTGGGGAGGGAATTAACGTAAATTGGAAAGTTGATATTGATGTTTGGTTGGAGATGGCAGAGATAGGAACAAAAAGTGTCGTACCTCTAATTTGATGGTGGCCTCAGTTTGACAGTATATGAGGCCATGGACCATCGTGTCAGCGTGGCATTGGTTTGTGAAATTAAAACGGCCACTGGGCGGTCCTTGATGTTACAGTGAATAGAGTGAAGGTGCTCAGCAAAGTGATCTTCTGATGTGTGTCCAATCTCCCCAGTGTAGAGGAGGCCACATCGGCCTCCACAGATTCATGTGAAGCGTTGCTTCACTTGGAAGTTTTGGGGCCCCAAATAGTGGTGAGGGAGGAGGTGTGGGCACAAGTGCAGATGCTGGGGGAGAAAGGTCCATAATTCTCTGCCCGGGTGAGAGGTGTATTGATTTACCCAATTCTGAATGGGTTGAGGGGTGGGGGGGGAGTTCAGTTGATGTGGAGAATGTTGTTACTGAACAGTACCCCACCAGATAGTTACATGTTTTGTTCACAGGGATTGGGCAATATAACCAGCCCCAATGAATCTTGGAATTGCTACTGACATTCTCGAGGTCAATCCATGAAGATCGAATATTAGAGGCTTATCTTTATTGGATGGATCTGTCCTTCCATGAACGCCTTGAGGAAAGAAAGGATTTAGTGTCACTGGAGAGTGCAATGAGTGGCGGATATAAATACAGCCACGACCTTGGTTTAATTTTCAAACATGCGTCCCTTACTTTGCGAATTGAGATGGTAATGAGGTTTAACAGTGAATCAGAACTGAAATTGTGATGTTAGTCCAGGCCCTGGGAGCTATCGAGATGTCCCCATGAGAATCAGCCAGACACAAGTATCAAATGTGCTGGAGAAAAAGGACTCTGTTACTGGTGGTTATTGTCTGCAGGGACACATTCTATCACTCCTTAAATGTCTTATGTTGTCAGATATTAAATGAGGAGCTAATGTGCAAGTGCAGAACACCCCTACGAGACTGTAAAGATAAATCAAAGAAAAGTTTGCATTAGTCTGTGTCTTTCAAGAAACAAAGTAAGAATTCACATTTATATTCATAATTTCATTATGTCCCACAGCTCTCTCAAACGACAAAGTGCTTTTGAAGAAGCAGTGCTGTGATCTACAGAAACACAGCAGCCATTTTCACACAGCAACTTCCAGGGGCAAAGAGCAGCAGAAGCATTCAGCAACACAGGCAGATCTGGGAGAGCATCAATGGGAAGGATCCTTGAATTGAAGCGTTACGTCTGTTTATCTTCTCTCCACAGATGCTGCCTGGCCAGCTGAGTGTCTCCAGCATTTTCTGCTTGCATTTGGGTCTGTGGATTTTTACTTTCACAAGCAGTAATGAGGCAAACCGACAGAAAACAATTTCACTGACTTTGGCTAAGGGAGAAACGCTTGGCTGGAACTTGGGGGCGCCTGGCTTGTTTTCCTTTGAAAGAATGCTGTGGAATCCAAATGAGAGGGCAAACTCATCACACTTGTTTTGGTCCAAACAAAAGCACAGTGGACAATGTCGAAATGTGGAGTTAAATGAGAAGATCTGCAGTTGCTGGGATTGAATGCAATACACAAAGGTGCTGGAGAAACTCAGCAGGTCACGAAGCATCCATGGGAAGCAATATTTAGGAAGGAAGCAATATTTAGGAAGGCCTGAAACATTGCTTACCTTTTACTTCCCATGGATGCCACGTGCCCTGCTGAGTTTCTCCAGCACCTTTGTGCATTGCACGACACGAGCATCGGCAGATATTCTTCATTCCACCCTGCACTCAGCATCTTTCACCGGCTCCCATCAGAGAACAAGTACAGGAGTATCAGAGCCAGAACCACCAGGCTGAGGAATAGTTTCTTCCTACGGGCAGTGAGAATGCTGAACGATTAAAGGAACTGCTCCCACTCACCATCCGAGGCTCTCATTTGCACAAAACAATATTTTTTTCTAATAAAATACTTATCCGGCATGTGTATTACTTGTCTGTATGTGTGTTATGTCTGGTTGTGTGTCTGCCTGTTTTGATGGTTATTTCTTCAGGTTGAACTTGTACAATCAGATGACAATAAACTTGACTTATATTGGACGAGACAACATGGTACGTCCTTGGCAACAAAGCAAGGCACCCAGAATCAATGTATCCAGAGCATTCTTAGAACAGGAAAAGGTAAAAGGGAGGAGGGAGGGAGTTTATGCTCAAAGGAGAACCGGCTAAGGAGAACCAGGGCATTTTTATGGCTCTGGAAAGGAATTTGGAAAGTGCTAATTGAATAGCTGTTTCAAAAATCCGGAATTAAGGTGTTGGGAAGAGTTTACGTCCAGGGGCCACAACCTCAGAACAAAAGGTTATCCCTTTCGAATAGAGATAAAAAGAATTTTCTTCAACCAAAAAGTGGTGAATCTGTGGAATTCATTGTCACAGATGGCTATGGAAGCCAAGTAATTGAGTAGATTTAAAGCAGAAGATCAAAGGTTATAGGGAGAAGGCAAGGGAATGCGGCTGAGAGGAAAAATACATCAGCTGTGACTCGAATGGCGGAACAGACTCGATGGAATGAATGGCCAAATTCTGCTCCTACTTCTATGGTATTATTCTATGCTATAAGAATCCATGAATACAAGGGTCTATTGAAAGTGCTTGAATCGAGGTAAGATGGAGACATACCCACTCCCAAATCCCCAGGAAACACTCATGTAAAGAGGATTATATGATGGGGCATTTCGTGATTTCAAAATCATTAACTTCCAAACAACCTGTTTTATTGATAAGTCAGTTTGCAAGAAGCACTGCCATAAATTGGTTGCTGTGGTCAATATTTATTCAAAAGGATGAGATTATTAAAAGGAAAATGATTGCTTTCACTAAAGTACAGGCAGGCCTCTAGATTGGAGGAGTCTCACTCCTTGCTCAAGACAGGGTCTCATTCAACCAGCCAGTGTGCTGGGGAGACTCTGATTTAACAACTCTGGTTCAGGTTGATTGGAGTATGTATATTTGATCACAGCATGCATCTTCACAAACTACTCTGATTGCAGGCAGTAATATATGCACAAATAAGAACTTGTAAATAGGAGCTGATTACAAATTATCCGGATACGGATGTTATGTGATCATGGATTCCTGTTTCATGAAATGAACTTTTTGCATTCAGATATTCCTGCTCACAGTTCTCCGTTCAAGGGGGATTCACCACACTGACCTGGAAGAAACCTATGCTATTGTTTCAACAAGTACAGATTGGCCAATTATCTTCCATTGTCCCTGAGATGCTTTGATTGCAATTCCTCACATTCCTAACCCTAATGTCCTGTAAATGTAACCCTGGAATCTCAATTGCAATGCTTACAAACCTAGACTTATGCTCCTTGAGGTCACTGGATTCAAGATGACTGGGTTGAGATTGGTAGGGCTGTGAAAGGACTAAGGTGAAGTAAGAGATCCTTAATACGAGAGACAGGCCTTTCAGTCTAGAATTTGTGGAAGACTTCTGCATGCAGAGATGGTGGAACCATAGAATGTTACAGCATGGAAACAGGCCCTTCTAGTCTGTGCTGAACCATTTTTTTTTGCTTAGTCCCACTGACCTTCACCCAGTCCGTAGCCCTCAGTACATCTCCCATCCATGTACCTGTCCAAATTCTACTTAAATGTTAAAATTCACCACTTCAGCTGGCAGCTCGTTCCACACTCCCATCACTCTCTGTGCGAAGAAGTTCCCCTTAAACTTTACCCCTTTCACTCTTAAGCCTATCTACATTTACTCTATCTGTCCCCCTCATAATTTTAAATACCTCCATCAAATCACCCCTCATTCTTATCTGCTCCAGGGAATAAAAGTTGTAGTATTAATATGCATTGACATTTTAAATTGTCTTACAATTCTAAATTTTTGGCCTTGCATTCAAATCCCATCATATCATTCAGGTTCTCTTTCAATAATCTCCATCAGTCCCTCAAACCCTGCAGGTCAACTATCTTCACATCCCAACTCTTGTGCCTTCAGCCATTCCAGTCCACAAACTCCTCCATTCTTGTTTGCCCCCCGGGAAGAAAATCCTGACAACTCTTCTCTCCTTCAATTAAATGGTGGCTCAATACAAAGTTTTGTTTGAACATTCCTCCACCCCCCTGCCCCCCCACCACTGTGAAATCCTGTGTTGTGCTGTCATGTTAAAGGTAGTGTAAGAAGTCAAAGCTTTGCCTTTGTAGTAGTAACATCAGAAATGTAGAAGTTTTGTAGAAATGTAGAGGGGCTAATTCGCCTAAATTTCTATTAAATAAATTGAATGATAAATGAATGATCAGGCTCTTGAACCTCCCTGTTATTTGAATAATAGACTGCTCCAACACTTCGAAAGGACTGTCTCCACTATTGCAAAGTCATCTTTTTCCTTGCATGAGGATAACTGAATATTTAATGTCCATATTTTGTATTGTTATCTTTTTAATTCAATCTATTACAGTCTTTTTTATGAAGAGTGTGTTCTTCAGCAGTGAATAAGAATTTTGGTACATGTGTGCATTGTATAATGACTTAGATGAGGGAATAGAAAGCAACATCTCCAAGTTTGCAGATGACACAAAGCTGGGTGAAAGGGTTAGCTGTGTAGAGGATGCAGGGTGACTTGGACAAGTTAGGTGAGTAGGCCAATGGATGGCAGATGCAATATAATGTGGATAAATGTGAGGTTATCCACTTTGGAGGCAAGAACAGGAGAGAAGATTATTACCTAAATGGTGTCCGATTAGGAAAAGGAGAGATGCAACGAGACCTGGGTGTCACTGTGCACCAGTCATTGAAAGTGGGCATGCAGGTACAGCAGGCAGTGAGGAAAGCGAATGGTATGTTGGCATTCACAGCAAGCGGATTCGACTACAGGAGTAGCGAAGATCTACCGCAGCCGCATAGGGCCTTAGTGAGATCACACCTAGAATATTGTGTACAGTTTTGGTCTCCTTATCTGAGGAATGACATCCTGGCCATAGAGGGAGTGAAAAGAAGGTTCACTAGATTGATACCAGGGATAGCTGAACTTACATATGAAGAAAGGCTGGATCGACTAGGCTTATACTCACTGAAATTTAGAAGATTGAGGGGGGATCTTATAGAAAAGTATAAAATTCTTAAGGCTAGATGCAGGAAGCTTGTTCCCATTGTTGGGGAAAACTAGAACCAGGGGTCACAGTTTAAGGATAAGGAGGAAGTCTTTTAAGACTGAGAACTTTTTTTTTCACTCAGAGAGTGATGAATCTGTGCAATTCTTTGCCACAGGAAGTAATTGAAGCCGGTTCCTTATCTATATTTAAGAGGAAGTTAGATTTGACCCTTGTGGCTAAGGGGATCAGTGGGTACGTGGAGAAGGCAGGTACTGGGGACTGAGTAGACGATCAGCCGTGATCAAAATGAATGGTGGTGTAGGCTCAAAGGGCCAAATGGCCAACTCCTGCACTTATTTTCTATGTTTCTATAACATGTTTAACAATAATTGTCATTACCAATTTTGAATTTTCAATTAATTTGGTCTCACAGTGTGGGACATTAGTTCAGCTACTTGAGATGTTTTTCTGCTTGCCAGGCATATTACACTGGCTATCGTTCATCTGGTGAATCCAGACTGGTTTAATCATGGAGTCAGAGAAGTTGACAGCATGGAAAGAGGCCATTCAGCCCATCACATCCATGCTGACCAGTGGGAACCCATCCGTATTAACCTCCATCTTTCAGCACTTGGCCCACAGCCTTCAATGCCTGCCCTATTTGAGTGCTAATTCCACCACTCTGTCAGGTGGTATTTAACAGGTACTCACCACTCCTTGGATGAAAAATGTTTCTCTCAGATCCCCTCAAAATCTCTTCCTCATCATCCTCAACCTATGTCCCCTGGTTTTATCTGCCTTTCATGTGGGGAATACCTTCCTGCGGGCTGTTCTATCTGTACCCCTCATTGTTTGATACACCTCAATCATCCACCCCTTAAACCCCGCCACTCCAGGGAGATTAGACCCATTCAATCCACGCTCTCTTTGTGACTGGCAATATCCCAGTGAATCTCCTCTGCACCTTCTCCACTGATTCATGCCTGTCATAAGCTGGGCATGGGGGTCGTTTCCATCCTGTGGGACTCCTTGCTGTACTGTGGTTGCCAGAACTGCAGGTGTCTACACTAGTCCAAGTCAGCATAGATTTATGAAAGGGTTAAAAAATCTTTGAGTGTTTTCTGAGGACAAAACCAGTGGAGTGCACAACAGTGAACTAGTTGATATGGTGTGTTACGGACCCTGGACAATTTTATTTTTGGACCAGGGACAAGACTGAACCAACAGCATGAGAGAGAGGATTGTGTGCTGCTGTGAAGTGCTGAGATAGCGCTGGGAAAGCTGACAGCTGTCAGAAGTGCGAGAGCCACACGCTGGAAGCCAGAGCGCGCCCGCTGTTGTCAACCTCTCTCCACCAATCGGGAGAGTTGAAGGCAATGTGCTGGGGCAGTTGAAAAGCCCAGCGCACTGAGTTTTGAACAGGCTGGTCAGCTAGTCGGAGGGCAGTCAGAAGGTCGGTCTGTGTGTGTTCACCTGACAGCTTCAGCAAACAAGAGGCTGAGTTGTGTCATTCATGGGTGCTAGTGCTGCCGTCCGTAACTGCTTGTCAGTGGGCTCACCCGGTAGTTTCAATGGGAGAAAGAAGTCTGAGCTACTTTGACCACGGGTGCTAGCACTGTTGTCCTGACAGCAGTTTGTGCCACTCTGATTCCCAGAGTGTGTGTGTGTGTGTGTGTGTGTGTGTGTGTGTGTGTGTGTGTTTGTCCATGTCCAACCTGGGCTTCCCCAGTCCCCTTCCAAGAGGAGAACCTTGTGTGACAGGAGTCACTTGACAACCCAAGACAGGGTGTTTAGAGGGGAAGACGTGTGTGACAGAAGGCCACTTGTTGACTCTAAGGTGGGCTTCAAAGGTGTGAACTTCATGTAGTGACTAGGAGGTCACGGTGAAAATTCCCGTGTGAAGAAATTAAAGGTGTCATTGCCACATTCGAAACTCAGGAAAGTCGTTAAGTCTACAGTGATCAGTAATCACAGCCATCTGTCTCCATGCCCAACTAAAGACCCGTGTGCAATAAACTAAGAATCCCAAGACTGGAGACCAGATTCTGGGAACTGTTCTTTTTTGACTGTCGGACTTGATGTGACTGACTTCAGGTTTTGTTTTGGGAGTTTTCCTTTGTGGCTTTTTGGGCTTGGACTGTAATGGTCTGGGATTTTTTTCCACATACACCTGTTCTTTTTTTTTTCACATATACCTGTTGTTAATGTAGTGTGGCCATAAAGGCTTATGTTTGGGTGTTAAATTTATTGAGGTAATTCTATTATTGATAATTTGTTAATAAATATTGTATAAAACTTAACGTGTCTCAATTGTTGCTGGTGCGGTGAAACAGGTGCATTTGGACTTTAAAAATGCTTTTGATAAGGTGAAGTGCAAGAGATTGGTGGGCAACATGAGAGAACGTGACATAGGAGATGTACTGACGTGGATAGGAAACTGGCTGGCATGCGGGAAGGAGAAAGTGGAGATAAATGGTCCCTTTCAGGGACGGTTACTGGTAGGGTATGACAGGGTTCAGTGCTGGACCCATCTATTTACAATATATATATTAAGGATCTAGAACAGATGAAGGGGTTTGAATGCATTATCTCTACGTTTGCAGCTGACACTTAGCTGGGTGGCAGTATGAGCTGTGAGGAAGATTCCAAGAGGCTGCAGGGTGGCTTGGACAGATTGGGAGAGTGGGCAAATGTATAGCAGATGCAGTCTAATGAAGATAAATGTGAAGTTCTCCACTTTGGTGGCAATAATAGGAAGCAGATAGTTAGCTGAATGGTTAGAAGTTAAGGAAAGGAGAAGAGGAAAAATTTGAAATGCAGATCACCAAACTGTGTGTTGGTCTTTCTAGTGAGAGGCTCTGAATATAGAAGCAGGAGGTCTCACTACAATTGGATAGCATGTTGATGAATCCAAACCAAGATTGTGTAGTTTTGGTCTCCTCAACTAAGAATGGGCATTTTTATTATTGAAGGCTGGAGTGAAGGTTCACTAGACTGGTTCCTGGGATGGAGTACTTACTTATGAAGAAAGAGGAGATAGACCATGATTATTTTCATTGCAATTTAGAAGAATGAAAGGGAGCTTATTGAGAGATTTAAAATTCTGACAGAACTGGACAGATTAGATGTTGGGGAAGTCCAGAACAAGGGATCACAGTCGATAAGAAAGGGGGAAGCCATTTGGGACGGAGGTGAGGAGAAACCTCTTCAGTTAGCAAGCTGTGAACTTGTGGAACACCCTGCCACAGATGTTTGTTGAGGCTGGATCATTCGATATATTCAGGGGAGAATTCAGTAGATGTCGACCTTCCTGACAAGGGATCAAGGGGAATGGAGAGAAAGCAGGAATAGGATACTGACATCACATGATCATCCATGATTGTATTGAATAGTTTGAAGGGCTGAATGGCCTTCTGCTCCTATTTTGTATGGTTGTATGGAGCTTTAAACTTGGTGCCATATAAAATCATTTCTGCTTTTGGAGGGAATAGATTGTGATTGGGACAAATTGGTAAGCATGGACCTCACGACAATGAATAAAATGCAAGCTTTAGTTATTCAGGTCATCCTGATTTGTTCCCAACAACTGATCAAATTGTAGAGAAAGTCAGATATCACTCAAGATAGTACCAAGGCTGTTTAAAGTTTAAATTAAATGATCTGTGAGATGTGAAGTGTACAAAAACTCAGGAGCAGATGGAGAGGGATTGGATTGACCCAGATAGCAGTGGAAGGAAGGCAGTGCCAACAAGAAGCAGAATAATGCAGTCTGGTGATAAAGGTGGGAGAGGCATGGGAGAGACCACCAGCCATCTCCATGGAGGGACGCGGGTGGGAGAACAGGAGTATGAGGATATAACGGAAGAGCACAGAGTTCTACTGCTGCCTGACCTACTGAGTTCCTCCAGCAATTCGGTGTGCTCAAGATTCTAGCACCTTATGTCTCTCTGGTAAATCCTCTTGGTTGAGGGAAGGGAAGTTGAGGCTGGAAGACTGGTCCAACTACAAAAAGTAAGAGAGAGGGAGATCAGTTCCATTATTGAGGCGCGAGGGGCTTGCGACATTCCCTTGGGTAGTGTAGTACTTACGATGAGTCTGAGACCTGGGCTACCTGCACCAACCATCCCAGGGGACTGGGGAGATACAACCAACAGCTAAATCTTCCAACCTTACCAGTGCCCTTTCCCAGGCATAACCCCAGCACTGCCCTCGTTGTGCTCGCTGGCTCCTTTAGACAGTCTGCTTGGTTCCTAAAGTAGACAGTCTACCCTAAAACTCTGTCATAGGAGAAGATTACCAGGCAGAGTGGAGGGAAACAAACTTAAGGATGTGGTCAATGCAACATCCCCACTGACACCTGGCTCCTGGAAGCTGAAGACAGGGGAGTATTCATGAAGCTCGAGTTCCTGGATCAGGATCACAACTGTGGAAGGAGTCTGTCATCTCACAAACTTTCTCCCTAGCTCATCATATACCTCCAACCCCTGATGTGGAAGAACCTGGTTTTCCTATGATGGCCTCATCAGCCACCTCGGAACCAAAACACCCGAGGGAGCAGGTTATCCTTGATTCCGAGGAGCTGCCCAGAGAGGAGATGTAATAAGATGGTGAATCTGAGCAATCTATGCTTTGAAGGCTCAGGGTGGTGGCTATTCATAGCCAGTGATAGAAACCGATCTGAGAAAACTGGTGTAGGAAATGCCCCGGATGATTTAAAGCTCAACCAGTTCATCGAAATCATAGAAATGCTTCAGTAGTTTTCTGTACAACCTCTCAATCTCTGGAGAGCCCATTGACAGGTAGTCCAGTAGTGCTTGTGTCGTGGCCGTCCAATCATGGGATCAGTGATCAAGTATTCAACAAATTCAACAAAGGGCAATTGATTTCTGACTGTGAACACAAGCAATGCATGGTACAGTTGAAAGCTGGTAAGCAGTTTTCTGAGAGTGGGCAACTGGAGGGGGGGAGTGTGTGTGTGAGAGAGAGAGAGAGAGAGAGAGAAGAGGGGAGGGGAGAGAGAGGAGGGGAGGGGAGAGAGAGGAGGGGAGGGGAGAGAGGAGGGGAGGGGAGGGGAGAGAGAGGAGGGGAGGGGAGAGAGAGGAGGGGAGGGGAGAGAGGAGGAGAGGGGAGAGAGAGAGGAGGGGAGGGGAGAGAAGGTTTGGAACAATGAGGGAGAATGAGACATAGAAATGGTGGGACACTTGTTGACTATGCAACATCTGCTAGGTCTGATCTACTGACAGAAAATAAATTATTCACAGTGGCTTTCAAAGCCTTGGGATATCCAAGTGCATGGACCTTTTTTGCTGACCTCAAAATTCATTGTCAGCTCATTGCTGCTGGTTCTATGTCCTCGAATTCCCACCCCAACATTACTGCAGGAGGTGAGCTGGGTTATAAAGGTAGCTCTTCAGGACTCAGGGGCCTGAGCAATAGCAGCGAAGTTCAGCAGGCTTTATTCCTTGGAGCACATGAGGATGAAGGGTGATCTCATGGAGGTGTACAAAATCAGGAATAGATCAGGGAGTCTTTTGACCAGAGTAGGGGTATTGGTAACCAGAGGACATGGGTTTAAGGTGAGGGAGGAAAGATTTAACAGGAACCTGAGGATAACTTTGTTACACAGAGGGTGGTGGTGTATGGAATAGGCTGCCAGAGGAGGTGGACACTTTTCAGTGAGGACACGCTGGGCTTGTGAATCTGTTTCAGTGCTTTGGGTCTCTGTCACTCTGGGTCCATGAGCTCAAGCAGGGCATGAGAAAGGTCAATAAGGATCACGAAACATCGTTGAGCATGATTAAAGAGACTCACATTGAGCTAGAAAATTCCAATATCGGACTCAATAGTTTAGATGCAGGAACAATATTCCCAATGCTTGGGAACAAGAGGTCAAGAGCACGAGGGCTAAGACGTTGAGGACTGAGATGAGGTGAAATGCGCAGAGTTGTGAACTTGTAGAACACCCTGTTGAGGCCCGTCCTTTAGATATATCCAGAAAGGAGTTAACAAGCTAAAGGGAGGACTGGAGGGAAAGCAGGAATAGGGTCACGTGATCAACAGCGATCGTGATGAATGGTGCTGCAGGCTTGTTGGGCCTTCCTCAGCACCTATTTGTTAATTCTATTTATTATTTTAACCCATGACTCCATAACGAAGGGTAAGGTATGTGGTGAGTGTGAAGACAAAGTGCAGAGAGAGAGATGCTGGCTTTTGCATTCTATCCTTGCAGTGGTTGGAATAGACATGAGGCAGTGAGCTTGTGACATTTCCCCAGTGTTTTGGTGCAAGTTAGTGCGTAAAAAAATACACTCACAATGCAAAATAATTAGACATCACATGAAGGTATAATGTCTTTAATAAAATAGATCGTAAAGAAGATAAAAAAGAATACAGTAAAAGCCACAGGGGAAGATAAAATCCCAGGTATAGAACTGAAAATGTCCAAGAACAGCTGTCTGTAAGCAAACTGTTCCAGTACAATCACAACATTGGCATCTAACCCGACTATGTGGAAAATTGCCCAGGTGCATTCTGTTCACACGAAACAGGACAAAGCTAATCCAGCTAATTGCTGCCTCATCAGTCTCAAGCATGAGGAAAGTGTCGTCAGCAGGGCCATCACGCTGCAGTTCCTCACGGGAACTTGCTGGCTGATGCCACGTCGGCATATCGTCAGAGATACTCAGCTCCCAGCCCCGGCCACAGAGTTGGCCCAAGCACGGACCAAGGAGCTGACTTTTGCAGGTGAGTGAGAGTCAAGGCAGTGTTTGATCAAGGAGCCCCAAAGTGTTGACTTTGATGGGATCTGAGATGGATATTCACCACTCATTGCTAAACTCAGCTTTCAGTCTGTGAGACTCACTGTGACCTCAGTGAGAAATTGTTCAAAGTTCAAAGATGCTTAGTTTCAAAAAGTTTAAACCTCTGACTAGTTATGTTTGCGCATCCTTCCGGATGAGGTGGTTGTCATTTAAGAGAAGGCTGGATGAGTGCATGAATGTGAGGGGATTGGAGGGTTATTGACAGGGAGCAGGTAGGTGGGACTAGAGGAGCTCACTTAAATCAGTGCAGACTAGAGGGGCTGAGATGGCCTGTTTCCGTACTGTAATTGCAATATGGTTATATGGTTATATCAGCGTTCACCTTATCCGGAAAAACTGTAGTGTTCAGTTAACCCATGTAAACACTCAAGTCAAGGTTAAGGGACCCTTATTGCCATATTCATCAAATGTGTTTACTTTTGTTTGCCTGTGTAAAGTCACCCCGCGAAGAAGAGAAAGAGAAGCAAGAGAGAGTTCCTTTCAGAGACACCAAGTGTCCATTCACTGGATTTGGCCCATGAAGTCACAAGCAACACATCAAGATGATGTTGTCTAGCTCGACAAAAACAAATATCAGGAGAAAAATGAGAAGGCAGGAAGGATTAACAGGGAGTCACCGAAGGACATGCAGATGAAGACCACAAACTTGCTCCTTGCGATGGGCAACTTGTTCACCAGTCCCTCATTGGTATGTTTCTCTGGTTTGGAAGAATTGCACTTGTATTTTGAAAATCTTTCATAAAGTTTTTATCTCTGATGGAATTTACTACTCAGAATAAAATGTGCTTCACTTTAAACAAAATAAATGTGTTTTCAGTTTTTTTTTTAGCCTGGGTTGGGAAGGGGATCCACCATTCAAAATAGAGTTTATTGACAGTCAAGCCCCTTCAGAAAAGAGACTTAAGAGATTGAGTGAATTAGTCCTTGAAATATAGACTGATATAGTATAATGACCTGAAAGTGCGGTAACTGGGAGCACTGGCAGCAGATGGAGTCACTGTTATGACTTCAGGACCATAGAACGAGTGCACTCCCTATCATCACAGATCATGGCAGTGCCTGGGGTCAAGCTTAGCACCAAGGGAGAAGCTTGTGGTGGTTGGAGGTCAACCATCTCAGCCCCAGGACATCACTGCAGGAGCTCCATAGGGTAGTGCCCCAGGACCCACTACCTTCAGCGGCCTCATCAATGACCTTCCTTCCATCATGGAAGATTGCATAAGGCCCAACTCCATTTGCAAATGCTGCAGGTCGCACAGGCATACGGCAAGAACAAGGCAGCATTCAAACCTCAAAGATGCCAGGCAATGACAATCTCCAACAACCATCTCCCTTGATGTTCAACGGCATTAGCATTGCTGAGGCCTCCACCATCAACAACCTTTGATCAGAAACTCAATGGCACCAGCCACAAAAATACTGTGTTTTGAATGGACATCCTGCAATTAGTGCATCCTGTCTCGACTCCCTCAGGCTTTTCAATCATCTCCAAAGAATACTCATGGAATATCCAAGCCAGCCAGGTCAAAACGCCTTATTGCCACCCTAAACATTCATTCTGAAATACAATGTAGTGTGAAACATCTACTTGCCCAGGTTACACCTTACAGTGCATCCCAGACCAATGACCTATGCAGCCAAGACACTTGCAGGCTCCCCTTTAAAGCTTGATTTGGAAATACAATGTCGTCATCTCCCCCACCCCTCCTTTATCACTGTGGGATCAGCCCGACCAGAAGGATGGCAATGACTGAGGAAGGAGGCCTTCACAGGCATTTGGAGACTTGGATGGGAGAAAAAGTCAAGGGATGCAGGCCTAATGTGGGCCAGTGGGATTCATGGTCAGCATGGATGGGATGGGCTGAATGGCTGACTTGTGTACCTTATGATTCTATGATTCCAGGAAATGGTGGCCCTTGCCAATGGTCCCGACATCTCAAAAGATGAATGTGAAGTAAGCTTTGATAAATTAGAACCTCCGACAGGCGTTTGAGCAAAGGAAATATAATTAATGTTCTGATATGTTACACCATTTGGCCCATCAGTCTGCTACCCCAAAAAGAGCAATCCCATCATTCCCATTCTCCCACTTGTAACCTATTCTCTCCCACATTCCCAAAAACTCCCACCGATCCTCTTGCACTCCCTCACCCTACACCAAGAACAAATTAGAGTGGTCGATTGATATGCCAACAGTACTATCCATCTGCCAGTCCTGTCAGCTATCCCCTGTCCCATCCGTGGATGAGTCTAATGCTCCTACATCAGTTATATTAGAACCAATGCTTCAAATCTGCCAAATGCTTGTTGAATCTCCTTGTTTATATTCTTGAACAGAAGGCAATCTATATTTCAAATCCATCTCTTCGTTCAAACCATTAATGATTTTATTGGGAAGCTGGAGAGATGTTGCTCCCATTATTTGGACCAGAAGCATGATCTAACATGCCTTTCAGGAATCTTATCCGTAATCAATTAAAACTGACAGTCAATCTGCTGCCATCATCAGATTCCTTGGACAACCAACTCACAACCGCCCCCCCACTCCCTCCCCCCATGCCTGCCAATCATTTGAACTATGCTCCCTGAATCCTGTCTTAATTGTCCCTTCTTTCCTGATCCAATCAGATTAGTTCTGGATGAGGGACTGTGAAAGATCTTGACACAGTTACCTTGTGATCCCGGGGAATAGCCAATTCCCCCCACAATGGGCGGATGTTATGGACCATCCTCTTCCCCACTGCCTCCCCACTTCCTTTCCCCCCCCTCCCTCACCACCCGACCGTGTTCGTCCTGCTGTGCTAAAAACACAGGGAAATGCTAGAGGAACTCAGCCAATCTTTCAGCATCCGTAGGATTTGACAATGATATATTGGCGACGTTTCGGGCCTGCGCCCTTCTTCTACTTAGTCCTTGAAGAAGAGGCTCAGGATCGAAGTGTCGGCAATACATTTAGCCTTTCTTCTTGTCAGTGAATGGTGTCTTCCCCCGCGTGGTCACCTCACTGTCTCCGAAAACTGATCCTTGGCCCTCTCCGATGACTTCATCTACAATCTTCTCCTTGGCTTCATCATCTGAAATTAATTCATAATTTCCTGCTCAAACCCTGGTCCTGTTCATCAGCCTATCCCTTAACTTCTGCCCTGTTTCTGAGGCTTTAGACTGTTGGTGAGACAACAGGAGTCCCCTCTAACTCAACATTTTCTCGACAGAGACACAAAAGCCCACAGATGCTGGAATCTCGGGCCTGACTCAGTGGGTCGGGCAGCATCTACAGACAGCAATGTACAGGTAACACGAGGTCTGGACCCTTTTTTGATACTTGCCCCTACCTAAAGCCTGTTTCTCTCCACGGATGCTGCCCAGCGTGCTGTGACCCTTCACCTTCTTCCTGTTTGTATAGGCAATATTGAGGCCCCCCCCCAATCACAGGATGTGTTCCCCAGCCTCCACCTCCAATCTTCTCCCTGGCAACTGTCAGTGGCCAAGATAGACAATGGGAATGGAGCTAGTGGTCACACTGAGCTGAGTTGAGCTGCATACTGCATCTTTGTTTCACTTTTGCCTCCCCACCCATCTCCTGCTTCAACTCACTGGTTTCCACCAATGGCTTCTTTCACTCCCTTCAGATTTCATTGTTCCAATCACTTCCATTCAAAGCCCAGCTCTTATATCCTCACCAGCCCTGGACAACGTGCACACATCAAAGGCAGAAGGCGCATCCCTCTAAGATACTCCCTCTCTCAGTGTCTGAAGCCTCCTCCAGCTACATCTCCCCCTCTGAACTCACTCATCTGATCTTCCTGCTCCTGGCATTTCCTTCCCGAAGGTCTGCTTCCTCCTCAAAGGCACCTGAAGACCTCGCTCCATCTGCTCCATCTTGCTATCGTGTGCTTCGCTGCCAATGTTTGCTGAACAAATCTCCCACAGGACATTTTATTCCTCTGGTGGCACACTCTCAATAAGAGGTTGTTGTTGCTGACTGAGAACCAGGTGTGCGTCGGGGCCTTGGAATGCCCCCCTCAGAGGGCAGGTGGTATAACAGGACCACCCCGCCTTCAGGACATGGCAACTCTATGAGTCCAGCTCTGAGTGCATGCCTAGCGTGGGGGCTCGAGACAACATCTGGCCAATGCACCCACCAGCTGGCCACCTGACGAGCCCCGCCATGCGACTTCCTGGCACGTCGGGGAGGATGCCGGCAGCTGCATGCAGTGAAGGCAGCTTGGCTCCATGTCAGGATAGTGCCACGTGGGGGCCAAAGAGAAACACCGAGAGAGAGAGATGGAATTTGATAAAATCATCAGTCAGGAAAGATAATGAAAGGCTAACTAAAAAAAATAGCAGAGATTGCATCGGAGATCTACCCGATGAGAAAATAGTCATTTGCTTCAATGAAATCTCCAGCCATAGGCTTGTACATTTATAATAATGTTCATTACTAATAAAACACAAGGTTTCTTGTGTCGTTAACTTGACTATTCCATCCAAGTGTAGAGTTTAATAAGGCTTACATAAATGGTTTATTAATAAAGTACACTCTATGCATTTAACAGCCCTATGATGGAAATGACACCACCATGATTTAATGGAGCAATGCACAGCTACAGGTGGGAGTCACAGATCTGGGATGGGAAGGACTTTACCACATTCACTATTTCCAGCCTATTCCTCCCAACACACACACCCACCCCCAACCCCTCCCTGTCCTGAGAGAGTGCAGGCTGGCTTTGAAGAGCTCTATGTGTATCAGAACAGAGCAGCCGAGGTCAGAGCAGGAAGATCAGATCGTTGCTTGGTGAACTGCATTCTTGCCTCTGAGTGAAAAGGTTACAAGGCACGCATGAGTGTTGTACTCAAAAGTGTTGGAGAGACTCATGCAGCACCTTTGGCCCAGGGTCTGCAGACTTCCTTGTTTAACACACAATAGTCTTTTAGAGGAGACATTGCTTCAAGGCCTGTCTACGGTCTCAGCCAATGCTTGTCCTTGAAATAACATCAGTGGGACAGATTAACTGGTTGGTTTCACTGAATGTTGGCAACTGGTATCTAGATCCCTTCATCCTGACAATGACTTCACTTCATCTGCACAACTTGCTTTGGGAGAGGTAATGGTGCAGAACGATGTTTCAGAAATGTTATGGGCTTACTGTTAAACAGTGTTCAACAGCAGTTCATCCGAATGGGATAAATATTGCAGGCAGGCTCCAACCTCCCATATTCTGAACATATCTGAGAGAGGTGCTGCTTCAAGAAGGCAGCCAACATCATGAAGGGCCCCATCACCTTGGTCCCAACCTTTCTTCACTGCTACCATTAAGCAAAGGGTACAGAAGACCAGCACCTCTAGGTTCAGGAACACTTTCTTTCCAAAGGCAATTAGACTTTTGAACCTCCCCTTACTACTCTAGCATTTCAAAAAGATCTGCACTATTGAAACACCACTTTTTTTCTTGCATTATCTATTTATTTCCATCTATATTTTGTTTATTATTGTTTTCTGTACAACAATTTAATGTATAATATTGGATTTTTTTCCCCCACAAAATACCTATTTGGCTGCAATATATAAGAAACTCAATGCATATGTGCATTGTTCTTGTATGTTTAACAATAAATACATGTTCATTACCCAAGGGATATCTCCAGAGTCGCACTTTCCATCTGCAGTTGTAAAATTCCTGAGAGCGTACAGGTCTGAAACAGACAGCTTCCTTCTGTCTTCCCCACCCACATAAGCCTCCCCTCGTCCTCCATTTAACTCCATCTGCATCTTCTTTTCTTCCTTGCATGGGTGACCCACATCCCTCTGAATGAACCTCAGCTGCTCCCTGTTCCACATCCAACCATCTGCTTTGCAAAGGCATCTTTCCTGAATTAATCTGCAACTGCCCCTAACCTTCAGTGCCTTCCATATTTTCTCCCCAACAGTCTTAATAAATTCTGCCATTTTTTTGGGAAGTTTCCTCACCAGTCAGCCTTAATATTCTTGAGAATTGTTTCTGGAGAGGCATCAGGAACAACTCCTTGTGAATTATAATCCCAATCCTGGACTCCTGGGCCAAATCCCAGGATCATTCAATGAACTAACTTTTTTAATGTTTTAAATTATTCAAAGCTTGAAAGATCTGTTCATTGATGGATATTTTGCATCATTTGAACAGATTACTGCTAAATTTAATTCAGTTCTTTAGGTATTTGCAAGTCCGGCATTTTCTTGAATCACAGGTTTCTAATTTCCCAAGAGAGTCCAAATCAAATTTTGTAGATGAGTTTTTTTTTAGTTTAATGCCTTCTTATAAAGGTTTAATATCTATTATTTATGATAAATTGTTATGTTTAAATCAGACTTTGTTTATTAAAATCAAAAATGCTCGGGCCAGGATTTAAATTTGACTATATTGGACATGAATTGGGACACAATTCTTAATTTGGTTAATAGCTCTTCGTTATGTACTCGACATTGTCTACTACAATTCAAAGTGGTACACAGAACACATTTGTCCAAGGCCAAATTGTCTTGTTTTTATTGCAATATGAGTCCCTGGTGTGACAGGTGTAAGAACGGAGAAACGTCATGAATTCATAAGTTCTGGATTTGTCCTCATCTAGAAAAATGGTGGAGAGAGGCTTTCCATACTTTATCAAAAAATTTCAATATAGATTTAACACCAAATACTTTGGTGGCTCTCTTTGGTACAACAAGATGGACTGATTCTTCTTTATCTCTGGCTCAGAGTCGTGCCATTTGTTTTGCCTCTCTTTTGGCGAGATGAGCGATTTTACTGAAATGGAAGGAGGCTGTCCCACCTACTCATGATCAGTGGTTGTGAGACATCATGTCCTGTTTGAGCATGGAAAAGGTTTGTTATTCAATTAATAATTCAGATATAAGACATAAGATTCCAAATGCTATGAGGGTCATTTATGATTCATTACCTTACATTATAATTTTACTCCAATGTAATTAAATTGTCCAACTCGTATCTTTTCCACGTTCCTTATATATATATTTTTTTTTTACCTTCATTTTTCTTTTAATACCAGCCATATAGAGTATCTGGCAACATGGTTAGATAAGGGGTTTGAGTTTTTATTCTTCTTTTCTCTTTTTTTAATATTATTAGAGTTTTTCCCCAAAAAAGTATATACTATCTAGAGTATGAATTATGGATATGATTTACAATTTATGTATGTTAGTGATTATACAGAATCTTATTTTGTTCGTGTAACTGTCCATACTATCTTATTGAATTGTACCTTTTTGATAGTATAAGTTCTTTATTAACATCAATACAAATATTTTAAAAGGAAAAAAAAAAGAAAAATTTAGACATACAGTATAATAGCAGGTCCATGAGCCCGTACCTCCAAAATACCTCAATTAACCTATAGCCCCAATATGTTTTGAAAGGTGAGTCTGGAGGAAAACCCACACAGGCAATAGGGAGAACATGCAAACTCCTTAAAGGCAGTGCTGGATTCGTACCCTTGTCTCTGGCATTGTAATACTGTTGCACTAACCATGCCGCCCCTTATGATTGGCTGCCTTGGCACAAGTGAGTGAATGGACCTAGAAATTTTCCATCTGTTGTGAATGGTTTCAAATGGAACTGTGTGGAGACCAGGAGGAATTTGGGATATCTGACTTATTCCTTAATCCTTGGTAGTCTTTGTGAGGCATTACAATCATGAAGGGATTCTCAGTCTCTTGCTCTAAGCAAGATTGAGTGTCTTTTCTGTACAGTCTATAGCTTGTAAATGGCAATGGGACTTGAATATCACATTCAAGGTTCCTTTATTGTCATGAACATAACACACAAAATTTGTTAACTTTTGTTTCCGTGAACACTGCGGCCCCAAGGCTGCCAATGGCATGGATCTTGAAGCCAACATCCTGATAAAGAACTGTACAACATCTCAATGTATGGGGTCGAGTGGAAGGACAGAGGCAAGGGAACTGGAAAACACTTTTGAAGAGCTAGCAAATGTGTGATGGGACCTATGATTGTCCTCTGTACTATTAGATTGTGAGGAAGGTAAATTGGATGGCATTCGCATGAGATGGGATTTGGGGAAGAGAGCTCAATGGTCAGGGAAAGAGCCTCGAAGATCTGGACCAGGAATGTAATAACCCAATATCCATTGTGAATAGATCAAGGGCAACATCTCACTAACATCTCTGAGACACTGCATTGCATTCACATCCTTCACCTCGCAACAATAATCATGTCTTGGAGCTCACACTCATTTACCCCATCATACTGTTTTCCACTTACAGTAGTCACCCCAACCTCTGTCATTGGTTAATAGTGCACAGACCTCACCCAAGTGCACGTGGAGACTGAGCGACAAGACATCGTTGACTCTTACACTGAAGTAAGGGTGGGCTTACGCACAATATCCAGAGGCCGAAAGTCGCCTGTCAACTTTTTCCTGCTAAACAACGCAGGCCCGATAAACAGAAAGCACAGTGAGACTCTAGAAAACAGGGCTCATGACATCGTGATGATCAAAGACCTTCACTGTTGCTTCCAGAGGACCTCTGAGGAAAGAAGTCCACGAGGTAGCATTGATCTCTGGTTTCACCTATCGTTGGAGATCTGGGCCACCAAAAGGAGGCTTTTCCGATCTTTTCTGGAGCTCTCACTAAGCCGTCTCCAAAATATGCACCAAATCCTCATCATAAAGCCCCATCCGCACCCCCCCCCCCCCTCACCCTGGTCATAACCTCTTCCCACAGCTCCCTTTGGGTAGAAGGTACTGAAGCCTGAAGACCAACACCTCCAGGTTCAAGAACCATCTCTTTCTAACAGCAATCAAACCTCCCCTTGTTACACGAATCAGGATCTGCTCTGATACCATAAGAGGACTGACTGCTTGATTGCTCAGCCACATTTCTTTATGCTGGAATAACTACAAATATTTATTATCTATCTTTTTTCTGCACTTATTGTCTCTTTCTAATTAAATCAAGTATATCCTTGCAGTTTTTTTTAGTTGCTTTTATAGATGATATTTTTTTTACAAAGTTTAGCTACAGCAAGTAAGAATTTCAGTGCATATGCACATTGGGTGTTGTGTAGGACAATTATCACTGTAAAGGATAGTATAGACAGGAGGAACTGAATGGTCACAATTAACATTTAACATTTTACACAAGCACCTTCACAAGTCACAGCCCAGCAACAATTCAATACATTGGAAGAAATGAGGGAAGGTTTGTCACAGTCTGTTCCAGATCCAATACATTTGCAAAGACCTTGTGAATTTGTGAGGGGGAACCACTCTGACGGCAGGAGAGGAAGCAGCTTTTTGAAGCAGCTCTTGTGGCCAGCCGTTCTGTGGAATTCCGAGCAAAGGATGCTCTGGAAATGACTGGGCTTTTTAGGTGGATGACCTGTGCCAGGAGGTGTCTTTTGGGAAGCCAAGTGCTTCATTTTGAGTGTGACTAACAGTGAAGGTCACTTGGAGAGACCAGGGTCTTGGAAACTATGTGGGGGCCACCCAGTTCGAGTGTTGCCTACAAAAGGACCAGGAGTGTTGTGATCACAGCTCGTGTGGATGGAAACTTCTTCAAGGACAACGCAAGGAGAATTCATGAGTCTGTAGCAGCCACAACTCCAGTCTTCTCATCAGTTCAACATTAATTCTGGGCATCAAATATTTCAAAGGCCTACACTTCAACGCTGACTTTAAAAGTCTGAACTTTGACTTTCTAGATTTTGGCCTGGACTGTAATGGTTTGGGTATATCACACACACACACACACACACACACACACACACACACACACACACACACACACACACACACACACACACACACACACACACACACACACACACACACACACACACACACACACACACACACATAGATTTAGTGTCAAGGATGGTTTAAAAGTTAAGACTATAAGAGTTAGAAATAAAATTAATATTTTAAAATTATACACTGTCTGGTTCATTGTCTATTGCTGCTCGTTACATGCGGTTCATAACACAATAAACTCACCTTCATGATCAAATGCAGTATCGGGTCTTATCCTGACAATAGAAGAAGCAAAGAACGGATTTGTCAGTATGGGAATGGGAGGGGAATTAAAATGGTTGGAAACAGGGGGCTGGGTGTCTCGGACTGGGGACCACTAAATTGACACCCTCTCTTAGGAATTCTCTATTAAGAGGGGTGTAAAGGCTCAAGCAGTACGTATATTCAAGACAGACAGGTAGATGCTCAGGCACTAAGGGAATTAAGAGATATTTCTTGTCAGTCTCTACAATCGAGAAGATCATAGAGGCTATGGAATTGAAGGAAATGAGATGCAATGTCTTGCATCGCATTCGTATTACCTGGAAGGAGATGTTGGTGGCCTTGGAATGCATTTGGGTAGACAAATCCCCCAAAGGAATAAAGAAGATTATTTTCTAAATGGAAGCAGAATTCAGAAAGTAGAGATCCAAAAGGACTTGGAAGTTCTAGTCCAAGATTCCCCAAAGGTTAACTTGCAAGTGGAGTCAAATGCAATATTAGCATTCATTTCAAAAGGACTTGAATAGAAAGGAAAGATGTAATGCTAAGGCTTTACAGGGTGGTCCTCAGACCACATTTGGTGCATTGTGAGCAGTACTGTGCACCATATCTAAGGAAGGATGTACTGACGTTGGAGAGGAGGTTACGGGAATGTGTGAGAAGTGTTTGATGCCTCTACGCCTGTAGTCACTGGAGATTAGTAGGATGGGGGAGGTGGGCGGGGGGGGGGGGGGGGGTGGTTGGAAACCTACTCTCATCCAAACCTACTGAATATTGAAAGAGTGGGATAGAGCAGACATGGGAAGATGTTTCCAGCAGTGGGAGACCAGAGGGCACAGCCTCAGAATAAAAGGATGTCCCCTTTGGAATATAGGGATGAGGAGAAGTTTCTTAAGCCAGAGGGCAGACAGCGCCAAGTTATTGGATAGATTCAAAACAGAGTTTGCCAGATTATTGATTTGTAAGGTCATGGGAGAAGGCAGGAGGTGGGGTTGAAAGGAAAAAAATACATCAGTTATGATTTGCAAGGTGGAGCAGTCCAGATAGCATAATTTTGTCCCTAAACCTTATGGCTTGGCTAAGTGCATCATGGTCCTTGTGGCAAGCTTTAGGAGAAATTGAAGAGATTATTTCTAATCACAGGTGAAGTTCCAGAAGAATAGAGAGTGGCTAATGTGTGGTTATTTATAAAGGGAAGCGAGGACAAATAGGAGAACTCATTCCGGTAGGTTTAACATCAGTCATGGTCTGGGTGGATGTTTGAGGGACAGGTTCTGCCAGCGTTTGAATCAACAGGGACTGATGAGAAGTAGTCAACATGGTTTTATGTGTGGGCAACAATGCCACACAGTTCTAAAAGAGTTTATTTTTAGAGATAATGAAGAGGATTAAAAGGGACTTTAGCAGGTTCCGAAAGGCAGGCTAGTGTGAAAGGTTCTATGGCTTTTCATTCAAGCTGAGTTGGCCAATTGGATTCCAAACGGGCTTGGTGAACAAATTCAGAACAGGGGTTCACACCGGAGCCATTGCTATTTGTCAATCCATATTAACCATATGGACGACAATCTCCCTAACTTGATGAGTTCATTCGCAGATGACACCAACATTGGTGGTGTAGCGGACAGAGAAGGAGGTTGTCTAAGCTTATAACAGGATCAGTTGAGAAGGTGGGTCAAGGAGAGGCAACTAGAATCGAACTCTGCCAAGTGTGAAGTGTTACCCTTTGGTGAATCTTGCATGGTGAATGGTAGGACCCTGTAGGATCTTGTGGGCTTCAGTTATAGGGAGAGGTCAGATTGGCTGAGACTTTATTCTCTGAAGCACAGGAGACTAGGGGGTGATGTATAAAATCACGTGTGGGCTGAGAGAATGGATAAAATGAATGCTCACTGTTTATTTCCCATGTAGATGATCCTAGAATTAGAGGGTATCTTTATCTTGAACAAGCTGCCAGAGCAGGCATAATTATAGTATTCAAATATTATTTGAACAAATATATGAATGGAATAGATGTGGACCAAATTCATCTGAATGGGAACTAGCCCAGAATGCCAACTTGGTTAGCACAGTTGAATGGGGCTGAAGGGCCTGTTCCCTACTGTCTGATTCTATATGATGCTCTTAGGAGAGAGATCAGCCATGATCTGACTGGACGATGGAACAAACACAAAGGGATCTATTTATTTTTTTAACCTCTTCCTCTTCCTTTTAGCAGTTGCTAAGAGGGGACTTGCCCTGCTCAGGTTCTGCAGGATATGGGAGACCACAGATCCTGAGAGCCAGGTTTTCAGACAGCAGAGTCACTGTATGAGCAGCCAGTGGCTTGCTTGGTCTGACTGCAGTAGGCCTCATGCTCTCACGGTGTCTATTTTGGTGTGTGTCTGTGTGTGTGTGTGTGTGTTGCAGCAATTTTCTGCCCAGCTGGAGAAGCCTTGCACCCATTAACCACCTCTTGTGGTTAAAATACCAAAGGGCTGCCATAGGATCAAGACTGTTCCTGGAGTTTGATGCCTGCATGATGCATGGTGCATGGTCACACACCAGCCAGGCATTGGATGTCTAGAATTTTTCCGTGAAAGCATGGCACGTACTGTGTATTGACCTCAAAATGCCAACAGTGCAATTCCAGCCATACTGGAGCTTGGGAAGCCAGTGCCCCGGCACAATCACGTCCTTCCTCCATCTGCCACTCGATGGCACGTGAGAAGGAGATGCATTGTGCTCTCTTAGAACATGGAGTATCTAGGACAATCCACATGCAACAGGGTAAGTAACTCAGCAATCACCCCGGGCCTTGCCGGAATGGAGCCCAATATAATGATGGCTATGGGGCCTAATCTTGAGAGCCGTGGGCAAAGCAGTCTTGGACCCATCCTGCGGTTGCTGATGCCTGGAACAGATGGCATGCTTCAGTGGGGATGTCCTCACTGGAATGCAGCTGCCGTACACAATGTTTCTTGCATTTACCTGAAGGCTCTGCGTAGATAAGCCCCATCTTTCCTCCTGCCATGAAGTCATACCCCTCCTTGGCCCCTTTCTTGCCACTTCCCTTTCTTTGACCATACCCTGCTCATTCTTCTTTCCACACTGAAGCCCATTCAGAATGGCCACAAAAAGTTGAGAAGCGATCGTTTTGGTAGGGGGACTGGTTTAACACTACCCCTTGGATGTGGCTTGGGGAACTGAGCTGAAGTAACAACTAATAGGAACCACTCAGCAATGGAACTGCTGGCAGATGTTAGTCACCTTATGTCATGGAGGGGGTGAGGTGGAGGACGGAGCCTTCAGCTGCAGGTCTTGTGGTCAGCAGTATGAGGTTAATGCAGGCCAAGAAGCTCCAATGTGGGAGTGTTGAGAGCAAAACAGTGCAGCAGTCCGCATCTGAGGAAACTGTAGAAACGGACGCAAGAGCAAGACATTTGGACGAGGAGCTTCGAGGCATACAGACCAATGCAGCCAAAAAAGACTGATCAGATGCCACACTGGTCAGAGTGGATTAGTTGGGCTGAAGGGCCAGTTCTATGCTGGCAAACTCTATGACCATCTGCTTGCTCCTCCAAGTGGTCTGCCTTTTGTAGCAGCCGGCATCGCTCACACTGCAGCTGTATGCCGATCAGAGCCAATTGACTAAACTGTGGCGTCCGAATTAGGATTACTCAGGTGACTGTTGTTGCTTCTTTACTACGTTCTTAAGCACAGAGAAAGGTTTCACCCCTCCTGCATAATGATTCTTGCAAAAATGATCTGCGGCAGTTCCGCAGAGTTCAATTGGAACTAAGTTTCGGAGGATTATGCAGAACGAAATGTCCTGTCCCATGCATAGACTGGACCAATTCACGGTCTTCAATTAGAACGATTGCAACTGACTGATACCCTTTCAATGTTGAAAGTCTTTCCTTGTCATGGTCTCTGAACATCTGCACAGCTGTGCACAGAAGCATTTAATTGAGTTTGCAATGTGGACCAATTTTCAGGGCTGTGCTTGCCTGGGAGCCACGTTGCTGTACATGGGTAATTTTTGCACTCCAGTAAGTGCATTAATTAAGGAATCTAAACAGCCACTTTACCCATTACATACACAATTATCCAGCTTGAGAACAACTCGCAAAATAAGAGCCCAGTCTTTAAACTAGGCATTCCATGCAAGATATGCATGTGGTAATAAGGACCTTTATAAGAACATGGAAGCATTTCTGCGGAAGCAGCATGCAAAATAAGAGCCAGGGACATGGAGTACAGTATTACAGCACAGAAGCAGGCCTTTTGGATCAACTCATCCATGTTGTCCCCCCCCAAGCTAGACCCATTTACCTGTGTTCAGCCCATAATCACTCTCAACATTACCTTTCCAAGTACCTCTCAAAATGCCTTATTAATGTTATCACTGTACCTGCCTCTACCCCTGGCAGCTCGTTTCAGGTATCCACCCCCTGCCCCCACCCCATGTGAAAACAGTGCCTTCCAGGTTTCCCTTCTCCCCTGTGCCCTCTAGTTTTATATTCCCCTATCCTTTGTGCCTGATGATTTTATACAGATCCTCATTTCGCCTCCTCTGTTCCAGAAAGAAAAGTTCCAGTCTATCCAGCATCTAATTGTAATTCAAGTCTCCCTGTCTCAGGAACATCCTTTCCTGCACGCTTTCCAGCTTATCTTTTCTCCCGCTAGTTAATTGGAACTGTGCGCAATGCTCTGCGTGGTCTCACCAACGTCCTGCACAGTTTGACGTGTCATCCCTGCTGCTCCGCTTCATGCCCTGATCGACGAAGTCAAGTGTGGCAAACACTTTGTTCACTGCCCTGTCGACCTGTGCCACCACTTTCATCGAACTACGTACCAGTGCCCCTTTCTCTCTCTGTCCTACATCACTCCCCAGGGCTTCACCATTCAGTATATCAGTCCTGCCCTGGTTTAAGCACCAAACCACAGCACCTCACACTGATCTGGGCTGAATTCCATGAATAAGATTTTAAAAAAACATTATATAATAATCAAGGTTTACTGTGAAGACAAACGCTATTTCAACTGAGAAGATAAAGACAGCATCCATGGGTGGAGATGGTGAGTCAAGGTTTCAGGCCAAGACTAGGATAGAATGGTCGATAAAGGGGAAAGCAGCTTGGGAGGGTCTCTGGAGTACAGGACAGAAGGCTCGGGATTCCAGTTTCTGCAGCATTTGTGTTGGTCTCACTGCTATTTGAACAGGTTGGTCTGTGCCATTTAAGGACTTCATCAGCTCCCACCCTCTGGCTTCTCACCATCCACCCTTTACAGTTAACCTTTGGACATGCCTCAGCTGCCACTAAAGTGAAGGGAATTCCCCACCCTCTCTTTCCCTCATTTAAATAATTTCAGCTCAATTCATTTTTAAAGACAATGGCAAAGTTAACAGGCATAGGAACCTTGGTTTCCCAGGGATATTAACGATCTGGTTAAGAAGAAGAGAGAGGTGTGTAGCAGGTATAGGCAACAAGGAGCAAATGAGGTACTTGAAGAGTACAGAATATGTAGAAAATATGTAAGGAAATCAGGAAGGCAAAAATGAGGTTGTTTTGGCAGATAATGTGACGGTAAACACAAAGGGTTTCTACAAGTAAAAGGATAATAAGAGTTGATCCCCTAGAACACACATGTCAAACTCTGGCCCGTGGGCCAAATTTGGCCCGCGATATAATTATATTTGGCCCGCAAGATCATATTAAATATATATTAGAATTGGCCCGCTGGCTGCCGCGCAAGTATAGCGCATGCACAGCAGCAAGTACTACCATAGTAGATTTTAGCACTTCCACAGCAGGCACAGCAGTACACCGATATAGTTAACGGGAACGTTAATTAGATATTCACAGCGGCGCCGATACAACAGACCCGCCGCCTAGCTACAACGGACCCGCCGCCTAGCTACAACGGACCCGCCGCCTAGCTCCATGTGGCTGGACGTGGTGGGTCACCTCCGCGTCTCCTTGAGCTTCATCTGTGGGCGGGTGCTGCTGGGCATCGGACTTTCCGCTGGGGTGGAGGTCGCGGACGAGTTCCACCCCTCTCACGGTATTCCCGGTGAGATGGCGAGACCAGCGGGGACTCCTTGGGTTGTTGGCGGCAGTTGCGGCAGGTGGAGGCGGGGGCGGAGGAGGGAGAGGGGGCAGGGGGGGGGGGGATGCCGCTCGGGTTTGCTGGCTGGTCTGGGGAGGGCTCCCTGCAGACCTCCGCTCCCTGGCATGCTTCTCGGCAACGTGCGATCCTTGGCTTAAAGGCTAGAGAGAAATATTATTTATTGAATATTTTATTTCTTATTTGTTAATGCTTCTTATGGAAAGAGTTTAACCAAAACTATTATTAAACATTTATTTTAATAAGAAAAAGTTTAACATTTAGATATGTTGAGAGAAAACATGCAGATGTTGTTGAAAATTTTCAATAAATATTTAGTTCGGCCCTCGACTTAGTCCAAGTTTTTAATTTTGGCCCTCGGTGAATTTGAGTTTGACACCCCTGCCCTAGAAGATCAGAGTGGTCGTCTATATGTGAAGCCTCACGAGATAAGGGAGATCTTAAACAGTTTTTTTTTGCATCAGTATTTACTCAGGAAACTGGCAGAATGTATAAGGAAGGAAGGGAAACGAGCAATAGTGGCATGGAACATATAGAGATTGAAGAGGAGGAGGTACTTGCTGCCTTAGAGTGAATAAAGGTAGATAAATCCCCCAGGCCTGACATGATATTCCCTCAGCCGGCGAGCCTGACATCAGTAGTAGGTCAATTATTGGAGAGTGCTCTGAGAGATCGGATATACAAGTATTTGGACAGCCAAGGGCTGATTAAGGAGAGTCAGTATGGCTTTGTGTGTGGTCGGTCGTGTTTAATGAATCTTATAGGGATTTTCAAGGCGGTTACCAAGAAAGCAGCTGTGGATGTTCTCTACATGGACTTTAATAAGGCCTTTGACAAGGTCCCACATGGGAGGTTAGTTCAGTAGGTTCTGACACTAGGCATCTATGGAGAAATTATAAACTGCATTTGAAATTGGCTGAATGGGAGAAGACAGAGGGTTGTAGTGGATGACTGCTTCTCAGACTGGAGGCCTGTGTTTAGTGATGCGCCTCTGGGATTGGAGCTGGGATCATTGTCGTTGGTTGTCTATAGCAATGATCTGGATGATAATGTGTTAAACTGGATCAGCAAGCTTGCTGATGACCCTAAGATTGGAGGTGTTGTGGACAGCGAGGCAGACTTTCAAAGCTTGCAGAGGGATCTGGACCAACTGGAAAAATGGGCCAGAAAATTGCAGATGAAATTTAATGCAGACAAGTGTGAGATGTTGCGGTTTGGAAGGACAAACCAAGGTAGGACATACACAGTAAATGGTCGGGCACTGAAGAGTGTGGAGGAGCAAAGTGATCTGGGAATATTCCCTGAATATTCAGGGAATAATATTATTATTATATTCCCTGAAATATAATAATTTTATTCCCTGAAAGTGACGTCACAGGTATCTCACAGTTATAAAGAAAGTTTTTGGCATCTTGGCCTTCATAAATCAAAGTATTGAGTATAGGAGTTGGGATGTTATGGTGACGTTGTATAAAACATTGGGGAGGCCAAATTTGGAGTATTGTGTGGAGTTCTGGTCACCAAATTACAGGAAGGATATCAGTAAGATTGAAAGAATGCAGAGAAGATTTACAAGGATGTTGCTGGGTCTTCAGGAGTTGAGTTACAGGGAAAGATTAAACAGGTTAGGACTTTATTGCTTGGAGCATTGAAAAATGAGGGGAGATTTGATAGAGGTTTAGAAAATGATGAGGGGGTAGACAGAGTAAATGTGAGTAGGAGAGATAAATATGAGAGAAAATGGCTTTAGGATGAAAGGTTTAGGGGGGAACATTAGGGGAAACTTTTTCAATCTGAGAGAGGCAGGAATATGGAATGAGCGTTCATCTGACATGATAAATGTGGGATCACTCTTAAGAATAAATTGGATACATGGATGGGAGAGGTCTGGAAGGTTATGGAATGGGTGCTGGTTAGTGGGACTAGCAGAATGTTTTGGGACAGACTAGAAGGGCCAAAGGGCCTATTTTCTGTGCTGTAGGGTTCTATGGTTCAAAACTGAAATGTAGGCACGGTAACAGGCTATTTCGTCCCACGAGCCTATGTCGCCCAATTATATCCAATTAACCAACAACCCCTGGTACGTTTTGAATGGTGGGAGGAAACTGGAGTCCCCGGGAAAAACTCATACAGACACAGGGAGATGGTACACACTCCTTACAAATGGTGTGGGATTCGAACCCCGGTCCCGATCGCTGGCACTGTAATGGCATTGCACTAACCGCTACGCCAATCTTGCCTTTATTGAATATTGCTGAACATTTTTTAAATTTATGAGCCCTGTTTTGTGACAGTCTCACAAATTGAAATACCGTGCTCACCACGATCCCATCTAGAGTGTTGTTCTCCCTGAAGGAATGGTTTTGGCAATTGCCCTCAGGAGCTGAGCAATCGTTCTGCCAGCAAGTCGAGGAGTAAGATTTTCCTTATTTGGCCAGACTGTGCCAGACCCTGTGATCTTTCCTTGAAATTGAGCAGTAACTTTCTCTACGAAACCATTTTCTTATCACTGATTGTAATAAAATGGTCGACATATCAAATCATTCTTTTGCGTCAATAATTATTGGGGAGACAATCCTGGTGGATGTGATATGAGAAAAACATGCCAAATGTAGGTGAGATAATTGATAAACTAATTAAATTTAAGGAGAATTTACTTTAGGTTTAGATAGATTGAATCCATGTATATTGCAAAAGTTGCAGAGAGAAATAGCAAAGGGGTTATTGCACAAAATTTAAAAATCCATTCTGATAATGGGTAATGAATCCACAATGCAATTCCTGAAACTAAAAAGAGATGAAGGAATTCAAACTAAGACTTAAGATTGATGGTGGGAAAAGTAGAGGAATCATTAATCAAAGATATGGCTGGTAACATTGAGCAGAGAGAACGAATTTATCATCCGTAGCGGTGAGAGCAACTGTATTTCAGTTCCAGCGTCCCCGGTTTGAAGCCAGCACTCTCTGTAAGGGGTTTGTACACTTGCCCTGTGGGATTTCCCCACGTACTCCGGTTTCCTCCCACCCTCCCAAAAACAGACAAGGTAGGTTCATTCGATGGCACAGGTTTCGATGGCCAGAATCAGATCTACTGTGTGGGAAATAAATTTAAAAATAATACATTTCTCAAAAAACCTTCTAAAGGATGGAGTTGCAGATGTAATATATAGATTGGCCCAACTGATTCATGATGTTTGACGCCATTTTTCCTTCCAGCCTCTGCTCCTTAGCACACCTGCAAGTTTTTCTGACTTCCCCTCCAGTACATCAATGCCACCCATCTGAACTCCACCCCAGGGTCGGGAGTTCCATGTTCTAATCACATGCAATGTTGTTTAACATTGAAAGAAAATCCTATTTAAAATATGTGGATACCCCCAAATCAGGGTTAATACAGGGCTGGGGAGGATGGGCAGGGAGACCACACAACCTTCAGGAGGTTGTTAGTGAATGATTTTATGGTAATAGGTAGAATAGATGTTAATAGGCAACATGGTTACCGCCACACTGTTACAACACCAGCGACCGGGGTTCGACTCTGGCACTTTCTGTAAGGAACGTTCTCCACATTTTACCCGTGTCTGTGTAGATTTCCTCCGGGTGCTCCGTTTTCCTCCCACCCTTCAAATGGTACAGGGTTTGTAGGTTAGTTGAGTGTAATTGGGCGGCACGAACTCATGGCCTGTTACCGTGCTGTATGTCTAAAAAAAAATAACCCGCAGAGTAGGTGGACAGTTGCCACCGATAATTATGCAGCTCTAGAGTTTGGGTGGGGAAGATAGAGGCTGCCATACTCTGTGGAAAACTTGTGACCGAGCAGGACAGAGGAATGGTGTCACCTGAGCATAAATCACTAAAGGTCTGTGAGTTGAACAAATGAAAGATTCATTTCTAGGAGGGAAGAACAGAGAGATTCTGTTGAACATGCAGAAACCTAGCTGGATCACTGTTGCAGGACTGTATTAACTCTGGTCTCTAACATTATATATTAAAGCACAAGAGGAGGAGAGACCATATCGGAACACAATTAAGCAATTTGGCCCATTGCCCTGCCATTCACAGATGATGTATTTTTCCTGTTTGTGGAAACAAATCACGCAGATTCACCACCCTCTGGTTAAAGAAATTTCTCCTTATCACGATTCTTTAACTCTGAGGCTGTGTCCTCTTATTCTAGACTCTCCTGCAACTGGAACCATCTCCTCCACATCCACTCTACCCAGGCCATCCAATGCTTGGTAGGTTTCAATCCTTCCAAACTACAGCAGGAGAAAGAAATTTAATGCGATGATACCATCTATAATTTTTAAAAAAAATTTAGACGTACAGCATGGTAACAGGCGATTTCGGCCCACAAGTCCGTGGCGCACAATTGCCCATTAACCCCCGTCATTGGAAGAGTGGGAGGAAGTCAGAGCCCCCAGGGAAAGCCCATGCAGACATGGAGAAGAACGCACAAACTCCTTACAGACAGCGTGGGATTCGAACCCCGGTCCCGATCGCTGGTGCTGTAAAGTCGTTGCACTAACCTCTACGCCAACCGTGCCATTATCCAGTGCAGAAAAGATTGAAGAGGGAACCATAACTCTTTAGTGTAGCTAAAGGTGATAAAACATGCCAAGGAGGTTTACAAGAGCAATGGCAGATGGAATTTGAGGGCAAGAGTAAGATGGATGAGCAGTTTAGGATCTTTTTCTAAGATGAGAGGTGGAGAGCCAAGGCTTGGGTAGCTGGATTCACAGCAGTCATGGTTGAGAATGTTCACGGAAAAGGGGTTTTGTGAGGCTGGTGGAGAAAGGCAGACCCCAGTGGAACATTAGGATAAGGATAACTTAAAGGTTGAGGTATTGCTGAATGTTGGAAATTTCACAAGAAGATGGAAGAGCAGAAGACGTTTTGGACCTTGTGAAATATTTTCTCTACATTAATCCTACTGAACTCCATTCTAATGTTAAAGATCAAATGACTCAGCTGGATGATACCTGACGAAATCAAAGAGAATTCAGTCACAGATTCTGGCATTGGAACATAGCGGTTAACGCAGTGCTGTTACAGTCCCAGTGATCAGGTCCAGGGTTTGAATCCCGCACTGTCAGTAAGGAGTTTGTACGTTCTCTCCGTGTCTGCGTGGGTTTCCTCTAGGGGCTCTGGTTTCCTCCCACCGTTCGCAATGTACAGGGGTTGTAGGTTAATGGGCTGTAATTGGGCAGAACGGGCTCGTGGGCCTAAATGACCTGTTACCCTACTGTATGTCTAAAATAATAGCTTTACTGATGGTGATTACAGAATAACAAGAGTTGAACCACCTCATCAGGTCCAACTCTGTGTTCGTGCTGCAGTCCAGTCCTTGTATGTCTCTGATATTCATCGCAACCACTCCATGTAGTCGAGTCCCACGTTCTCACACCTTTTGGGTCCCCTCAGTAAGAGCAAACCTATGTTTTAATTGTAGCATCTAGACAGAACCAAAAGGTAATGGTTCATAACCTGAGGGATAATGACTACATAGCATGTATTCTCACAGTGATTTTCTCCAGCCGATGCAGGCCTCAGCCTTACCTAATACCATGAATACGTCTGAGATAGTCTGATCTCAGAAGCTAAGCAGGCTCAGGCCTGGTCAGTACTAGGAACACCAGGTGCTGTAGGTTTCTGTGAGGGGCGCTGGACAAGTGGCGACTCTCTGCCTGCCTTATAGTAGACAAAAGTTAAAGAATTTCATGTATATTACATTCTAAACATTGTTTAACATGACAATAATGGAACCTTTACTGTTACCCTTCATCATCTCTCAAAGAAAAAGACCAAGAATGCAAATTTGTTTTCATTTTGGTAAAAATGAGTAGAGAGGGACTTATTCCAGATAGAGGGAGGAAAGACCACATGACCATAAGACATTGGAGCAGAAATAGGCTATTCGGCCCATCGAGTCTGCCCCACCATTCAATCATGAGCTGATCCATTTTCCCACTCAGTCCCACAGTCCAGCCTTCTTCCATAACCTTTAATGCCTTGGCTAATCAAGAACCTATCAATCTCTGTCTTAAATACACTCAATGACCTGGCCTCCACAACTGACTGTGGCAACAAATTCAACAGATTTACCACCCTATGGTAAATTCACCCTGTGTATTTCTGTTCTAAGATGACACCCTGCAATCCTAAGATTGTTCCCTCTTGTCCTAGACTCTCCCATCATGAGAAGCAACCTTTCTACATCTACTCCGACCATGCCTTTCAACATTCAAAATGTTTTAATGAGATTCCCCCTCATTCTCCTAAATTCCAATGAATACAGGCTTATGATAACCCTTTCATTCCTAGAATCATCCTTGTGAACCTCCTTTGAACCCTCTCCAACATCAACACTCTTTACAGTACTCCAAGAAGGACAAAGGGTCTTTAGAGTTTAGAAGGTGTTCAGAGAAAGTCAAAATGATAGCAATGTTGGGAAAACACCAAAAGGAAAGTAAGATGTCAAAGAAAGGAAAGAAGATTTTGTTCACCTTTGGAGGGGTTAAGACAAGTTAGTCATCAACAGATTTGATGCAGTCCACACTCTGAGATGGGACTCAGAAAGATTGTGGGAAGAAAGCTGGGGATTACCCGGAGGATAGTGGATGTGGGGCAAGGTCTGCAGATAGAGGGAGATGGGTACATCCTGAGAAAGTTTAGGAGTTATTGGTGGGTTGGGGGGGTGGGGGGTTGTGATGGGACATCGCACTCCTGGAATAACTAAGCCACCTAGTTCATATTCAAGCCTGATCACAGGCTGTTTCGGAGGATTTTACGCAGAAGTCTGGTACACCTTAGTACTTGCAACCTGGAACGTGCCCAGTGAAGAATGAATGGGCCATGTTAAATCTTTTTCAGTTTCTACTTCCACTAACGTCACTCTCGTTGTGCTAATGCACAAAATGAGGATGTCCCCTAATGATTCTCAAGTACAACCCTGTATCAAAATCACTCTGCTAGCCTCTGGGGCAAGGTCACATTTTAGTTCATCCCAAAACTTGATTAATGAGCAAAAGCAGGAGATTCGGAAAACTATCGATTAAATCCGCTGGAATAAAGAAGGCAAAACTGGAGCTGGAGACAACACAGGAGACGGCAGAGGCTGAAATCTAAAGCTGAACACAATTTGCTAGAGGAACTCGGCGAGTCGTGCAGCAACAGTGGAACCGTGGACTTCACGGGGCAGAACCCTTCTTGAGGACAGATGATCAGGATCAGGTCCTGAACAAGGGTTCTGAGACACAAAGTTGACCGTTCTTTTACTCCCACGGATTCTGCTTGACCCACTGCAGGCTGCATTTTGCCAAAGACTAGAATGTCAGATTGTCATACAACCTGTCAGGAACTTCTGCGGGACAGTAGGGAAGATGGTCAACCCCACCTAACATAGCTTGGCCTTTCAAAACTCATGGCAATGCAGTTCCCTGTTAGTTACCCTCTGAAAGGCTCTGTCATGTCACTCTGTTCAAAGGCAATGAGGGAATGGTCAATAAATGCAGAATTCTGAATCTTGTGAATGAATGAATGCCACATGCATAGTGGGATCCCCCCAGCAGCAGCAAGTGACCAGCAAACATTTTGATTCCGCGAGGAACATCTACTATCAAAGAGCATCTTTTGTATTCAGCTGGAGTTACATGTTGTCATGCAAGTGTTGATGAAGCATCTCAAAAGGTTGAGTGAGCAGGCAAAACAAGCTGCTCTATCAAATCTGCCTGAAGTTTTTCTAGCTATTCATCCCCAAGCTGAGCCCAATTCTACAGCACAGATTAAGCATTAACAATCCTATTCCATTGAAGCAGAGTAGGGGAGTATGAGCCTGAATCCTGGCCTCGTTCATCATTACCAAGCAAGATCATACAAATTGGCCCCTCCACTAATTTGTGGTCGACCTGATTGTAACATCAGCTCTGCATTCTTATGTTCCTCCTGCTGTAACCTCAAACTTTCTTTCTCACCGAGAATCTTTCCATGCTGCCTTAAAAATATTGAAAAACTCTGCTTTCACTGTGCTCTGGGAGTGACGTTTTACCCTCACCTCACTCTGAAATGGATGACCCCTCATTCATTCTGCATTGTAAACCTCTCCCCATCCATCTCTGCATTCTCTCTATTTCAATCAAGTAGCCTTTCCTTTCTGAATATCTCACTGCTAGACCTATGTCCCCAATTGACTGCCATGTGTTTCCACATGGCACAGTGACTATCTACTCATGGAATTGAATATCCGTTGAAGAGAACTGCCCATAGGTTGCCGGGGTGGTGCAGCTGGGGTGGAACAGTAGCCACTGCCTCACACCTCCAGTGTCCCAGGTTCACTGCTGTCTTCCGTCGCCGATTGTGTGGGGCTTGCACATTCTTTCCATGACTGCGCGGGCTCCTTCAGGTGCTCTGGTTTCCTCTTATACACCAAAGTCATGAAGGCCAATGGGTTATTTGGCCTCTGTGAATTACCCGAGTTTGTAGGTGAGTGGAGAAATCTCTGGGAAGTTGATGAGAGTGCAGAAGAATATAACAATGATCTGGATGAAAGCGATGAAAGCAAGTTTGCGGAAACAGTGTGGCAGACAGTGATAGTCTAACAAGGGCAGGATCTACAGTATAGGATGCCATAGGGGGTCTGTGGTTAAGGGATTACTTAAGGTGGCATGTGAGTGGAAAAAAAGGTTGAGAACCACTGACCTACAGAGTGAATGATAGGGACCTGGGGAATGTCACAGAGCCAAGGGATAGATGAGTACATTGTACCTTGAAATGACTTTCAACACTTCAACAGGCAGAGTATTGAGCACAGAAGTTTTGAAGACATATAAGATACCCCATTTAGACTATTGCGTTCAGTTTTGGACACCGTGCTACTGGAAAGATGTCGTCAAGCTGAAGAGGGTGCAGAGAAGATGTTTGGAGGACTTGGGGGCCTGAGCTATGGAGAGAGGTTAAGCAGGATAGGGTTTTATTCCTCAGAATGGAGGACGATGTGGGATGATCTCACAGAGATGTTCAAAATAATGAAAGGAACAGATCAGGTGAATACAGAGTCTATTTTACCAGAGTAGGGGAATCAGTAACCAGAACATAAAGGTTTCAGGTGAGGCGGGGGTGGGGGGTGGTGGGGAGAGATTTAACAGGAACCTGAGGGTAATGTTTTTACATAGGTGACAAGTGTGTGAAATGGCTGCTTGTGTAGATGAGTGAGGCAGGTTCGATTGTAATGTTTAAGAAAAAAATGGACGAGCCTGACATGTATTCCCTCGGACCTTGAGGAGGACTAGAGCAGAAGTATTTAAAATGTCCTTAGCCATGGGTGAGGTGCCAGAGGACTGAAGGGTTGTTCCATTGCTTAAAAAAGGCTCCAAAAGTAAACCAGGAAATTGTAGGCCGGTAAGCCTGACGTCAGTAGCGGGTAAATTATTGGAGGGTGTTCTGAGAGATAGGATATTTGGACAGCCAAGGATAGTCAGCACAGTTTTATGCATGGTAGGTCGTGTTTAACGAATCATAGAGATTTTTGAGGAGGTTCCCAAGAAAGGAGATGAAGGAAAGGCTGTAGATGTTGTCTACACGGACTTTAGTAAAACCTTTGACAAGGTCCCACATGGGAGATTAGTTCAGGGCAGATTGTAAAATGGATTTGAAATTGGCTGAATGAGAGAACACAAAGAGTGGTCGTGGGTGATTGCTTTTCAGACTAGTGGTGTGCCTCAGGGATCAGTGTTGGGATCATTGCTGTTTGTTGTCTATATCAGTGATCTGGATGATAAAGTGGGAAATTGGATCAGCAAGTTTGCTGATGACCCTAAGATTGTTGTGGACAGCAAGGAAGATTTTCAAAGCTTGCAGAGGGATCTGGACCACTGGAAAAATGGGATAGAAAATGGCAGATGTTGCATTTTGGAAGGACAAACCAAGGTAGGACATACACAATAAATGGTAGGGCACTGAAGAGTGCGGAGGAACAAAGGGATCTGAGAATACAGATATATAATTCCCTGAAAGTGGTGTCAAATGTAGACAGGGTTGTAAAGAAAGCTTTTGGTATCTTGGCCTTTCATAAATCAAAGTATTGAGTACAGATGTTATAATGCGGTTATACAAGACATTGGTGAGCCAAATTTAGAATATCGTGTGCATTTCTGGCTGCCAACCTATAGGAAGGATATCAGTAAGACTGAAAGAGTGCAAAGAAGATTTACTAGGATGTTTCTGGGTCTTCAGGAGTTGAGTTACAGGGAAAGATTAAACAGGCTGGAACTTTAATTCTTAGAGCGTAGAGGAATAAGGAGAGATTTGATAGAGGTTTACAAAACTATGAGGGGAATTGACAGAGCGAATGCGAGTAGGCTCTTTCCACTTAGATTAGGAGAGATAAATATGCGAGGACATGGGTTTAGGGTGAAAGGGGCAAGGTTTAGGGGGAACTTCTTCACTCAGAGAGTGGTGGGAGTGTGGAACGAGCTGCCTTCTGACGTGATAAATGTTGGCTCACTTTTAAGTTTTAAGAATAAATTGGACAGACACATGGATAGGAGAGGTCTCAAGGGTTATGGAATGGGTGCAGGGCAGTGGGACAAGTGGAATGATGTTTTGGGACAGACTAGAAGGGCCAAATGGCCTGTTTTCTGTGCTGTAGTGTTCTATGGTTCCATACACGAATAGGATGGGCTGAGAGCGAGATGGGCCAAATGCAAGCAGGTGGGACTAGCATGGGTGGGACATTTTGGTTGGTGTGGGCAAGATAGGCTGAAGGGCCGACTGAGAGTCATGGAGTTATACAGCACAGAAACAGGCCCTTCAGCCCAACCTGTCCATGCCGAACCCATCATTCCCATTTGCCTGCATTTACATTGAACAGTGCAGCAGAGGAACTGTCCTTTTAGCGCACGCGACCTGAATCCCTCTAAACATCTCCTGTCCATGATCCTGTCTGAATGTTTTTTTTAAACATTACAATCTACCCATTTTCATCATTTCCTCTGGCAGCTCATTGCCTGCCATCCATGAGGTGAAAATGATGCCCCTCAGATCCCCTTTCTCTTTCCCCTTTTATATTATATCCTCTCGTTGTGGGCTCTCCCAACCTGGGAAAAAGACTGTGACCATTCACCTCTTCTACAAAATGCAACATTTCATGGTGAATCCTGCATTTGTCTTCCTTAAAGCCTTGGGCTTTGGCTGAGATGAAGGCAGGGTTGTCACAGCCCCAAATGGCATCAATCACAAAAGCCACAGTTTAAAACCTACGTGTTTAACTTAACTTGGAGATACAACGCGATAACAGGCCCTTCCGGCCCACGATTTGCTTCACCTTAATACATCCTTGTGACCAATTACTAACCACAATCATCTTTGGAATGTGGGAGGAAATCCACACAGACAGGGGGAGAATGGACACAACTCGCTGTCTCCATTAACGGCTAATCACTTTGCTAACTGTACCGCCCTCATTAGATGATAAGAGCGCTTGGGCAAGTATGGCGTTGGACGGGAGTGATAGCTAAAACTTAATTAAAAAGCATAATAGGGTTTGGTAAAATATCACAAAGAAATAACAGACCACGGGGGCGGCACGCTTAATAAAGCAGTTAGCGCGACGAGTTCGAATCCGGCGCTGTCGTACACTCTCCTGGGTCCGCATGGGCTTCCTTCGGGCGCTCCGATCGAAACGTACCAAAGGGTTGTAGGTCAGTTGGGCAGCATGGGCTTGTGCGCCGAAAGGGCGTATGGACGTCTACATTTTCTTAAAATTTAAACAGGCCACTTGACCCAAGTGACCCATGATGTTTCCGGCCAGCATCTCCATCTCACCTGACCTGTATTCTCCTCTGCAGGTTTCCCTGACTTTCCCTTCAAAGCCTAACTCCTCCCTGGGATGGTAGTCCCACATTCCAATCACACTCTTGGAATGCAGGAGACTATTGTACTGACGGGCCACGACTCCTGCCTTCTCCCACCTCTGTGCCACCTTAACTCTCTTTGGACTTGCCCAGTGACACCCATAGTGAGGGCTTCCCATCTGCAGAAAAGCACCCCCTACCCCGTCCAGCAGCTGTGATTTTCAATACCTTGCTCACATTGTTGTTCACGCTCTTCTCGCCCATGGCACCCCCCCCCCCCCTCCCCCACGTCCTCGTCTACACAATGGGGGGAGACTCGTGCTGCGAGCAGCTCTCTTGAGTGCAGGAGAATGCCGCCTGAAGTCGCAGTCCAAGCCAACCGAAGCATTGACATGTACCTCTCACTGGGACAGCCGGCGACTTGGACCAGTGAGAGGGCGACGGGGGGGGGGGGGGGGGGGGGGTGTTAAAAACAAGGGTACATTCCGTTCGTCTTTTTATAGATCATGTCCAATGCTCAGAATGGAAATTCAACCAACTGTTCTGTAAAACCCGCGGTTAAAACCTGATGCAGACAGGCGAAAAAAACCCAGAAACAACGTTGCAAATATAGAAATTTATCTGTACAGAACTGCAGGGAGAGAGAGGGTTTTTTTTCCCAACTGGTGAATATTCCTGTACAATGCGGGGTGTGAGCAGTGTGTGAGCGACAATTACACAGTACAGTCCAGTCACAGTGTGCACACTACAACGAACAATGCCCCAGGAGTGAGTCACGGCAGTCATGCGATAAATAGTATCTGATATTCCAAGGCTTCTGGGTGTATATATATTTAAATAAGTGTGCATTTAATAATAAAAAAAATCCTTTGTACAGATTGTAGAGATCAGTTTGGAAGATTTTGGTGCACAGACTTGATTTAGAGGTTCTTCTTTTGAACAGGTTAAAAAGAGCAGCTAAAGTTTTTTTGGGGGGGTGGGTGTCTAATGTTTACTTTCAGTTCATCACAGACTCAGGATTTGTGCTGGTTGGAGACTCCCTTCCAGTAGTCGAGGATATCGTGCAGGTCTTCGTCCTTGGCGAACTGCACCTTCTTCCTCAGTGCGTGGCCCGCTGCCATGTATTCCTGCGGCCCCTGCGGTTTGTGTCTCTTTTTGTGCAGTCTGAAGCGGCCCCAGATCCCCGGGGTCGGCTTGCTGCGGGCCTCCGGGCTGGAGCTGTAGCTGAGGTTCTGACACTGAGGCGAGAGCTGGGAGTAAGCCACGTCCCTCCGGCTGCGGCCGAGGGGCTCGAGGATGAAGGGCTTGCCGCGGCCGCTCGGCCCCTCCGGCGCCGGCTGCTCGCCCGACCTCCGTCCCGGGCACGAGTGCCTGTGCTCGCTTCGCGGCTGCGGCCGCGGGACGGCCCCCGGGCTCCTGGCCGCCACCGGAGACGCCTTCTCGATGTACTGGGCTTCGGATCTGCACGGGTGGCCGGGCGCAGAGCCCTCTGAGCGGTAGGACCTGGGACTTCGAGTGGAGCCGCTGGACGAGGTGCTGGGCCGCTTGGGGGCCGCCTCCGAGCTGCCGCGCCTCTGCAAGGGGTGGTAGCTCTGTTGGGAAACGGGCGCCAGGAGCCCAGCCTTGCCCTGAACCCTCAGCACCTGGGGCTCCACCGTCACCCCGGCTTTGGCGCTGGGGAAAGAGCCGGGGTCCGACTTCAGGGCATCGATGCAGTTGTTGATGATCTGGTTCACCTTGTCCACTTCTTTGGCGATGGTCGAGATCTCGGCCACCGAGCTCCTGGTCTGCCCCCCGACCTTGGCCGCCTCCCCCGTCCTCACCTCGATGTAGTTGCCCTTGGAGCTCCTGTGGCTCTCGCTCGGATCCGGCGGCTTGGGAGCCTCCGCGTCCCCCGGCGCCGGCAGGTGGGGCGGCCTGGGGGCGGCGGGACCGGGCGCGGGGGGCTGCTGGGCGAGCTGCGAGATGGTGCTGGCTTCCACCTCCGGCCCGTACTTCAGCTCAATGATGGCCTTGCTCATGCCGCCGGGCTTCTTCTGCCTCTCGCCCTTCTCCCTCCCCCTCCTCCTCCTCCTCCTCCTCCGCAGGCAGTAGTAGACAAAGCCCAGCACGATGACCATGCCGAAGAGGCAGCCCAGGACAGTCATGATGAAGTGGGTGGCGGTGGACGGCGGGGCCATCGTGCCGCGGGCTCTGTCGCTGCCCGTGGAGAAGGCGACGCACGTCTGGTTGTACCTCAAGGCGTGGCGGATGGACGCCACGCAGTAGGTGTAGGCGGTGTGAGGCTGCAGCCCGTCCAGTTGAATGACCTCCTGCTCCGCCTGCAGTTTCTTGATGTCCGCGTAGAAGCTGTTGTTGTACTGCACCAGGATGTACATCTTGCTGAAGGGCCGGGGGATTTGGACCAACAAGGTGGCGGTGGTGTAGGTGACCTTCTCCACTCTGATCACCGGCGCCCGGGGTTCGCGTGTGGGCGAGCGGGAGGCGACGGCGGGCGGCGAGTCGCCATCGCCCGAGGCGCACCCCTCTCCCCCGCAAGGGCCGTCCGGGGCGGCGGTGCTCGGCGACGGCCGGCTGGGCAGCAATCTGGGCTCCAGGCGGTGCACGTCGCCGCAGGACGAGACGAGCAGGCTGTAGGCGCTTGGGGTCTGGCTTTGGCTCAGCAAGGCTTGGCCGGCGTAAGCGGGCGGCGACTCGCACTGCATGCGCTCGTAGTTGCGGGTGGCGTTGTGGAACTGCACCAGCCACTTGAGGAAGCCCAGCAGGGCGCAGGAGCAGTGGAACGGGTTGCCGGACAGCTCGCAGGTGGACAGCTTGCTCAGGCCGAGGAAGGTGGCCCCCTCCAGGCTCTGCAGCCGGTTCATGGACAGGTCGATGTTCAGCACGTTCGGGCACTCCCAGAAGGAGTTGGGACTCACCGCCTCGATGAGGTTGGCCTGCAGGTACAGGTACTCCAAGCGGGCCAGTCCCCGCAGGATGCCCTCCGTGATGTTGCGCAGCTTGTTGAAGCCCAGCTGCAGGACGCGCAGGTTGTCCTGGGCGGAGAAAGCCCCATCCTCGATGTAGGAGATCTGGTTCTTGGTCAGGTTGAGTTCGGTCAGGTTGCCGAATCTGTTGAGGGAGGAATACTGGACGCTGCGGATCTTGTTCTCGTTCAGCCGGAGGTCCACGATGGTGCTGTTGATGTGCTGGGGGATGGACTCGTAAGGGGGTTGGTTTTGGCTGCAGATCGCCAGCCAAACGAACCCTTTCTCTCCTTCAATGAGCCAGCAGTCACCGGAAACCACGACAGCGTTCAGCAGCGAGGCGAGGCAGACCCAGACCCCAAGGCTGTGCAGAGCCATCCCCGTCTGCTCCCAGGGACTGGAGACTCTTCGACGGCAACACCTGTTACACGAGTTGCGCTATTCCACAGCGCTCAAGTTTACTCATTTTTGTTTGATTCGCTAATGAATCTGAGTTTTTTCTCTCTCCTGGCTTGTGCATTTCATGTCAATTCCCTTGTCCAGTTTGCCTCTGCGCAAAGTTCTCTTTGAATTCCTTTGCGGACTGTGCCCCATTCGCATACATTCCTTGAGATAGTTTCAACAGCTTGTCCTGGTTATCCTGAGAAAGTGGAAGAAAAGACATTTTAATCAGGCTGATCTGAGAGCACTTTCCACCAAAAATCACTTCCCATTTTTTTTTATTAGCAGGCCTGAGATAAATCAGGCCCTTTAAAAACTGCAATACCACAGGATTTATTTTGCTTTGGTTTTATAGTTTGATAGACTGTGTGGGTTCAAATACCTTGAAATTGTGGAATCCTGTCGAGCCCAGCAAGATTTCCACAACTCTGCGCCTCTTGAAAACCAGGAGATAGGAGGTAGAGGTTTGGACAGCTGCTATTCTACCGGGGCTTTCCAACTTTTCCATTAGAATTTATCATGAGAGGGTAGATTGGGATCAGAAGTGAAGTTCTCTTTCTTTGACGAAGGATTGGCAATATTCAACTGTCATCCTGCAAGTTTTTAAAGGTCTTGCTATTGTTTGTCTGGCTTGAAACAGGTCTTATCTCTCCAGATGATTCAATGGATAAATGCATGGCGTAATGTGAAATAGATCGAATATTCACAGGTTCCAATCCCGATCTGTACCGAGTTAGCACCTTTTAATCAGTACGCTCATCCTTAGGCTAGAGGGGAGTATATTCAGATGGTGGTAGTCCTTCTCACCATCCCTTCTCAGCAAGTACACAAGGTAGGTGGAAAGACCATACTGGCGCATCACGCCTTCTATCATGAACAGGTTAAAAAGGTGAACTATGATATTGGTGCAAACATAGCTCAGTGATCTTGTACACGGTCAGGAGAGAGGGAGGAGGATAAGTCAAAGACGTCCTGGGGTGCACCCATTCAGTTATCACTAAATGCACACTCATTCACACTGAAAGCTGTCGGTTCAAGCCCCACTCCAGGGGCTCCAAACTAAAATCTAGATGAGCACTCCCAGTGCAATACTGAGGGAGTTCTGTACTATCAGAGATGCTACTTTTTGGATGAATCATTTAACCTGCTCTTTCAGGTACTGGGAAGGGAATCCCACTGCTCGAATTGAAAAGGTGCAGGGAATTCCTCCCCAAGGTTTTGACCTCATCGACCCCTCAAACTCAATGGGAGGTGATTGCCTGCATTACATTATTGAACCCTCCGCGCAGAGTGTGACTGGACTTCACTGCTGGTAAACTGTCTTGGTGCAGAGCAGTAAAGGTTCCTGCAGAGATACAAGCCTTCTCTTTCATCAAAGCTGCCAACTGCAATCCTTGCAGGAATTCTGGGTCCAATGCTTGCTAACTTCAGTCCTGATCCCTCAGGATTTTGCATCCAGGCTACAGTGCAGGAAATGTCCATGTGTGTGACCTGTTTCAAAGAGGGGACATTGTCTGGGCTGATGATGCTCAATGTGACAAGTGTTCCACAAAATTATCTTCTCTGACACCAAGGTTCAACCACCTTCCCTCAGTATGCAATCAAAATGCCATCTCTAAAAATGTTTGGGGGGGGGTCAGCATTGACCAGAGACTTAATTGGATTGGCTCCATAAATATGCATTCTACAGCAAGTTAGAGGCTTGGTATTTCATTGAGGGTGTCTAGTCTCCTGACTCACCCAAAGCTCTTCTTGCCATCTACATAGCAGGTCAGGGTGCGTCCACTCGGCCAGATGAATGAAGCTTCAACAGCACTGCAGAGGCGTGGCATTACCCAAGACAAAGCAACCTGTTGGACTGGCACCGTCTGTAACTGCAGGCTGCACTAAACCTCACCAAGGCTAAGGCAGCATCTCCCAAATGAAACCTCCAACCATGGAGAAGGACAGCAGATGCAGGAACACCAACCTCTCCAAATGGTAGCTCCTTTGTGAGCACCAACTTGGCTGGCGGTGACAAAGATCCTGCCTGTCAGATACTACACGCCAGTTTGGAATCTCACCATGTATCCCTCAAGGTAACTACTCTGGAGGTGAGGCTGTCATCCATCACACCTTGGAGTCGTGTTTGCCAAGAACACCTGGAAAGGCATGCAATGTCCTTTGTAGAAGTCCATCCCAAACAGCTGGGCTCCCAAGGACACATAATAAAGCAGGTATCAACCGACGGTTATTGGCTTCTGGCCTGTGCAAAGCTCACTGAAGCCATTGGCAAGGAGTTATCCATGGGGAATGCAGCAGAGCAGGAGGTTCCAATGGGAGTGCCATGCACTGAAGCCTGATAAGGCCATTGCAAAGTCCCCATGGGAAAAGCCACAGGTTCAGGCTCTCTCCGTACTGAATGCTGAGGGGCTAGGACCTGCATATAATGAACATTTGTCGAGGAAACTTGACGTCATGCTATGGAATGACGTGGCTTGTTCTGAAACTGATGCTGGAAGGTTCTGTATTTTATATATATATTTGCAATTTTTATGAATAATGTACATTTTTGGAAAAGAATCCACCAAATAGCAGCACTGAGGAAGTGACCTTAGTAGAATCTGAGCAGTAAATGAAGAAGGTGCTACCTTCTCAAGGGCAAGTAGGAATGAACAATAAATAATATCGCCATCTTACATCTCTAAATTAAAAAAAAAAATCACACTAGCCATTCAAAAATCTGGATGGAAGCTATGACCTCTGGAGAGCTGAGATGTCGGGGCAAAATGAAATGCAGTGGCTTACTCATAGAGCGTTGGGTCCTCTGTGCTGGTACGTACAGAAAAAAAAAACACCACTCTGAGTCGTTTGGATTCAAAACCTGCCGCAGGGATTTGCGCACCTAACTGGACTGACACTTCAGTGCGGCCTTTACTGAGTGCTGTAATTGATCCCAGGTCATTATTGAGAGTAGACACATTCCCCAGTGGTCTGGATAACAACAATCTCAAACACTGGACTCAACACAGATTGGGCTGCAAGATCATTGTGAAATATCACATGCATAGGAAGTAAAAACTAACATTTTGGGTCTAGGCCCTTGTTTCCCGATGAAGGGCCCAGGCCCGAAACGTTGGTTACCCTTTACTTCCTATGAGTTCTGTGTGACCTGCTGAGTTTCTCCAACACATTTGTGTTTTGCACTTGACCCCAGCAACTGCGGATTATCTTGTTTAACTTAATCAGGTGAATGTAGGATTGAATCATATGAATGATTGCATTTTGGAATTGGGGAGCTGACTCACACTAGGAAATGCTCAACAGACTTTCTTTGAGGAGCTTCTTAGCACAACGCAGCAGTGGCCCAGGTTCGAATCTGTCGCTGTCTCTAAGGGGCTTGTGCATTCTCACCGAGTCTGCATGGGTTTCATCTGGGTGCTCTGGTTTCCTCCCACCCTTAAAATTGTACAGGGTTTGTAGCTTAATTGGGTGTAATTGAGGGGCACAGGCTTGTGGGCTGAATTCCCTCTGTGGATGTTGGGAAAGGAGGGGGTATGAGGGGTGCCTGACTTGCTGAGTATTTCAAACCACACCCCTTCCCCACTGTCACCTTCACTCTGTGCTCTTCCCTTCCTTGGTTTTGTCTCCCTTCCATTGGACAGATTGGGAACCGGTGTCCATGACAAGCCACTGGCTCCTGCAGCTGCCATTTGGTGGAGTGATTACATTTGGGCTTGACTAAAAGCCTAGGGTTTGAGGAAAGCTAATTGAGTGAAGAAGGTCTCTTCTTTTGCTGCATTAACAGTAGCTCTAACACCAGCTCAGCTGAATGCACAAACCCTCCACTCACACTTCCCCTATTAAATTATCCCAGTGTGTGTATGATCCTGTTTGGCCAGCACTGTAACGGCAAGGGCATTCCTTGCATGGTGGTGTTATTCACATGGAGTTTCAGTTTAGTTGGCACATGTGCACCATTGTGCACCCAGATGCCCAGGGTCACTCATGAAATAATTCACCATGTCAACTAAATCTCAATGCAATTTACATGATGGCAGAGCAGATATAAAACCTCCTGAACCAAATACTCTTTTGTATCCTAAACTTGTTGCAAGACTCCAGGAGCACGCTGAGGCAGTAGGCTTCTTGGATCTGTTGCTAATGCAACCAGGGCGGTGGCTGGCAGCTGTGATTAGCTTCAGAGCATGAAGAGTCTGAGTAAGGAAGAACCAAAAATCAGATGCCAGCAATCTGAAATAAAAACCAAGGGTTGAAAACCCCCAGCCAGTCGGGCAGCATCCGTGGAGAGAGAAATAGAGTTCTTGTATCAGGCTGATAGTCTTTCACCAGAGCATTTCCTCTTATTCATGGCATCATCCTGAAACATGAATTCTGTCTCTTCCCCTGGATGCTGCTAAATCTGCCACGAATTTCCAGCATTTTCTTTGGGTCAGGAACAGCCAATTGAATCACTGTAGGATCAGCCGAGGCCCTGTAGAATGACTCGAGTATCTAGAAAGTCAAAGGTTTAAATTTCACCCTGAGATGCAAGTACAGTCTGATAGTCCAATGCCAGGAATGACGGGGGTGCTGAAGTTTGAATAAGATGCAAAGCTGAGGCTGTCCCCCCAGGCATAAAACTATCATGGCAATATGAGCAGAGGGGAGGACTTCTTGGGCCCTGGCCAATATCTACCCCTCAGCTACCCGTCATAACCACTGGCACATCAATGTAAGCCACTTGTCAATATGGGCTTGCGTCAGTCCTGACTCCACCCGTCCATCAAGGCTCGCGGCTGTACTGCGTTCACTTGTCGATCAGCAGTGGGGTCTAGGTCCCATCTATCAATTCAGGCTTCGCCAGTCCCAATGCCACCTGTCAATCAATGCTCGCGTTTGTCAAAGCTAGGCTCATGCAGTGTTGCTCTCAGGAGGTTTACTTTTCTAAAACATGTCTCTCCCTTTTCCTGTTATTTTGATTCGAGTCTGTTTTAGAACTGAGTTTATTTATCCTTTTGTAACTTTTCATATTATTCGGGGCTTCTGTCAGGTAAAGTTTTGTTTGACGTTAATGAAATTTTTCCTCTCCTCCTCCAACCAAACACCACTGGTGTATTCCCAGCACATCCCCGGTGGATAAATTTAGAATATGTGAGGCATCATGCCGAAAGGCTAATAAATGGAACAATTTCACCTTATTCGATGAAGAGTGAGGGCCGTGGGGCAGGGGGGAAAGGTCGGGGGGGGGGTGGGGGTAGGAGTGCTTACTAAAGCTCAGCCTCGGGTGGTTGTGAATCCACCACTGTGTGTGACGTGCTGTGTTATGCCCAGGTTGTGAATGCCATGATAGAAAGGAAGTGCTTTCGTCCCGGCCGCCGAGAAACAGATGGAGGTTGTAATTCAGCTGGGAGTTTTCTGTCAACCTCCACCAGGAAATGGGCGCAGTAGGAAAACAAAAAGTCCATCAGGCTGAGAAGCATTGTGAAAGGGATGGGACATATTGGGGAAAAGCATTTATACATATCACAAAACCTGGAGCACTTCAAAACGAAGTTGAGAATATGTAGTGACATTAAGAACCAGAACATGCGACCTCTGAGAATGAGCTCTAGCAGCGAACCTTCCCCATCATTTTACAATATTACATTATGAAAATGGAGAAATAACAGTGTTCTCAAGGATATTGAACACTCTCAAGACTGTGAAGATATTACTAATTTATTTGAGATGCTTGGTAATACTTGAAGCCATCTGTTGCTTGCTCTTGATTACACCCTTAGCCCTATAAGAGTTTCAAGAATATTGCTGTGGAAATCAAAAAAAAAAGATTATAATGAGCTAAATTGCACAGAAAAGATGCTGGATTAGGGCTATGTTAGATTGAAATAACACTTCTGTTAAGACCAGATGATTTGTCTGGAATTGTTACCTAGTCCTCCTTATGACTCAAGAAATTTCAAATTACCACCAGCTCCCATCAAAGTTTCCATTTCACTGGGGGAGGGGGTCTTTATTGTTGTCAAAGACTCGGGGTGCATGGCAGTACACTTAGGCACGTGCTGGAGAAACTCAGTATCCACAGGATGCACCATCCCTGCGTGACCTGCTGAGTTTCCTCAACATGTTTGGGTCTTGCACTTAGCCCCACCATCTGCGGACCTTCTTGTTTAACTCCGAGGTGCATGGCACCAGTATTATCAGAGGGGAAAGAAGTTGACGCTGACGGATGGCACAGGTGTCAAAATGTTTGGTTGGAGAGCAGGGCTTAAGGGTGAAGGTGGAAGGAAAAATATGGGTGTGAGGTAGGGAAAATTAGGTTGTGGAGAAGGTCTTCACAGGTTGGCAGCACATCATGGGCTGAAGGGCTATAATTTGATGTTATATTCTATGAAAGAGAAAGGGAAGTTTTCATAGATTCTGAACTTCATAGCTCAAAAATCAAGTGGCTACATTTAGAGTTCATGAAAGTGGCAGAATTTGAGCAGTACAGGTAGTCCTCAACTTATGACCATAATTGGATCTGAAGGATTGGTCATAACTCGGATTGGTCGTACGTCGGATTGGCATGTCTAGATGAGGTAGTTAAGCAATTTTTCAAAATAAAAATTCAACAAATGAGCCTTTAATGAAGAATCTCAGTATTAAAAAAAAAAATTGGTCGTATGTGCGGGTGGACATAACTCGCATAGGTTGTAAGTTGAGGACAACCTGTACCTGGCTCTTGATTAAGTGATGGTAAGGGTACAATAGTGTTCCCTGATGAACTATGACTTCTGCTTTACTTCAAAGCTTCCACCTATGTGCAGGACGTAAATTCCCAATTTGCTGATGACATAAATCTTGGAGGGAGAGATGGATGGGGGAGAAAGAAAAAAGGGGAAGGGGGAAGAAAGAGAGAGAAAAAGGGAGCAAACAGGGAAGGCCAGTGAGCCTGGTGTAAGTGGTTATGGGATATTCAGACAAGCAACATCATGGTTAGGCAGAGTCAACGGGATCTGAAAGGGAACATGTTTGACAAACTTGCAAGTTTTCTGAAGATTGCTCAGGAGGGCAGATAAAAGGAGGGGATGGGAGGGGGTATGAGCTGAATGTGGGCAAGTGGGACAAAAGTGGAAGGGTATGTTGTCAGACTGTGACTCAAAAGCCAAATAACAAAGTAAACCACAAGGAGGAAACAGAAATATTGGGGGCAAGAGGGCGGCAGAGGGCATAACCGTGGGCAAACGTGAGTTCTTCACTGGCAGGAAAAGTAGAAAAATAAAATAATAATAAAAAGAGGCACAACAATAATGTTCAAAGAGATTTAGTTGGCCTTGTAAATGACTCGCAGGAAATTAGCCTGCAGTGAAATGACCATTGTTGCAAGAGAAGATTTTTACAGTTTTAAAACACGAACCCACACTGTCTAAATCATGCGACTGATTAACCTATTCCCCGCACTTGTATTTGGAACGTGGGAGGAAATTGAAGCTCCTGGAGGATATCCATGTGGACACGGGGGTGGGGGGGGGGGGGGGGGAGGGGGATGTACAAACACCTTACAGACCTCAGCAGATGTTTCAGACTCAGCCAGGCCAATGGTTCTGACCAAGTTATAAGTTAAAAGGATAGTGGGTACCCTGCTCCTTCTCCTTAATTAACGCAGTTAATATGAAAATAAAAAGGAACAGCGGAGAAAATCTGTCTTGCTTTTGGAGTTAAGTGTTCAGTTCTTCTTGAAATGCAAAGGAACGTGAGAGGATTCTTAGTCGTGTGGAGGAACAGAGAGATCTTGGGATTCAAGTCCATAGATCCCTCAAGGCTGCCACGCAAGTTGACAGGGTGGTTGAGAGGGCTTTTGGTGCGCTGGCCTTCATTAGTCAGGGATTGAGTTCAAGAGTTGCGAGGTGGCAGATCTTTAAAACTGGTGAGACCACACTTGGAATATTGCAATCAGTTCTGGTCACCTCATTACAGGCAGGATGCGGAAGCTTTGGAGAGGGTGCAGAGGAAGATATACCAGGATGTTGCCTGGTTTGGAGAACAGATCCTATGAATCAAGGTTACCTGAACTCAGGCTTTTTTCTTTGGAGTAATGCAGGATGAGAGTTGACTCAATGGGTTAGGAAGGGCTTAGATAGGGTGGATGGCCAGCACCTTTTACCATGGGTGACAAGAGCAAATACCAGAGGACATCTGTTTAAGTTGAGTGGAGGAAAGTATTGGGGGAGATATCAGTGGTAAGTGTTTTAATCAGAGCATGGTAGGTACCTGGAATGCACTGTTGGGGGTGGTGATGGAGGCTGGTACTATAGGAATGTTTAAAACGTTCTTGGTTTGGCACGAGGATGCAAGAAAAATGAAAGATTATGGGCGTGGGGTAAAGATAAATTAGACTGGTGTGGAGTAGGTTTTCATTGTGGGCTAAAGGGTCTGTACTGTGTTGGAATGTTCTATGCTCTATAAGAGGTAAGCAGTGCCAATGGGAACTTGGGCATACTCTGCTATTCAACAGGGCATGGCTGATGGTCCACCTTGAAACCTTCCTTGTATCCCCTGAAATCTTTCAATCTGTTTGGAATTATCAATAACCGAGCCTACCACCCTCTGCGGTAGAGAATTCCAAAGGTCTGTCACCCTCTGGATAGAGTAATTTCTTCTCATCTCAGGCTAAATCCCGATCTGAGACTCCTCAACCAAGGAATCATCCTCCCTACATCCAGCCTATCGAGCCCTGCAGGAATCTTGTGAGTTTCAGTAAGATCTCCTCTTATTCTTCTGAACTCTGAAGAACACAGACCTGGTCTACTCCATCTCTTATCATGTAGATAATCCACCATCCCTGGTGAACCTTCACTCCCTCTGCGGCAAATAAATCCTTCCCTTGGGTCAGGAACTGTTCTCCATAATCCAGGTACAGCCTCAAGGACCTTGTCGGAAGTCTTCACTCCTCTTCTTGCCAACATGCCACTGGCCTTCCGAATTGCTTGTGGCACTGGCACGTTGTCTCTCAGTATTGAACCTAGGTCCCTTTAAGCATCAACAATACCCAACATTTTAATGGACAAAAAAAAAGTAGCTTATCTGTTTTACCCTTGGTGCTCAAAAACCTTTCAACCTTTCCATGATACATCGTGTGCTAATTTCTCACTCAGTTGGCCTATCACTCTTCACATCCTGCTCATAATCCCACCTAGTTTTGCACATTAGCAAATTTAGTGCCCTTTGCTCTGGGAAAAATTAGGTGGAGTGCTCTCTGTAAGGAGTTTGTACCTTCTCCCCATGTCTGTGTGGGTTTCCTCTCACCCTTCAAAAACATACCGGGGTTGTCGGTCAATTGGGTATAATTGGACGGCGTGGGCTTGTGGACTGTGCAGTGTTTCAAAATTTTTAAAAAATCAATTGCTATGAAGGCCCAAGAACTCCAAAGCCCACCTAGCTTCCAAATGATCCCTGGGGTCATTTATTTCACTGACAAAACAGATAGGGTACAGATTGAATTAGATTGTTTACTGTCACCTTAAAATTTAAAGGACACAAACACGGAAGGTATTTGGAAAACAAATGCTAATTGTGGAGAAATCAAAAACTGTGGACCATAAATATGGGAGCCATTAATAAATTCCATGGTGAATGTTTCCCACCAAATATGTTGACCATGGAAGTCACTTCTGCAAGGAAGAGATGAAGTGAAAATCAGAGATAAATGAAAAGTGACGTTGGCGAATTATACAAGAACCCAAGAAGAGGTGTGGTTTTTATTCCTTCCCTATAACCATATAACAATTACAGCACAGAAACAGGCCAGTTTGGACCTTCGAGTCCATGCCAAACACCTTCCCCCACCTCCATCCCAATGACCCAATCCCACCTCATAGCCTTCCATACCTCTCTCGTCCATTTTCCTAACCAGCTTTACCTTAAATCTTAAAATTGAGCCTGCATCTATCATTTTGGCTGGTAACTCAGTCCACACTCCCACCACCCTCTGAGTGAAGAAATTCCCCCTCATGTTTCCCCTTTCACTCTCAATCCATGCTCTCTTGTTTGAATTTCCTCCACTTCTTTTAACAAGGGAGAATAGACCCTTTTGTTCCTTAACTACTGAGAATCAAATAAACTGCAGATGCTGGAAACCTGAAATATAAATCGGAAATACTCGGCAGGAGAGGCAGCATCTGTGATGAAAACCCTGTAAAAAACGAGACATTGACTCTCTCCATGCCCGACTTACTGAGGGGCTCCAGCATTTCCTGTTTTTAATTTCGCCAAACATGATGTTGGTAGTTTCTTTTGTGAGGGAGATTTAGTGCCTGGGTGAGAAAGTTATTTTCCCTCTCGGCTGATCCATTTTGACATCCTGGGTGATGAATGGCCCACACAGGGCCAGAGTTAGCAGGGCTGCAGGATTAAGGTGATAAATTAAAATCATAAATTTGTAATCAGGCCCCAGCTAAAAGGAAGCATACGCTCAAATGAATGAGTGCTCAAGTTTTTAATCTAAAACCATTGAATTCCGACTTTCTGTCCATGAAACATTTATTGAGTGTGCTTAACTCTTTGTGAACTTGCTTGCATCAAGCGCAGAAGTTGCTCGATCAGAGAGACGGTGCTGATTAATGAGTCCTATCAAATGCACTTAAACGCTCCTAAACAGCATCAGTCACAGGAACAAGGGCATTCAAAATTAATGCTTTGAAAATATAATTACAATACCAAGGAGGAGAAGTGAATGCGCCTCAAGCAAAAAATGGAGGCTGGCTCGAAAGGAGCAGAGAGAGAGAGAGAGCGCTGAGGAATTAAGGGTGCAGACAGCAGAAAGTTGGAAATAATGGGAGCAGGTGCTGGAAGTCGCCATCAAGTCAAGGAGCATCATTGGAGAATGGTTGGGGTCAGTGGTTGACGTGGACGAGAAGGTAGCTAAGGACCAGAAGCATAATAGATTTGTGCATGGTGGGGGTTTTAAAAGTCGTAATTGGGTAAAATTAGGCAGGATCTGATTCTTAGTTGTAAACAATGATTTCACTTCACATGCACACAGAAATACAAAAATAATTCCATTGTTACTGATAGAAATTCATTCATAAACCATCCAACTTGAATGGCCTCAGACTTTTCATTATTTTTTCAGGTTTTTCTTACTTTTCAGCGTTGGAGCTATTGCCAATGGGAAGAATGAAAAGAAGCAGGTACGTTATTGATTCATGCATATTTACTTTCTTCCATCTGACAGGTGGTGTCATGAAGCTATTAACTGCATTTTGTCTTTAACATATTGTATGCCTCCCGCCTCCCAATTCTGCGAAGGCGTGAAAGGTCAGATTAATAAAAATCAAAATAAATTTCTAAAACCAAACATTGATGGTCTCTGTCAAAATTCATAAAAATAAATATCGAGTTCTGCCAAGCTCAGTCATTTAAATAAACAGCCAATTCATCATGCGCAAATATGGCCAGATAATCTGGCGGCAAGGTTGGTGTTGGGGTTAGCGGCACGCTGTTGCAGCACTAGTGATTGGGACCAAGGTTTGAATCCCTCGCTGCCTGTTAGACATTTGCGCGCTCACCCCGTGTCTGCTTTTCCCCGGGGGGCAAGCTCCGGTTTTCTCCCTCTGTTCAAAACAAACCGGGGGTGTAAGTTAATGGGGAGTAGATTGAGCAGCACGGACTCATGGCCTGTAACCGTGCTGTATGTCTAAATTTTAAAAAATCAATTTCTATAATGGCACAAGAATCCCAGTGCCCACCTTGCTTCTAAATGATGCCCCGGGTCTTTTACTTTACTGACAAAACAGATAGGGTACAGATTGAATTGGATCGTTTATTGCCATGGGTACTGAGCTACAGTGAGAGACTTTGATTTGCATGCTATCCAGGCAGGTCAATTTCTACACAGTCAAAAGGGGTGGCACAGTTAATGTAGAGGTTAGCACAAGTCTATTACAGCGCCAGCCACCTGGGTTCGAATCTGGTGCTGTCTGCAAGGAGTTTGTACTTTCTCCCTTTGATCATGTGGGTTTCCTCTGGGAGCTCCAGTCACCCCCTCCCTCCAAAACTGCACAGGGTTAATCGGTTAATTGGTCACATGGGCGTATTTGAGCCATGCAGACTCGTGGATAGGAAGGGCCTGTTACTGTGCTGTATCACTAAATTTTTAAAAACAAGAATAAAGGCATTGTGTTACAATAAAGGTGCAGTGTTAAAGACAAAAGTACAGTTAAAGAGTGCAATGTGCCATTTTGTAGTAAAGGGAGGTCCATTCAAGAGTCTGATATTAGCAGAAAAGAAAGGGTCCTTAGATCTGGAGGTGCATGTTTTCAAACTCTTTTAACCTGAAGGGTTGGGTGGGGGGGGGGAGGGGGGGAGGCGAGAAGAGAGGATGACCAGAGTGGGATCTGCCCTTTAATATGTTGGCTGCTTTCCTGAGGTAGCGCAAGCTTGTCATCTTATTCAAAGTAAACCAACCCTTCCAACAGTGACGTGGTCCTTCACTGAGATATCTGGAGTCAAGCACTGGGGTGAGACTTCAACCGAGATCCTGAAGGGTACAATTATCACCACATGAGCAAAGCTGAGACAGGGAGACATTTCTTCTCATCCACTGACTGGATTTGTAAGGAACTCTCTTGCATTCGGAGACTCTAATTCTGGCATCTTCCAGAAGTGGGAATATTCTTTCCCTGTGAACCTGATCCGATTCATGATGAATGTTCAAGGTCATCCCAAGAGAAAAGAAAAAAGCCTATCCACTCTTTTATCTCTCAGTTCTGGTATTCCTCCTGTTTTGGATTTTCTTCAGTGGCCTCTGTCCTGAGTGTATATTTGTTTGGAAATTAGTCTGGTGCACAGTTCGCTAAGTACTACACAGTGCCAGTGATCATGCTTGGACAGGCCTTCAGCAGCCCCGAATTCTCTCCCCAGAGAGACAGGTTCCTATGACTATATTGCTCATGTGACGCTTCGAGCACTGATTTCTTCACGTGATCCGTCAGTGCTTTAGTTCTCGGTCTACAATCAGTTTCTCAGGTGTACACGCTTTCTTCCTATCCACTGTGTATTACCATAATGATATAATACGAATGAGTCTACTGTCATACACAATGTACACAAAGCACCAAAATATTTACTTGCTGCCCCTGAACAGGTACTTGTAAAGAAAGACCCACCCCCCCATCCACCATCCCCATCCTCACTACCTTCTACCGAGGATGTATCGAGAGCATCCTGTGCAACTGCATCACCACCTGGTTTGGAAGCTGTAGCTCCTCGGACCGCAAGACCCTGCAGAGGATAGTGAAGTCAGCGGAAAAGATCATTTGGGGGGGCTCTCTTCCTACCATGAAGGATGTTTACAACATTCGATGCAGGCAAAAGGCAATAAACATTGTGAAGGGCTCCACACACCCCTCACGCCATCTTGTAGGAGGTACTGCAGCACTTGGATCGTTACGTCCAAATTGGGCAACAGTTCCCCCCCACCCCTCACCACCCCCAGCCATCCTGAACTCCCAGACCATATGTGTGTAGAGTACCTTGGTACCAGGAACTCCTTAAAATAGGCATCTTAAGGTTTAATATTTTAATGTGTTTAACTTCTATTTATGTAAATGGTCCTGGAGAAACACTATCTCGTCTTTACAGTGCAAGCATGGTATGAACGATAAATAAAGGGGACTTGACATTATCATCGTAAACTAATGGAATTAAATGACAATAAGTACATGAGATAAATAATAAATATTTGCAAAGATTCTAGTGCAGAAACAGAGATTTTGCAATAGTGCAGCCACTCGTTTTGTGGTCTGGAAACAATTGATGAATAGTGTAACAAGGGAAGTTCAAGAGCCTGATTGCTGTGGGAAAGAATCTGTTCTTGAACCTAGAGGTGTTGGCCTTCAGGCTTCTGTCCCTTCTACCCGAAAGTAGCAGTGAGAAAAGGTTGTGAACAGGGCGATGGGGTCTTTTATAATGTTGGCAGCTTGCGTGAGGCAGTCCCTCACATCAATGTCTTCAATAGGTAGAAGGTCGGGGGCTGTGATGGACCTGGCTATGCTTGGTATCTTCTGCAGCCTTCAGTGTTCCTGGGCACGTGAGGCTGTGATGCGACCAGTCCATATACTCTCCACAGTGTACCTGTAGAGGTCTGACAGACTATCCGACGAGGAGGCTGGACAGGACTGAGCTCCTCCACAGTGAGTCCCTGTGAAGCGACTCCTGGCTTCTCCACCAGGACTGATAATGACTGTCATACATTCGTCATCCCCTTGCTCCACCATCCAATGAGATTATCGCTGATCTAAATTTATAAATTTAAACTTAGACATACAGTCCGGTAACAGACCATTTCGGCCCCTGAGCCCATGCTGCCCAATTACACCCAATTAACCTACAACCCTGAATGGTGGGAGGAAAGCTGAGCCCCCGAAGGAAACCCTCGCAGACATGGAGAGAATGTACGATCTCCTTATAGACAGCGTGGGATTCGAACCGCAGTCCCGATCACTGGTGTTCTAACAGTGTTGCACTAACTGCTACACCAGCCACTCTGCCCTGTTCAATTCCACATTTCCATCTTCCCTGGTAACCACACACCCATCAAGGATTTAATTTCCTCTACATTCAAGATATAAAAGGACACTGCTTCCAACTATCCTTCAGAGAGCGACAAAGTTGCTCAGAAAGAAAAAAAGCTGAGCCTCGGCCTTCCCTTTATTTTCAAACTCTTAGTTCTAGATTTTCCAATGAGAGGAAATGTTCACTTTCCATCTGCTCTGTTAACAACCTTATTTCAACCAAATTGCTCCACTGTTCCAAACTCCAGGGGATACAAGTCTAGCCTGTCCAACCTCTCCTCATAGCACCCCATTCATTCCTGATATTTCTCCTCGAGCCAGCACACTGAGGCTACAGTGAAGAAGCCGTGTCAGCCCTTCTTCTTTCCAATGAGTTTGTGGAGATTTGGCGCGCTGTTGAATGCTCGATCGAGGTTCGACAGGTGCACTGTGTAAAGTATATGGAGTGGTTCCACCACAGCCTGCTTTGGCAATTCCACTGCCCAGCATCACAGAAGATGGAAGAGAGCAGTAAACATACCCTGGTCCCTCACGATCTCTGACCTCCTGTCCAGTGCAGACATCGATGTGAAACGCTGCCTCCAGAAGGCAGCCAACATCGCAAAGGACCCCCACAACCCTGGTCACAATCTCTTCTCACTGCAATCTTTAGGTATGGAGGCCTGAAGACCAGCACCTTTAAGTCCAAGAATGATTTATTTCCAATGGCTATCAGGCTCTCAAACCTCCCCTTGTTACACTAATGTCTCTAAATGTCTGCAAAACAAGTTCTAGTGACTTAAATCGTTAACATTTTTCCTTTCGCTCCCCAGGTGCTGCTTGACCTGCTAAGTATTTCGAGTATTTTCTGATTTTATGTCATGTATATGGTTCTCAAATAACATGCCCCACTGTCCATCAGCACTGACATTTAACATCCATGACTAGGCCATAGAAAATCAGAATTATTTTGCACATCCTGGGTGAAGACTCTCACTGAAGACAGCCATCCATGATGTACTTCCCCACCACCTCTCAGGCACCAGCACACCCTTTGATCTTTTGAGGAAAAGGATGTTTGAAGATTAAAACCTTAAATTCAGTGCAAAAATCATGATCTATTGGCCTCTTTTATGTGCCTGAACCCTGGACTACTTACCGCAGGGGACCCCCAAGATTTTGGAAAGGCACTGCCTGTGTTCCCTCAAAACCCTCTGAGTTTATCCATAGGTCGGTGAACCAAAGTCAGTGCCCTCTCCTGGTTGGAGAACTGAGTTACACTCATAACTCCATGACTTCATCAACTGCATGCCCAGTCCCAATCTGTTCTGGTATTACTCTTGGCAAGAGTTTTACAGGCCGGTAAGGAAACTCTGTTGGAAAAGTGCCACAATCCCACTGGTTACCAGCAATCCTGGCCTGGGATCCCTCAAAGTGGGAAAGGAACATTTGGATGGAACGGAGAATCTTGAGACCATGTCCTGGATGCACAATGAGACCCCATAGAAGGAGGGCAGTGCACCCATCCACCCCAGCAGTTGCCACCTTCCAGTGGCTCCCATTACAGCTTCAACAACAGTGGTCTGTGATGAATCACCCACCATTGACACAAACACTCCTCCTGGGTCAGTCAACATTCCCTACTAGTTCCCACACCAGATGATCATGGAGTCACTGAAGAGGTCAGTATCCAGACCCAGATGAGGGTAAGGGGGAAGACTGTGTCATCAGGGGAGTGAATTAAACTGAGTGCTACTTGTATTCCTGGCTCTTTTGTGAAAATGCTTGTGCTTGTGTCCAGCCCTCCCTGACTCTGAACAGTGTTCTGCCTCACAACTCTCCCTGACCCTTGCTTCATCTTTGCTGTTTGACACTTCCGCTGACTTGCTTCTAAACTTCAAACCTCACTCCCCAAACTCTCTGTTACACTTTTCTCTTTAAAGTTCCTTCAACCTCTCTTACCAAACCATTGGAGACATTTTAATATCTTGTTACTCAGGTCAGTATATTTACTGTGTAGGTGCCATCCATTAAAATCACAGTGCACTAACACACGCACACACACACATTGACACACAAACTCATGCACAGACATGTGCACACCTGCACACTCACACACATGTGCACATACACTGACACAAAAACACACACTGACATAAACACATACACAAATTCATACACACACATGCACATGTACATCCTTACACACAAACTGACACACACCCTCTCACCCACACATTTGCACACATCTGACACACACTCACGCATATACACACACATGTACACATTGACACACAGACCCATACACATACACCCACACACACACACAAAATTCAAACCAAAGCCATGATAACTCCTGAGTAAATTTGCACTTGATTTTGCCAAACAATTGGACTGAAGTAATTGTAAATATGAAGGTGATTTCAAGGAAACAAGAGATAAGTAGAAAATAATTGAGCAAACATGGAACTGCTGTAGCTTCTGCGGCTCTTAAGCTGGGACCTGAGAAGGAAACAGATAAGCAGGTCAGCAGGGACCAGTTACACCTCTCCTTCCCATTTCCACCCCGACCTGCCTGCCCTGCGCCTTCTCCACTGCCAGAGTGTGGCCCAATGTAAACTAGAGGAACAACACAGATAGACAGAGAGGATGGACAGCCAGCCAGGGCAGGATCAGCAAACACCAGAGGACATGTGTGCAAAGAGAAAGGAGAAAGGTTTAGGGGAGACATCAGGGGCAAGTTTTTTTATACAGAGAGTTGTGGGGGCCTGGAATGCCTTGCGAGGATTGGTGGTGGAGGCTGAATCATTGGGGGTATTTCAGAGACTCTTAGACAGACACGTGGATGAAAGGAAAATAGAGGGTTATGAGGTAGGGAGGGTTTAGGTTTATTTTGTACAACATTGTGGGCCAAACGGCCTTACTGTGCTGTAGTGTTTTAAATTCTATCTTCATGTGTTCATCACTTCCTTTCTTTCCAATCCATCTCCTGACCTCCCAGTTTTATGCTCTTTCCTCCAGTCCCCCTCTCCCATTTTTATCCCCTCCCCTTCCTGATTCCATGCACATTCAACTCTCGCATTCCACCACCGAACCTCCCCATCTGGTTCCCTGTTCATGTCTCCACTGCCCCTCAGCTCTCCCCCCTCACCTCTCCCCTGTCTCACACCTCTCCCCTGTTCCTCACTTCTCCCTCCACCTATCTCCTGTCTTACACCTTTCCCCGTCCCTCACCTCCCCTCACCTCCCCTCACCTCTCCCCCTCATCTATCGCCCCTCACCTATCGCCCCTCATTTCTCCCCCTCATCTATCACCCCTCACTTTTCCCCCTCACCTCTCCCCCTCACCTATTGTCCCTCATTTCTTACTCTTACCTCTCCCCGTCCCTTACCTCTCCCCTCACTTCTCCCCTGTCCCTCACCTCTCCCCCTCACTTCTCCTCCTTACCTCTTCCCCCCCCCTCACCTCACCCCCAACCTTTCCTCTGGTTCCTTTTATCACCTTCTCTGCTGATCAACACACAGTGCTGGCAGCTTTTGCATTTGTGATTATCACACACGGTTCTCCCACTGAGCTCCTGCTTTTCTCCTTCCCCCTAGCACTGCCCTGGCTCTGTCCACTGCATTCACCAGCCCCCCCCCAACCCCCACCCCACTGTCCCCACTCCACCAACCTGATTTCATCTGCCCATCATTCTTGATCCCCTTTTCAATCCACCGAACAATCACCAGGCCATATCTCTTCCCTTCCCCTCTCCACTTAATACAATGTATCTTCTCTCTCCCATCTCAGTCCCACTGCTGTCTCAACCAAACATGTTGACAATTTTGACAACTTTGATGGGTATACACCCTGGAGGTAGGGATAGGACCTGTACTGGTTTGAAAGAAAAGGGTCACTCTGGTCTCAATCCAGGACTCGCTGAGATACAGCCTGATTCAATGGAGGAACAGGGGGCATGGTGGCCTGATAAGCAGTCCTCCTTGCTGGCCATGCTCGATAGAGGGTTGCCCAACATGGCTCGGCAGTAACAAGCAGGACAGGTCCACAAAGGAAATGGCTGGGGAGAAATATGGACATTACCTGTCCTTGCTCAACTGAGGGGAAGCTGGTTGAAGAGAGGGCACAATCTTGGAGAGCTGTTTGGCCTGGTCTGGTGTGATTGTGGGGATATGAATAGCTTGAGTCTCCCTTTCTCTCATCCCCCTGATGTTTATTTATGCCTCAGTCTTTGGCTTTGACTGGTTGGTCTGTTGCTTCATTCTTTCACTCCAACACCATCAAATATCACTGTGATGGATGACAGGTATCCATGATAGGTTGACACTGCTGGAACCCAGTCTCCTGGGGTGCAACCATGCCTGATGGGGCTGGGGTGTGTGTGGCAGAGTTAACATATTTACTGTTCATATGCGGTTGAAATTTAATGATGTGTCGAAGTACGTGGAGACACGTTCTATCCCCTGCAGCCAGGAGGCTCCACATGATACAGTGTGAGCTGAGAAGGCATTTGGCCTCTTCTTGATATCTACGAGGATAATTTCATTTTAGTTCAATACATGAAGTAGAAGCCTGGAGTCTGGACTTTGCCTGGTTGGGGTAAGCGGAGACTGGCCAAAGTGAAACTCCCCCTCTTCCAGTGTGATGTCACTACAGCACAGACATTCCCAGTGCCAAAACCCTTCCAGTGCCCTGAGGGAAACACCAGAGGCATCAAGGATTACTGACATTGCACAGTGGACATAGAGGGTGGTAGACAACAGTGGGAGTGGCAGACCAAGGGTGTGTGAGGGGAGGGACCATCTCAGAAAGCTTCAGTCCCACGCAAGTTCCAACGCTTTGACTTCTCCAATTTCTGTTCCCACCCCTCCAGTCTCTCCTCTTTCCCCAGCCCTCACACTCCTTTCCTTCAGCTCCCCACTCCCTTCCCTTCCTTCTCCTATCAGAGAACTACCCTTCTTAGCCCTCTGCCCTCCCCCACATCACTTCTCTTTCACCCTCCCCTGCCCCTTTCTCCTTCCTCCTGCCCCACCCCTCCCCATCCATCTTTTATTCAGGCATCCACCTGATTTTCCTGATTCCTGATGAAAGACTCAGGCCCGAAATGTCAACCGACTTTGACTCCCTATGGATGCTGCGTGGCCATCTGAGTTTCTCTGGCATGTTTATGTAATGCACTAGACCCCGAGTATTGGACATACAGCACAGTAACTGGCCATTTCGGCCTGACAAGTCTGTGCCGCCCATTTTACACCCCATTAACCTACACCCCGGTACATTTTTGAAGCGGGAGAGGAAACTGGAGCCCCCAGAGAAAACTCACACAGACACCAGGAAACGCGGGCGTGGCGTGATGGTGTAGGTTGGAGACACGGAGATACACCTCTCCCGGCAGAATTAATTAAAACCTGAATAGAAAAACTGTTAAAAAAAATTACAGTGTTGAGACTTGTTCTGAACTGAAAAGAAAAGCAAAATCTCTAACCATGCATATTTTCTTGTCTAACTCCAGGACTCTGGAATCTGCTTAGTATGTTCGCAAGGAGTCTTCTTTGGGGTGGTCTGAGATTGTACCCTCTCTCTTCAGCACCACCTGCCAGGAGGTGGGAAATTTGAGCTGACAGCCTGTGGGAGGAACAGGGAGTTGTCCAGAGGCTGAAAGCAGCGGTGAACCAGACTCTGGAACTGAATGGGAAACACACTGTAACAGAGGCCAGGCATGTCCTCGCTGCCTGGCTGGAAACCTCACTGCCTTACCTATCACCTCTGTCCCCTCACCCTGTGGGTCACACACATTAATCACCCAGACAGAAGCCTCTGGTAATCCACCTGTTGAGTGCTTGGAGATTTCAGCCTGCTCCACAGGAACTCACTTCATCTTTTTGCTTCCCCTGTCCATCCTGATTACTGACACCTGAGCCATGGGAATCAAGCCCTTTCTGTCTATTCTCTCCTGGGTGAGTGCATCTTCCTTCAGCCCCCCTCACCCCTGCTGTCTTATATATTAATTTAGACTTAAATTGCTGTTAGTGTGTTAGTTACTTAACTGGGAAAACTGCAGAAGTAAGACTTTCATTGCAACTACATATTTTACTTGCGTATCTGACAATAAACATTCTGTCCTTCCTTCCATTCTTCATTCCTTCCTTCCTTCCTTCATTCTTTCCTTCCTAGATTCCTTCATTCACTGCTACCAGCCTCTTGCCAAAGCCTGATGACCAAACTGCAGTGAGCTGCCTGTGGTCTGATTGGCCTTTCATATGGTCCCACTGAAACCTTCTTGTTCTTAATTTTGGTGATTTTAGCACAGACCAGGTCAGAATCTAGTGCCCATTGCTAGTGCCCTTGAGGCAGTGAGCTCGAATAGCCACAGTCCTTGTGGTGAAGGAGTTCCCATAGTGGCCAGATTCAAAACAAGTGATATAGGTGTCCAAGTCAGATACTATGTATGACTTGGAGGGAGGTGATAGTTCTATAAACCATGAGACCTAGGAGCAGAATTAGGCCAATTGGACCATTGAGTCTGGTCTGTCATTTGAATCATGGCTGAGGTATTTTTCTTTGTACCCTGTTCTCCTGCCTTTTCACCATAACCTTTGATACCCTTTGATACCCTTACTCCACTGTAAATATACCCAATAACTAAGCCTCCACAGCCACCTGTGCCAATTAATTCCACTGATTCACCAATTTCTAGACAATGAAATTTCTCCTCATCTCTGTTCTAAAGTGAAATTATTTTATTCTGAGGCCGTGTCCTTTGGTCCCAGACTCTGCCATCTGCTGGAAGCGTCCAGGTCCACATACTCCAGCCTTTTCAAAATTCAGTAGGTTTCAATGAAATCTGCCCCCACCTTCTGAAATCCAGTGAGTACAGACCCAGAGCTATCAAATACTCCTCTCATCAATGGGATCATTCTCATAAACCTCCTCTGGTCCTTCTCCAACACCAGCACATCCTTCCTTCGATGGGTGTAACATGATAGCTCTCCTTACACCTCAGGCAGGAAGAGAGGTCAAAGCTCACTCATTCTCCTATGTCATTGAATGTTAGTCCTAACCACAGCTGATACAGCCTTACTGTTGGTCGCATGACCTGCGTCATCTCCCAACCACTCTCTTTCTTCATTGTCCTCTTGCTGAGGTAACTCCCCGAGCAATACCAGCCTGGGGCTCGTGGTCACTCCTGGAGAATGAACCAACTGTGCAGATGGATTCACATGGACTTCATGGGTACCATCATAGGTCATCTGATCGAATTATTTTTGTTGAGCGCTGAGCCTGCTTGTCAGGGGAGGGGTGGAATGTTTTGTTTGTTTTCACCCTCTGTAGTTAACTTGCACGGTAGCGAAACCAGTTTGCATGTGGGTGTGTGTCAGCTGCTGAGTATTTGTTCCCCGTTGTAAATAAAGTTCACAGTTTAATATCACTACATGCCCAGGGCTGTCACTCTTTGAACCTTTTGAATGTTCCCCATCATAAGCTAGGACTCAAAATGTGGCCTGACCATACCTTATAAAGCCTCAGCATTACATCCTTGCTCTCCCATGCAGATGTAACCCTTGTCCTCCTGAAGACCAGCCCTTCCAGGGTCAAGAACAGTTTCTTTCCAACAGCTATCAGGCTCTTGAACCTCCCCCTTATTGCAGTACTCCTCTGGCACCACTAACAGACAGACAACATCATCGCTTTTTTTTCTCTGTCCCTTTTTTACTGCAACTGCAAATATTTATATCAATCTATTTTATGGATTTTTGGTCCTTATTAATTCAATTAAGTTCACTGTAACATGTTTGTTTGACAAACACCCTTTTGGCTGCAGCAGGTAAGAATTTTGGTGCATATGTACATTACCCCTGATGTGCTTTCCAAGCCAGGCTATTTATGTGACTGGTTCAGTTTGATCTCTGTTTTGTCACTGGCCGTTAGCTTTGTCTATTCCCAGCATGCCTTCTGCACCTCCCAATGACCATGGAGGGGTGAGAGATACACCTAACCCTGAGGTGTACCATCCTGTCTAATGGACCACAGGACCTCAAGCATTCCAGCACAGTACAGCACAGCAAAGGCCCTTCAGCCCACTATGTTGTACTGATCTTTGTAAACCTACTCCACAACCATCTCACCCTTCCTTACCTCACACTCAGAATCCTCTATTTTTCTTACATCCCTGTCCCAATCCAAGAATCTTTTGAATGGCCCTATCACTCCAGGTTTGAGGCTTAGATTTGAGAGGTAGTGCTACATAAATATGTAAATAGATAGAGTCATTGTAAAGACAGGACTTTGCTTCCATGAGGATTGTGTGGTGGTCTCTTGTACCAACGACAAAGACCACTGCCGCAGGGATTTCAGATTTATTGTTGGAGTACATACACAACATCACATACAACCCTAAGATTCTATTTTCCTGTGGGCACAGCAGAATTACTAAAAAGCTAAACTGTACAAATCTTAAAACATGTAAACAAAGGAAGAACTGTAAACAGATAATGAATGTAAACAAACTGACTGTGCAACACAGGGAGAACAAAAATAAAATCAATAAAGTGCACAAGTGAGAGGCCTTAAATGAGTCCCTGACTGAGTTTGTTGTTGAGGAGTCTGATGGTGGAGGGGGAGCAGCTACTTCTGATGGAGCGAATCTTGTGGCACCTACACTTCTTACCTGGGGGATTGATAAGGCGAGGTCCATTGGTTTTCCTCTCCTGCTGGTCACAGACCCATAAACTCAGTCACTGGTGGCTCCAGTAAAGTCTTAGTTACAGATTTGGGAGTCCCCACCCAGGGTTCATTGTGTCATAGAGGTATGCAACATGGAAACAGACCCTTCCCAACTCAACAAGAAGACCTCTTTACACTTTTCCATTTGCTTACACTTGGCCAATATCCACCTAAAAAATGTCCTTTCCCTGGTCAAATATCAGCATAATTGTGCCTCCTCTTCCTCCTTTCCCATCACCCTCTATGGGAAAAACCTGCCCCTCAGGTCCCCTTTAAATCTTTACCCTCCCACCAACAACTTATGTTTTAGACTCTAGTTCAGTGGTTTTCAAACATTTACTTTCCATTCACATACCACCTTCAGTAATCCCTAAGGTGTTCCATGGTTATAAGGGATTACTGAAGTATGTGAGTGGAAAGAAAAAGGTTTGACTCGTTATGAGCATGGTTTCATAAATCCGAAGGAAATGGGCCAATGACAATTTTTCTCAAGCAAAATATTTCAGTAACAATTGGATCTAGAGCAGTGGTTCTCAGCCTTCCCTTCCCACTCACATCCCACCTTCAGTAATCCCTTATAATCACAGAGCACCTTCGGGATTACTTAAAATGGAATGTGAGTGGAAAGAAAATGTTTGAAAACCACTGCTCTAGTTTAGATTCCCCTGCCCTGGGAAAAAGACCCCAGCTATGTTCAGAGCTTCTGTGGTGTGTTGTTCAACACAGAGGAACATTGTTCTGTGATTGGAGGCACGATGTGATCGGGGGAGGCTTCCATGCCTGACCCTTTAGACTTCATAGCGTGGGACAGCCGATGTTGACCATTCCCAGTGTTATTCCTCCAGCGGGGTAGGTCTGTCCTGCCAGGGAAAGGTATGTCCAGACATTATGATGATGGTCAGGTCTCAGGGAGTGGGTGCGTCAGGCTGTTGCTTGTCTTAAGCGTGGGAGGGACCCATCTCTTAAACGTGAAGTTCTACCTAGAAAAGGAAGGTATGCTGGATGTGGCTGGAGGTACAGAGGATCTGACAGCATAGAGACTGGGCCTGTCTGCTGGTGTCCATCTCCCCAGACCCTCTTCTCCATCTAACTCCCTTCCCAAAGTGAACAACACTGCTTCCCCAAGTCCACAACACACACATGCACGCACTCATGCACGCAGAGGCACATGCACGCATGCACTCACTCTCACACACCTTACACACAGAAACACACACACACATACATGCCCACACACACAAACACACACGCACTCACACACACACACACAGACACACACACACACACATGCTCGCACGCACGCACCCACTCTCACAAATACACATGTGCTTTCACATACACACACTCTCATGCTCTCACATGGTCACACACACTTTCATATACACACTCTCTCCCACACACTCACATACTCGCACCCACTCACACAAAATCGCACACACTTGTACACACACAAAATAACATTTTTACACTCACCCACACACCATCACACACTCACATGCACTCATTCACAAACACTCACACTCTCTCTCACACACAATCACACCCTCACCCACACTCATTAACACTCACACACACAGTCACAATTAAACACAGACACACCTTACACACATTAGTGTACTCACTCACATAGACTCAGACACACTCATACAGCCACACACACTCTCACAATTGCACATCCCCACATACAAACACACCTATCTACCCACAAAAACATGCCAATAAACTGACCAATACACACACATCCACACAATACACTCACACAGATAAATGGAGCCTTCACATAACCCATACACACAGATACATTCTCCTACACACACAACCAAACACATAAAATCCGAGATAAGAAAGTTTGCAGACGCTATGATTGTCGTGCATGATGCAAGATTGCTGGAGGGATTCAGCAGGTCACAAAGTGTCTTTAGGAAGCAAAGGGAAATAACCAACATTTTGGACCTGAGTCCTTCATCCGAGGATAAGCAAATAAGCAGCCATGGTCTCTCTTTCCCTGTCCCTGTGTCTTTCCTCCAGCTTCCCCACTCCCCTTGTTACTTCTCAACGTTTTTGTCTCCAGTCCTCCCTCCCAAATCCACCTATGACCATTTGACAGTGGCCTGTACCCCTCCCCCTGCCCTTCCTTCCTCTTCTTCTCTCCTCCCCCGTCTTTTTATTCAGGCTGCCTGCCTGCTTTTAGCTCATACCTTGATGATGCCCAGGCTAGTTATATCCCTTTGCTTCTTGTAGATGCTACATGATTTAATTTAGACACATAGCAGCCCCTCTGGCCCATGAGCCCATGCCACCCAAATACATCAATTAACCGACAAACCCCCCCATACATTTTTGGAGGGTGAGAGGAAACTGGAGCAACCAGAGGAAATCAACACAGAAATGGGACAATGTACAAACTCCTTACAAACAGCAACGGATTCTAACCTGGGAGCTGGTGCTGGTAATTACACAGGGATAAGTGCTACACGAACCATGCTGCCCACACTGTGGTCCTCTGAGTTTCTCCAGCACTTTTGTGACTGCACATAAAGATCCTATATAGAACACAAGCATGTGGAGACACGTATACATACACACACACACACACACACACACTCACACACAACACACACCCACATCCACACCCACACACACACACATACACACAACACACACACAGACATACACACACACAGACACATGGACACAAACACACAAACACGCACCCACATCCACACACTCTCACACGCATGCACTTGTAGATATAGCCACACACACACACACACACACACACACACACAGACACACACACACACACACTCACATACACACACACACACAACACACACACTCATACACACACACACACACACACTCACACTCACACACAACACACACCCACATCCACACCCACACACACACTCATACACACAACACACACACAGACATACACACACACAGACACATGGACACAAACACACAAACACGCACCCACATCCACACACTCTCACACGCATGCACTTGTAGATATAGCCACACACACACACACACATGTGCGCGCATGCATGCACTCACATATACACACACACAGACACTCCCTTGGAATAGATGTACATCTGGAGAAAAACATACTCGCAGAATTATAATTGGGTTTTTGAAAATCCCATCAACAAAAATGTGAGGGCACTGTTTAGTGGTTAACAAAATCACTTGCTTGGACTTGGTATCTCTTCCCCATTTAATATCCTCCTTTCTCTCAGATACTGTTCAAGAGCCTCTTGCTTCATTGTATTCTCTTTGAACTCTATTCCATGTATTTTTGACTGTCTTGGTCAATGTATCATGTTCGTGTGACTTTTGCTAGCCATGTGAAATGTTAAGCTTGAACGCGTGCAATGGGAGGAGGTCCTTTGCCAGCCTCCCCAGCGCTCCAATGAACCCAGGACTAGAAGGAGACTCAAAGTATTCTTACAGCTCCGCAGTATACGTCGGTGAGACCAAACCTCAATTGGGCAACTGCTTTGCTAAACATCTACACTCTGTGGGTAGAAGCTTGAACTTTCAGTAACCAACCATTTCAATTTCCTTCACCATTCCCACAGAGACATGTTGGCCCTTATCCCCATCTATTGCCAAGGCAAGGCCTAACATAAACTTGAAGAACAACATATCGCATTCCTCTGGGACAGTAACCATTTAACAGGAGGAACTTCAATTTTCCTCACTCCCCCACCATCTGTTTTCATTTCTTATTTATCTACCCCATTCTCATTTTTCTCTCTACCTCTCTCCCCTCCTAGTGGACTCTCATTCTACCTGTCTCTCCACCTCTCTCTCCTCCTTGTGGACTCTCCCTCTACCTGTCTCTCCACCTCTCTCTCCTCCTTGAGGACCCTCCCTCTACCTGTCTCTCCACCTCTCTCCCCTCCTTGTGGACTCTCACTCTACCTGTCTCTCCACCTCTCTCTCCTCCTTGTGGACTCTCCCTCTACCTGTCTCTCCACTTCGCCCCCTTCTCTCCCACACCCTATCACCCTTCAGCCCCTCCTTAGCTTCTTCCACCCCTTGGTGTATTTGGTAACTCCCCTTCCCACTTTAGCCTTGATAAAGGGTGCCGACCCCGAAACATTGTTTGACCATTTTTCTCCAGGGACGCTGCCTGATTCACTGTGTCTCTCCAGCAGCTCACTGTTTGCTTGAGATCAAAGCATCTGCAGTTTTTTATGTTCTTTGTAATACTGGCAATACTAGTGAATCCAGTAAAATGCTCCTTCCCTTTCACAGATCATTGCATTCACCAATATTCCTGCTGGTCAAATAACCAAGTAACACCTATTGTAAATCTATTCCATGCAGCCATCTCTCAAATGTTTTAAATGGATTTCTCATCTTGGCTATATTTTATTTAGTATCCTCCAGTCTCATTCAAAAGCGTGAAGACAAAAAGCTCCTTGCATGGGCTTGTTCCATTCCCAGAACCATTATACAGAGCTGGACCGCTTTGCCTTTGCATAATGAATGCCTCCGGCTGCGTAGCGTCTTTCATCTCAACGCAGCACAATCATCAATCACTACATTGGTAATCAGAGCTTTCCAATCAGGGAGTGCCTCGAGAATTCTCCCAGGCTGGAAAAGACTATCCTTGCATGTTTAATGAGCAAGCAACAAATCTGTGCCCAGGTAATGGAAATTGCAATACAAAGAACATGCAGTGAGTAACATCATTCTTGGCCTCAGGAAGGCCCAAGGCACCTCACAGCCCTTGCTGAACTTTACAAAGTGAGCCACCAATGCGAGTGCAGGAAGCAATTTGGGCCCAGCAATCTCTGAGAGAGTCAGCACTTAATCTATCCCGGGCAATGCTGGTTGAAGGATAAACAGCAAACAGGTTACGAAGCAGGCGAGACACCAACTGGGATACATGCCCAGAAATAAAGGAGTAACCAGGATAAATGGCTGCATGCACCTCAGCCAGGCCAAGTTCCAGGAAAACACCAACCAGCCAGGATCAATATATTTCCCAGATTGATGTCACATTCCATTAGAAAATAGAAAATCTACTCTCTTTATTCGAAAAGGGAGTCAGTAAATAAGAAGCTATGAGGCAGTCAGCAGAACACCTGCCACGTGGAAGGTATTATTAAAGACCTTGGAGCAAAGCATGGAGAAAATAACCAAGATAATCAGGCAAAGGTGTCATGGTTTTATGAATGATAAATGATATCTGGCCAATTTAGTGGTGTTTTTGGAAGTAACAAATGCTTTGGATAAAGAGATGCCCTGTGCTCAGATTTCCACAGAGTATTTAATAAAGGAGAACCTTCTAAGATTATTGTAGACAATAAAAGTTCACTGTATTGGCATGGATTAGATGATTGGCTGGTCAATAGGAAATGGAACAGGTGTCAACAGATCTTTTCTTGACTAGCAAGCTGCTTCGTGGTATGGCAAGGGGATTGGTGTTCAGGCCTTAAGCTTCTGCACATGGTCAAACAATATGGTCAAAGGCACTCAGTGTACGGCTTCTCAATTTGATGATGAGACCATGTGGATAGGGAATTTGTGAGAGGACATAAGGTGAGGCAAAGAGGGGAACTGATAGGTATAGTGGATGGGAAATTGGAGAAAATGCAAAATTGTCTCTCTTGGCAGAAAAAGTACAATTGAGGCACATTATCCAAAAGATTACAATGCTCTGAGATACAGGAGGACTGTTTCTTAATCTGCCATCATGGAAGTTAACAGAATGCTTTTATTTGTTATGATGGGGATTAATCAGAAAGTAAGTACCATACAAGTCTACCTTCAGATGTCAGGTCCCCATTTTCAGCCTCCTTTTCATGGTTTTATCATATAACGGGTGTACAAGTTGGACCCCTCCAAAAATCACATTGACTGAGCTGTGGGTGGTTTGTAATCATGGAGCCTCCAGCAAAACGACAGAAGTATGAACCGAGTTCCTTTGAATATACTGGTAGCTTGAAAACTTCTTGAAGGTTGAGTTCTTGTTTTGGTGTTTTGAGTCGTCTTATACACCAGATCTACGTTGAGCGGTTATTTTTTTTTCTTGAATTTAAGGTCTTATTTTTGTATCTGGCACATGTCGACCCCTGATATTTGAGGGTTTCAAGAATTGACTTGTACACCAAAATATACGGTAAGTTTCACCTCAGGACACCGGACCTCATTTGGAATGCCTGGTATACAGGATGCAATGGAGTGGATGCAGAAAGGGAGGCTTCCTCTTGTGGGAGAGTCTAGAAGGAGTGAGGGGTGGGGGTGGGGAGGAGTCACACAGGCCTGGGCTCTATGTTGGATACCCTTTATTTCCTAAAGATACTGCGTGACCTGCTGAGTTTCTCCAGCATGTTTGTGTACTTATCATCGTAATTGGGACTGAAGGATTGGTCATAACTCGGATTGGTTGTAAATTGGACTCGCATGTCTTAACGAGGTAGCAAAGCAATTTAAAAAATTCAACAAATGAACACTTAATGAAGAATCTCAGCATATGTACAGTATTTTTACATAGGTCGTAAGTTGCATTCAACCTCAGTGTCTGTGACTTTCTTGTTTAACTCAAAGTGGGGGAGGGGGGGGTTCACTGATCAAAAATAAAGTGTTATCTTATTAAGCCAGCCAGAAATGAGGAGACATTTTTTTCTCTCAGAGAAACTGTGAGGCTTTTGAACTCTTTTTCTTGAAGGATAGAATCAGCAGTCTTAGAATATTTTAAGATAGAAGTTGGCAGATTGTTGATGAGCAAGGGCAGGGTTGGAAAGATACCGGGAGGCGATGCAAATCTGAGGCCAGCCACGATCTTATTAAAGGGTGGAGTAGGGTTAAGAGTTGAGTGGCCCTACCCCTGCTTTTCATTTGTTAATTTAAAAACGCCAATCCAATAAATAGTGAGAAGCATATTTGCTGAGGTAACCAGAGGGAATAAACACCAGGATAAATCCAGCCAGGATAAATAGCTGGAAAATCTTTCACCAAGGTAAAAAACCAGGAATCACACTGGCCACAATAAATCCCAGGATAAGCACACGCTAACACCAGGTCATGCAGATCCTAGATAAAATGTCATGAAGACCATTAACCAGGAAAAACGCAAGCTATATCGGAAATCGACAAATATTCACCAGGATATACACCAAGAAAGAAAGGATAAATATCAGGAAAATTACAAACTCAGTCAGAAATAGGAAAGCCACCAGCCAGACTAAATACCAGAATAATAACAGGCTGGTGTAAATATTGGAGACAACAGCAAGCAGAACAAATAGTTAACCAGGGTAAATTCCATTCAGTTTTGGCACTCTGGTGAAGGTAGATACTTGGATTGATCGAGCCAGCACAAATATCAGGAAAAAACATTTGTCAGAAAAACAAAACACTAGCCAGAATAATTGCTGGAATTGCAAGTCAGCAGAAATAGCAGGATATATAATGGACAGAGAAAATGTGAGTCAGTGAACACAACAATCTGTTGGATTACAATACACAAACATTCTGAAGCAACTCACCAGGTGGATTAGATCAATCTCCACCATTCAATAAGGTCAGTTCTGATTCGACAGTGAGCTCAACTTCACATTTCCATTTGCCCGCCCATTACACCTACCTCTGCCTTAAAAAAATAGTGCCATGACCCTTTGAGAGAAAATATTTGTCCTATTTACATCTTATATCTGCAATCCCTTATTTAAAACTGTGATTACCACCTCCCCCACTCCCCCACCAATAAAAGAAAACCTGGTCTCCATCCCCACCCTTGCAAGATCCATCAGGATGTTTCAACTCTATCTCCTTTCATTCTTCTAAACTCCAGCCTAGCCTGTCCAATCTTTCCCCAGAAGATAACCCATCCATTCCCAGCATTAGTTGAGGAAACCATCTCTGAACTGACATTCACACCTTTGCAAATGGAAACCAATAATGTGCACAGTACTCCAGATGTGGTCTCAACAATGCTCGACATAATGTAACCTGGCCTCCTTCCTAAAGTATTCCTTTTCCCTAATGCAAAATTATAACATTTAAAATGTTTTAAATTTAGTCATACAGTACGGTAACAGACCATTTCAGCCCATGAGTCCTTGCCGCCCAGTTACACCCCCTTAACCTACACCCCCGGTACGTTTTGAGCGGTTGGAGGAAACTGGATCCCCTGCGGAAATCTACGCAGACATAGGGAGAATGTACAAACTCCTCACAGACAGCATGGGATTCGAATCCCGGTCCGGACCCGCTGCCGTTATAAAGGTGTTGTGGCAACCATGCCGCCACTGCAGTTACCTTTTCTAATTACTTGATAAATCTGCATACTAGCTTTCTGTAAAACATGCACAGATCCTCAGCCCTCAAAACCTTTCAACCTCCCATCATTTAGATGATACACATTTTGATCCTTCCTGCCAACAAGGAATACATCATCCTCCATCTATCAGACCTTTGTCCTCTCATTTACCCATCTCTTTGCCATCTCCTTGTATCCTCTTCACAATTTCTCCGAATATCACCAAATTTAGCAATTGTACCTTTGTTGCCTGAATCCAAGTTATTTCCATTATAAAAAGTGAAGGTACCACTGTTGATCCCTACAGTAACCCCACCTGATACACCTTGTCCACCAGGAAATGACCCAGTTATGCCTCTCTCTGTTTCGCATGAGCCAGCTCTTCTTCTGCCCACATCAGTATGTTACCTTCTACATGAGATTTTATTTTCTGTACAACCTTTACTGCAGGACATATAACAATGGAAATGTAACAGTAGCATCTCCAGTAGTTCCTCTTTATCCCATGTTACTTCTTTAAAGAATTACACAGAGCAAAGAACATGGAACATTGCAGCACAGTACAGGCCTTTCCTTCCGTACCTTACACCCAGAACCCTCCATCTTTCTTACATATGTACCTATCCTTTTGAATGCCCCTATTTATACCAGCCCCCATCACCTCTCTGGCAATGCATTCCAGGCACCCACCACCCTCTGAGTAAAAATCTTTCCTCTGACCTCCCCTAAACTTTCCTCACTCACCTTACATCGATGTCCTCTGCTGTTTGCTATTGTCGTCCCATGGTGGCACTACAACCCCTAGGAGGCATCGAACCGGCCATGTGACATCAGTGCATGATGATGTCAGTGCGTGTTAAGCGCGTGATTCGGGCTTTGAAAAGGTTGCGCTGGTGATGAAGAGTAAATCTCTTTGATTTACTCTCGAAGTGCCTTGTGTGGTTATTTCATTATGGCCACTGTGATTCCAGTGGCCACATTTGGTGACCCCGACGAGTCCAAAAATGTACTTTTGGACAAACATGAACTCTTCAGTCACTGCTGTGACACTGCCACCTTTCTGGACAGCTGAGCCTGAACTGTGGTTCCAACCGGCTGAAGTGCAATTTCACCTTTGCAAAATCGAGTTGGACACCACTCATAACCACCTTGTCAGTGCCCCAGACCAGACCATCGCTAAGAGGGTCAGCAACTTCCTATGGGATCCACCAGCAAGTATGATACTTTAAAGGCACTTTATTCCGGGTAATATAATATGTCCCGAAGGGAAAGGGCAGCCAAACGACTACATCTCGATGGGTTGGGAATCTGTGCCCCTTCAGAACTAATGGATGAAATGCTGTTCCTGGCAGCTGGCGAAAGGCCCAATATGTTATTCGAGCAGCTCTTTTTAGAGTGAATGCCAAATGATATTAGGCTCTTGTTATCCAAGTGTTCATTTGAAGACCCAAGGGCTGTAGCGGTGGAGGTAGATATTCTATGGCTGGCTAAACAGTACAGCAAGGAAAGACAAGTCTGCACAACCAACACCTCCGATATTGACCCCGTGTCACATTCTAGGGCTCTTAGCACATCACTCCCTACAAGCAGGCAACGCCCCAAGACAAGCAAACAGCCTGAGGATACCTCATCTTGGTGTTATTACCACAGGAATTAGGGAGTAAATGCCTGCAAGTGCCTTCCACCCTGCCCATTTGCAGGAAATGCCCAGGCCAACCACCAGTAAGGGTTGCGGTGGTTGGCAAGAAGCCTGCAAGCCTACTGTATGTGTGGGACCAGTTGTCTCAGTGAAAATTTCTGGTGCACACGGGTTCAGAAGTTAATGCATTTCCACCCACAGGTTTTGACACCAGCCATCCTACCCCGGACCTGCAACTACATTCCGACATTTGGCACCAGGAAGATGAATGTCAAGTTCGAGAATCATCTCTACACTTGGCCATTTATTAGAGCAGCAGGATCCCGACCTTTGCTTGGTGCAGATTTTCTTCAGGCTCATTCATTCCTCATCGACTTAAAAGGACGTCGGCTAATAGATGGAATTACTTTTCAGACCATTCCTCTGGCAACTGCCTCTATCCCTGCTCTGTGCCTCCAAACATTAGGTAAACCAGTAGATGAAATCTCCAAGCTGTTGGAAGATTTCCCTGAGATCACTACTCTACAATTTTCTGCTCCACTGCAAAGCCTGGTGTTATTCACTGCATTTGTACTAAGGGCCCTCTTATCCATGCTAAAGCGCGCCACTTACCTCCAGAGAAGGAAGAGTTTGCCAAGATGGAGAAACTAGGCATAATTCGGTGGTCCGACAGTCCCCAAGCATCTCCTTTGCATAGGGCCCAAAATACAATGGAGGTTGGTGACCTTGTGGAGGTTATAGGCGGCTTAACAATAGCACCATCCTGGATTGTTATCTGATACCTTCTCTAAAAGGTACCAGGAGAGCCAGAAGACATTCCAAAAACAACAATAATTACCCTATTTGGGTTGTTTGAAATTTTATGAATGCCATTTGGATTAAAAAATGCTGCTGAATCATTTCAACAGGTGATGGTTGCTTTAGGATGTGGAATGATCAATGTCTTCATTTACCTCAACAACAATTTAGTGGCCAGTGGGACTAAAGAAGAACATTTGAAACATCTTCATACACTTGTTATTCGTCTTCAAAAGTTTGGCTGATCATCAATCCAGATAAATGCATTTTTGGACAAGAAACGATTCTTGGGCCGTAGGATTACTCAGGAAGGGCTGTCATCCAAAGTTGAGGCCATTACCAAATACGCAAGACCTGCTATGGTTAAAAGCTTGCAGGAATTCTTTGGAATGGTAAATTTTACCGTCGATTTCTTCCAGGAGCAGCTCATATCATGAAGCCTTTTTTTTGATTTACTGCCTGGAAATGCCAGAACCATCCATTGGACTGAAGAGGGAAACAATGCTTTCTCAAAGATGAAAGATTTGCTAACTCATGCCACTATGCTCATCTACTGAATTTTAAATGCAGCCACTGCCCTTTCCACAGACACTTCCAGTATGGCTGTAGGAGGTGCATTTCATCAATATGTCAACGAGCAACGGAAACAGCGTTCTTCAGCCGCCAACTTCATAAAGCAGAGAAGAAATACAGAGCTTTTGATAAGGAGCTTTTGGCCATTTACTTGTCCATTTGACACTTCTGTTATTTTTTGGAGGGCAGAGATTTTACTAGGTACACCGAGCAAAAGCCCTTAACATTTGCATTTTCCAAGGTTGCAGAGCCCTGGTCAGTACGACAACGATGGCAATTATCATTCATTTCAGAATTTTCCTCAAAAATACTACATATTTCCGGAAAAGACAATGTAGTAGCTGATGCACTTTCCCGCTCTGCTCCACTTGAAGTTTCGTCTATAGATCAAGGAATTTACTACACAGCTTTGGCCACGGCCCTGGAACATGACCATGAGATGAATGTTTATCATGAACCTGCAATTGAAAGATGCCCAGTTTGGAGTTAATGGCAAACTACTCCTCTGTGATATATCAACAGGACAACCACGCCCAGTAGTTCCGGCATCATGGAAATGTCAAGTATTCAACTCTGTGCATGGTCTCTCACATCCATCAATTAGATTGACCATTCTTAAGGTTTCTGACAGGTTCGTGTGGCATGGTCTTAAAAAAGACATTACACGAATAGTGATATCCTGCATTTCCCACCAAAAAGCAAAGGTTTAGCAGCACATAAAGGGATCACTGCAGTCCTTAGTGGCAGTTACTCAGTGTTTTGCTCATGTTCATGTGGACATTGTGGTCTGCTTCCTGTTTCAAGAGGATACCATTATCTTTGACGCAGTGGCCCGAGGCCATGCCTATGGTAGATGCTACTGCAGTCACTTGTGCTCGGGTGTTCCTTAGTTCCTGGATATCTTGTTTTGGTTTACCAGTACATGTCACTTTTGATAGAGGATCACAATTTACTTCCTCGCTGTGGACAGCCTTGTCTCGCTTGCTCGGTACAACGATTCATCATACGAATGCCTATCATTCCCAGGCCAATGGAATGGTGGAAAGATTTCATTGACATCTCAAGTCAGCCTTGATGGCTCGGTTAGGGAGCCCAAACTGGGCTGATGAGCTGCCCTGGGTATTAATGGGCATTAGAAAAACTCCAAAGGAGGACCTCCAAGCTTCATCTGCGGAGCTCGTGTACGGCGCACCGTTGGTGGTTTCAGGCGAGTTCATCCCCTACCATTACAACTCCAGCGATGATCCTAAGGAACTGTTGAACAGGCTACGGGAGACTGTAGGAAAATTGACCCTAATAACACCATCGTCACATGGAGAACACTCTTCTTTTGAGCCTGAAGACTTCAAAAACTGGGAGTATGCCTTCGTCCTAAGGGGAACACTTAGTCAACCTATGAAGGGCCTTGTAGGATACTCAGACAAACTAGGTTGACATATATTTTGGACATTGGAGGGAAGCCACAGTCTTTCACTATTGACCAGCTTAGACCAGCTCATGTGGACAAGTCTTCCCCACTGCAGTAGCCTACAGTCCGTGACAGACATCAATCACCTGAAAGACAGACAAACCTTTCAGCCGGTTCTGGGGGAGGGGGGCCATGTAGCGGTGCTATGGCAGTATTACAACTCCCAGAGGCATCGAACCAGCCACGTGACATCAGTGCATGATGACATCAGTGCAAGCAAGTGATTCTGGTTTTTAAGAGGTTCTGCGAGTGATGAAGAGTAAATCCGTTTGATTCACTCCAGAGATGCATTGTGTGGTTATTTCATTGTGTCCACTGCAATTCCAGTGGCCACAAGTTTACCTGACATCCTGTTCCCAATCTCCAGCTATTTCTGGGTTGCTTCTTGAAACCCTAAAAGTAAAGGATGATGCTAATTATTGCCATCTCCTTTCCTCATTGGCCCTTCACCAACCTGCCTCATACAAGACCAACGCTCACTTTGTTAACTCTTTTCCATTTTAACTGTCTAATTCTATTTCTACTTGGCTTTGTCTTGAATAATAGTTTTCCCCTCCATATTAATCTGCTGACATGCACAATTAGATGCCTTTCCTTCAACGCTTTCCCCAACATCTTCATTTAGCCACAGATGGTGCGAGCTCAGGCTGGACATTTTCTTTCTAATTGAAATGTATTTTGTACATTCTTACAGATCATCACTGCATTGCGGCCCCAAAGTTGCCCTAATTTAATACTACTCTTGAACCTATTCTTCTGTCCATCAAACTGAATGTGAAGTGCAATCAGTCATTCCAGGATGTGCTGTGGTATTATGGTAAAGTTGGATAAGACATTGGTGAGGCCAAATTTGGAGTAATGTGTGCAGTTTTGGTCACCAAACTACAGGAAACATATCTGGACTGGAGGTCAGTGGGACAAGGCAAAACAATAGTTTGGCATGGACTAGAAGGGTTGAAGGGTCTGTGTTCTGTGCTGTAATGTGCTATGGTTCTATGGTTCTATTTGAGATGAATTCGTTCACGAAAAGTGCTGTTGAAATCTGGAGCATCATGTTTGTTGATTGGTAGAGGCAGTTACTCTTACAATGCGCAAAATGTATAGTATTTAGATGGGTACCTGAAATGCCAAGGCATGGAAGGGTAAGGAGCAATTACTAGAAATAGGATTGATCAGCATGGACAAATGGGACCAAATAATTCAAGGACACCATTGTAGGTCAAACAACTTGCTTCTGATTGGATGGCCAATCACTCTGTGAATGTTACTCCCAGGGCAAATGTTAGGAGATATGTGAGACTACACTTGGAAACTGGAGCTAAAAACCGACTGCTGGAGACCTCGGCAGGCCAGGCAACATCTGCAAAAGCAAAGGGATGGTTGTTTGGAATCAAGGCAATGCATCAGAGCTGAGAGTGCAGAGGGAAGATACCAGTGTGAAGAGCTGAGAGGGAGGGGTGAAACAGTAGGAAGGAGATAGGTGGAACCGGGTGAGGTGGGGGATGATGTGCAGATTACGCCAAGTGGCAGGGAGGGGTAAAGTAGTGACAGAGTTGGAAGGTGATAGATGGAGCCAGATAAGGGAGGGATGATAATCATTTGGAGCTGGGTGAGGTGGGGTGGGGGGGGTTGGAAGTAATGGAATCTAGGATCTAGGTAACAAGTGGGAATAGAAATGATGAATAGAGATCTCAGGTGGACCATTGGGAGTGAGAAAGGAACATAGGGGAATGGCTGACCTGAAATTGGAAATGAGGTTTTGTTCATTGACTTTGCATTTGGCTTCACCCTGTCAATGGGGAATGCTAGAGGTGGACAAGCTCGTGTGGGGCAGTGGAAGTTACATGCAATGAGAACCTTGATATGGCGATTGTAGACAGTGTAGGTGCCCCGCAAAATAGTTAATTTTCAAGAATCCATTTTACTGTAAAGGCACAAATGCACACAAAGATATTGATTCAATGCACTTTATGGATCAGGAAAAGTACCATGCAAGATAAATATTAGCCATAATTAATATCAAGAGAAGCAGTAGCAAGGAGAACCACCAAAATCTATACCAACCGGAAGCAAAGTGACCTGGGAACTAAGATTCAATCCTGACCTGCGGTGCTATCTGTATGTAATTTCCATGGGTTCTCTAATTTAGACCACAGAACATATAACATAGAACAATACTGCCACAGAATACCCCTTTATGCCTGTAGTCTCTGTTCCAAACATAATGCCCAAATTAAACTAAATCTCAGCTGTTTGCCTATGATACATATCCCTCTGTTCCCTGCCTTTAATGCTGAAGAGAACGCAGCTTTCTCTAACTTCGCCCCCGCATCTATACCCTCTCATCTAGGCCAACCAATCAGAAGCAAGTTGTTTGTCCAAGATTGGTGACCTTGTAGTATTTGGTCCCACTTGACCAATCCTATTTCTAGCAATTGCTCCTTACCCTTCCATGCCTTGGCATTTCAGGTGCCCATCTAAATACTATACATCTTACACGTTGTAAGAGTAACTGCCTCTATCAATCATCAGACCCGATGCTCCAGATTTCAACTGCACTTTGCATGATCAAATTCATCTTTGTAAATCTCTTCTGTAACTTTTGCGAAGTCTCCACATGCTTCCTGTAATAGGCCAACCAAATTTTTAAAAAAACATATTCGAATTTCTTCCCAAAGATATGCTGGATGCTAGATTAATTAACCACAGTCAAGTACCCCCCATCTTAATGGTTGGAGAGGCAATGGGTGTTAATGGGTCTGATGGAAAAGGTAGCAGGAAAATAATGCGGGAATAGCATCCAGGAACCACTCTGAGTCATCTTCGACCCGATGGGCTAAATAACTTTTTTCTAATCAAATACATCATATGTAATAAATCAAAGGAATCATCAAGAGAGCAAGGGGAGGCATAAATGTACCTACCAGCCTGGATAAACAGTGACCAAGATAAACAAGAGAAGCACTCACCAAGGTTAATGCATGTTAAACTATTGGCCAGATTGGTTCCAGGGGGAACACTAGGCTGGATGAAAACCTGGTAAAGCGCAAACCTGGACAAGAAACAAGATAAATACTGTCTGGGAAAATCACCAGTCAGTTTAAATATCAGAAGTGCTAGCCAGAAACTTATCAGCATGACAGAAGTCAGCTGGAACATCTAACAGGAAAGAAACACCAGCCAGGATAGAAACCAAGCAAAAAAAAACCAACTCATTGGAATGATTATCAAAATAAATCCTCACTTCATGGTTCATGTTGGTATTCATTCCAATGAGTTTGGAATTCCAGTTCCAAACAGCAGGAAAAACACAAGGAAAAGGATCATCTCTGGACAAACAGAAAAGCTAGGGGTCACACGAGAGACGGCAGATGTTGGAATGTGGAGCAAAAAACATAGCACAATTCTTCCCCCCTCCCTCCCTCCCCACCCCCTCTTTTATGATTTGTTGCTAAATTTGCGAACAAATCAAATATAGTTGATTGACGAGGATATATGGAGACTACAAAGGGATATAGATAGGTTAAGTGAGTGGATAATGATGCAGATGTTACAAGCAATCAGGAAAGCTAACAGAATGACATTGTGCATGGTGAGGGAAATTCAATGCAAAGGTAAAGAGCTTCAGATATGGAGATAGCTTTCGAGACAGCACCTGGGGCATTCGGTACATATTCGACTTATTCGAGGTAGGGTGTTATTTCATTGGAAGCAGTTCAGAGATCTGGAATGGGTGGTTGCCTCGTGACAAAATGTTGGACGGTCTACTCTTGATCCCACTGGAGTTTAGAAGAGTGAGTGGAACTATGAGTGAAACATAAAGGATTCCCAGGGGCGCGTGGAGAAGATATTTTTTCCTGTGGCAGAATGGAGAGCTAGGGATTGGTGTTTAAAAATTCATAGAGATGAGGTAACAGTTTACAACCACTGAACACTACAGCACAGAAAACAGGCCATTCAGCCTCTCTAATCTCTGCTGACTATTATTTCATTAGTCCCACTGACCTGCTCCCATTTCATAACTCTCCAGGTCTCTCCCATCCATGTATCTATCCAATTTGTTCTTAAAACACAAGATAGAGCCCCGATTCACCACATCAGATGGCAGTACATTCCATGCTCCCACCACTCTCTGAATGAAGAACTTCCCCCTAATGTTCCCCCTAAACCTTTCCCCTTTCAGTTTAAAACTATGACCTCTTGTATTTATCTCCCCCAATCAAAGTGGGGGAGATAATCCACTCTGTCTATACCTCTCAAAATCTTGTAAACCTCTATCAAATCTCCCCTCATTCTTCTTTGCTCCAAGGAATAAAGTCCTAACCTGTTTAATCTTTCCCTGTAACTCAACTCCTGAAGACCCAGCAACGTCCTAGTAAATCTTCTCTGCACTCTTTCAATCTTGTTGATATCCTTCCTGTAGTTATGTGACCAGAACTGCACACAATATTCCAAATTTGGCCTCACTAATGTCTTAAACAACTTCAACATAACATCCCAACTCCTATACTCAATGTTTTGATTTATAAAGGCTAAGATCCCAGAAGCTTTTTTTTCACAACCCTGTCCACATGTGACACCACCTTCAGGGAACAATGTATTCCCAGATCTCTCTGCTCCTCTCCACTCCTCAGTGCCTGACCATTTACTGTGCATGCCCCACCTTGGTTTGCCCTTTCAAAATGCATCATCTCACATATGTCGGCATTAAATTCCATCTGCCACTTTTTGGCCCATTCTCCCAGTTGGTCCAGTTCTCTCTGCAAGCTTTGAAAATGTTCCTCACTGTCCACAATGCCTCCAATCTTAGTGTCATTGATTTACCACATTATCATCCAGATCATTGATATAGACAACAAGCAACAATGGTCCCAACACAGATCCCTGAGGCACACTACTACTTACAGGCCTCCAGTCTGAGAAGCAACCATCCACTACCACTCTTTTTTCTCCCACACAGCCAATTACAAATCCAGTTTACAACCACTCCATGTGCCAGACCTTCTGAACTAACCTCCCATGTGGGAACTTGTTAAAGGCTTTACTGAAGACCATGTAAACAACATTCACAGCCTTTTCTTCATCTACCTTCCCGGTAACCTCCTCGAAAAACTCTACAAGATTCGTTAAACACAACATACCACACACAAAGCCAAGCTGACTGTTCTTAATCAGCCCATGGATGTCCAAATACCTATATATCCTATCTCTCAGAACTCCTTCTAATAATTTACCTACTACTGACGTCAGGCTCACTGGCCTATAATTATTTGGTTTACTTTTGGAGTGTTTTTTTGAAGAACGGGACAATGGAAGCTACCCTCCAATCCTCTGGCAACTCACCCGTGGCTAAGGACATTTTGAATATATCAGCCAGGGTCCCTGAAATTTCTACACTAACCTCCCTCAAGGTCCAAAGGAATATCATATTCAGTCCAGGTGATTTAACTACCTTTTTTCGCTGTAAGACAGAAGGCAGGTCTTCCTCCTTAATCTCCATGTGCTCCATGACTTTTCTGTTTGTTTTTCTCCCTTCATTATACACTCTGCCAGTTTTCTGAGTAAATACTGATGCAAAAAAATGTTTAAGATCTCCCCCATTACGGGAGGCTCCGCACATAGTTGACCACTCTGATTCTCTAGGGGACCAATATTGTCCCTTACTTTCCTTTTACTCTTAATATACTTGTTGAAACCCTTCAGGTTTACTGTCACATTATCTGCTAAAGCACCCTCATGTCTTCTTTGTGGCTTCCTGATTTCCTTCTTGAGTATTTTCTTGCTTTTTCTCTACTCTTCAAGTATCTCATTAGCTCCTGTTGCCACTACTTGACGTACATCTTCTTCTTCTTAACCAGATCACCAATATTCCTTGAAAACCAGGGTTCCCTGCAACTGCTAACTTTGCCTTTAATCCTAACAGGAACATGCAAACTCTGCACTTGCAAGATTTTGCCTTTGACACACCCTTGCAAGAAAACAACATATATCCCAATGCACTCTTCCTAGATCCTTTCTCATTTCCATAAAATTTGCCTTCCTCCAATTTAGAATCCCAACCTGAGGAGCAGACTTATCCTTTTCCATAATTAACTTGAAACTAATGGTGTTATGGTCACTGTACCCAAAATGTTCACCTAAACATACATCTGTCACCTGACCTGTCTTGTTTCCTAATAGGAGATCAAGTATTGCATCCTCTCTCACTGGTACCCCTGTATATTGACCTTCCTTTTTAAAAATATTTTATTTAAGAATTTTAAAATGACATCTACAATTTGTAGTATCAGATTTATGTTTTAGATGTGATCAAGAAATTGGTTCATTTTTTTTTTTTCATTTTACATGGGAGTGTCCTAGAGTAAAAACCTTTTTGGTTAGAGATAAAAAAAATTTGGAGAAAATATTAAAGGTAAAACTCCCACTAGATCTGATGTTATTTTTGTTGGGTGGTTTTAAAATGATTAGTCTTTGATTAAAATAAACCATGTATCAAATTGAACTTTTAGCTTTAGCTGTTTCTAGAAACTGTATAGCCATTACTTAGAAATCAGATACAGTTTTAGGGATGGAGAGGTGACATGCTGAATTGTGTTCTTGTATTCTACTTGAGAAAATAACATTATTTGTGTAATAAATATAATTTCTTTTTGAAAATATGGAGCCCTTACTTACAAGGTGTTGGTTTGAAAATTTGAAGGACTCTCTGAAAGCCCATCATGCTGATAACCCTTAGCTCCAGTACTATGCGAAATGAGATTAATTTTTTTTGCATTCTCCTTATCTTTTACTATTTTCTTTTTTTCTATTTTTGTTTTATGTTATGGTTGGGTGGGGGTTTGGGAGTGAGGGATAAGGGATAAGGGAGTTTTATATGACTATATATATATAAATTCTTTTTTTTTCCTGAAATTTCACAAACTCTAAGCCATCCAGCCCTTGCATTTCAGAGAATTGTGAGCTGTCTTTCTTAAAGGATGGTGGAAGTGGTTTGAAATTTTCTGTAGGTAGTGTGGAAGGTGCATAATAAGCAAAGGGGATAACAGGTTGTTGGTGATAGGTGGGAATGTTCAGTTAAGGTTACAATCAGGTCAGCCAAGATCTTATTAATTGGTGGAAAAGGAATAATAGATCACGTCTATGAATAATTCAGATATAGTTTGGTCTGTATGTGTATAAAGTTCATTTTACTGCTTACACCTGGACTGTTCACCAGACCTATCCTCACCAGTTGTGAACGTTGTGTTTCACAGTCTCCTGATGAAGGGCTCAGGCCCAAAAAGATGACTGTCTTTTGCTTCTTATGGATGTTGTATGACCTGCTGAGTTTCTCCAGCACTTTTATGCATTGCACTCAACCCTCACTGGTGTCACTAGAGGGGGGAGGATGCAGACCACACCGGATGACATCGGAGTGGGGGGGGGGGGGGGGCAAGGGGTGTGATGACACCAGAATGTCTGTCTATAAAATTTTTGTGCATTGTTTCAGTAGAAATTTTTTATAAAAATATCCCGAACAAAATCATTTTTTGTAATCCCAGCTTACATGTATCAATACACCTACAAGGGTAGAACTTGATGCAGATTTATTTTTTGAACAATCTAATGTGCTCTGGTAAGAGCCTCCCCTCCCCACCCCCCCCCCCCCCCACCTCCCTTCCCCCTCATGCTCAGAGCCACTGAAACATCCCTCCCGGTCAGCACCGGTGCCACACCATACATACATATATACAAGGAACACATACGTGTTCCTTGGAGGGGGGGAGGTGACACCATGAGTTACCGCACCGGGTGACATCAACTCAAGCATTTGCTGATTTTCTTGTTTACTGTCACCCAGTAACGTTTCTTTCACACAAGTACTGTACCTAATGCTACAGTGACAGATCGGTTTCCACCGATACCATACCTCACCCAGTGTTATACAGTGACAGGACTGTTCCCACCAACACTGGATTGTGCTATACAATCACAGACCTGTCCACATTAGTACCATGCCTCAGTGTTATACAGTGTCAACTCCAGCAGTACTATATTATAGTGTAATACAGTGACAGACCTGTCCCCATCAATACTGTATCCACTGCTATACTGTCTGACCCATCCTCATCAATACTGTTCCCCAGTGTTATATACAGTGACAAATCTGTCCATACCTGTACTGTACCCCAGTGTTAATGACAGACCCGTTCCCATCCAATACTCCACCCCATGTTATATTGTGCTGTTCTACTTTACACAGCTGTATGAATGTTACAGCCAACCTGTAAAACTGCTCACAGAACCTTTCCCTCTGTACGAGGTATAATGTGACAAATAGGCTTAAACTTAAAAATGCACTGATGGACATGTTCCCACCAATACTATACTGTAAAGAAAGAAAAAAAAAATACTGTACTCCCATCTTATATAATGACATACCTGCCCCACTAGTAGTGTATCTCTGTGTCATACACTGAGATTTCGATGTCCAGTTACAGACATTTCTGCACCAGTACAGTGGACCCATCCTCACCAGTGCTGTACCCCAGTGTGGCACAGTGACAGATCAGTCGTCATCAGTGCTGCACTCCAACATTATACAATGGTAGACCCATTTCTACTTGTATTGCACTCCAGGGATGTGCAGAGACAGTTTTGCTCACTAGTTCAGCACTCCACTGTAACACAGTGACCACCAATGATGTTCCCTTATGATGTTCCCTGTGGCAGTGCCAGCCCTTACCCTTATCATGAGTTAGAGACAGTCCTGTACCCAGGGAATATCCTGCAGTTCAAACAATACATCACCTGTTTCCCCCCATCCTGTATACAATCCTACATTTAAATTAAATTTTTTTAGATATATTTTTATTGAGTTTAACACAATAGCATACATAATAAATGACGATTACAGAATAAATCAATTATATACAAGTAAATACATACCAAAGGGAGAGGAAAAATACAATAATGGTCAGTAATAAAATGTGGATATCTACATTAATAGTTACTTATAATAACCCCATCTAGTAATAAAGAGAATGTACGCAACCACGTCAGACTCATTCACTAAACTGTATTAAAAGAATAAAAGAAAGAAAAAAAGAAAAACTAAGCTAAACTAATCTATGATTTGATTTAAAAATTTTTAATGTTTAGACATTCAGCATGGTAACAGGCCATTTCGGGCCCCGAGTCCAATTTACACCCAATTAGGTTTTGAATGGTGGGAGGAAACTGGAGCTCCCGGGGAAAACACACGCAGACACAGAGAAGGTACAAACTCCTTACAGACAGCGTGGGATTTGAACCCAAGTCCCAATCGCTGGTGCTATAATGGTGTTTCGCTAACCACTAGGCCAGCCATGACATCCTAATTATGAAACAGTAGACTATTCCTGCCAGGATTGTAGCCCAGTGTTACGCAATGCAGACCTGTGCCCTCCAGGCCCATACCCCAATGATGGACAGGAGCAGACTTGCCCGTCTCCAGTACAGAACTCCAATATTATACAGTGAAAACATGTCACTGTATCCCAGTATTATACCAGTGAGAACTGCACATCTCAGTACTATAATCCAAGCACCACAGGAACCCAGTCATACACTGTAGACCTTTTCTCTGCAATATTGTACTCCAGTTGTATGCAGGGATAATCTTTCCCACCATTACAATATTAAAATGACACATGATACAGCTAATCTATGTAAATCAATTAAAGTGCAGGTGCACAAAACACTCAGCAGATCAGTTAGCATCTGTGGAAAGAAAAATAGGGTTACATTCTAGTTCAGTGGTGTTCAAACTTTTCTTTCCACTCACGTATCACCTAAGTAAATCCTATGCCATAGGTGCTCTGTGATTAGTAAGGGATTGGTTAAGATGGTACCTGAGTGGAAAGAAAAAGTTTGAAAACCACTGTTTTAATCGTCCCTCATTGACTCGTTATGTGCACGGTTTCAGAACTCCAAAGGAAAAGGGGCCAATGACAATTTTTCTCAAACAAAATATTTCAGTAACAATTGGGTCTAGAGCAATGGTTCTCAACCTTCCCTTCCCACCATCTTAAGTAATCCTTTACTAATCACAGAGCCCTGATGACATAGGGATTACTTAAAGTGGTTTGTGAGTTGCAAGAAAATGTTTGAAAACCATTGTTCTAGTTGAAGACTCTTTGTCAGAACTGAAAAAGAGAGGGAAATGTATTAAGTTGGAGAGAAATGTGAGGTAGGGATGGAAAGAACAAATGGAATATCTGTAACGGGGTGGGGCATAGATTGCCAAGAGGATAAGTTGCACGGATACATTAGTCAAATGCCTCAATGGGGATAGCTTGAGGAGTATGATATAGTCAAAGAAGTGGAGTGTTACCAACAGCAGGCCTATAGGATATGCCAAGCAGTTTAAGATGTTCTAATGGAGAAAAAGGAACAGAGCCAATATCACACCTCAGATGACTGACAGCCAAAATGGGCTGTTCTGATGACCATGGAAAAATATTGCCTGAAGATAGAGTATTTGATTTTGAGTCTGGAAGGCTACAATATACCAAAATAGAAGGTTAGCTGCTCATTCTCAAGCATACATTGGACCTCATCATAATAATGCAGGGGGCCACAGACAAAGCAGTGGAAGTGGGAGCGAGGAATTAAAGTGAGAGGTGCTGGGTGCTCAGGGGTGCGTGGATGACCACACGCAAGTGCTCTATCAAGTGATCACCCAACCTGCATTTGGAACGAATGTAGCATCCAAGGAAAGAAAACCAGTTAAGGTTTCAGGTCGGAGATCCTCAGTCAGAGCTGGGAGGGAAGGATCTCCAACCTGAAACCTTTCCAAGATGTTGCCTGACCCGTTGAATGTTTCCACCATAGAACCAAAGAACCATAGAACATTACAGCATGCAAAGAGGCCCCTTCAGCCCTTCAAGTCTGTGGCAAACCAATTTCTTTTGCCTCGTCCCACTGATCTGCATTCAGTCCATAGCTTTCCAAACCTCTCCCATCCATGTACCTATCCAAATTCTTCTTAAACGTTGAAATTGAGCCTGCATCACCACCTCAGCCAGCAGCCCGTTCCACACCCCCAACCACTTTTTGTGTGAAGAAATTCCCCCTCATGTTCTCCCTAAACTTTTCCCCTTTCACTCTTAACCCATGTCCTCTGGTTTGTATCTCCCCTACCCTCAGGGGATAAAGCCTATCTACATTTACTCTGTCTAATCCCCTCATAATTTTAAATACCTCTATCAAATCTCCTCCCATTCTTCTACACTCCAGGGAATAAAATCCTAACCTGTTTAACCTTTCCCTTTAACTCATCTCCTGAAGTCCGGGCAACATCCTAGTAAATCTTCCCTGCATTCTTTCTATCTTATTGATATCTTTCTTGTAGTTAGGTGACCATAATTGCACACCATACTCCAAATTTGGCCCCGTCAATGTCTTATACCATATTCTGCTTCTATTCCAGCAGTTATTTTTGGATCTTCTCTCTCTGTTTGATTTCTTCAGTGCAGCCAAGACCACATTATGAACGGCTGTATGGTAGGCAGGAAGAAATGCTAGTGAGTCACTTGGAAGCTCGTTTGGGCCCCTGGGTTGAGGGAGGGGAAGATATGAAAGGAAGATATGCTGCATCCCTTCGTGCTTACATGGGGAAGGGGGAATGGATGGTTTGGGGTCAGAATGGAACTATCCCTTCAAAATGCTGAAAGGAGAGGGTGAGGGAATTTGTGTCTGGTGGTGGAATTCTGTGGGAATTGCAAAAGGTGATCCATTTACTGGGGACAATGGCGAAAGAAGAGGACAAGGGGAACTCACTCTGTCCAGGTCGCATGGAGGTGACAGTAGAAGTGGAGAAAATGGGGCAACAGTAACAAATACCAGGGGATATCTGTTTAGGGTGAGTGGAGGAAAGTTGAGGGAAGGTGTCAGAGGTAAGTTTTTAACACAGAGTGGTAGGTGCTTTGAATGCATTGCTTGGGCAAGTGGAAGAGGCTGCTACAATAGGGACATTCAAAAGACTCTTAGATAGGCACACGGATGTAAGAAAAATAGAGGTTATTGGATGCGGGGTTGGGACAAATTAGATTGCACTGGAGTAGGTTTCCATAGGTCAGCATGACATTGTGGGCTAACAGGCCTGTACTGTGCTGTAATGTTCTAAATGAATGAGATGTGATTTGTGTAGAGTGGAGGTCATGGTTCAGGATGGAAAATATTTCAGAGGCCATTGGTATGGCTATCTCATTAATGGAGCAACTGCGATGGCGGTGGAGGGACTGACAGGCCGGAATGGAGTCCCAGTGAGCAGGATGGGCGGATTGTAGTCAAGACCGGTGTAGCAGATCCTGGACTGGGAGTGGATGGACATGACCAGCCTATCGCTGAGATGGAAGGGGAGGGAGCATCAATGGTGGAGCCAGAGATGGAGCAGATGGAGGTCCGTGCAGGGTGGAAACTGGCACCAGGATAATGGTGCTTTGAGTTTTGTATGTTTGCAGGAGGCCGTTGTCGATGTCTTTGATGAAGAGCTGAGGGAGGAGGCAATGTAAGATTGAAAGGAAGACTGTTCCTTCTTATCATTAAAAAAAAAGTTTCACCCGAATTCTGGAGAAAGTGAGTGGAATTGGAGGAGAATTTGTTACAGGTGAGGTCTGATGTAAAACTGTAAAATGCCCATTCCCATTGGCACAGACCTTCGGTTATTTCACCAGTGGATGTTCTTGTGACCAGAGTAGAGAGGGTCACACTTTATCTCACTGTATAGATTCAAGATTCATTTATTGTCATGTAAAAGTACAGAACATGTAATATTACATGAAATTATCTTCTGCCTGCTGTAAGGCGGACAAAGAGTTGCCATTAATGTTGCCTGGTGCCCCTTAGAGTGAGAGAGAAAGTGAAGCAAAAGAGAGTCCCTTCAGAGCCACCGAGTGTCTGTGGATTCACCTCCAGCGCTCCCACAACCTCTGCAGCTGCAGACTCATGTCTGATCCATTGCAAACCCGAGCTCCAGATCCAACCCTCTGACACAATCAGGAAGCCTTCAGTGCCTCTTCTTGCACTCAGCGCCCTCTCGAACTCTAGTTCCGCAGCCTACGGCCTGAGCAGGTCCCCCGACCACAAGGCGGCTCCAGCAAGTGTGGGTCCCTCAGCCACTGAGCCCCTCATTGGTCCGCTGCCATGGTCACCTTCCAGCAGGGTTCTTCATCCATCCTGTAGGGCCATTCTTCTCAATAGGGTGGGGGGAGGGGGCGCTATCCCCATTTCCGCTGCTTCTCCAGAGTGTGCAACCCCTCGTGGTCTCTGCCAAGCACATGCACTGCAACCTTGGACACAGACCTTCACGGTTGTAGGATTTTACTTATAAACACTGTTACCAGCTTAAAGCATGTACAGAGCCGTCACCATTAAGCCCTTCAGAGCAGTGCTGCGACTCTGCTCTCCATCCTCTGCTCTCTCGGGACTGCACCAGCAGCAGCTCCGACATCACTGCCATGCTCTAGAGCTCCAAAAACAGAGCAACCGACCTGTTCAGCTCATGCTGTTTAACGCAGTGATAGACAGGGGTCCTTCAGTAATGTAGTGTGGCTTCAGAGTGACCAATCAGTGACCACCAGCATAGTGGAACAATATTACTGTTCCTACGTATAGTTCCCCAGTTTCAACCAGAGGCAGATGAGTCCCCACTAAAACTATATACATTTTATGGCCAAGACCAGTACTGTATGTATTTTACATTGTGAAAACGTGTTCGCCCAATGCTAGCTCCCAGTTTTATAGTGGCAGACCTGATCCCACCAGTACTGTTCGCCTGTTATATCTCCAGTCACGGAACAGTACCCATATGTATGGTATCCCAAGTTACACAGTAAGTGACCTGTGACCATCAGTATCACGCAGTATTATAGTTTGAGAGACATGACCCCACCAGAATTGTACTCTAGTGTTATACAGTGATATATCTGTTCCCACAAGAAAATATACCCTGGTATTATGTACTAGACCAGTGCCCTCCACTACTGTGCACCAGATTTATGTGGTGACAAGCATTGTACCCAGTATAAAGCAGCAATTTATCAGTCATTGGTACTGAATTGCAGTGATACAGCAATAAGCCAATAAGGACTTGGTTTCACAAGTGACAAGACCAGTGACACCTATAGAGAAGCTGGTACTATACAGTAATAAAGATAGTCACATTAGATGATCTACAGTCCCACTCTGACACACCTGTTCTCAACAGCATCCTATCCTAGCTATACAGCCATAGATATTTTGTCACTTGCCCCACAGCCCAGGGTTACACTGTTAACATAACTGATGTAATTCAAAACTCTAGCATGCCAGACGTGTCCTCACTAGTATCAACATTCAGTGTAAAACAGTGGAAGTTCCGTCCCCATCAGTACAATAGTTGGTGGTCATCAAGATGATAGAGGTATGTTATACCTTTAAACAATTCTATCTATCCTTCTGTCTATCCATCTACCTAGCTATTTATCCATCTATCTATCTATTTATTTATTTATTTATCTGCCGATTTGTCTTTTTATCTATTTATTTATTTGCCCATTTGTCCTTTTATCTATTTATTTATTATTTATCTGCAATCTATTTAATTGATCTATCATTTATTTATTTGTTTATTATTTATAACCTCGTAGAAGATCATTTCGGCCATTGAAACTCGTGCCACCCAATTACACCCATGGCATGATTGGCGTAATGGTTAGTGCCACACTGTTACTACGCCAGCGACTGGGGTTCGAATCCCACACTATCTGTAAGGTGTACGTACGTTCTCCCTGTGTCTATGTGGGTTTTCCCTGGGGGCTTCAGTTTCCTCACACTGTTCAAAATGTACTGGGGGTGTATGCCAATTGGATGTAATGGGGCACCACGGGCTCATGGGCTGAAAGGGCTGCATGTCTAAATAACTTACAAACCCCATTGGCTTTTGGAGGATGGGAGGAAACAGGAACATCCTGGGAAAACCCATGCAGACACGGGGAGAACAAACAAACTCTTCACAGACAGCACTGGATTGAAACTGAGGTCACTGACGCTGTAATAACGTTAGACGAACCAATTCACTAACTATATGGAGATTAATCTGCACCCACCAGCAATGTACCCTGGTGGTAGACAGTGAGATGCTTATTCCATGGCACTGAATCTCCATTATATAGCAACTATTCTGTTCCCACCAGTACTGTGGACCTGTTAGACAGTATATGTGGTCCTGTCAGTATAGAAACTTAGTTATAGAGTTATATAGCATAGAAACAGGCCATTTGGCCCAAATCCATGCTGACCAAGCTGTCTACCTGAGCTTGTTTCCTTTGGCCCATATTCGTCAGAACCTTTCCTTTCTATACAATTATCTAAAGGTCTTTAAAGCATTGAAAGTGTACCTGGTTCTACAGTTTCCTCTGACAGCTCGTTCTGTACTTGCGTGTGAAAAAGTTGCCCCTCAGGTCCTTTGTAAATCCTTTCCCACTCACCTTCAAACTATTTAGTCACTTCTTCTTTGAGGAAAAGACTGTGACCATTCCCCTTATCTGTGCCTCCCTTCAGCCTCCTTGCCCCAGGGAATAATGTCCCAGCATATCCAGCCTCCCCCCTTTACTAATCCAAGTAAAGTCCTTGTTTTTTTTTAAATTTTTTATTTATTTTTCACACTGTGAACCATATCAATCAAAATACATACAAACATTTTCCTCTTAATTATACACAGTGGAATTTTCTCCCCTTTTTCCCCCCTACCTTCCTCCCCCCTTCCCACCCCCCTCCAAAACCAATAAATATTCAACATATACAATACAATAAACCCATTAAACAATGTCATCACACAATGAAAATAAACAAGAAAATTGTCTCATCTACTTTTACACACTGGGTCAGTTCATTTCATCTTCTTCTCATTCTATCATTTTAGGGGGTGGAGGTCCGCGCTAGGCCCTCTCTGTTATGTTCCATGTACGGTTCCCAAATTTGTTCAAATAATGTGACTTTATTTTTTAAATTATATGTTATTTTTTCCAAAGAAATACATTTATTCATTTCCATGTACCATTGCTGTACTCTCAGGCTCTCTTCTGATTGTAAACTCCTTGTTAATCTTGTCTGCACCCTTTCCAGCTTAATAACAGCAATATTCTCTTCTATATTATACAGTGATATATGTTCCTGTTCATATAGGATCTTGGTTATAAAGACATAGAGTCACACGCCAAGAAACAGGACATTCAGCCCAACTCATTCTTGCTGATCACCGTTACCCACCTGAATTTGTCCCATTTGCCTACACTTGGGTCATATCCCTCTCTCCCTCTTAGAGCTGGGCAACAACAACTGTCCTGATGAAGGCCCCAGGCCCGAAGCATTGGTTACCCTTTACTTCCTATGGATGCTGCGTGACCTGCTGAGTTTCTCCAGCACCGTGGTGTACTGCACCCGACCCCAGCATCTGCAGACTTTGTTGCTTAACACCGTTTATGGTCCAATGAGGCAGAGGTGGGGTGTCAAAATTTACGTTTCAGTTTGAGGGCAAATTTGGAGAGACGTGCATATTTCAGTAGGCTTCAGTTAGAGAGAAGAGGAACAGTGAGGCTTTCTGTCTTCTGCCTATTTTCCTTCTAGTCCTGAGGAAGGGTTCCGTCCCAATTGGACATTGCCGGTGAGGGCATAACCCACAGGGTCTGACATATTGGCACATTAGTCTTCTGTGATAAGTACAGATTCTATCACCAATGTGTAAATGTACAGATGGTAGTGTAGGATGAATGTGATTAGCTGAGAGCATAGCCACACCTACTGGCAGGTCTTAAAGGATTGTTCCTAGCCAGACCAGGTCATTCTGGACTGGTCGACCTACTTGTGATATGCTCCAGTCTTTTAGTTAATAAAAGCCTTGGTTTGGATCAACAAGTCTTTGGTTCTTTCGACGCGCTCTACACCTTCATAGATCAAAATATTGATAGGAGTTGGGAAGTTGTAGAAGACATTGGTGAGGCCATATTTGGAGTTTTGTGTGCAGGCTTGGTCACCTAACTACAGAAAAGACATTAATAAGACAGAGAGAGAGAGCACAGAGAAGATTTACTAGGATATTGCCTGGACTTCAAGAACTGAGATACAGTAAACAGGTTAGGACTTTATCCCCTGGAGCATAGAAAAATGAGGGGAGATTTGTTGGAGGTATTTAAAATTATGAGGGGGACAGCCAGAGTAAATGTAGATAAGCTTTTTTCCATTGAGGGTAGGTGAGATACAAACCTGGGGACATAAGGGTGAAAGAGGAAAGGTTCAGAGGGAACATGAGGGGGAATCTTCTTCGCACAGTGAATGGTCGGAGTGTGGAACAAGCTGCCAGCTGAAGTGGTAAATGCGGACAACATTTAAGAAGAATTTGTACAGGCACATGAGTGGGAGAGGTATGGAGGGCTATAGACTTGGTGCAGATTAGTGGGGCTAGGCAGAAAAATGGATTGACACAGACTGGAAGGGTCAAAGGGGTCTGTTTCTGTGCTGCAGTGTTCTATGGTTTTATGAGTCCATTTACAACGAGGGCAGTGGATGCTGCCTTTTCCCATCTGGTCAGGCTACACCTACCCTCTGTGTGAAAAATCCTCCAGCCCAAGTTGGGTGGAGTCCGATGACATCTGGAGCTGGAGATTCCCAGATTTAATGATGTGGAGATGTGGTCTAAACTCAGGTCTGAGACTTTCAGCAAACTGGCTCAATTCCAGTCAGGGAGAAGGGTGCAGTTGCTGGTGGGGAACAAAGGTGGTGTCTTTAGTCTTCCCAGTATTCAGTAACTTTTCTGCTCAGTCCCAGGGTCTAGAAATCACCTCACTTCACCTGTGAATCTGTAGGGGTCATTTTCTGTATCATGTGCTCTCGATGTGGCCTTCTCTACCTTGGGGAGACTGGATGCAGACTGGGAGATCACTTCTTTGAGTACCTTCGCTCTGCAATATCGGACCGCTGAGTGGCTACCATTTTAATTCCACTTCCCATTCCTACATTTTCATGTCGGTCCATGGCCTCATGCACTAGCAGGTTGAGGCCACACGTAAATTGGAAGAACAACACCCTTATACAGTAAAACCCCTGGTATCCAGGACCTGTGGGGATTGGCAGAATGCTGGATAAGAGAATTTTCCAGTTGCTCGAGATTGCATGTTTCATGGATTGGCGAACTGACCACTGGGGGAGGGGAGGGGGTGCACCAATTTTAAAATTTAGTAATTTTTACCTATTTATTTTGCGTTTTTTTGGGGCAGTTGTTGAAGGATGCCAGTTGCTTGAATTTGGGATAATGGGAATTTTACTGTATTCAGTCAGAATCAATATCAACTTCTCCGATTTCCAGTTAACCCTTCCCCCCAGGGAATACTCTCTGGCCCCTCCCCTCCCTCATCCAGCTCACCTGCCCATACCCACCCTTTGTCTCGCCCCCATCGCCCGCCCCCTTTCAGAGGGCTTGTTTCTCAGGCCTCTGCCCCTTCCCCCTTAACCTCTCAGCTCCTTTCTCTGCCCCATCTACATCCACATATTGTATTTGTGTGCCTCCTCCCTTGCTCCCTCCTGCACCCGCCTTTCTCGGTGCTACTGCCAGTTCTTGCTGTTCATGACGAAGGATTCTGGCCCGAAACGTTGATGGTCTACTGCCTGACTGAGTTCCTCCAGCACTGTGTGTGTTGCTCCAAATTCCCACCATCTGTGGCCTCTCCCGTTCACCTGTTTTGCTGCTCCACTGCAGGGTCTCTTTCTCCAGTGTTGCTCCGATTGGCAAGAGCTTAAATTGGTGAGCGGCCATGCTGCAGGTTGGGCCAGAGACCATGCGGTCGCCCTTGGCAGGTGAGGTTCAGACCGAGGCCATCCTTTCGCCATTCCCCCCTCCTCCTCCCCTGTCCGCATCAGCTGGTGGTCTGCGAGCTCGCTTTCCAACCAGGCAGCTGCACTAACTCTGGAAAATTTACCTGAGGATCGCTCCCAGCCAAGAAGGCAAAGGAGGTCCTTTTGAAGGGTTCTGGATCTGAAACGTCGACTCTTTTTTATCTCCCACGAATGCTGGTCGACCTGGTGATTTCCACCAGCAGTCCATTTGTGGCTCCAGAGTCCAGCATCCGCAGTTCCTTCCGTGCCTGAGGACAACATTATTAACTGAAAGTGGCGTCAGTGGACAGGAAGGGGGGGGCATTAACTGGACAGCCGGTGGAGATGAGTGGCTCTTCCCCCCCCCCCCCCTCTTCCATTTCAGGCAGGAGACAGTGGTGAAAATCTCCCATTCACTGGGAAACAGCTTTGCGCTGAAATACTCATGATGAGAGTGACAGGGTCAAACACTGCCATCTGCTGGTATAATGTGAGCTTGTGCCATATCCAAGGGATTGTTGGAGGAACTCGGCTCATTCAGTGGGAGGTAAACATGAACGTAGAAGATAGGAGCAGGAGTAGGTCATTCGACCCTTGGAGCCTGCTCCGCCATTCAACGAGATCATGGCTGATCTTAAAGTTCAGTAACCCGTCCCCGCCTTCTCTCCGTAACCTTTAATACCCTTATACTGAATATGCGGATGCAGTGCACAAAAATTCTGGAGAAACTCAGCAGGACATACAGCACCCTTAGAAAGTAAAAGGCTATCGGCCTTTCAGACCTGAGCCCCTCGTGAGGAGATGAAGAAAGGCTCAGGCCTGACACGTCAACTGCTTTTGACTTTTACGTCAATAGGTCAGTGCCTGAGGAGATAGATTTGGTGACCAGAGACTGTGTCTCACTGCTCTCTCCTTAAAGGAACTCAAATCCAAGATTATGTGGGGCTCAAGTATCTCACAAATATAGTCCAGAAGCAGTGCCACAAATGGAGTGTTAAACGAAAGCCAGTCAGTTCTCTCCTTTCCCATCACAAAGCAAGTTGGTCGCAAAAGGCACAGAGGGCTCATCCACAGGAACAGTAGATCAAGCTGGAGATTATTGCAAATAAGATGGAGAAGAGAAGAAGGGATGTCCTACTACAATGACCCAAGGCAATGGGGAGTCCACACCTGGAGTACTCTCTGTGTTATAGGTGTAGGTGAGTCCACACCTGGAGTATTTTCTGTGTTACAAGTGTAGGTGTGCCCGTGCTTGGATCACTCGCACAAACACACGTGGGACTGGACAGAATAAAGTGCAACACAGATGAGATTGTCCAGTAGGGCAGTTTGGTGCAGCGGTGATGAATCGTTCTAAGGCTCTATCCCTTCATCTCTCCCTGCCTTTAACACATGTCTTAAACTCTACTTGTTGGGACAGCCTTCTGAGCCTCTCTGTTTGACTCAGCCTCAGCTTTCTTTGAGAGCACCATGCAGAAATGGCATGAGGTTTCGATGGCTCAATAATGTGAGGGAGGCGATGGTTTATCAGATTGGTTCCTGGGGTGACATGTTTAATATGGCCATGGAGATTAAGCAGACTAGCCTGATTTTAGACTAACGGATGGGGAGCTCATTGAAATGTATTTGACAGAGTAGATGCAGCGATGAGGTATCTCTGGTTGTGTTGCACAGAACCAAGGGTCACAGCTTCAAGGTTAGAGGGAGGTGGTGAGAGGGCACCTCTTTGTCAAGAGAGTGGTGAACTCCTTGAGCTGAGGTTCAGCTCAAGGCAAAGATTGATTGATCTCTGTATCTGGTGGGAATCAAGGGATATGGTGCCAATGCAAGAAAATAGTGCAGTGATTAAAGATCGGCCATGGCAGGGCAAGCATGAGGTGCCAAATGGCCTTCTGATTCTTATATTCTCATGGGAGACAATCCATGCAAATTCAGTGTTGTATTGTTCTTGTTTCTGGGACTGGGGAACGTTGTGCAAAACCCAGCTAAACAACAAATCTCACTGAGCTATGCTTTTTACATCTGGTTGGATGTGGGAGTTGGGAGACGTGCAGAGGCAGGAATGCTGGAAGTCTGTGATTTATCCTTTACCACTATCCCACCTGTGGGTTAGCCCTGGGCCATGCCTGCTCTCACAGAGGGATGTACGTCACTCCGTGTAACCCTGCAGAAGGGGTGGGGGGGGGGGGGCAGGTGAGTTCTTCCAGTACCCTGGCCAATTGTTTTCAGCAATAATGGTGAGTATTTGGTCATTGTTTCAGTGGGATAATGTGCCATGCAAATTGGCTGCATTGTTTCCTTCATAACTGGGGTACAGCTACATGGTTCCATGAACGTAGTGCACAGGCAAAGGATGGGGTCAGGGTGTCAATTTGTGGGCAGTGGGACAAACATCCCTCTTGTATTCACTCTCTCCTTCCCTCGAGGTTCTGTTTCACATTAAACGGCCCATTGCACTCCTCCTGTTGAACTGGCCTTCAATGGGATTTGTGACAGCCTCTTCTTTTCCAAGGCTGTTATCCAACTTCAACCAGCCCTCAAGAAAGTTTTAGGTCCAGCAGTTAATGGGTCACCTTATCCCTATTTTTCAATGGGCCCTCCATAAGTTGGTGTGACATTTAGAGGCTACACAGATTTAAACACAATGATAATCAGACATCCAGCTAAGAAAATGCACCAAATTCCTGAAAGGCTTCAATAAATTTGCATGCCAACAATGTTCTACACAATCTTTTTTAGATGTACCATAGAAATTAATCTCTCCAGAGGTATCACACCTTGGGACAAACTGCTCTGCCCAAGACCCTATGAAACTGCAGACCTCCCCTCCACTCCATCAACGATCTCCATCTGCCACTGCCTTGGGAAAGCAGCTAACATATTAAAGGGTCCACCCCACCCTGGTTACCCTCTCCCCTCAGTTAGAAGATACCCGAGTTGGAAAACTCATTCAAGCACAGTTACCGTATATTTCGGTGTATCAGTCAACCTTCAGATATGTTGGGTCCCCATTTTCAGCCTCAATTTCATGGTTTTATCATATATTGGGCATATAAGGTGACCCCCACCCCCAAAAAAAATTGCATTGACTAAGTTGTTGGGCATTGTGAAAGGTGGCTGTTATCATTGAGCCTCCAGCAAAGCAATGAAAGTGTGAAGCGAGTTTCAAGTTAAAAGAAATACAGGTTGTCAAGAAATCCAGCAATAGTGCTGCTCCAAGGCCATTGGTGGTAGGTTGGGTCTTTTTTTGGTGTCTCAGATTGTCTTATACGCCAAATTTACGTCAAGCGTTTATTTTGGTTGAATTTAAGGTCTCATTATTGTATCTGGTGTATGCTGGACCCTGATGTCTGAGTGCTTTTTGAGGGTTTCAAGACTTGACTTATACACTGAAATGTATGTACTTTCCTGCCATTATCAGACTCTTGAACAGATTTCCCTTCAGTAAAAGATGATGCCTTACCGTGTTTAACTGCACTTTTCTATTTGCCATTTGTCTCATATGACAATTGACCCTACAGTTTGTTTTGTTGTAACACCCTGCTTTTATTTTTGCACTACTTGCTGCATGACTCGTTGGCACTCAAAATAGTGTTTATCACTGGGTTTTGGTGCACATGACAATAAACAAATCAATTCATCTCATTCATGCCCCAGACATTCAATATTTTCCCCAGACTGAAATACAAACAGGACGACTGCCAGTCAATCTCAGCTCAGTCCCACGGTTTGACTGAACGCACCCCATCCCAAGTCAGGTGAGCCGCACCTCACTGGTCACAATCCCATTGAAATCAGACAGCGTTTTCCAAAGATGCCTGTTCAAGTCAAGTTGATTGTCATCTGATTGTACAAGTACCACCTGACAAAACATGCAGACACATACAAACGATGCATACGCAGGACAAGTATTTTATCTATAATTAGTAAATAAACAAACAAACAATTAAATAAATAAATAAATTTGGCTTTGTACAAATGAGAGTGTCGGAGGATGAGTGGGAGCAGTACATTTGGTCATTCAGCATTCTCACTGCCTGTGGGAAGAAGCCGTTCCTCAGCCTGGTGGCGTTGGCCCTGATCCTCCTGCATCTCTTCGCTGACAGGAGAAGCTGAAAGATGCTGTGTGGCTGTTCCAGAACGAGAACATTTTTAGTGCTGAACTGGGACCACTCTAACGCTGAACATTCCAACACAGTAGAGGCCCTTTGGCCCATGATAGACTGCCAACTTATGCAAACCTACTCTGCAAGTCTGCAAACAATCTAATTTTTCTCCACCTCACACCAAGAACCTTCTATTTTTATTACATTCCTGGGCCTATCTAAAAGTCCTTTGACTGTCTCCATTATACTGGCCTTCACCACCATTCACGGTAATGCATTTCAGGCCCCCACCACTTTCTATCTAAAAAGAAAACCTATGCTGAGATCTCCCCTAAATGTTCCTCCACTCACCTTAAAGTTTAATCAGATGTCTTCTGGTATTTGCTATTGTTGCCCCAGGAGAAAGGAATTGGCTGTCTACCCCATCAAAGCCACTCATAATCTTGTATACCTCTATTAAGCCATCTTTAATCCTTTGTCATCCACACTTACCACCATCAGAACAACCTCGTCCCTGGTCTCCCCCAATCCCTCACCATTGTGGTTTACCCTACCTTCTTATTCTGGCCATACACTGACCTGAACCTTGCTCCAGCCACTCAACCCCTAGCCCACTGAATCCCATTGGCTCTGACCAACCCCAAAGGCCAGGCTCCAATCACCCCATAACCAACATAACATGATGGACAGATGGCTTTTACCTCAATCCCAGCCAATTTGATTCCTTCCCAGCCCTCACCCCTGATCCATCAGTGGATGAACAACCTTCTCCACAGCCCCCATCTCTCCCACAACCATCTACCACCTTTTCTTTGTCCCTTGGGCATGGAGTCAAGTGTCCATGCCAGCTCAGAAGCAGAATCAGAATTTATTGCCATGAACAAGTCATGAAATTCAGTGTTTGTGGCAGCATCTCAGTGTAAGCATTCATATTATAACCATCTCACAACATTACCATAAGTTAAAAAAAAATTAAAATAATAGTGCTTGAAAAATAAGGCAGTGCCTGGTTCATTGATTATTCAGGAATCTGATGGCAGCGGGGAAGAAGCTGCTCTTGTGCCGCTGAGTGCTCGACTTTAGGCTCCTGGACCTTTTCCCCTGATGGTAGCAGAGTGAAGAGGGTGTGCCCTGGGTGGTGGGGGTCTTTGAGGATAGAGGCTGCTTTTTTAAGACTCTGCCTCATGTAGATGTCCTCGATGGAGTGGTCTGGTGCCTGTGACGTCGCAGGTCGAGTTAACAACCCTCTGGAGTTTATTCTTGTCCTGAGAGTTGGTGCCTCCATTCCAGGCAGTGATGCAACCAACCAGAATGTTCTCCATGGTTCGCATGTAGAAGTTTACGAGAGACTTTGGTGGCATACCGAATCTCCTTAGACACCTCTCAAAGTATAGCTACTGGCGAGCCTTCTTTGTGATTGGATCAACGTTGAGGCTCCAGGACAGATCCTTGGAAATGTTGACACCCAGCAATTTGAAGTTCTTGACCCTCTCCACTACTGTGCCTTCGATGCGGACTGGGTTGAGTTCCCTGACTTCCTCCTGAAGTCCACAGTCATCTCCTTCATTTAGCTGACTTTGAGCGCAATGGTTATTACACCATTCAATGAGCTGCTCTATCTCCCTCCTGTTTGCTTCCTCGTTGCCGTTTGTGATTCTGCCGACAACTGTGGTGTCATCGGCAAACTTGTAGATAGCATTGGAATTGAGCCTGATTACACAGTCGTGGGTGCATAACAAGTAGAGCCGTGGGCTAAGCACGCATCCTTGAGGTGCACCTGTGTTGATAGTCAATGAGGAGGAGACAGTTTTCCGATTCATACTGACTGTGGTCTTCCGATGAGGAAGTCAAGGATCCAGCTGCAAAGTGGATTGGTTACAGAGCCTTAGGGTTTATAGCTTCTTGACCAGCCCTGAGGGAATAATGGTATTAAAGGCCAAGCTGTAGTCGATGAAGAGCAGCCGTATGTACGAGTTGTTGTTTTCTAGGTGATCCAGAGTTGAGTGGAGAGCCAGCGATATTGCATCTGCTGTAGAGCGGTTGTGATGGTAAGTGAATTACAGTGAGTCCAGATCTTTACTTAGGTATGTGTTAATTCTGGCCATGACCAACCTCTCAAAGCATTTCAACACAGTAGAAGTTAGTGCTACTGGGCGGTAGTCATTGAGGCAGCTCACTCTACTCTTCTTGGGTACCGGGATGACTGATGCACTCAAATGCCCAGCTTGATAGTGTAGAACAATGCATCCTTTTCCTTTTGTCCCACTTGAGGCCCATAACCCTCCCCTCTATTCATTCATCCAATTGTTCTTTATGGGAAATTAATGTGCCAGTCTGAGGTGCGCCAGTGCTCAGCTTGATAGTGCTCGACGTTCCACTAAAGACTTGGTCAGATTGCAGTTTTTCTGTTAGGAAGTCCAGGATCCAATTACAGAGAGGAGTCTTGAGCTTCACCGACCAACTTCTGGGGAATGATCAAATTAAAAGTTGAGCTGAAGTCAATGAACAGCAGCCGTCAAACTTTGAAGAAGGGGCCAGCCCTGAAACGTTTACTTCCTATGGATGTTGTGTGACCTGCTAAGTTTCTCCAGCTCCTTTGTGCATTCCACATGACCCCACCCCCCCATCAACTGCCTCACCCCATGCACTCGACCAGGGCACCAAGGAGAATGCTTTGGAAGAGTGGCCAAAGTCCAATTGAAATGGCAGATGGGAGCGGAGGCATCTGAAAGTTAGCGCCGCGCGGAGTACCAACTTCCTCAGTCCTGCTCTGGACCGCAAATTTAAAACTCAGGAAAGCTGGGAATATCATTCAACAAAATTTTGTTCAATACATCCTACCAAAAAGAATGTGGCCACCGGATTTGGAAGATAAATCTCCAGTAAGCAGCTGCTGCATGTAAATGGAATTGACAAGCAGGACACAGTAAAGCATTGGGAACCCAGTCAGCTCCCTGCACTCAGTGCCACAATGAAACCTCTTTAATTAAAGGAAATGACAAAGGTGATCAGAAGGGAATCATCACCCCATCAATGTGATTCACTGGGATAATTGCCTTAAGAGGGCATGCAAAATCAATGAGGATCTCTACCACCTTGCATACAGCATCTTTCAGCTTCTCCCGTAGGGAAAGAGATGCAGGAGTGTCAGAATCAGTGCCATCAGGCTAAGAAACAGCTTTCCCCACGGGCAGTGGGGGGGGGTGGGGGGAAGGGGGGTGGTGGGGGAAAGAGTGGAGGGAGAGTTGGAGGGGAAGGCTGAGAGGAGAGAGGGCAGGAAGAGACCGGTTGTCAGTTGCACAGTCAATTCCAGACTTGGCAGCAGGATTGGGTGGGGGAAGATATTTCATGAAAATCCACTGAGACAGCTTTTCATCTGGACAACTGCTGAACAACTCATGAACTGCTCATACAGACCCTCCAATTCTCCACTAACTTTTTTAATGATAATATATATTTATGTTACTATTGGTAGATATGTAACCAACCAATTTTCCCCTGCAACCGCTGCAACCGTGTCTGCCTGTCCCGCATCGGACTTGTCAGCCACAAACGAGCCTGCAGCTGACGTGGACTTTTTACCCCCTCCATAAATCTTCGTCCGCGAAGCCAAGCCAAAGAAAAAAAGATATGTATTGTTTGTCTGTACGTGTTATGTCTGTCTGTAAGTGTGTTTGCAGTGATCTGCACCGAGACCAGAGAACACTGTTTTGTCAGGGTTGTACTGGTACAATCAGATGATAAATAATCTTGAATTTGAATCACAAAACTGCCTAAGCATCACACAGATCAGTCTACTACAGATACAATTAACGGTGCATGCATCTGAACACAGGTCAGGCAGGATTCCTCGTGTGTGCACAGAGAGAGGGCTGGCCATGAAGCATTACAACGATCTTTCCTGTTGTTCTGTGGCCAAGCAATGGGTCAGGGAAATTATCAATGAGAGGAAGAAGCAGAGGGTTGAGGATGGAAGAGGAGGTGAAGAGGGGAGTGCAGAGGAGGAAGACAAGAGGGAAGAGGAGGAGGGAAGAGATCGGGAGGAAGGGACAGTGCAGTAGGATGAGGGGAAGAAGAAGGAGGTAGATGTGGGGAGGAAGGAATGAGAAGACATTGATAAAGAGAGGAGGAGGAGGGGTGATGATTGAGGGGAGGTGGTGGGGGAAAGAGTGGAGGGAGGGAGGGAAGAGAGCGGTTGTCAGTTTCACAGTCAATTCCCGACTTGGCACCAGGATTGGGTGGGGGAAGATACTTCACGAAAATCCACTGTGACAGCTTTTCATCTGGAAATTGAACTGAAGTGTAACATGTGCTGAGAAGAATTAAATATTTTAAAATCCCTTTGAACAGCTATCGAGCTGCCACTTGCAAGCTCTTTGAGACAAAAGACTCGGGGACTCATTTTGCTATGTTTTAATGTCTTTGTGAAGTTCAGATCATAATTTTTGGAGTTTGCATTCCCACGAGGGTCTGAGGCAGGCAATGTGGCTGGACTGTAAGCAAAGAACAGAGATGACAGCCCAGGGTGTGTCTGCAGAAAAGAAACGGTCTTTTCCCTGACCACTGAGCTGATCTAAATATTGATGAATCTTTTTTAAGCAGCACTGAGGCACTTGAGATGACGAGCCTTCAGGCAGGCTTCACCCAGTGAACGCCCACACCCATCATGCCCCCATCAGAAAATGATTTGGTGGGCATGTGTCATCAGGTCAAAAGATGACAACAAATGTGAGCACAAGAGATAAACAGGCCATGGGGTGGTGAATCACTCCTTGTCCCATCACCCTGGGGTGGTGAATCAACACCCTGTCCCATCACCCTGGGGTGGTGAATCAACACACTGACCCGTCACCCTGGGGTGATGAATCAACACACTCTCCCTTCACCACAGGACAGTGAATGAATGTTCTCTTTTAGGCCTGGGCCCTTCATCAGAGAACATTGCTCACTCTATTTGCTGAGGATGCTGTGTGACCTGCTGAGCTTGTCCAGCACATTTGTGCACTGCCTTGACGCCAGCATCTGCAGATGCTCTTATTTAACAACAGATTCACTGACCCTTCTCCCCACCCAACCTATGCTAACCTTCAACCTCCCATTGACAATAATCGTTCATTAATCCTATGTTATTCCCTCCAGATTGTAATCTGCAACCTATTCCCCCACCTCATTCTACCTCCCACCTACACCCTGGGGGCAATTTACAATGGCCAATGCACCACACCCCCCCCCCACTTCCCCACCTTTGTGATGTGGGAGGAAACTGAAACTCCTGGAGGAAACCCTCTTGGTTGTGCCAACTCTACGCAGACAGAACCCACAGTCACTGGCACTGTGTGGCAGCAGTTCTCATAGCTGCCCACTGCACTCAGAGGTTCAATGCCAAGCATATTTTCTCCTGGTATATTGCTCAGTTTGATACTTCTGCAGTGCAAAGGGACCCTACTATCCTGACAGATGTGGAAAAATGGGCTAAAAAATGGCAGATGGAATTTAATTTTGGAAGGACAAACTGAGAAAGGACATACACAGCAAATGGTCGGGCACTGAGGAGTGCAGTAGAACAGAGGGATCAGGGAATACAGATACATAATTCCCTGAAAGTGGCATCACGGATGGATAGGGTTGAAGAGAGAGCTTTTGGCATATTGGCCTTCATAAATCAAAATATTGAGTACAGGAGTTGGGATGTGATGGTAAAGTTGTACAAGATATTGGATACTCCAAATTTGGCGTATTGCATGCAGTTTGGTCACCTAACTACAGGAAAGATATCAATGAGATGGAAAGAGGGCAGAGGAGATTTATTAGCATGTTGCCCGAACCACGGGGACTGAGTTACAGGGAAAGGATAAACTGGTTAGGACTTTATTCCCAGGAATGTAGAAGAATGAAGGGAGATTTAATAGAGGTTTTTTTTTAATTATGATGGAGGTAGACAGAGTAAATGTAGATTGCCTTTTTCCACTGAGGTTAGGTGAAATGCAAACCAGAGGACACGGGTTAAGGGTGAAAGGGGAAAGGTTTAGCGTGAACATGAGGAGGGACTTCTTCACACAGAGAGGGAGTGTGGAATAACCTGCCAGCTGAAGTGGTGAATGTGGCTCAATTTTAAAATTTAAGAAGACTTTGGACAGGCAAATGGATGGGAGAGGTATGGAGGGCTATGGACTGGGTGCAGGTCAGTGGGACTAGGCAAAAAAAAAGCAGTTCAGCACAGACTAGAAGGGCCAAAGGGACGTGTTTCTGTGCTGGAATATTCTATGTTTCTATGAGCTTCAGATGCAAAATTGTTGTAATATTCATTCTAGTCTTGGTTTAAGATGCAAATATGATGTGTGAGGTGCCAAGCCCTCTCCCGTGATGATACTATGTTTATTTACCATTCGGCGCCATGGTTGACGTAGCGGTTAGTGCGATGTTTTTACAGTGCCAGCAATCAGGACTGAACCAGAGTTCGAATCGCATGCAGTCTGTAAGGAGTTTGTACGCCCTCCCCATGTCTGTGTGGGTTTTCCCTGATAGCTCCCACCGTTCGAAATGTACCGGGGGTTAATCAGGTGTGTAAGTTGGGCGGCATGGACTCGTGGGCCGAAATGGCCGAAATTTAGAAAGGTGATACAACATACAAGCACAGCCAGCAAAGCTGTTAGCTCTCTGTTCCAGCTAGCATGGTCCGAACCTGCCTTCGCCTGCTGTCTGCATGGAGTTTTTTCCCGATACCGTGTGAGCTTCCCCCTGGGTGCTCAGGTATCCTTTCACTTTCCATTGAGCTGGGATCCACCACTCTTTCCAGCAGATTTCCAGTCGCAATAACTCATTGTATTGAAGTCACTTTTAAACACCCCCCCCCTCACTGCCTTATTTAACGATCAATTGTGTCCTCCTCTAATTCCCAGTCATTCTGTCAGTTGAGCCATTCTGTTCTATCACTCAAGCATCACCCTGTATGAGTTTGAATTGCCTCGTAAATATCCTCAACTCTCTCTCTTGTAAAAGAAACTAACCCAATGTCTCAAGTCCCTGTGATAACTTTGCTTTGTACCAACAATATGATTGATGTTGATAAGACAGGAAATTGCTTTCATAGCATGAGAGAACCTGAGGAGACTCTGGAGCATGTGACCAGGGGAGTATGTGCTCTAAATGTAAAATGACTGGCAGCTGACAAAATTCCAGTGACAGAATTTATTCTGTGCAACTACCTAGGGAGACATCTTCTCAATAGTCCATAAGTGAAAACCTACTGCAGACTAAAAGAGACAGCACATGTCAGAGAGTGTCATGGAGAGATACACGGAGACAGGTAAAGAAACTCATACAATAAAGGCCCAGCTGTGTCAAAGTCACAGAGAGAGATGGGCAATGACAGGCAGGCTCTGGGAATAGTGAGGAGCTCCTCTGGACCTCACCAAGAGAATATTTGTCCAATGAAAAACTAGTGTGCCAACGCGATTCTCAGAGAAATGTCACCACCTGACATGTCAGTGTGGGGGCTGACAAGGCAGAGGCTGGGGAGGAGACCAAAGGAGACGCAGAATGGGGAGGAGAGAGATCTTCTGACTGGATGGGAAAGTGATCGAGACACGGGATGGGGAAGAGAAAGATCATGACACAAGGTGGGGAAGAGAGAGATTGGGACACAGGATGGGGAAGAGTAACTTAAAGATAGGGATAAAGTTTTGAGGGAGAATGAATGAGAAAGGCCTGAGAGAGAGAGAGAGAGAGAGAGAGAGAGAGAGAGAGAGAGAGGTGCACAAATAAAAAAAAGGGAAGGGAAATAGATAGGACTGGAGAGAAAGGAGGGAGAGATTTGGGAAAGAAGGTGAAAAGGTATGAGGAAAGGAATGAGGAGAGGCAGTAGATAGATCCGTCCTTTCATCTGGCAGTGGTACGAGCGGGCATTTAAATAGGAGTCACAATTGACTGGAATCTGGTGGAATTCACCAACTGAAGCAACATCTATCGGCCCACAAGCCTGTGCCGTCCAAGTGCACCCAATTGACCTCCAACCCCCGGAACGTTTTTAAAGGGTGGGAGGAGAACGGAGCCCCTCAGGGAGAACAGACAAACTACTTACAGACAGCATAGTATTCAAATCCCCGTCCCGATCCCTGGCGCTGTAACAGTGTTGAGCTGTAACAGTGTTGCACTAACCGCTACACTAACCCTGCTGCCTGTGGGGGCAAAGGAATGGTGCATGTTTTGGGACAAGATCCTGCATCTGGAAATAGACCACTTGCAGGCAGATGGGATTGGTTTAGAACTGGCAACATGGTCAGCACCAACATTGTGAGCCAGAGGGCCTGTTTCTTTCCTGTACTATTCTATACTCTGTCCTGTTGTGGGATGTTGACATAGAATGCAGATTATTCCTCTGCATTCACTGAATCACTAAATTCCACCAGAGATTTTTTTTTTTGTTGCTGGTATTTAGACAGCCAGGATTTTGAGCTGGATTGTGGCATCTGTGAGGCTGCGACGATTGGCCGATGTCTGGGAAAGTTCAGAGGGCAGTGGTTGATAACTTCCATCACTTGGTGTTGGCAACAAGGACTTGAATGTGTGGAGCAGCTGAATTGAAGTCATCCCATTCTTAGATGCAGCAGGAACCCAGGGTTGTCACATTGTTATCTGATCAGGGAGTCCAATGTTCTCCACAATTAATTGAAGTTTATTGATGGAACCTTTCCCACTGTTGCTCCAGAAGGTGTGAGTACAGTGAACGAAAAAAGGATAAGAAAGAAAGAGCAAATGAATGAATGAATGAGGATAGCAGAGTGCAAAAAGAAATGACCGAGAGAAATGGAAAATAAAATCATCCTGGACTCAAACTGAAATGCATCCCAAATGGTCTCAAACCTCTGCTATAAGTAGATGCTTGTACTTGACCAGCGGGTTTGCATATTTACTGCAGGCATTGAACCTTCCTGGGATCTAGTCTCCACACACAAGTTAGCAACATGGCATTACACAGCAAATGTTCGACCAGTGGGTGCTTTGAAGGACGACTAGCCTCAGAGTGGACTGCCAAGTACGACAGAAATAAAACACGAAAGTCTGCAGACACCGTGGGTAAAGTCAAAACACGACACTGGAGAAACTCAGCAGGTCAAACAATGTACTTTATAGAGCAAAGTTAAAGATACATAACCAACGTTTCAGGCTTGAGCCCTTCATCGAGGTATAGACAAAATGAGGGCAGGTGTCCGAATAAAATGTTTGGGGAGGAGGAGCACAGCCCCACAGGCAGGAAGTAATAGGTGGATAGGGTAAGGATGGCACATCAGCAAACAAGGGGAGGGGGGGGGATGGCTCGGTGAATAGAAAAGGGTGGAGAGATGGACGAAAGAAAACAGAGGGGTGGAGTCGAGATGGGAAAAATGGGGAGGGGCAGTAGGCTAGCATAAACCAGAGAAGTCAATTTAATGCCATCTGGCTAGAGAATTCCCAGATGGAAAGTTAGGTTTTGCTCCTCCAATTTGCAGGTGGTCTTGGTTTGACAGTACCTGAGGCCATGGACAGACATGTCAGTGCAGGAGTGGGGTGCAGAATTGAAATGGTTGTCCACTGGGAGATCCCTGTCACTGATGCTTGTCCGCTGTTTGTCCGGCTGAGTTTCTCCAGCATTGGATTTTTACTTTTTACCAAGTAAGACATTGTTGGCTGCAGCACCAATGGATTGCACCAATAATCACATGTCACATGTCAGTATTTCAGCATGAATCTGAACCTGGGTACACACCAGTAACCCTGTCTATTGAAGCTTGCTGTGAACCTGCTAATCTGCCTTCCTGATAGATGGATACCAGGCCAGCCACTCTGTTGGACGGCTGTCAAATTGATCAGGACTGGCTAATCAACAGACCTGCAACAGCAATGTCAACCGCAGAAAAGAGTGTGAACCGTTGTTTCAGCCAATGTGTTTTGCCTGTACTTGGAATTCGTGAGTTCCATTCTGAGGAACTATGATGGAGAAAATAATCGGCATTGGCCAAAGATAGGATTAAGTCAAGAAGTTCCTCAAATCATCCCACCTAACCCAAACCACCAAACAGCCTGGTCCAGGTGGCTGAGAAATGCCTGTGTGGGTGATGTGCTAACTTTCCATTCCAGCCCAACTTCACTTTAGTTTGGAGGTTCTGGGCTTGACTCTTGGAATGGGTTGTACAGATCAATGATAGTCTCAGCTGCTCAGCTGAAAGAGCCCTCCCTTCTGCAACTTGGAGGGTCACCTTACTGGTCGGACAGGAAAGGAGGTCAAAGGTCACCCCCCACCCCATGTCATATAGTGTCAGATCTGCCTAAAGCCAATACCACCTTATGGATGGTCACCTTACAATTGATCACCTGGAGTCACATCAGCCCCCGGGTGCTGGGTATAAAACCTGACTGCCTGCTCCAGCCACTTTAGTTGTCCTCTTGCTGAGGTAACTACCCAAGCTGCTCCAAACTTGGGATCGCAAACAGTAATGTAGAACATATTCATTGGGAGGTGTGTAGAGGATTGGGGTTCTCTTTGCACCTCAAAGGGAACCATTGTGAGTTCTTTGACCTAATTTACATATAGGTTTAGGGCTGTGTCTGCTTGCTGGGCAAGGGGTGATAGGTATCGTGTGTTTTAAAGGGTGGCACCATTGGTGTAGCGGTTACGCCCATCCTTTACAGTGCCAGCAATTGGAACCGGGGTCCAAATTCCGCGCTGTCTGTAAGAAGTTTGTACGCCCTCCCCATGTCCGTGTGGGTTTTCTCCAGGGCTCTGGTTTCCTCGCACTATTCAAAATGTACCGGGGGTGTAGGTTAATGGGGTGTAGATTGGACGGCACAGACTCGTGGACTGAAATGGCCTGTTACCATATTGTATGTCTAAAATTTAAAAAAAATTAACCATCTATAGTGGTAGTTATTTGTAGTTAACTGGTATGAGAGTGAAATCAGTTTGCTTGTGGGTGTGTGTCAGCTGCTGTGCATTCATTCCCCTTTGTAAATAAAGTTCACAGTTTAATATCACCATGTGCCCAGGCCATTACTCTTTAAACCCTTTGAACGTTCCCCACCACACACAGCCATCTCTTCAGTACTGCTCCTCCTCTTCTACTAGCCCTCATGATGACAGAGTGAAGTAATCTTCGAGAATCTCCAATCCCTTTTAACCTGACCTGCCCCCTTGAGAGGCACAAGGTAAGCAAAGGCAAGCAGCAGGAACTGATTTGGCCTCTTTTCCTGACTCTGCACTTACTATGCTCTTGGGAGTTTGGGGGCAGGAGTTTGCCTATTAACACCATGGTACTGACCCGGTTCTATATTGAGCAAGGAGAGGGTGTATTCTTTCTTGCCTGCCCAATCTCCTCTTCTGGTAGGGGCCAGGGGCTCCTGCAGGTCACTGGAAAGGGAGCAGATCCTCTTGCCTCTGATCTCATGACCATCCTTGCGTGCCATGCTTTGCAGTCACAACTAGCACAAGATGTGAAAGCCAGAAGTTGGCAAATCTGCCAAATTTGTTGTTACTGAGAGCTGTGGAGGCCTAGCCATTGGGTAGATTTAAAGCAGAGGTTGAGAAGTTCTTCATAAGCAAAGGTGTCAAAGATAATGGGGAGAAGGACGAGTAAAATAATGGTCGGCACAGACTAGAAGGGCCAAATGGCCTGTTTTCTGTGCAGTATTGTTCTATGCTTCTAGAATAGGAGATAGGGATTGAGGAACAATACATCAGCCATGATTTAATTGGTCGACCAGACTTGATGGACCAAATTGTTAATTCTACTCTAAAGTCTTGTGATTTTATGCAACTGAATATCAATGCTTCCTCCCCTTCTCTCTTTCTTTTGCCACCATCTGGGTTCTAACGATCTAACACCTGATTTACCACTTCATCTAGTTTATCTCCATAAGGAGTCAATGATGGTATCAAGAGCATCAGCATCTGTGTTGCAGATTGATATTTACACACATTATAATCTTCAACGTGCATTAGACATGGCTCACACACTTTCAGGAGAATTAGCAGGGTCTTCTCATGTAAACAGGTGACATTTTGTGCATTTTCCCAGGACACACCCAAATTCCAAACCTTAAAATTAACAAAGCAAAGAAATTAAAAGAAAAACTTGGACTTACCATCTGAATTTCGTCGTCCAATTGTAGATCACACTTTTACAATGGCTTGTCGACAGAATGAAAATGGCTGCAAATCTCCAAAATGCACCAGTAAACTCAATGAAATGGCATCACATCACTCAAAATGGTTTCTCATCACTCCAAATTCCCGTCACATCACTCAAGATGTCTCTAAGTCCCGTCTACGCGTATCAGAGGGCGAAAGTGAACCAGCCAATTGTGTCTCAGCTCCATGCTCCACTGCACCATTCATCAAGGTACCTTTTGATTTTGGATTCAAACACCAATGAACTTGCTACGCTCCATTGGAAATTACCTTAAATTTAGGACTAAATTTCACCAGTAAAACAGGACATCAAAGTGATCTAATCTCAATGCATAAGATTTGACTGCAGAGTAATTTTCCATGAGGGATTAGATTATCAACCTTCCAGGAATGACCTGGTGTTTCCAGGAATCAAATGAACTTCCATAGCACTACACGCCCAGGATCAAAATCACGGAAGCATTCATAAAAGTTCTTGAAATGTTCCTTGAACTTTATTTGGAAGAAAGCTCTTTGACCTAGAATGAGTCATCCAATTAGATGATAACATCTGTTGGCTTGCCAATAGAGCTGGAAAGTCAAGAAGGCTGAGCCTGGCAACCTACGACAAGCGTGAGAGAGTTGGGAGTTCTCCTGGAACAGGTCCAGACATGGAAATGCTGGCTGGAGGGGAGAGGATGTCCTGGCAATGTATTTGATGTCAGCTTTCTTGGAGAAAAGCATGATGCTATCTAGAATGTGAATGCCACCTCTCCATCAATGGAATTGATATGTGTAATCTCTCACCCAGGCCCACCATCTCAGTGTTACTGGAGCAATCAAAGTGGCATACTGCAGCAGGAGGCCTTGTGAACTGAGTTTAGCGCACTACACTCAGAGAATGGTGATCCTTGGTGTTGCATGCTTGTATGTAGTTGCTCGTTGCCAGCTGGTATGGAGGACCAGCGCTATAGGCTGGAGGCTGACTGGGGGAAGTAGCCTCCTTGCTTGTATATGTGTTCTTGTCCACTGCCCTCGGCTCAGATTGAAACTAGTCTCGTAGATGTCTAACACTGCCATGTTCTTGCTAATAAAAGCCTATGTTATTCGCATAATTCCTGTCTCGTGAGTGATTGACTGAGGTTCACAGAGTTACTACACATCTCTCTGGTGATGGATGTTCAGTGTTGGATTCAGAAATGAGGCACCGTGACTTTTGATTTTCTTTTGAAAAACATTCTTTTAACTTTTCACCTTCTTTCCATGGCTCTGAGCAGAGTTAGGATCTGGGCTTTTTTTTCCTGAATAACCTTCATACTCAAAAAGTTACAGACCAATGGATTGTTTTGAACCCCTCCCTTTTGCATCTTTATGTCGTGGCTCTCACACAGCAATCATCAGGCTGGGATCTTCCCTGCTTGTTAGCCTTTTCCCAAGGGAGATACTTCTCTCGCACTGCAAATAGCAGGAAGAGCTTTGATTTATTCTTCTCTCCACAAGCCAGCAAGAAATACCAGGAGCATCAAAATAAATAGGATGGACCTCCCGTTGGATGGTTCCTGTCCTCAATTTATAACTGTGAATGGATATAATGCAGGATGGGCAACTTTCCCAGCTCCCCTCTTATCCTGAGAAATAGCTCAACACACAAAAAAAGTGGTATAATGTGAAGAAAGATCACTCCCAGGGCAGGTTTTGCCCAATTATCTTTAGGATAACCAGCTGGGTTCAGTTGATTAGGTGTGGGCTGTCCCTCAGGCATTTACCAAGGCTCAACAAAATGCAGTTGGGAGTTCACAATGGGAAACAACAAAGTATTCTGAATGCTCTACATTCAGCACACAGCGAATGTCTGAATCAGTGGTGGGGGTGCACATGATCCAATATCTCCAGTGTGTCAGAATGTATGTCTTCACACAGCTGGTTGGGAAGAGCCTGCCGAGTTTAGTAAACCCAATGTGCTTTATTACCATGGAGTCATTACACGGTTAAGTTGCATCTGCTGTTACTTACAAAGGGAAATAAGCAGCCCCCGAATACCAAATTAATTCTGCACTTGATAACAAGGCAGAGCAATCTTCCCTTAATTACTGAGATGAATTATGGATGTATTGGGATGAATTGGCTGACGTTTCTTTCCCACTGAAATGCGTCAGAGATAAAGTTGGGGTGGCTTCTCTCCTCATCGCGTTCCAGCAGTTAGGACACAGCTTGGAATGATTTTCTGGATGGCTCCTGCCCTCTCAGAATGCATTTTTAAATTGGGGCAAACTCGCCTGAGGTTATACTTGAAGGAAATGTGGTTCAAAGATTGGGAAACCATCTCCCCCATCCCCCTCCAAAAAAATAGTCGGGGTGGGCAGATTAATTGGCTGCAATTGGCAGCATGGGTTTCATGGCCAGAAAGGCATTTGACCGTACTGTATTGTTAAATTTTAAAAAAACCATGGTCAATTGTCCCTCTCCCCCACAGGAACATCGGATTAGGAAATCATTGCTGTAGTTATTTATTCTTTTCAGACCAGGGCAGTTGTTGGCTTTAACTGTTTTAGTGACATACACAATTCCTTCTTAAAATTCAAAATCAACCACAGCACCTCAATCTAGAATGAATTTTTAAATTCCTTTACTTTTATTCTTCCTTGGTACTTGAGCTGTCTGTAAGGAGTTTGTATGTTCTCCCTGTGACTGCGTGAGTTTTCCCCAGGGGCTCCAGTTTCCTCCCACCCTTCAAAACGTATCGGGGGGTTGTACGGCGATCGAGTGTAAATTGGGCGCAACGGGCTCATGGCCTGTTACCGTGAGGTATGTCTAAATTTAAAATGTATCTGCTTCAGAATGCTGACATAACCTCAGTTTTAGATATTACTTGCCACATGGACAGCGTGGCATTGAAGAGAGGGCTCGCTCCTTTGACTGGGTATGATAGGTTGCCTCTTACCCTGCACCCTGCTGGACTAGCTACTGATGAGCTTCAAGAACCATCCACCAACAGTCCATCCCAATAGATGGACCTCGTATAGAAAATGCAATCTCTCCAGATGGACACTACCAAGCTTGTGACTTTAGCTTACTTTTATTCTCATGTGAGCATGGTCTCCCAAGCCAGCATTTATTGATTCCAAAGGTGATGATGAGTAACCCTTGAGCCAGTGCAATCCATGTGATGGAGTTCATAGTGACTTGGGCATTAAAGAGTAAACCCCCTTGCTTCTGGATCAGTATCCCAACTGGGCAAGGAGAGCAAACTTTGACAAATAGCGAAGAGTTCAAGGCCTCCATCTGGTTACTACCATTCCAAGGCACAACTTGAGACTTCCAGTTCAGGAGTCCAAACATCAGAATTCTGGTTGAGCAGTTCACTTCCCTCTCCTCCCGTTCCCACAAAGTGCTTCACAACTTCACGGCTTTTGATCTCTCCCAACTACCTGCCTACCTCCTGCAAGGGGTTACCAGCGGATACTTAAGATTAAATTAATAACCATATCACACTGGGCCAGACAGCTCTAGTCAATCTGCTTGCACTAAATGAGTGTTAATTAGATCAACATTGAAAGCAAGGGCTTGAAACATTGTGCTCTTTATTAACAGGCACTGGAGAATTGAACAGCTTCTCAAACAGGGCAGTTACCAGTAAATCTCTGGGACAAAATGCACAGCGAGACTCTATTAATATTTTCAGGTTATTTTTAATCAGCACAAAGGCCTTGGTGCGAATGATTAGATAATTAACTTTCAACAACCCTCTAAATACACAGACTTGTGAAGACCTCTGGTTTTGCATTCCTCCTCTCCATCTTCCATCTCACCATATCCCTGCTTTAATGACAGATGTTTGCTTTCCATTGAGTTTGATTGTTATTTCTCGAATTCTCCATTACTTTCTCTCTGTGTCCATTATTCATGGTGAGAATTTCATGGACACCCTGCCCCGAGTAATCAGCATCAATTAAAGAGGGACCTTGGGGAAAACATTTTCACTCTGGAATGAGCTGTCAGAAAACAACTCTAGAAGTGGACACAATTTTGGTGTCCAGAAGACATTTGGACAGATGTGTGCCTAGATGGGGCTTGAAATGCAGAACAAGACAACAATGCCAATTTGGTCGGATGAGTTCGGCCGAAGGGCTTATTCTGTGCTGTGCGGCTCAATGACATTATGACCAGAGCTGACCAATGAAAAGAGGATTTAAAGGAGACTCTAATTGCCTAAATCTATCATGCCACGGTCTGGTGAAGGAGCAGCAGTGCGGAAGAGGTCGACTGAGAACTTTGGACTGTTAATTCTTAGTAATCTTGAAAGAAATTCTTGTTTCTGACCCAACGTATCTTGCTCTCCCTGCAGAATGGTTGAGGCAAACATGAGTTTATTTCCAAGTCCAAGATGAGCCATTTCCTTTCAAAACCCCAGTATCAGACACATCAGGGTTTGGCACAGTGGCAGAGGAAAGAAAAGTGTCACTGATCTGAGGAGAGAGTGGCGTGGTGACATTTTCCCCAGCTCATGGATGGTTTGATGAGATTTAGGATAAATGAGGAGCTCACGTCACTGTACCAGGAAACATTGTATTGAGGGTCACATGTGGGATTTCTGCAGAATTCACTCTTCCAGAAACATTTAAAGCTGTTTCATTGATGTGATGACATGATGTATGAACACATATTGACCTTAAATATTCTCATTTGTCTTCCTCACATGTGAATGTGGCTGTCTAAAACTGGAGGAGAAAGTTTTTCTATTCCTTAATTCCACTCACCCCTCCCCATTGGTCAGTTTACCCACATACTCACACCTCCCCCATTTGTCAGTTACACCCTCTACTAATTCAACCTCCATCGGTCAGTTTCCCACTGCACTCTCCCCACCCCCATTGGTCAGTTATCCTCCACGTACTCACTCTGCCATGATTGGTCAGTTGCACCCTGCATTCACCCAGCCCCCATTGGTCAGCAATCCTCCTATCCCAACTCCCATTGGCCAGTTGCCCCTGTACTGATCCCACCCCAGTGGTCACATCTTCCAGTGCTTGTCTCAACTCCATTACTCAGTTATACCCAGTACGCACCCACCCTATTGGTTAGTCACCCACCCCAATAGGTCTGTTTCCCCTGTACTCACTCCACCCTTTTAGTCAGTTTCCTCTGTCCTCTCTCCAACCCCATTGGTCAGTTTGCCTTGGCCTCGCATCAACCCCATTGGCCAGCTACCCCTCCTGTACTCACTCCATTTTCCCATTGCTCTGTTCCAATATTTACTCACCTGATCCCTATTGGTCCGTTATGTCTGCACATACCCCAGCCCCCTTTGTCAGTAAACCCATATAGATACCCCTCCCCCATTGGTCTGTGGTCCTCTGTACTCTTCACAATCAAATTGGTCAGTTATCAAACTGGACAAGGCCCACCCTATTGGTTAATTTCACAATGTAGTCACCCCTTCCCCATTGGTCAGTTCTCCTCCAGTATTCACCCCACCTTATTGGTCAGTTCTCCTCCAGTATTCACCCCATCCCATTGGTCAGTTACCCTTTTAAATTCTCCACCCTCTTAAATTCTCCACCCTCTTTGGCCAGTTAACCCCTGTTCTCTTCCCAACCAATTGGTATATTTCCCCCTGTCCTCTCCCCTACCCCATTGGTCAGTTGCACATGTACTCTCCTCACCACCATTGATTAGTTTCTACTGTCCTCATGTCATCCATTGATTAGTTGTTCACTTTGTTCTCACTAGCACCTTCATTAGTCAGGTGTCCATGCATTCATGCACCCCATTGGTCAGTTGTCCATGCAATCACACATTCCTATTGGTTAGTTACCCCTGTACTTTCCCAAATCCATTGGCCAGTTATCCTGAACCCCATTGGACAGTTATCCTCTGTACTCTCCCCCAAGCCCAGTGGACAGTTATCTTCCAGTACTCTTCCCATCCCTATTCATCAATTACCTTCTGTACTCACCCCAACCCCATTTGTTGGTTATCCTTCTGTACTCAACCCACCCATTGGTTAGTTACTTCCTGGACTCACCCCACCCCATTGGTCAATTGACTCTGTACTCATCCTACCCCATTGGTCAATTATACTCTTGCACTCCCCCACCCTCAATGGTCAGTCCCCCTCTAGTCTCCCTACCCCTAGTGGTCAATTACCCCATGGATTTACCCCACCCCATTGGTCAAATGCCTCTGTATTCCCCCCATTGGTCAGTCATCCCATATATTCATCTCATTGGTCAGTTACCCTATTTACACATCCTACCCCCCATTGGTTGGATTTCCTCCCCGTATTCACTCCACTCCCATTAATCAGTTGTTTACCTCCTGCTCTCTGGTTAATCTGTCCACTCCTCTGTTGACCATTTATTTAACCATTCTACTGCCATATTTAGGGCCACTTAACAGATCTCCTTCTTAAGATTACTTTTGACTTGTAATTGCATCAAAATCAAATGATTGCAGATGCTCAAAAACGGAAATAAAAACAGAAAACCTGCAAAGACTCAGCAGGTCAGGGGGGAGAGAAATGAGTTAACACCTCAGGTTAAAGAATGACCTGATTTTGGTTTTTGATTTGCACCATTGCCTTTGTTTCTCTTTCCACAGATACAGTGAATGGCATTGTTTGGGTTATTCAGAGATTGCGCTTGAGATGAGGCTGCTACAAACTATCAGTCTCTTCCTCCCCCTCTCCCCAGGCTTCCACACCTCCCATCCTCTGTACAATGTAATGGGTTCCAAGCTGGAAGCCAGGTTGGGTGTGAGCTACCTGTTTTGGACAGGTATGAACAGAAAGTGCTGTGTCTGTTTCTCACCAGGACGCAGCAGTGCCGCTGCTATCAGATTTTGAGGCCCCCACACACGACACAAAAGCAAGATACGTTCAAGCAGACAGATCGTAAAGAGTCTGAGGGGCACACAGAACACGCTTCTCTTCCAGTTGGAAAGTAAACTGAAGTATGGGTGATGAATAAAACAAACACCACAAATGAAAGTTTATGCTGTTGAACATTAGTGCAAGGTATTTAGCTCCAGAGCTTACAGACTTTAAGGCCACATCAAGTTGCAAAGTAGAAAGATGAAATCGGGTGTAAACAGTTGATAAGGAACAGGAATGAAGGAAAACAAAATAAGGAGATTGGAAGCAGAAGATGGAGGGATACTCCAGTTCAAGGAGAAGGGGAAGATCTGAATTAAATTGAGAGAAAGGCCTCAGGCTAATTCGACCAATGAGAAAAACCCCTGTTGCCCTGATTTTGACCATTCAATATCAGGAGATCATGGCTGTCAATATAATCAAGAGCACCTGTGTGACAGATTATGCTGTTTTATATATATTTATATATATATATAAATATATATATCTATATATATATCTATATATATAGATATATAGATATATATATATCTATATATATATATATAGATATATATATATACACACATGTTTTTGGGAGATTAATTGGGGCAAGTTTTTTAGTGTAGGTCACATACAAACACTTTAAAACAGATCTTATTTAAAATACTGGAGCTCTGCTAATGCTAGACATACCGGCGCCAACAACGTTTGCAAAAGCTTTGGAGAAGCTCAGTTCTTCCTGGTCAAAGCTCTTGTGATTCATGCAAGTGGAGAGGACTGACTATCTAATGTTTCACTTGAAGTAATTGAAACAAAAAGGAACTCTGTGGTGACCTGAAAGAAAGAGATTATCATCTGGAGAATCCTGAGGGGGCAAGTTTCTTCGTCAAGACACTGAAGTGGCTGATTAAAAAGGAATCAGTTGTGGGTGTTCTGGAACAAAAAATCTCTCTGAAAACTGAAAAGAACCTTCTTGAGTGGTACCCATTTACCATTCAAGCACCGAAGCCTGGTGAACTTTATAAATGTTAAATTCTGTGCACAGTGAACTTGGAGGAGTGAGAAGTGAGATTGGACTGTGAACCAAAAAACTTTTCTGAACTTGCACACACATCACACACACGTGCACTTAGAATTAAATGGGGGTTAAGTTAGGTGAGTTATGTCGATAGTGGTAAGTTAAAGTGTGATTCTGTTTTCATGTTTAAAGAAAGCAATGTTTGTTGAAGAAACCCTTTGTCTTGATGAATATCTACTGCTGCTTGGTTTCGGGCTCCCCTGGGCTCGGAACGTCAGGTAGAAAGTAAGTGTGTCCCATTGTGCTGGAGGAAGCTGACGAGAATGAAGAAAATGTGTACCGCTGGAGAAGATCGATGCAGTGTGACATCAGAAGTATGACCACATGCAGAGATAAGGGGGAAGGGATGAACTCTCTGAACGGACTGGTGTAGCAAACCTGGCTCCTTTGGACCTGCCTGCATTGGTGATTCCAATCCAAGTATGATGGGAAATGTTCTGCTGGTTGTAATTAATTTTCTGTTGTGCCATGATGAGCTGATGCCCATCTCTGAGCTGCTAAACAGCAGCTGCCTCTAGCCCCAGGAGATGCCAGATGCTGAGGCAAAAGAGCAGGAAGAGACAAATGAGACACCAGGCATGAATGTTCAACAAGTGTCAAGGTGATTGGTGGAACAAATAAAGTTCAGGCCCGTTGGCCCCATGGGATCAACAGGAGTGTCTTGTGGGCCCACCCTCCAATGGCATGAATTTCCTCAAGGGCAGGCCTACACTGGGAAACACTGCCCTTGGTTACATGCCACCAAAAGCAATGGGAGGCAGTCACCAGAAAGAGGGATGCTGCTAGGACTCTGCACTTCCCACACATGGATAAGGCCAGTGCTGGGGTAAACTTCCATTACACCATACAAGACCACAGGTGACACACCTACACTCTACCCAACTACACACTCACACACTCCCCATTATACACCCAAACCCACCACACTACACAACCTCCCACTCTCCCCACCTCACACCCACCCACTCCCCCCACAAAACACCCACCCATTCCCCACCACACACATGCATCAAGAACCCTACACACCCAACCACTCTCCCCACTACATACCCATGCACCAGCCACAACACACCCACTCATTTACCCACACCCCAACACACATGAACCCACTCCCCACTACACACCCACTCACTCCCACATTACACACCCATCCATCCCCCCACTATATAACCACCCACTTCCCCCACTACACACCCACCCATTCCCCTCTACACACCCACCCAATTCCCCACTACAAAACCACCCACTATCCTCTACACACCCACCCACTCACCCCACTACACACCCACCCACTGCTCACTGTACACCCACCCACTCCCAACTACATACCCACTCACGCCCCTCTGAACACCCACCCACCCCCACTACAAAACCACCCACTATCCTCTACACACCCACCCACTCCCCCCACTACACACCCACCCACTCCCCTCTACACACCCACCCATTCCCCTCTACACACCCACCCATCCCCCTACACACCCACCCACTATACACCCAACCACTCCCCCATTACACACCCACCCACTGTCCACTGCACACCCACCTACTCCCCTCTACACACCCTCCCACCCCCCCACTACACACCCATTCACTCCCCACTACACACCAACCCACTCCCACATTACACACCCACCCATGCCCCCACTATACAACCACCCACTTCCCTCTACACACCTCACCCACCCCCCTACACACCCACCCACTCTCCCACTACACACCCACCCACTGGCCACTGCACACCCACCCACTCCCCTCTACACACCCACTCATTCCCCCACTACCCATTCCCCTCTACACACCCACCCACTTCCCCACTACACATCCACCCACTCCCCTCTACACACCCACCCACGCCCCTCTGAACACCCACCCACCCCCACTACAAAACCACCCACTCCCCTCTAGACACCCACCCATTCCCCCACTACACACCCACCCACTCCCCTCTATACACCCACCCACTCCCCCCTCTAGTCACCCACCCACTGCACACACAACACCTCCCCTTTACACACCCCCCATGCCCCCACTATACAACCACCCAATTCCCCACTACAAAACCACCCACAATCCTCTACACATCCACCCACTCACCCCACTACACACCTGCCCACACCTGCCACTACACACCCACCCACTGCTCACTGTACACCCACCCACTCCCCCCACTACACACCAACCACTCTCACTACCTACCCACCCACTCCCCCACTACACACCCACCCACTTCCCCACTACACAACCACCCACTCCCCCCTACACACCTACCACTCCCCCACTCCAGATCTACCCACTCCTACCAGTGCATACCCACCCATTTCCCTCACAACTCACCGACCGACTCCCCTCTACACACCCTCCCACCCCCCCACTACCCACCCACCAACTCCCCACAACACACCCACCCACTCTATACAACACACCTACCCACTCCACTCTACACACTCACCCACTCCCTAACAAAACCCCCATCCACTCCCCTCTATACACCCACTCTCTACACACCCACTCACTCCTCACAACACACTCACCCATTCCCCCCCTCAAACCCACCCACTCACCACTACACACCCACCCACCAACTCCCCACTACACACCCACCCACTCTCCTCTACACACCCACCCACTCTCCTCTACACACCCACCCACCCCACTACACACTAACCCACTCTCATTACATACCCACCCACTCCCCACTACACACCTGCCCACTGCATACCCACCCACCCACTCCCCCCACTACCCACCCATCCACTCTCACCACACACCCACCCACCTCCACTACACACCCACCCACTCTCACTACATACCCACCCACTCCCCATGACAAATCTACCCACTCCCACACTACCCACCCACCCACTCCCCCACTACACACCCACGCACTCCCCAGTACAACACTCACCCACTGCGCACTACACCCACGAATTCTCCATTTACACCCACCCAGTGCAGGAGAGTGGGGGAGATTCAAACAAGAGGGCATGGATTGAGATTGAAGGGGAAAGGGTTTATGGGAAATGAGAGGGGCAATTTCTTCACTCAGAGGGTGATGGGAGTGTGGATTGAGCCTCCGGCCTAAATGATAGATGCAGGCTTGATTTTAATATTTAAGGAAAAGTTGGATAGGTATATGGACGAGAGAAGTATGAAAGGTTTTGGGCTGGGTGCGGGTCAATGAGACACGTTGGGAGTAAGTGTTCATCTTGGACCAAAGGGCCGAATGTTTTAGTTTATGAGCTGCAATTGTTATATGGTTATATTAAGCAGGTAGCAAAAGTAGCATATGCTACTGGCCCCGCAGTTACAAACTCCACGTGTCATTTGCAAGTAGTACCATGTTCTTAGACCCCTGCTGGGTCCCTCGTTGCACCTCTCCCCCTGCTTAAAATTGCAGAGATTTTCAGGCAATTCTTAATGAAGCCTTCTTTTCAGGGAGGCTGTACTGGTTGATGTGTAGAGAGTGTGCGGCCAACCCATGAGTGTGCATAAATTAGATGAAGGAATTTGTCAAGCTCGGCAAATCAATTCATGCTGTCGCTACATCAATGTTGTAACGGAAGTGAAATGAGGAAGAGAATCATCTCCTGGCAGCTATATGCCTGTGAACATTAGCACCGCCAGGGTACAGCCTGGGATCTGTCGTATAATAAAGATAGAAGATCGCGATGAACATTAAATGTGGGTCCTGCCGTAATTAGTTGAGGTGCCTTTCAGAAAACGACTAAAGTTATAGGGTGGCATTCCCAAAGAAAATTCTACCTGCTCCCTGTGAGTCAATGAATCTCCGCCCTTTCCACCCCCCCACCGGCATCAGTGACTTCACCTTTAGAGCCCTTTATCGAATTTGTGACCAAACGCGATTCATTTGGTGATTGTGATGGGCATAACTACGGGATCCTGTACATTTTAAGCAGTGAATCTTCACCGCTCAGTTTCAATTCGAAAATTAAAAATCGCGAACAGAGTCCTTTAAATTCTAAAATACAATGTATTTTGCCTTTTCAATTCTACATTCTTGTCTCCAATGTACACACTTTGATTAGGAATGCATTTTAACAACCTGTTCTCTCACAAGATGACCTGTGCCTGTGCATGTGATACTTAAGCATGTGAAAATGCATTTTGCTTTTCCTAAGTATAGACTACCTGCTTTTATCAAAAGGCTTCTTATAACAACATGTAGTAATCTATACACGGGTTTACGTGTTATAATATTTATGTGCATTTTTAAAATTTAGGGCCCCATTATAACATATGCTACAGGCCCCACACTAGCTTAATCCGGCCCTGCACCCACCTACTCCCCGCTGCACAACAACCCACTCGCCACTACAACCCGCTCACTCCCCACTATACATTCACCCACTCCCCCATACACACAGAATCAGAATCAGGATTTATTGTCATGAACAAGTCATGAAATTCGGTGTTTTGGGGCAGTATCACAGAGCAAACATTCATGTTATAACCATCTTACAACATTACTATAAAAATAAAATAATATAACAATAATAGTTCATGAAAAATAAGGCAGTGTCTTTAGTTCATTGATTATTCAGGAATCTGATGGTAGGGGGCAAGAAGCTGTGCTTGTGCCGCTGAGTGCTCGTCTTTAGGCTCCTTTTCCCCGATGGTAGCAGAGTGAAGAGGTTGTGGCCTGGGTGGTGCAGGTCTTTGAGGATAGAGGCTACTTTTTTAAGAGACCACCTCATGTAGATGTCCTCGATGGAGTGAGGCCGAGTTAACAACACTCTGGAGTTTATTCTTGTCCTGAGAGTTGGTGCCTCCAAAGCCAGAATACTCTCCACAATACACCTGTGGAAGTTTACAAGAGTCTTCGGTGACATACTGAACTGCCTCAGATACATCACAAAGTATAGCCGCTGGCGAGCCTTCTTTGTGATTGCATCTCATGCCAGGGATAGATGCTGGTGTTGCAATCAGACAATTGTAGATCGGATAATTGTATTCTGGGATAGAAATTACCTAAGTTTTTGCATGAGTGCAGGAACGTGAAGGAAGAAAAGATTAAAATGAAGGTATAAACTTTGCTGTTGGAAAGTCACAGTGGGAGATGAAGAGAGGAAATAAATAGCAATAGTGGACAATTTTTAAACAGCTTAGGGAATTTGATGGAGCTATACGCGCAATTTATAAAGACTATTTGAAAAGACAGACCTAACTTCCCAGAATGCCATGCAGCAGAGAAATCCCTCCATGAGTGCTCCATGTATGTCGCCATGCATACAGTCCTTTCTCTGCCTCAAGGCATTCTGGGAGGCAGGTTCGCTGTTACGAGCCCAAAGGACCCCAAAATCCAGCAGCAAAAGATATTCACCAAGACAAATGGTTATTTAAACAAAAGTTGCTTTTAATTATCTTTAAATAAGAAAATAGAATCAAACTTTAACTTATCGCTATTGACTTAACTAACCTAACTTGACCCCTTTCTAATTCTAAGTGCATGTGTATGTAATGTGTGTGTGTGTGTAAGTTCAGAACAGTTCTTTGATTCACAGTCCAATCTCACTTCTCATTCCTCCAAGTTCACTGGTTGCAGGGAATTCTTATACTGTGCACAGAATTTAACATTTATAAAATTCACCAGGCTTTGGTGCTTGAAAGGTAAATGGTTCCTGCTCAGGAAGGTTCTTGTCGGTTTTCAGAGAGAGATTTATTGTTCCAGGACATCCACAACTGATGTACTTCCATCAGCCACTCCAGTGTCTTGCTGATGAAACTTGTCCCTTCAGGATTCTCCAGATGATAACCTCTTTCTTTCAGGTCATCACAGAGTTCCTTTTTGTTTCACTTATTCCAAGTGAAACATTAGACAGCCAGTCCTCTCCTCGTGCATGAACCACAAGGTTTTGAATAGGCCGTCTTACAAAATGGACTTTCCATAAGTTTGCCAGCTTGTCCTGTTCCAGCCATTAGTGAAGTCTCTTGAGCACTCTTCAAAGCTCTTGCAAAAGCTCTGAGGCCCGGATATGTCTAGCCCTAGTATCCAGTATTTTAAATAAGATTTCTTTAAAAGTGTTTATATGTGACCTACTCTAACAAACCTTTCCCAATTTATCTCCAAAAAACATATTGAAATACTCTATATACAGTGTCACACCGCCATCGCTTTTTCCCACGGGGTTTATAAATTATGCGTAATAGCGCTACCAACTTTCCCACGCTGTATAAATTGACAACTAATGCTATTTACTGCTAGCACTTTCCCATGGCCCCTTATAAAGGTTTATAAAGGTCTGCACAACAACAGGAACTAAAGGTCTCATACTGTGCTATACATAAAGATTAAATTATGTTATAATTAGGTATGATTAATTTTGTTCAAATATAAAATCATGATATATTGAGCAGGATTTAGAACAGGGCCACCATCACATGATACAGCATGATGTCACTGGTAGTAGATAGAATAGTCCTAACACCGGGGATGACTCCTTGCGATGTGAAGGTGTGCAGTGTCCAAGATAAGAGTGGTGAAGTGTGAAGAGTGATGGAAGACACAGAACGGCCAATTTAGTGGGACACGAGTGATAATCTTCCACCCACTCTCTTCAACAGATCCACCCACACTCACCACACCTGCATTACACACCCACACAACCCCCACTACTCACCCACACACTCCCATCTACATACCCACCCAATTGCCACAACACACACACATTCTCCCCATTACACACCCACCCACTCCCTCAATACACACTCATCCACTCACACTCTACACACCCACACATTCCCCACAACAAGCACAACCACACCCGACTACACATTCACTCACTCCCCTGCACACCTTCAAATTCTTCATGACACACCCACCCACTTCCAACTGCACAACCACATACTCTCCATTACACACCCTCAGACCACCCTGTCTACACATCCACCCACTCACTCTCCCACTACATAGCAAATAACTCCACCCATTATATACCCACCCACTCCACACTACACACCCACTGACTCCCAACAACATACCCACCCACTCCCCCACTACACACCCACCCACTCCCCCACTACCCACCCACCCACTCCACACTACACACCCACCGACTCCCAACAACATATCCACCCACTCCCCACTTTATACTCACACACTCCTGCATGAAACACGCACCCTCTCTTCAGTCCACACCCATATACTCACCTCATTCTACACACACCCACTCCCTACGACACACCCATCCACTCCCCCACTAACACAAAGCCACTCCCCACGACACACCCATCCATTCCCCCACTAACACACACCCACTCCCACAACACATCCACCTACTCCCCCAACTACACACCCACCCACACCCCCACTACACACCCACCCACTCCCAACTATGCACCCACCAATCCCACTTCTCACCCATCCATCCTCCACTACACGCCAATCACCTTCACCCACTACACACCCACTCCCCCAACACACACCCAACCACTCCCCCAGTACACACATATCCACTCCCCCATTTCCCCATGATATACTCATCCACACACCACTACACACCCACCCATAACGCCATATGCATGCCCAACCTCTCCCACAACACACTCACCAAACCTCCCAGCCACCAACAGCCCCCACCACACACTCACCCACACCCTGACTACAAAATCAGAGAGACATCAGGGAGTACTGCATGATGTACTTCACAGAGATTTGGCGAAATGGGGGCATTTCAGACAGTGTTGCAGCCCAAGGGTTAGACCCTCCATTGCGCTGACCGAACAGCGGTGTCTGACAGGGTACTGAAAATCTGCGCAACGAACCAGCCAGTGTGTTCACGGACATTTTCGATCTTTCATTACAACAGTCGGACATCCCAACCTGTTTCAAAAGGGCATCAATCATCCTGGTACCCAAGAAGAGTAGCGTGGGCAGCTTCAACGACTACTGCCCATTAGCACTAACTTCCACTGTGATGAAATGCTCTGAGAGGTTGGTCATGGCCAGAATCCACACATACCTAGGCAAAGATCTGGACCCATTGTAGTTTGCCTATTGTCACAATCGCAAAACAGCAGTTGCACCACTGAGCTCTGGATCACCTCAAAAACCTCCTCATCAACTTTAGCTCGACTTTCAACACCATTATTCCCTCAGTGCTGGTCAAGAAGCTGCAAACTCTAGGCCTCTGCACCCCACTCTGCCACTGGATCTTTGACTTTTTCATTGGAAGACCACAGTCAGTATGAATTGGAAATAACGTCTCCTCCTCACTGATCATCAACACAGGCACATCCCAAGGATGCGTGCTTAGCCCACTGTGCGCTCATCAGCAAAACCAAGGAGATGACTGTGGACTTATATCAGGGAACTTGACCCAATCCTCATCAAGGGCTCAATTGTGGAGAGGGTCAAGAACTTCAAATTCCTGGGTGTCAACATCTCTGAGGATGTCCTGGAGTCTTCATGTTGATGCAATCACAAAGAAGGCTCGCTAGCAGCTATACGTGGTGAGGTGTTTGAGGCAGTTCAGTATGTCTCCATGATGAACCATGGAGAGCATTCTGGCTGGTTGCATCACTGCCTGGTATGGAGGCACCAAATGTCAGGACAAATAAACTCCAGAGGGTTATTAACTCGCCTGCGAAATCACAGGCACCAGACCACTCCATCGAGGACATCTACAAAAGGTGGTGTCTTAAAAAAAAACAGTCTCTATCCTCAAAGACCCCCATCACCCAGGCCATCCCCTCTTCACTCTGCTACCATCAGGGGAAAAGGTACAGGAGCCTAAAGAAGCACTCAGTGGCAGAAGGACAGTATTTTCCCCACTGCCATCAGATTCCAGAATAATCAATAGTTTTATGAAACCTTACTTCTTGTGCACTGTAATTATTATTATCTTTTCTTACAGTGATGTAGTAAGATGGCATAAAATGAATGTACAGTTATGAGGCTGCCGCAAAACACTACATTTCATGATTTGTTCATGATAATAAATCCTGATTCTGATTCTACATTCCACACACACACCGCATAACACACACCAACCCACTCCCCCACAACATACCTACCCTCTCTATCCAATACACATCCACCCACTCCCCCATGACATACCTACCCTCTCTACCCAATACACACCCACTCCCCCACGACATACCTACCCTCTCTACCCAATACACACCCACTCCCCCACGACATATCTACCCTCTCTACCCAATACACACCCACCCACTCCCCCACGACATACCTACCCTCTCTACCCAATACACACCCACCCACTCCCCCACGACATATCTACCCTCTCTACCCAATACACACCCACCCACTTCCCCACGACATACTTACCCTCTCTACCCAATACACACCCACTCCCCCATGACATACCTACCCACTCCCCCATGACATACCTATCCTTTCTACCAATACACACCCACCCACTCCCCCACGATATACCTACCCTCTCTACGCAATACACACCAACCCACTCCTCCACGACAAACCTACCCTCTCTACGCAATACACACCCACCCACTCCCCCATGACATACCTACCCTCTCTACCCAATACACACCCACCCACTCCCCCACGACATACCTACCCTCTCTACCCAATACACACCCACCCACTCCCCCATGACATACCTCCCCTCTCCCTCTCAATACACACCCACACACTCTGCCACTACATGCCTATCCTCTCTACGCAATACACACCCACCCACTCCCCCAAACATACCTATCCTCTCTACCCAATACACACCCACTCACTCCACAACTATATACCTACCTTCTCTACCCAATACACACTCAAACACTGCCGTATGACATACCCTCTTTACCCAAAACACACCCACCTACTTCCCTACTACATACCTACCCTCTCTACCCAATACACAACCACCCACTCGCCAAACATACCTACCCTCTCTACCCAATACACACCCATCTACTCCCCCACTATATACCCACCCTCTCTACCCAATACACACCCACCCACATCCCCACTACATACCTCCCCTCTCCCTCCCAATACACATCCACAGACTCTGCCACTACATGCCTATCCTCTCTACCCAATACATATCCACCCACTCCTCCAAACATACCTACCCTCTCTACCCAATACTCACCCACCTACTCCCCCACTACATATCTACCCTTTTACCCAATACACACCACCCGCTCCCCACTACATACCTACCCTCTTTAGCCAATACACACCTTCCCCCTCCCCCACTGCAACCTTGACAGCTACCTTTGCAGCGGCCCCCTCACCACTACACACCCATCAACACCCCCAATTGCACACTGTGATGAATTATGTTATATTTTATATTGTATATAGATATGTTTTGAAAGAGATATATTGTGGCTGGTTTTTTAGTTAGGTCACATACAAACACTTCAAAGCAGATCTCATTTAAAATCCCAGAGCTTTGCTCAAACCGGACAGTCCAGGCTCTGAGTGCCTTTGCAAAAACTTTGAAGAGTACCTATAGAGACTTCACAAGTAGGTGTTAATTAGACATGCTGTGGATTATTGTTTTGGAATGCAACAGGTGAATGGACTTGAAGATTAGGTCCGGTGCTGCAGTCTGTCTGAATGCAGTTTGCTGTTCTAAGAGGGTTATATGGTTTTGCAAGCAGAGAGATTCAAACAGGCTTTTCTCTGAGAGAGTGAGTGAGAGAGGCAGAGAGAGAGAGAGGGGGGGAGAGAGAGTGAGAGAGAGAGAGAGAGAGAGAGAGAGAGAGAGAGAGAATTCAATTCTACAGTTCAGCAGTAGCATCTGGAATTGGAACATGACAAATTGGCAAGCTTGTGGGAAAACCCCATTTTGAAGATGGGTTGTGAGTTCTTAGTTCAGCCTGGTCAAAGCCCTTGTGGTCCATACATGAGGAGATGGCTGGGTGTATAATGTTTCACTTGAAATAAAGGAAACAAAAAGGTTCTCTGTGGTGACCTGAAAGAAAGAGGCTATCATGTAGAAAACCTTGATGGAGGAAGTTTCTTGGGCAAGACACTAAAGTGGCTGATCAGAAGGAAACAGTTTGTGTCCAACAAGCAATAAATCTCTCCCTGAAAACCAACAAGAACCTTCCTGAGTGGTAACCATTTACCTTTCAAACACCAAAGCCTGGTGAATTCATAAATGTTGAATTCAGTGGACAGTATAAGAATTGCCTGCAGCCAGTGAACTTGGAGGAATGAGAATTGAGATTGGACTGTGAATTAAAGAACTTTTCTGAACTTACACACGCACATTACATAAACATGCACTTTAGAATTAGAAGGGGGTTAAGTTAATAGTAATAAGTTATAGTTTGATCCTGTTTTCATGTTTAAAGATAATTACAATTAACCTTTGTTTAATTAACCATTTGTCTTTGTGAAATTCTATTGCTGCTGTGTTTTGGGGTCCTCTGGGCTATTAACAACACCCACTCCTTCCACTACACACCAAACAACTCCACCCATCACACACCCAGTCCCCCATTCCCCACTACACGCACACCCTCTCCCTCTGCACACCCACCAACTGTACAATGACATACCCACCCATTTCCCCCACTACCTATCCCTACCCACTCTCCTTTACAAACCAACCTACTCCCCCACTACACGTCCATGCACTCCCCCACTTTACAAGCAACCACTCCCTCATTACACATCCACCCACTCACCCCTACAAACCTGCCCACTCCCCACTTGTTACCCATCTTCTGCCCCATTACTCATCCACCCACTCTCTCCTACCCACCCACCTACTCCACATTACACACCCACGCAGTCCATCCACTGCACACCCATCCTCTCCCCATAACACATCCACCCAATCCACACTATATATTTACCCACTCCCCCTACACACCCACCCATTGCCTAATGCACTCCCACCCACTCCCCACTACACACCCACCCACTCCTCCACTACACCCCCACCCACCCCACTACACACCCATCAACTCCACAATACACCCATCCACTGCCCCACTACACATCCACCCACTCACCACTGCATTCCTATCCACTCCCGCACTACACACCCATCTACTCCCCCACTACATATCCACCCACTCACCACTGCATACCTATCCACTCCCGCACTACACACCCATCTACTCCCCCACTACACACCCACCCACTCTCTCACGTCACACCCACCCACTACCCACTATGCACCCACACATTCCACCCACTACAGATCCACCTATTCCCCACATACTCACCGCACACACCCACACACTCTCCACTACACACCCACACATACCCCTCCACACACCCACCCACTCCTACTTTAGAAGCATACACTCCCTAATACACACCCACCCATGCTCCAATACTCGCCCACCCACTCCCTCACTCAAATCCACCCAATTGCCACTACACACCCTCCCTCTTCTCCCACACTAAACACACACCCACTCCTCTACAACAACCCCACCCACTCCCCACTACATGCCTACTCACTCTTTACCACAGCGTTCCCACCCACTCCTCACTAGACACCCACCTATCCCCAATACGTACCCACTTTTTGCACATTTTACACCCACCACTCCCCACTACACACCCATTTCTTCCCTGCAACATACCCACCCACTCACCAGTACACACCCACCCACGCCCGCCATTGCACACCCACACACCCACTCCCCCTCTATATGCCCACGTACACCACTGTACACATGCACCCATTCCACCCAGTACACACCCACCCACTCCCCCAATACACACCTGTCTACTCTCCACTAGAGCCATAGAACATTTCAGCACAGAAACAGGCCTCCTTGGCCCTTCTAGTCTGTGCCAAAACATTTTATTTACCTAATCCCACTAATCTGCACCCAGTCCATAGCCCTCCATACCTCTCCCATCCATGTACCTGTCCAAATTCTTCTTATGTTATAATTGATCCTGCATTTACCATTTCAGCTGGAAGTTCATTCCACACCACTCTCTGTGTGAAGAAGTCCCCCCTCAACCCTTCCCCTTTCATTCTTAGCCCATGTCCTCTGATTTGTATCTCATCTCCCCTCAGTAGAAAAAGCCTACCAACATCTATTCTGTCTAACCCCCTCATAATTTGAAATACCTCTTTCAAATCTCTCCTCATTTTAGCTCCAGGGAACAAAGTCCCAACCTTTAACCTTTCCCTGTAACTCAGTTCCTGAAGTCTGGGCAACATTCTACCAATCTTCTCTGCAAATCTTTCCATCTTATTGATATCTGTCCTGTAGTTAGGTGACCAAAACTGCACATAATACTTCAAATTTGGCCTCACCAATAGTAGCGACTACTATCCATTAAAAAAAACCACTTGGAGGATAAGTGGGCTCTTTAACGAAGTCCAGATGAATTTTAAATGGTTTATTAATTAACACAAAATGACGAGTACTATCTGTGGTAGCGTTCTTGAACTTGGTAATGGTAATGTGTGACGATCAATCTCCTTGGTTACGTTCAACAGAAAATATTGGAGCCTCACTCACCCACTGTGTATCCCGCCCTCCAGTCATTAACTAACTGCCAACCCTGAAATCCCTGCACGAGTGCACCAGAACAAACAGAATTCAGGCAGCGTCCGGACCCCGGGACGCCGCTGACACCCGCAGCCAAACCAACAATGATAAACAACGAGCCTTTGGCTCTTACAACAGCTGTTAATTATTATGGCTCAAATACTGATGCATATTATAAATGACAATCAAATACAGTAAATTACAATATTACGTAGATCTTCTTTCTTCATAAGGCCGGAGGTTACCAGCACATAGCCTTGAAAGGATCAACCTTTACCACCACTCTGGAGCAGTCTGTAGGCTGTGTTGTGGGCAAGGTCCAAAAAAAACCAAGTAAAGTCAGCAATTTACGGGGGTTTCTTCTACTGTCACAGCATTATACAAGGAATTTCGAATTCCACCGGGAGACCTGTGGCCCCTTAACGATATCATGTTATTTTTATCAGTTTTGTTAAGAAGCTCTGTCTCAAGAAGGCTGGCCCCATTTACATTCCCAATGTGTATTGGAATATTCATTGTGCTTCTGCAGGTTGAGGCACACATCGAATCCATTTGATTCATCAATTGCATCATAAATCAGCTTTGATTTCACAGCACCAGTTCTGGCCCATTCCTTCAGCACCTCTCAAAAATTTTGATCCATTGCAAGAGCAATCCTATAATGTGGATTGGAGTGTTGTACAGAGAACTGCAACTCCCTTGCACTTTATAGTCCAAAATGACTGGACATTCTTTCAGTGCATGTCCCAGAAGATCCTCTCCGATTATTACCACAATCACCCCAGCCCATCCAATATTTTTCTGAGCACCAGCAAAAATCAAACTAAATTTGATTACATCCACTGGATTTGAATGAAAACTTGAGGACATGTCACAGACCAGCACAGTTCCCTTTATGTCTGGGATAAAGGGGAATTCCTCACCATGAACAGTCTCGTTGGCACAACGGTAAACGTAAGAGGTGTTTGAGTTCAAGTTCCAATTGCTCGGATTAGGAGTAGTTCTGTAAGCATCAATCTATCGGTGCACAATATTCACCTCATACTTCTCTGCTTCTCTGGCAGACCAGGCTCCAGTAACCACATAATCCTCTCTTCTTTTAATTCAACAAGATTTAAAGGTACAGTGTGGTGGCCCACTCACTGGGCACACGAACCGGCTCCCAGAATGGCAGTCGCGCATTGGCAAAGGGGCCCGCTCCCAAAGTGCGAGGTTTCCTTCATCGAGGAGAGGAAGCCCACGTGCAGGAAAAACCCTTGGTATATGCCGGTGACATCATATCTGCCAGCAATGGCAGAAACGGAAGCGCATGTAAAGTCAGGCCTGCAGACCCAAATAAAGCTTTCCTGAGTATGACTCTAAACTGTACACATCGTCGTTATTTCAGCACTGTGCGTGGCACGTTGCTACAGCAGCACTAAACTGTCCGGCTCCAACACCCTGGAAAAAGATCACTTTATGTTTTCATGAATTTATAGTAGTTCTTGCAGGTCATTTTCTGCAGTGTTGACAATTTTGATGAAGTCTGCTGATCTATGGCTCATTTCCAGAACACTAATTCCAAGCCCTCGGTAATTGAACAGCTCTTTTTCTGAGCTTCTGCATCCTGGTGAATAATCACAACTTCTTTCAAAGGGCACTTAACAGGAAGGGTCTTTCTGTCTCGGATCACTCTTCCAAGTTCAATAACTCTCTGCATTTGGGCGACTGCTGCCTCAATACGTTTACCAATAACAGATTCCCTTACTTGTGGGAGCACGAGGTAGTGTATCCTTATTTTCTCCAGAGGATGGATCAACCAAGTACCTTATGTCTGGTACACGAGTCCAGTGATAAATGCCATAAGCTGGCACATGTCCTATAAAACAGCAAAGTTTCCAAAAGCTCTTTCCCAATTCTCAGTTCCATTTTCACCTTTGATCTTCTACGATTCGTTCGCCCATACCAGTTGGCGAACATGTCTACAAATCTGACTAGACTGGGCAGCACAATGTCGAGTCTGTATGCTTCCATTTCTGCTTTGAAAAATTGGGTTAGGGATTGAGTAAATGTAAGCGTCCATTTATCCAGGATGTTGTCACTGTCCTCAACTCTACTTCCATTGAAAAGACATTGAATACCCTCTTCCTTCTGCAATCTCTGAATATTCTGGAATCTGGATTGTAGTGCGACGAAAGAACCAAAGACTTGTTGATCTAAACCAAGGCTTTTATTAACTAAAAGACTGGAGTGTATCACATGTAGGTCGACCAGTCCAGAATGACCTGGTCTGGCTAGGAGGAACCCTTTAAGACCTGCCAGTAGGCGTGGCTATGCTCTCAGCCAATCACAGTCATCCTACACTACCATCTGTACATATACACATTGGTGATAGAATCTGTACTATCACATGGATGCATTGTACCAAAGTACCTTGAGAACATCTCTCATCCTTTCTTCTTCAACCCATAATTTTTCTGCCCTTACCACAAGGGAATTAATAAGGTGCAGCCTCGATGCATCTGCACCCACCATAGGTGTTAACAATGTGAATTGGCTCTGGGTAATTCTTCTTAATGCTTGCTCATTTTCTGACCGTGGTTATTATGCAGTAAACATCCTCACACGCATCAGCAAAATGATGCCGTTGTGCAGATGCCAATGTTCCAAAGTTTGTGGGTTGGAAGCATCTGTCAACCTTCCAGCTGGTGACGGTCCTGAATCCAACACGCCCATTCCTGAACTTCTTTTTATTTCTCAAATTGTTTGAACAACTCAGAAAACAATGTTTCAATTAAATTTGTCTCCTTTAAGACTTGCTTTTTTTCTTATGTTACTTTTTCTCGTGCTGTCTTGGCCTTTTTATTCTAGGCCTCCATCATTTGAAAACCGATTTTAGAAAGAAAAAAGTCAGGAAGGCCTGAAAGAGGATATGAGGTCGCTTTGGCAGACAATGTGAAGGAGAATCCTAAGGGTTTCTGCAGGTATATTAAGAGCAAAAGGATAGTAAGGGACAAAATTGGGCCCTCTTGAAGATCAGAGTGGTTGGCTTTGTAAGAAGCCAAAATGGATGGAGGAGATCTTAAATTTTTTTTTTCATCCGTTTCAATTCCTCAAAACTGGCCTTTCTCCAATTTAGAATCTCAATCCAAGGCCCAGACCTATCCTTCTCCATAATTAACTTGAAATTAATGGCATTATAATCACTGGACTCAAAATGTTCCCCTACACATACTTCTGTCACCTGTCCTGTCTCGTTCCCTAATAGGAGATCCAGTATTTCACTCTCTCTAGTTGGTACCTCTATATATTGATTTAACCATATAACCCAATATAACCACTTACAGCACAGAACAGGCCAGTTCGGCCCTACTAGTCCATGCCGTAGCAAATCCCCACCCTCCTAGTCCCACTGACCAGCACCTGGTCCATACCCCTCTAGTCCCCTCCTATCCATGTAACGATCCAGTCTTTCCTTAAATGTAACCAATGATCCCGCCTCGACCACGTCTGCCGGAAGCTCATTCCACATCCCCACCACCCTCTGCGTAAAGAAATTTCCCCTCATGTTCCCCTTATAATTTTCCCCCTTCAATCTTAAACCATGTCCTCTAGTTTGAATCTCCCCCTTTCTTAATTGAAAAACCCTATCCACATTTACTATGTCTGTCCCTTTTAAAATCTTAAACACCTCTATCAAGTCCCCTCTCAATCTTCTACGCTCCAGAGAAAAAAGCCCCAGTCTGCACAACCTTTCCCTGTAACTCAGACCCTGAAATCCTGTCAACATTCTCGTGAACCTTCTCTGCACTCTCTCTATTTTGTTTATATTTTTCCTATAATTTGGTGATAAAAACTGTACACAGTACTCTAAATTTGGCCTCACCAATGCCTTGTACAAAAAACTTTCCTGAACACATTTGACAAACTCCAAGCTGTCCAGCCCTTTTACAATATGGAAGTCCCGGCCAATGTGTGGAAAGTTAAAATCTCCTTCTATCACAACTTTTTGTTTCTTGCAACTGTCTGCTAACTCTCCACAGATTTGCTCCTCCAAGACTCGCTGACTATTGGGTGGTCTGTAATACTACCCCATGATTATGGTCATTCCTTTCCCATTCCTCAGTTCCACCATGTAGCCTCAGTAGATGAGCCCTCTGGTCTGTCCTGCCTGAGAATATTTGTGATATTTTCTCTGACAAGCAATGGCACTCCTCCACCTTCCATTCCGCCCCCCACCCCTATTCTATCAGGTCTAAAGCAATGGAAGCCTGGAACATTGAGCACCTCAATGCCCCTCCTGCAACTGTTTCATTAATGGCCACAATGTCATAATTCCATGTGCCAATCCACACTCTAAGCTCGTCTGCATACTCTTTGCATTGAAATATATGCCCATGAGAACATTTCCACAATGTTGAATTCTAATGGTGCCTGCAAATTTAGCATAATCTTTTCCCATCTCCACCCCTCTATCTGCTTTGATACTCTAGTTCTCCTCCACCTGCAAATCTAGTTTAAACCCACCAGAGCAGCACTAGCAAACCACCAGTTCAGATACAAAGTCCCGTTGGATCATGTCCCACCTTCCCTGGAAGAGAGCCCAATGGTTCAGAAACCTGAAGCCCTCCTTCCTGTACCATCTTTAGCCACGTGTTAAGCTTTATTGTCCTTCTATTTCTAACTCACTAGCATGTGGCACGGGTAGCAATCCTGAGATCACTACCCTGGAGGTCCTGTCCTTCAACCTAATGCCTAACTCCTTGAACTCTCCTTGCAGGACCTCCTCATCCTTCCTACCCACATTATTGGTCCCTACATGGACCATGACATCTGGCTGCTCATTTTCCCTCATGAGATAATTGTGAAATATATGATCTGAGATATCTCGGACCTTGGCACCAGGGAGGCAACATACCGTCCAAGATACTCAATCTCTTCCACAGAACTTCTTACCTATTCCCCTAACTATGTAATCCTCTATCACTATAGCTCACTTCATCTCCCTTCCCTTCTTAGCCACAGGACCAGACTCCATGCCAGAGACCTGATCACCATGACTTGTCCCTGGTAGGTCATTGTGATGGAATTGTGTTATTATTAATCTTTAGTTATTATATGCATTTCTTAGTGAACTTAGTTTTAGGATAGACAGGGCATTTACAGATACACAATTACACTCAGAGAAAAACCATTTTGAAAGTCGTAATGTCTGTGTTGTGGAAGCTATGTAAATAATCATAAACCTGGAGGTGGAGTGATTGTCCAGTCGATTGCTGGAACAATGAATGTTTGCTTGAGAAACAGCTGTGTACGCAAGGAAGCCATTTGCTAGTTGAGCTGTGCAGACAACTTGGAATTGCATTAGCTCATAAAATATTTGAAATTTAAACTTCAAAGACAGTAATGATGTCATGTCACATGATTAAAGACATTTCAGAGGCCCTATTATTGAAAACAAAAGATGTTGCTTGGCCATCCTGTAAGTCACACAGGATTGAAATGCCGAGGCCTTCTGTGAGCAATACAGACTGATAGTGGCTCCAGAAGTGATGACCACTTTGCTGCTTCTCTTGGTCGAGAGAGAGAGCAGTGATGCAGTGGTATTTTAAATAGCCACTTGTACTGTATATATTTGAAAAGGAAAATGTATGTATCTTGGTCAATGTGGTTTATGGTGTGAAAAATAAAAAAATTTAAAATAAAAAAATAGCCACTTGTGACTGATCCAATTCTGGGCAAAAGAAAGCAAGAGCATTCTTGTTTCTGAATTATAAATATTGTAATATTTACTTCATCACACCCATACCTGCATTTGTAAAATCATTGTGGAAGAAAGCACAAGTACTGAAACCTTCATGTAAGAGGGGGGAAGTCATTTGTATGAAGAAACAATTCTCTGAAAACTACTCCACTAGAAATTCGTGAGTCTTCAGATGTCCTGATGCCTCACACTTTTTAATTGTATTTGAGTAACAATTTAAAGAATCTGAGTTTCAAAACAATACTGACTGAACTTTAAAATTACCTCTTCAGAATTAGACCTGAACTGTAATGGTGATGGGTTTTACACACACACACACACACACACACACACACACACACACACACACACACACACACACACACACACACACACACACATATTTGCACATAGTGGGGTTAAGTTTAGAGTTAGCTAAGAAGTGTTATATTATTAATAATTAATAATAAAAATGATTGTCTTTGAAAATACTATTGTCTTGGTGAATTTCCATTGTTGCTAATCTAGTACGTAACAGTCGTGCCCCCCAACAGTATCCAAAATGGTGTACTTGTTATTGATGGGGATGGCCCTGCACTGCCTGCCTGTTCTCTTTCCCTCTCCGGACTGTCACCCATCTACACTCCTCCTGCCTCCTAGGTGTGATTGTGTCCCTGTAACTCCTGTCTATCACCCCCTCTGCCTCCCGCTTGATCCGGAGTTCATCCAACTCCAGCTCCAATTCCTTAACTTGACTTGTCAGGAGCTGCAGCTGGATGCACTTCTTCAGATGAAGTCATCAGAGATCCTGATGACGACCCACATTTTGTAAGAGGAGCATTCCCTGCCTTGGCTGCCATTCCCACTGTCTATGACTAGATGAATAAAATGCATGATATCTAAAAAACCTGCCCTTACCTGAGCCTACCTGCTGAATCCTCTCATATGACTTCCCCCTCTTACATGAAGGTTTCAGTACTTGTGCTTTCTTCCACAAAGATTTTACAAACGCAGGGATGGGTGTGATGAAGTAAATATTACAATAGTTATGATTCAGAAACAAGAATGCTCTTGTTTTCTTTTGCCCAGAATTGGATCAGTCACATGTGGCTATTTAAAATGCCACCGCATCACTGCTCTCTCTCTCTCTCTTGACCAAGAGAAGCAGCAAACTGTTCCTCTCATAGGGTGGCCATTTATAACCTCAACTCTGACTATTCCTTGCCTCTTATCTGTTCTCAACGAAGCCCACTCCCTCCTTTGTCTTCAACTGTTGAACCTGGTTGCCAATCCACTCCCCACTACCCAACCACCCACTCCTCCGCTACACACCCAATCAATGCCTCCACTACAGACCTACACACTCACCCAATACACATCCACCAACTCACCCAAATGCAACCCCACCCACCCCTCCACTACATACCCACTCACTCCCCCCCCCCCCCACTACCTTCTTGGGATATATAATATTTTGGCACAGATTAGGCATGGAAAGGACCTTTTTCTCTGCTGTTGTGGTTTATGATTCCATCGTTCTCTCTGTGTTCTTGTGAAGGCGGCGTCTCAGTTCAGACATCTGCTTCCTGGTGTTATAAGGTTCTGCCCATTTACGGTTGCTCTTCAGCCCCTCTGGACTTTCCACAATGTTACTGAGTTCACCAAATTGCGTTGCTACTGCAATAAGTTGGTTGCCTGCTTCACTCCTGGTGAAGATGTAGTAGAGCACAAGCTCCATGCTGGACAAAGCTGGCAGGAGTTGTCTGGGCATTTGAAGTGGTGGATGGTTAGAAGCATGCAGATGATCTAAAAAGGACAGTGGGCCAAAGAGACAGGGAACAGCTGAGAAATGAAGCTCTACTTCTGTGTGTCAAAGAGGGAGACCCAAAGACACTCGCCCTGTAACTCCAGTGAACATGTCTCTCTCCTGGATATCAACCCTTCAGCAACCACAGATCCAACCCCAGACTTTATAAAAAGCCTGTTCCATTTTATGTGAATTTTTGTTCATTAAGTTCGAAAACACAAAGCTGGATCACATGTACTAGATCAATACTATCCCATCCTACTATAGTCTCGTTAAAGGTTCCCGACCTGAAGTGTTGACTGACCTTTCCTCCCCGTGGATGATGTTCGTCCCGCTGAGTCCCTCTGGCTTCTCGTAAGGTGGCCGCTTCACCCGGTGGGGCGACAACGTTTCCTGTTGAGTAAGTGGCATGTGGGCGGAGAGTGGGTCAATAGTGGGTAGGGTTCGTGGGATGCACCCCCGTGGATGCCAGGCAGCCAGATCTGGTAGGCTCAGAGACTCCAGAGTTCCTCGTGTCACAATTCCAAGGTTCAACCCACTGGGGAACATTTAAAACAAAAGAAGCTCTTTCCAAAAGAAGTGAGTCTCTGTCTCTGTCAAAGCAGTTCTCTAGTGTGTGATTCGAAAGACTCAGTGTGGGACCCAATCAGCGGCAATTCTACCCCCACTGCTCGCCTTCATTGGTGACAGATTGTGCTTTACTGAATAATGACAACTGCTGTTTAAAAGTGATGAAAGAATATAGCTTGCCGTTTGATATCTGCACTGATTTATTGGGAGGAATCTTAGCAATTATTTTTTCACAAACCAGTTGTTTTTTAGGCATGAACATTTAATGTTCTAATTTTAAAGGAGAATGTTAGGACTGGGAGTTCATATTTCAGAAGTCCTCTCCTGGTGCTGGCATGTCAGTGACGAGATCACATCAACGCCCATACTTTCTCAGGAGTCTAAGGAGATTAGTCATCCCGTCAGATACTCCCTCGAACCTCCACAAGTGTAGCATGGAAAGAATACTGACTGGTTGCATCACCATTGGTTTGAGTGCCCAGGATTGCACAAGGCTGCAGAGGAGCCATGAGATCCGACCTTCCATGGACAACCGTGGTCACACTGCTACATCCAGACAGAAGGTACAAAAGCCTGAAGACAAGTGCCTCCGGGTTCAGGAACAGTTTTTTTCCCCAATGGCATCAAGCTCTTTGACCTCTCCTTATTACCCCAAAACATGAAACCTCTCCAGGACCGCAGAAAACCTCTCTGCGCGATGAAAATCCATTTTGTTCCTTACGCTAACTGTAACTGCGAACATTTTTTAATCCTTTACATCAATTAGCGCTTTCTACGCTGAGTTAAATTAACATTGTTGTTGGTGCATTATTTTTACCTGTTTAACAGCAGCAAGGTATGTGCACATGATACACGTGTGGAGGACAACGAACGTTATTACCACAATTCCATTCCTCCATTACCACTTTACCACATCACTGACTTTGCTCCCAACAGTATCTGGGAGCTGGACCTGTTGCTTCTCTCAATCCTCCCCACTCCCCAGTCTCCTCCCCTACCTGTCTTTCCTTCTTCTGTTCAATCCCCATTTGTGACTTGGGGCGTCCCTTCCCCCTCCTTATGCTTGATGTCACTGCTTCCCACTTTAGTCTCGCTGAAGGGTGCTGACCCAAAACATCTGTTTCTCTCCGTGGATGCTGCCTGACCTACTGATCCCTCCAGCTCCTCCTTGCTCAGGAATCCAACCCGGCTGTGCTGCTGTTTTTCTTCCTGTTCTGTGCTGGTTCCAAGTCTCCCTTCACAACTGATTCAGTTGTTCCGTGTTTCAGCAAGGGTGAGGTGGGGGCCTTGACCTATTTATCTATGGCAGAGAAGAGGCAATGGTGAGAATGGGGGTGGGGGTGTGGTTGGCTTGCGGGTCACAAACTATCAGGCTGCAGGGGGTCTTTTCCCAGGGAAGGGTGACCTGGGAATTGATATTGTTGGATGGAGGGGGTAAGACCTTCTATGTGTTGGGGGGGTGAGACCCTTGATACGCTGGGGTGAGAGCGATGTGTTGGAAGGGTGAGACCCTCAATGTGTTGGGGGGTGAGACCCTCGATATGTTGGGGTGTAAGATCCTCGATATGTTGGGTAGAGAGACCCTCAATGTGTTGGAGGTGAGACCCTCGATGTGTTGGGGGTGGTGAGTCCCTCAATATGATGGGTGGAGAGACCCTCAATGAGTTGGAGGTGAGACCCTTGATGTGTTGGGGTGAGACCCTCGATATGTTGGGTGGAGAGACCCTCAATGTGTTGGAGGTGAAGCCCTCGATGTGTTGGGGGTGAGACCCTTGATGTGTTGGGGGGTAAGACCCTCGATATGTTGGGGATGAGACCTTTGATGTGTTGGGGGTTGAGACCCTTGATGTGTTGTGGATGGGGGAATGATCCTCTGCCTTTATGATGGAGCAAAACTAGTCCTTCAATGCTGTAGAGTAACACGTGGCCATGTGTTCTGCTGGGGGAAGTGGGGAGTGGGTGGGGAGGATTACCAGACGTAGGCAAAGGATGATCCCTGGCTGGGTCTGCAAACACGGCCATTCTCTCATTCATAGAAATCATGGCTGGGAATCATTTTGTTCTGCAAAAATGTATGAACTGGGAAGGTTGGGTGAAATGAGAATTTTGGATAGCAGACTTGTGGGTGGAGTGCTGGAGGTTGCATAGAAACAGGCCAACTTGGCCCTTCTAGTCCATCCGAACGTGAAAATATTTTGAAAGCATGTCCACAAAATGCCAATGGTGTTGTGAGTAACGTTGAAAAATCAAGTGATCCCTACGCAGTATCTCAAGAAGGCAGCGAACGTCATAAAGGACCCCATTGCCCTGGTCACCACCTCTCCTCACTGCAACATTCAGGTACATAAGCCTGAAGTCCAGTACCTTTCAGTTCAAGAGCAGTTTCTTTCCAACAGCCATCAGGCTCTTGAACCTCCTCTTGTTGCACTAACATGGACTGCTTGGACATTACAAAATGACTCAGCAGTATTGCAAGGCACTTTTTTTACACTTGCGTTGCTGAGTATTTTATTCTATCTAATGTATTGATTGTCTCTTTCAGTTTAATTTAATTAGTTTGCTATTTTAGTTTTTCTCTGTAAGAACCTGTTCAGCTGCAGCAAGTAAGAATTTTGCCGTATTTGTGCCTTGTACAATGTGTATGACGATAAACTAATTTCCTCATTGTCACCCAGTGAAAGGAATTGGAGAGAGTTACTGGGATAGAGATACTGTACAGGGAGTAAAGGGGTTGGGTTGGGAGCTGGAGTCAGAATGGGGAGGGTGGGTTTGGGGCTGGGAGGCAGGTTGGGTGTGGAGTGGGCATGGGGCTTGGAGTGGCAGCATTGGAATCCCAGAGTGGAGGGCTATATTGTGCTTTGCTTTCAGTCCCGTTGCTCTTTCACCTGATTCCCTTCATTCCCTGATGCACAGGTTTCCTAAAGTGTCTCTTCTGCCTCCCTGCATGTACCCCGACATACTCGGCCACCACTGGAAACCAGGGAGCCCGGCAGTGCTCCCCACAGGTTTGACCCCCCCGCTTCTCCTCTGGATTCTGTTCCTGGTTGACATAATCCCAGTTTATCCATGGATGCTGAAGCCAGCCTGCTTGACCTTTAACCTGTGTCCAGGTAGGAATCCCTCGCCCACTGAGTTGAGCTGAACATTGTACATAGGCTACTTGCAAATGGCTCTCATGCAATGCGAAATGATTCATTCATAATATGTAGATGAGGGATGTGAGCATAGAGTGATTATAATAGGGCCGAATTTTATATGATCATTGAATATAGTTTATTCCAGAGCAAATCTCAGCCATAATTCTAAAAGATATGAAATATGGTACCTCTTGTATTTCATACCCTTTATAATTATGGCAGAGATTTGCTCTGGAATAAACTATGTTCAATGTTCATATAAAATTCGGCCCTATTATAATCACTCTATGCTCATGTACAGTACACCCACACACCCACACTCCCACACACACATACCCAAACACACACACCCACACACACACTCACACACACACCCACATCCACACCCACACACACCCACATCTACACCCACACACACACACACACACACACGCGCACATACACAGACAGACCCATACATACCCAGACCCACATACCAACACCTACACATCCACACGCACACACACCCATAAACACCCACACCCACCCACTCCCATACACATCCACACAAACACATCCACACCTACACATATATACCCACATCCACACCCACACACGCCAAAACACATAAACACAACCCACACACCACAACCACACACACACACATCCACATCCACACACACCCATATCCACATACACATCCACACCCACACACCCCATACACACCCACACACACCAATACATACCCAGACCCACACACACCCACACCTACATACCCACACACACACACCCACGCACACACACCCACATTCACACCCACACACATCAACACACAGATACACACCCACACACACACAACCCACATACAGCAACACCCACAGCCACACACACTCTCACCAATACCCACACACACCCACACACACACCACACCCACACCACCCACATCCACACACACACACACACACACACACATGCACATACACAGACAGACCCAGACCCACACACCAACACCTACACATACACACCCACACACACCCATAAACACCCACACCCGCCCACCCCCATACACACCCACACAAACATACCCACATCCACACCCACACACACCAACAAACACACACCCACACACCCACACTCACACACACCCACACACACCCATGCACATACACAGACAGACCCATACATACCCAGACCTACACACCAACACCTACACATCCACACCCACACACACCCATAAACACCCACACCCACCCACCCCCATACACACCCACACAAACACACCCACCCACACATACATACCCACATCCACACCCACACACACCCACATCCACATCCATACCCACACACACACCCATACACACCCACACCCACACACCCACACATACACACATACACACACATCCACACCCACATACGCACCCATACGCACATACACCACTCCCATATACAAGCCCAACCTACATACCCACACCAACACCCACACACACACCCATACTCACACCCACACACACACACACCCACACACACACAACCACACACACACATACACACACATATTGTGTGCAATTTTGCTCACCTGGCTATCAATAATTTTGAAGAAATGCAAAGAAGATTTACTAGGTGTAATGCGCGTCGAAAGAACCAAAGACTTGTTGATCCAAACCAAGGCTTTTATTAACTAAAAGACTGGTGCATATCACATGTAGGTCGACCAGTCCAGAATGACCTGGTCTGGCTAGGAGCAATCCTTTGTGACCTGCCAGGAGGTGTGGCTACACTCAGCCAATCACAGTCATCCTAGACTACTATCGGTACATATGTATATACACATTGGTGATAGAATCTGTGCTATCACACTAGGATGCTGTCAGGACTTGAGGAACTGAGTTACAGGGAAAGATTAAACAGGTTAGGACTTGATTTCCTGGAGTGTAGAAGAATGAGGGGAGATTTGATATTTTGTAATTTAATACAAAATTATGGGCATCAATAAATGCAATCATGCTTTCTTTTCCACTGAGGGTAGGTAAGATATAAACCACGGGACATGAGTCAATAGTGAAAGGGGAAAAGTTTAGGGAGAACATGAGGAGGAACTTCTTCACACAGGGAGTGGTGGGAGTGTGGAATGAGTTGCCAACTGTGGTGGTGAATGCAGGGTCAATTTTAACATTTAACAAAAAAAATTGGGCAGGTACATGGATGGGAGGAGTCTAGAAAGATATGGGCTGTGTGCAGAAGGGTGGGACTCAGCAGAATAATAGATTGGCACAGAATAGAAGGGTTGAAGGGCCTGTTTCTATGATGTAATGTTCTATGATTCTTTAGTAAATTCCCAAACATTAAAGGTATGACAGTGAATCAGCAAATGTTAATATTTAAAGAGTAATTTATAACAAATACATATTATTTTAAGTTATAAAGGCCAACAGGAAATTTGGTCTAAATGTTCCTAAGAAGTTAATGATAGTATTAGATCAAAAGTAAAGACTTCTAACATTGGCAATGAGAGTATTAATCCTGAAGACTGAAACTATTTCAGAATTCAGCAGAAGGTCGTCCCAGGTGCTATGAAAGGGAAAGTCGAGAAATTTACAGAGCAACATATAAATAGTAAAATCGATAGATTTTAGGGAAGGATTCAGAAAATTTAATTTAGGTATCTTTAAAGTGAATTAGAAGAAACATTGGTGTATAAAGAAATGGCAAGAGTTTAAGGTAAGTATTTTCTGATTTCAGGGAGCAAGTCATCGAATGAGTTCCAGAGAGAGGGGAGAGCTGCATGTCTAGCGGAAACAAGCAGCTGAAAGAAGTGAATGTAGAAAATATGGCAGCATGGGGTTCGAATCCTGCCCTGTCTGTGAGGAGTTTGTACGTTCTCCCTGTGTCTGTGTGGGTTTTCCCCGGGGGCTCCGGTTTCCTCCCACAGTTCAAAAATATACTGGGGGTTGTAGGTCAATTGGGTGTTATGGGCTTGTGGGCTGAAGGGGCATGTTACTGTGCTGTGTGTCTAAAATTTAAACGTGTCCCGGAGAGGATGTTTGAGTTGAAAACCAATATATCTCTTGGAGCTAATCATATACACCCAGTCTCTAGAACGAGTTGGGGCAATGATTATTCATAAGATGTACAGTAGATCCCACAGATTGCAAGAAAGCAAACATAACCCATCTTTTTAAAGAAATGAAGGGGAGAAAGGACATGGGGAACCACAAACCTGTTAGCCTGACATCAAGAGAAGGGGAAATGTCGGAATCCGATATTAAGGAGTGATACAGGGCACTTGGAAGATAATAATCGGACCGATGAAAGGGAAATCAGAAGGCCTTTGGCTAGAGGTTATTGAAACAAAAGAGAGGGTAGGACCAAAATGTCCATTTTCAGGTTGGGAGGCTGTCAGTCTCTCAGTGATCAGTGCTGGGGCTGTTTACAATCTACATCTGTAATTTGAATGAGGGATCGTGTATTTTATCCAAGTCTGATAATTCGGGGATACTCATGGGCTGTGTAAATGAATGAGGGCATAAGTGGGAATATAATATGGAAAAATGTGAGGCCTAAAAAATAGGTAGAAGAGTACAGAAACAACATAAAGTATTTATTATGTTCTGGGAAATTGTAGGTGTTCATATTCACAAGGGCCTGGATCCTTGGGAAAAAAATCGCTTGAAAAGTAACAAACAAAAATCCATTCAGAACATGAATGGTATATTAAGCTTTACTGCAAGAGGATTTGTCGACAAGAGTGAACTATATAACCATTTAACAATTACAGCACAGAAACAGGCCAACTTAGCCCTTCTAGGCCATGCCGAACAATTTCTCCCACCTAACCCCACTGACCGCCACTCAACCTGCAACCCTCCATTCCTTTCCCGTCCATATACATATCCAACTTCTCCATAAATGCTAAGAACAAGCCTGCCTCCGCCACTTCGTCTGGAAGCTCATTCCACACACCCACCACTCTCTAAATAAAGTAGTCCCCCCTCATGTTTCCTCCTAACTCTCAGCTCATGTTCTCTCATTTGTATCTCCCCCTTTCTTAAAGGAAAAAGCCTCTCCACGTCAACTCTATCTATATCCTTAATAATTTTAAACACCTCAATCAAATCCCCTCTCAACCTTTTATGTTCCAAAGAATAAAGACCTAACTTTACCTTTCCCTATAACTTAAACCCTGTAACCCCAGCAACATTCTAGTAAATCTTCTCTGTACTCTCTCCAGTTTGTTGATATCTTTCCTATACTTTGGTGACCAAAACTGCACATAAAACTCCAAATTTGGCCTCACCAATGCGTTGTTCTTCTTTGGCTTGGCTTCGCGGACGAAGATTTATGGAGGGGTAATGTCCATGTCAGCTGCAGGCTCGTTTGTGGCTGACAAGTCCGATGCGGGACAGGCAGACACGTTTGCAGCGGTTGCAAGGGAAAATTGGTTGGTTGGGGTTGGGTGTTGGGTTTTTCCTCCTTTGTCTATTGTCAGTGAGGTGGGCTCTGCGGTCTTCTTCAAAGGAGGTTGCTGCCCGCCGAACTGCGAGGCGCTAAGATGCACAGTTTGAGGCGATATCAGCCCACTGGCGGTGGTCAATGTGCCAGGCACCAAGAGATTTCTTTAGGCAGTCCTTGTACCTCTTCGTTGGTGCACCTCTGTCTCGGTGGCCAGTGGAGAGCTCGCCATATAACACGATCTTGGGAAGGCGATGGTCCTCCATTCTGGAGACGTGACCTACCCAATGCAGTTGGATCTTCAGCAGCGTGGATTCGATGCTGTTGGCCTCTGCCATCTCGAGTACTTTGATGTTGGTGATGAAGTCACTCCAATGAATGTTGAGGATGGAGCGGAGACAACGCTGGTGGAAGCGTTCTAGGAGCCGTAGGTGATGCCGGTAGAGGACCCATGATTCGGAGCCGAACAGGAGCGTGGGTATGACAACGGCTCTGTATACGCTAATCTTTGTGAGGTTTTTCAGTTGGTTGTTTTTCCAGACTCTTTTGTGTAGTCTTCCAAAGGCGCTATTTGCCTTGGAGAGTCTGTTGTCTATCTCGTTGTCGATCCTTGCATCCGATGAAATGGTGCAGCTGAGATAGGTAAACTGGTTGACTGTTTTGAGATGTGGGGGGGCTGGTAGTCATGGTGGGGAGCTGGTTAATGGAGGACACATTTTAACATAACATCGCAGCTCCTAGACTCAATGCTCTGATTTATAAAGGCCAACATGCCATTAGCTTTCTTCACCACCCTATCCACATGTGACTCCACCTTCAGGGATCTTGTCCCATTATTCCTGGATCCCTCTGTCCTACTGCACTATTCAATGCCCTACCATTCACCATGTATGTCCTATTTTCATTAGCCCTACCAAAATGCAACACCTCACACTTATCTTCATTAAACTCCATCTGCCATCTTTCAGCCCACTCTTCTAACCAGCCTAAATCTCTCCGCAAGTTTTGAAACCCTTCTTAACTATCCACAGCTCTACCTATCTCGGTATCATCCACCTACTTTCTAATCCAATTTACCACCCCATCATCCGGATCACTAATGTATATGACAAGTAGTAATGGACCCAATACTGAACCCTGAGGCACACCACTAGTCACCAGCTTCCAATCTGACCTACAGTTATCTACCACTACTCTCTGGCATCTACCATTCAACTGTTGTTCATCGATTTTACTACTTCAACGTTAATACCTAATGACCTATCTTACTGTAATTATATCAACTCCCGGTGAGGCTGCACCTGGAAAATTGTGTCTTGACATAATACTAAGGAAAGGATATGTTTGTGATTGGAATGAAGAAAAGTTCACTGGAATAGTTTATGATATGAGAGAGATTAAAAAGGGTGTTTCATTCGGGACTGAGGTGAAAAGCAATGTCCTCATCTAGAGAGTATTGATCCTTGGAAATCTCATGACGATTATAAAGCCTCCGTTGCTGTGTATATTCAAGGCAGATTTTAGATATTGAGGAAACTGAGACATGGGATCTGCATGAAGTGGTTCTTAGGTATAAGATTACGTTGAATGGTGGAACTGACACAGTGGGACAAATAGCTTTACAATGTTTTTCCTTAAGTCCTTGTGTTTTATGTCAGAAAATGAGGCATTCTTTTCTTATTTCAAGATCCTATTACTGGTGAATGTTGCTTCAGATGTATTCATGGTGAATGCAGAAGAATAGACATGACCTATTATGTGAAAAAGAAATTAAACAAAGTTAATTTAAAACATTTATGGTGATATGAGGATGACAGGTATTTCTTGTCTTGATCAATAGACATGGGCACGTAGCTGTGTAAAGTGTACTGCTTGACAAAAGAAAAAATAAATCATCATTGCATGTGGAGAATTGTTAAATTGGCACTGATAAGTGTTGAATCTTGGGAGGGCAAAGAGCACCATAAGAATATCACCCAGTGCAAATCCAGAACTTCACCATCGCTCAGAGAAAGCTTGAATCTCGAGACCTTCGACAGAAGCAACTGATTCGTTGTCTTCTTTCCAGGGTTGTTCTTTTTTGTCGAACTCTCCCGGGTGCTTGCAGTTTACACTGGCCTCTGCTTAGAACGTTTGAAACAGGAGCCGGCTATTTGGCCCATTGAGCCTTCTCCACCATCCAATAAGGGCTGATTTGGCCATGGACTAAACTCCACTTAGCTGCCTTAACTCTTAATTCCCCTACTATGTACAAATCATAGAACACTACAGCAGAACAAAAGCAGGCCCTTTGGCTCATCTAGTCAATGCCAAACTATCATTCCTGCTTAGCACCATTGACCTGCCCCCTGAACATTGCCCTCAATATCCCTGCCTTTTGCTTGCCCAAATTTTTCTTCAATGTCAAAATTGAGCCCATATTCACCACTTCAGCTGGCAGCTCGTTCTACACCACACCGTTCTCTGTGGGAAGAAGTTCCCCTCATGTTCCCTTTAAACACTTTATATTTCACCCTTAACCCATGTCCTCTATCTGTGAAGTGGGTGGGGGGAGACAGCAGCGAGATTGGAAGGGTGTGGACATGGCAGCACAATTCAGGTGGTTTTAAATTTGGCTTTATGAAATCTGAAACAATCCAAATTCGGAACACATTATCCCCTAAGGGTTGAAGATAAAGGATTGTGTACCTGCCTATTTAATGAGGCAGCCCCCACTGATTCCTTGGGCAGAGATTTACATAGATTCACCACTCTCCGGGAGAACCAGTTCCTCCTCACCTCTGTCTGAATTTACACAGCTGAAACGTGAGGTGATGTCCCCTAGTCCTTAATCTCAGTTCCCAGTGGGAAAAAAAAATCCCTGCCTGGATCTTATCATTCTAGATGTTTCTATGAGATCTCATCTCATTCTTAGTTGTTTAGCCCCTCATTCCATTCCCTTCAATGCACCATTGGTCCTAAACCTTAGTTACCTTTCCCAGCCCCTCCAACACTATATCTGGCTCTTCAAATGCTCCTTTGAACTTTCTAATTTTAATTTGTTTTCATACAGCACGGTAACAGACCATTTTGGCCCATGAGTCCGTGCCACCCAATTTACACCCCATTAACCTACACCCCAGTACGTTTTTGAAGGGTGGGAGGAAACAGATGCGGGGAGAACGTACATACTCCTAACAGATAGCGCGGGATTCGAACCCCGGTCCTGATCTCTAGCGTTTGTAACAGGGTTGTGCTAACCGCTACACCAAACATAATGTGATTGAGTTTGAAGAGGAATTTAAACCAAGGTGGGGGGGGGGGGGTTGATGGGCAACTGTGCGCAGGAATAAGTTGCAGTGGTTCAGGGTTCAGTGAAGTAAGGAGGGTGGAAACAGGATTTCTTGCAGTGACTGGGGCTGAAAGATCTCTTTCAGTGTCATTATAAGGCAACATGACAATAAGACAGCAAAGTTTTTACTTTGGAGAGTGGGCAATTTATCTGCCTAAATTATATCAATTATTCTCATGCACACCAACAGCAGAATTCACATTGAATTATTTTTCATTGTGTTTGCTCTTTATCCAATGAAAACACCACAAGCCACTTTCCAGGAGCATCAGCAGGTAGAACTATATGGGCAAGCCACATATATAGGGCTAGGATATGTCAATGCAAGCATGCTGGAAGTCCAAAATTTTAAGAAGGACCACAAACTAGGAGAGAGATGTGCTGGGGTGGGGTGATTCAGGGCCAGGTCTGTTGGTGGCCATCAGTGATGGTGTGAAGGTTCTGGAGTCACGTGAGATACTCTCACGCGGGAGGAATAGATCAGGTGAATGTCCAGAGGAGGGGCATTGAGAACCAGAGGTCATAGATTTAAGTTGGAGGGGGAGAGATTTAATAGGAACCTGAGGGGTAATGTTTTCACACAGAGGGTGTATGGAACGGGCAGCCAGAGGAGGTGGTTGAGGCAGGGACTATTGCAATGAGTAAGAAAAGAATTTGGACAGATACATGGATATGATGGGTTTAGAGGGATATGGGCCAAATGCAGCAAGTGGGGTTTGTGTCGATGGGTCGGCATGGACAGGTTTGGACTGAAGGGCCTGTTTCCATGCTATCTAACCTCTATGAATGGAGGTGCTCGGAGATCCTGAGATGGAGAAGGAGGAGCTTGGCCCGGGAGAGATTTAAACGCTAGGATGCAATTTTTTTTTAAACTAGAAGGAAGTCAAATGGTTGGTTTATAAATCTGACCCACAAATATATTGTTCTGGGAATAGGAGAATAACCACACAAAAATCAGCACTGATTTGTTTTTTGCTCGTGGATCCGATTGTAATCCAGAAAAAGGAAAAGCTGGCCAGAGTTTGATTGCAGGCAAAATCCCTGCGATATCATCTCTGGCCAATTGTTTGGAACACATACGTCAAATAGAAATACTTCTTGTCATTGGCTAAAATTTCCTGTGGTAGACCAACTGAAAACAAGGAATTTACCTCTCCACTCAGAGGGGAAAAATCACATCCTATTTAAAAATGATGGAAAAGAAATCCCAGTAAAAAACATGAAGCTGGACAAACTCAGCAGGCCAATCAGTGACAAAGATACATAACCGACGTTTCGGGCCTGAGCCCTTCATCAAGGTATGGAAAAATGTCGGCAGGCATCTGAACAAAATGGTGGGTGGAGGGGGGGAACCATGGACCCAAAGGCAGGTGGAGAAGGGAGAAGGGATGGCTAGGTGAATAGAGAGGAAAGGGGGTGGAGAGCTGAGGGGATGGGAAGGGAGGGGAAAGGAGAGCAGGTTAGCAGAAACCAGAGAGATTGATGCTAATGCCATCCGGCTGGAGAGTTGGAGAAATCCTGTTTGGTTTGGATTAGACCAGGAGACCAGCATAGGCAGATGAGAAGCTTGAAAATTTGGGAAGTGACCACAATAACCGAACATTGAACCCAAAGTAAAGTGGTAGGCCCACATGCTCCCAGTCCTGGGTTCTACCGCACAGGAATGAGGGAGCAATTCCAGCTCCCCGCCATAGTGACGAGATGAAGAGATGCTGTGAGCTTTTCAAAGTGCCATGTTCTCTAAGTGAGGTCAGTGTCAATGGATACTTGATACTCATTGCGGACAGGGGAGGAAGTAGGTCCTGTTTGACTCGACAACTCTTACACTCAGTTAATACCAGCACACACGTTCCTCCTGCCATAATCCACCTCTGGTGAAGTCAAGGTTCAGAGGATAGGAAACAGAGGAAGGGATCGAAGAATTTCTCCGTGCAACGCCAAAATATAACAGATTTTTGAGTGGGTTATAATTAGCTGTTAATACACTTTGTATTTTGCATCTTCACATACGCTAGCACTGTTTAATTTTAATTAAGTAAATTTAATTTTGAGATACTGTAAGGTAACAGGTCCTTCCAGGCCATGAGTCTGTGCAACCCAAATACTCCCATTGATCAATTAACCTACTCACCCCTTACTGTTGACATCACTTTCCTTATTCTAAAGCCCCTTTCACACGTGTCCCATTAAATCGGCTATTCAGTGTCCCAGGATATGAATGGGGGAGGGTTTGGCCTTTTACACTAGACCACTCCTAACCAGGACACTTTCACACATGCAAGGGTTTGGTCTGTTCTACTTTTAATCGGAAGTGCCTGCATGACACGGCATGCAAAAGAGAGAAGTGATTGACCATTTCACACTTGCTTGATCTCAACGCCGGCGTCTGCAGATGTGCCGGGGATTGTATTAGGGGTCGAGGCCGTCAATCCCCGGTGTGAGATGACGTTATCTGACGCCAGCGTTGAGCAGATTTTGCTTTCACACTTGCCACTTGAAAGGCCAATTGGTGTTTGATTCCTGGGATCACTGGCAAGTGTGAAAGGGGTTTAATATATCCTAATTTCAGAGTATCATCTTCTGAAGCATGAGCTGAGATATCCCAAATATCAATCTCTTTATTCCAACAAATCAAACTCTGTGGCTGTTACTTTATGTACTTTTAATTCTTTGATAAAACAGATGAACATTTTGCATAACTTCAAAACAAGACTTTCATAACAAGGCATTTACTGTGTGACAGAGATACAAAAATTAAAAGAAAACTTTCTCGTGCTCACGCTTCCTTCACATCCTATAGAATGAAAGTGATTAGCCTGGGCAGATATTAGGACATATTACATCATAGTCACTATGGTAACACTACAAACAATAGTTCTCTTAAAGAGACAAGCATAAAATTAACTAAGAATCAAAATCACAGGCTTTTATCCTTTACACTTACGTCTTTGGATCATGGGAGGAAACCAGAGAGCCAGGAGGAAACAAAGTCATGGGAAGAACTTACAAACCCCTGTCGCTGGATTTGAACCCAGGTCGTTGGTGCTGTGATATCGTTGCGCTAACCGTGGCACCCCCCCCCCACTAATCGTGGAGAGAAATCAGGATACAGAATTTGGAAAAATAGCTGGGGCAGACCAGCTCTGCTCTTATTTTCGTGTTACTCTGTTTCCGGCAAGATTCTTGTCCACAATGTCTCAGCAAGCAGTTCTGTTTATGTCCAGCTTTCATTACTAGTGAGGGGACCACAGGAGCGCTCATGAGAGGCTTGGGCCCATCTCACTCAGGGCACTGCAGAGAACGAGTGCTGCATAACTCTGGACCCAACAAGCCCCAGTTGTGCCCGGAATGCCAGTGAGTTTTACCAACCCTTCCCTTTTAAGATATGAGGCCAGAAACAGTAGCAAAAAAAAAATCTCATAAAAAGAGAAGTGAGGCAACACTTGTTTTAGGAGGAATCAATAAAATCTTCCTTACATATTAGTATTTTTTATTACCTCTGTGTTTATATACCTGGGAAGCTTCAGCAACTGAGACCTACACTGCATCTGTGCATTATATATGACAATGAAGGGGTGGCACCCACCAGTATCTAAGCCAAGCATCGCAGGAGCCACCCTTCCCCTCCAGGAGTGGTGTCAAAGTAGGCAAATCTTGCACAAGGCAGTCCTTGCTCATCTGTGTGAGGCAGTCCCTCAAGGAGGCAGCCAACAACATCACCCTGGTCACAATCTCCTCTCACTGCTACCTTCAGGCAGAAGATACAGAAGTCCAGCATCTCCAGGTTCCAGAACAGTTTTTATCTGATGTCAGTCTGGCTCCTGAACATCCCTGTACTACCGTAACTATAAACCCAGGGATCACCAAAATGACTTGCACTATTGAAACAGCACTTTTTGTCTTACACTGCCTGTAATTCTGAATATTTATTGTCTAGCAGTGTTTCTGCACTGGGGTAGAAGCCATCACCACATTTTAAAAGTATTTAAATCAGTGGGTCTCAACCTTTTTCTTTCCACTCACATATCACCTTAAGCAATCCTTTACTAATCACAGAGCACCGATGACATAGGGAATACTTAAAGTGATATGTGAATGGAAAGAAAACAATTGAGAACCACTGATTTAAATGAACATAGTATGGTTTCGCCAACTGGGCTTCCAAACAGGTAGTAGGATTGGCTTGAGTTGCTCTTTGTTTAACTAGCATTGCCAGGATGGGTTGAATGGCCTTCTTTGCAGCATTAACTTCTGATGATTCTTGTTTGATATCCATAAACTCTGGTTTCCTTTGCACCTTTTATGCTATGGGTATGTTAGGGTGGGTAGTGGGGGGCAGGGTCAGGGGGTGATTAATGAAAAAGCAAACAATTTAATTGCTCTTTTTAAAATTTTCACAAAAGTATCTTTTACTTTGAGATGACCTTTTGTTTGGCATCCACCTCTTCCTGCCTGCAGACTGGTGGTAGGATCCTGCCCCTAATAGAGGCAACGGAGGAGAATGAGGCAGTAGGCTAGATTCTTCACATCCTGTATTTCACCATCTCATTAAATCATTCAGGTTAGCTCCCCACCATCTAACTAAAGGAAGAGTTACACAACAACATCCGCTCTGACATCCTATTCATGTCAGATCCTAGATATAAATCACTCTGATTTATAACTATCGATACAAATATGCTGTAATTTATAATCAGGTATCCCTAGTTGTAGAACAGAGATTAGTGCTGCGACCTTAACCCTTGCTTTCCCCTCCGGATGGTTCAAAGTGAATAGCATCTGGGAAGGATAAAGTTTGTGGAGCTGTTGCCATGGTAAATATTTGACATTTATTCATAAAATTCAAGTGGGTTGATAATTTGTGTGAAAATTGAACTGAGTTATTTTTTTCTGTCTTGTTTTGAATGCTCCAACAGGGTTTTGGTTTGCTTTAATTGGTAATCCACAGCCAAAGACCGTTGGGCAAAATCAACAAGAAAAAAGGGGGCGACCGTTGTTCCCACCTCTCAATCCCCAAGGGTGCAGGAGGTGGAAGGAAGGTCATTGATAACAGCAGGAAGGGGGGAACATGGATGTGTCACCGACTCATTGAGTTGTACAACACAGGAAGAGGCCTTTTGGCCCACAATGTCCATACTGAGATCTATAGATCATAAAGATCGGCGGTGTCAGCCCATTACAAAAAAAATAAATCTAATATGTCTAAATAAGAGATGAAATTTCTTATATATTGCTGCTCACTTCAGGCTGACCTGACCGACAACTTATTAAATTGCCATCATCTTCAAGATACAATTTCATCTTGTTTCAAAAGATGTGATCTTATCAAGTGTTTGATTGTTTCAGTAACAGTCTGTCAGTTATTTTGATGCACCGTGCAGGGGTTCTGGGAATGATTCTCGCCCAAGCAAGCGGAGGAAGGGGTGAGGAGATCCCTTGTTGATACACCTCAGCCTTCATCTTAATACCTTAGGTCCGAGCAAGAACTTGCTTTGAAGCAGGCCCCCTTTCATAAGCTGTGGAGCTCCGAAGAGCTATTTAAATTTTCTAATTTTAAATGTACGCATACAGCAGGGTAACAGGCCATTTCGGCCCACGAGCCCACGCCGCCCAATATATACCCCATTAACTTACAAACCCCCTTGTACATTTTGAAGGGTGGAATGAAGCCGAAGTTCCCAGAGAAAACCCACGCAGACACAGGGAGAATGTACAAACTCCTAACAGACAGCGCGGGATTTGAACCCACGGTCCCGATCGCTGGGCCTGTGCCGCCAATGTGGCTGGAAGCGAATAGTATGCAGCAAATTCCCACAAGCAGGAATGGAATAAATGACTAGATAATCTCTTTTCAGGATAAAACAATGAGAAGCTGAAAGGAATCAGCAGGGACCAGGCCATTCCATGTTTTGAGCTGGTATCCTTTATCAAGAATAAGGTATGAATAAGGCATCGGGGGGCTAAGAGGTGATGGGATATAGGACAGAAGTTGGGAAAGGTGGGCAGACAGGTAGAGGGGGAGACCAGTGTGGGGGTGGGGGGGAGGAGAGAGAGAGAGATAAAACAAGAAAGAGAGTTGATAATGAGAGAGGAGTGGAACCCGCTGGAAGTGGGTTATCCTAAAATTAGCATGAATGACGTTCATCCCATTGGCTGACCTGAAAGAATATGACGAGTTGTTCCTGAAGCTTACGTGTGGCCTCACCCTGGCAGTGGCTGAGGCCAAGGACAGATTGCCCATATGGAGTTGATGAAGGGAATCAAAACAGTTGGTTACCGGGAGTTCCAACTCGGACTCACAGACTGGCATTCACCGAAGTGGTCACCCACTTTACGTTTGGTCTCCTCGATGGAGAGGACGCTACACCAAATGCAGAAGATTGGGTGCCCCTCCCACCTTCAATCCATCCTTATTGCCTCTTAATCCTCCCAGGATCATCCCTAAGTTTTTTTTCTCCACTTGACATACTTAACATCAGTCTCATTAAAGGGCACTGACCTTGACTGACCATTTCAATGTATGGAAGCTGTCTGACCTGTTGAATTAGTTCAGCTTTTCATTATTTGTTCAGGATTCCAGCACTGCTGTGATTCTCCTTGCTCGTTGAATGCTACACCCCGTATTGTCCATAAAATCAGCAATCAGTCAAACTCCTTGAGCGTAAAGCCCTGCAAAAGGTAGTGGGACACAGCCCAGGACATTACAGGCAAAATCCTCCCACTATCAAGAACATCTACAACGGAACGCTGCCATCAGAGAGCAGCTGCGATCATCAAGGATCCACACCATCCAGCGCACACCCTGTTCTTGCTGCTGCCAGCAGGAAAGAGGTATCGGGGCCACAAGACTCTCGCCACCAGGTTCAGGAACAGCTGCTGCTCCTCCACCATCAGACTCCTCAACGACAAACTTAATTAGGGACTCATTTAAGGACTCTTGTGCACTTTACTGATTTTTTAAAAATTCTCTCGGTATTGCAGTCAGTTTGTTTACATTTGTTATCCGTTTACAGTTTTTTTGCACCACCAATAATTCTGCCTGGTCCGCAGGTTAAAGAATCTCAGGAATGTATGCGATATCATGTAGGTACTCTGATAATAAATCTGAAATCTGATCATCCAAATCTTTCCATCTACTTCCTCATGGGAAGATGTGGGGATAAATTACTAGACATTTTGGTGACAACCAAACTCCTGAAAAGTTTATGTAAGAACAGGCTATTTGGCCCTCAACTCACTCCACTCCTTCACCAAATCATGGTTGGTCTTTTACTCTAAAGACCACTTTCTTGCCCCATCTCCTTCACCCTGAATACAGTTAGATATCCAGAAAGACATTGATCTTTGTTTTGAACGCAGTCAATGCCTTCCAAAGTGTTTCCATCCTTGTGTGAAGATCTTTCCCCTCATTTCAGTCTAACATGGCCTGCCCCCTTTGGGACCACAGACTTCCTAATTGCCACATTGAATTACTAACCACCTACATTTCTGGAGAGTAGAGTCAAAATCTATATGAGCCAAATATAAACACATGGGAGCAGGTTGGGTAGATAACTTGGTTGGCATGGTCAACTTTGGTGCTGTAAAAATCAATCTGTGCTCAAATGACAGATCAACCAACTCTGGAACCAATCTGGTTAACTTTTGTTGGCGGAATCAACGAGTATGTTTTTTTAAGTATGGCGATCAAAACTGCGCAGAATATTCCTGGCGTGGTCTGACCAAGGGCCTCATGAACTCATGTGGTCAAATCCTCAAGCAATATGCATTGGCCTCCCTAAATGCATGATGGACCTGCTTATCTGAGAATCAAGAAAGAATAAATGGTATTTGGCTGGCTGTTTCTGAGATGACATCATTTACTCAGAATAGTTATCTGGCAACGTATCAGATCTGTGGGACTGTTCCACAGCAGGAGTTCATGAATTTGGCACATGAAAAAAAGAAGAAACAATCTATCTAAGGGCCTGGGGGCAGTGGACATTTCCATGTACAAACTGTAAATGAAGCTCCTGTTTCAGGACATACTGCTTTGCAAATGTGCACCAGGTCCACATCACCACTCACATGTCGATCTTCCCACACAGCTCCTTCACTGGCCCTACATTGCTTTGTCTGAGCTCTGCCTTGTGTTTCTATTCCCTGCAGACTCTCCCTCTCATCTATACTGGGCTGGGTCCCCGAGGGTTGTCCCTCTGTTCCATCATGAGCTCCTCCCTCTTTCCTTCTGGTTACAGCCCATCCTCTCCACCTTCAACCCCAAGTCTCAGCCATCCATCTGGGGTTTGCGGATTGGCCGCGTTATTCCCAGGCCATCATTAACCAGACAGTTAATGCACACTCTGTACTCAGCGGAGGCAACAACAGACACACTGCACATTCAAGACATGTACACAACTGTACCAGAGAGGCAGGACTCAACAGCAGTAGAGGACAGCACGACTGCAGAAGAACACAAAGACACTTTGGCAAAGGTCAATGGACCAGAGACTGGGGAGTGCCAGGTCATGTGGAGGAAGAAGTTGGACCCGCTAGAAGATTGGCCAGACAATTGGCTTCACATGCAAATTCCTAGTGCTTGTATTCCTCACAGGAACTCCCAGATCCCATCCTCCTGCAGTTCATTGACGGCTGCTGGCACCGTTCAAACTCCCCTTCAACGGAAAGACATTGGCATGATGTGTTTGACACATAAATATGATGTGAAAGACATTTACACCTTAACAAGATCCATGCTGGGAAGAGAATGAGGCAACAGCTGGGCCCCAGCGAGACCTGACAAAGAGTTATACATGTTTCTAAGTCCTTGAATAATGTTGACTTCAAGTCAGGTTGGTCTGAACACCCGCTTCAAAACATGAGGGAAGCATGGTGCTGTGAATTTCTCTCCTTCATTGAGCTATTGGGTGAACAGCTGATTAGCTTTCCTGCGAGTGCAGTATCCAGGTCTATTTAAGAGCTGCACAGATCAGGATGTTTTTAACTTGATCCCAATACCCTGCAAAAGCAGCTACAAGCTGAGGAGAAATGGCTTGACCTAGGGAATGGCCGGGGTGCATGACAGGAACCTTTAAATGGATGCACATGTAATAATCCAAAAGATAGAACAATAGAGGGAGCCAGGGGAAATGCATCACCATTCTGGATCAGCTGAGATAAACAGCCTGTGACCATGCTATGTGCTTCTATGCAAGAATTCCTAGTCTGGGATTCCTATTCCAGATATCTATGTCATATGCTCAGTTGAGAAATCTGTTTGCTGATGTTGTCCAAGGTCAAGGGCAGATGTTGGAATACTCTGCTGATGCTTACCACTTCAGTTAATGTGGGAATCCGGTCGGTCACTGAGGAGATAAACTCAAGAGAATGGAGATCAACACCGCCAAATCCTGACAACAATCTTTTGGGAGGAGGGGGAGTGAGGGGGGGGCGGAATGGGGGAGGGGGGAAAGAGAGAGAGAGAGAGGCAGAGAGACAGAGATGGAGAAAGGCCGAAAGAGAGAGAGAAACTGCTGGGCAAGGTGGGAGGGAGGTGGGCAGGGAAGAGGAGAAGAGGGGCAGAGAGAGAGAGAGAGAGAGAGAGAGAAACTACTGGGCAAGGTGGGAGGGAGGTGGGCAGGGAAGAGGAGAAGAGGGGCAGAGAGAGAGAGAGAGAGAGAGAAACTACTGGGCAAGGTGGGAGGGAGGTGGGGGCAGGGAAGAGGAGAAGAGGGGCAGAGAGAGAGAGAGAGAGAGAGAGAGAGAGAGAGAGAGAAACTGCTGGGCAAGGTGGGAGGGAGGTGGGCAGGGAAGAGGAGAAGAGGGGCAGAGAGAGAGAGAGAGAGAGAGAAAGACAAAAAGAGAGCTGGTGTTCACATGATGAGTAGGTGACATTTTTAAGAACCCATCACACTTTTTTATATATATATTAGTTGTAAGATGGTTATAATATGAATGTTTGCACAATGACATAGCTGCAAACACCGAATTCCGTGACTTGTTCATGTCAATAAATTCTGATTCTAATATAAATAAATTCATGAAGGCGAGGAGAAGAGGGAGAGAGAGGAAAAGAGAGAGAGAAAGAAACAGGGCATGAAGAGGGGATGAGAGATGGACAGACATGGAGAGAGACGGTCAGGGAGAGGGGGGGGGGGGGGCGACAGCCAGACAGACAGATGGGCAGACAGACATGGAGAGGGAGAGATAACAAACTGGTGGGTTTTGAAAGCTATTTCTTCCTAGGCTTCTCCGCAGAAACTCCGAAACTGATAGTTTCCTGGAGTACTGAGGTTGGGTGCAAAAGAAAGATTTAAAGGCCTGCAGGCAAATGCTTTTAGCATGAATAATGTTAACCTTCAGATCACATAGAAATGTTCTCAAAGATCCTGCTTTGCACAAGAATGAAAAGTTGATGGCTTTGCAAAAGGATTTGGAGGATGAAACCTTTCTCTGAATTAGTCCAATATTTTTCGACAAATCTCTACTCTTCCTTCTCACCCAGCTTCATTCAACTTGCTTAAAAGATGGAATAACGGACAATATGGCTTGCAAAACTCCCCCCCCCCCCCCCCCGAGGAACCATGGAAAGGATGACTTGGTAAATCTAACAGTTAAAAAATATTGGACAATGCGCATTGTTGGTTGACAGGTGACAGAAGCCTCTTACCTCAGCTCCACAAAGCTAGCTGTCTTGTCGGAGAGTTTCCAACCTCACTGAAGTAAGACCAGGGCAGGATGATGTTCATTTTCACCTGTAGCAAGAAAATGCAACAATGAAGGATTGTTCCAACCCAATTTCATCACCAGTGCCGAAGGAGAACACAATCGCAGGCCTAAATGACCGGTGGCACTGCCATCCGAAGCGATTGAGAGGCTGGTCGTGGCGACCTCCCAACCACCCCTAGGCCCACATCAATTTGCCCCAAGTCCCGCGGCAGACGTCATCCCCCTAGCCCACCATTCGGGCCTGAAACACCTGCACACCAAGAGCACCTGTTGACAAGAACTACACCGTGAACTGGGGCATGTTATATTCTGATAGAGTCAGGAGATGTCGGTTTTGCGCCCACTGTCCCAGAGGGAAAGTGCCTCCTCCAGTGCATAAGGACGCAGGCCAGCAGTTAGTTTTGGACGTGAGAACCAACTGCCGCCACTTTCTCTGCTTTCACTGTGACAAGTGATACGTGACCTACTCCTACAGGTTACTGCTAACTGTCATCTATCGAAGCTCAAGCTGAATTCACATTTGAATTCCAGTCCAATTTTATTATGGAGGTAGAGGCAAAACTGCTTTATTTGACAGACTGCGTCAGATAGCTGGCCTGCAGGCGACACAAATCATGGGCTCTGTTCTACCATGCTGGTGGCAAATCAGCTGGCAAGGGAGACAGGCACGTCAGTATCGAGCAGCAGTACCTACACAACTGTTAACACAGGGAGAGAAGCAACAGATGCGTACTCACACCCACACACTGCTCACAATCCTTGTGAGTGCCCGAATGCATTCACATTCCACTCAGAGCCGTGCACTCACTGGAGCGGCTTACACGATCGCCTGTGTCGAACCTCTACAGTGGCCCTGGCTGGTGGCATCACAGCCTGGCTTTGTAATTGAAGTGCCCAGGAACATAGAAGATGGAAAACGTAGCCAGGTCCATCACAGGTTCTGACCTCCCATCCATTGCAGACGTCTCTGTGAGGCGCTGCCTCAAGAAGGCAACCAACATTACAAAGGGTCCCATCGCGCTGGTCACAACCCTGTACTCATACAGTCAGATGATAATGAACTTGAACCACCTCTTGTCACTTCTGCAGAAGGTACAGAGGCCTGAAGTCCAGCACCTTTGGGTTTGGTTTCTTTCCAACAGCTCTTGAACCTCCCCTTGTTACACTATCCAGGGACTGCTCCCACACCACAAAAGGACTGTCTGCACTATTTCATGCCTCTTATCTTGCTGATATGTATGACAATGAAATCATTAACTTCTCCCCCCCCCCCCATTGGCTCCTCCCCCTCCCCCCATTGGCTCCCTCCTGTCCCATCTGTGGAAGAGCCTATGGTTCTCTGGGTTCTCTCGATTCCTCCCACATCCCAAAGATGTGAGGGTTTTGTAGGTTAATTCGCTGCCTGTAAATGGCCCCGGTGTGTTGGTTGATTGGGGGTGGGTGGAGGTTGTTGGGAATGAGGGGAGAATAGGGGGGAGACTGGGAAAATATGTGGAGGGATGAGATTTGATGGAAATGTGGGCAATACGATGCTGACCAGACTGAGACAAGTAACCAGAGTCACACCTTGACACCTCATGCACTTGTAATGCTCCAGTTTAGAGGTACGAGTGGAGTTCTTTGAGAGATATATAAAATGATCAAAGGAATAGATAAAACACACAAATGCTGGAGAATGCTGGAGAAACTCAGCAGGTCAAACAGTGCCTTTACCCATGTTTCGGGCACACCTTAATGAAGGGCTCAGGCCCAAAACATGGGTGATGTATCTTTACCTTTGCTACATAAAGGCACTGCTTGACCTGTTGAGTTTCTCCAGCATTCGTGTGTTTTTTTTTTACTTTACCACGGTGTCAACAGAATCCTGTGCTTTACCAAAGGAATAGATAAGAGAGGCAGGGAGGTTGTTTCCACTGGTAGGTGAGACAAGAACCTTGTCGGCTGTAGGGGTGCGTTTAATGAGGTTGCGCAGGTCAGTGTAGAACTTGTCCTTTTCTGCTGGTTCCGCCTGGAGGGTTGGAGCATAGACACTGATGAGGGTGATGCAACGCTTGTTTTGAAGGGGGAGTCGCATGGACATGATTCAGTCCGAGTGGCCTGTCGGAAGGTTTTCGAGTTTGGAGGCAATGAAGTTCTTGACCATGAAGCCTACACCAGATAGGCGTCGTTCATCCGAAGGCTTGCCAGACCAGTAGAGTGTGCAGCCCGCGCCGCGTTCTTGGAGGCTGCCTACATCTGCCAGGCGGACTTCACTGAGAGCGGCTATGTCGATGTCAAGTCTGAGGAGTTCATGTGCAATGAGGGCAGACCGACGTTCAGGTCGGTGGCTGTCAGCCTTGTCTAGCATGGTTCTGATGTTCCAGCATGCTAGCTTGAGTTTGTGAGCATCTTTTGAGGGGGGGGGGGACGTGGAGGGGGGGGGGACGTGGAGGGGAGGACATGGAGGGGGAGGACGTGGACCTGTCCTCGGGCCTGCGCAAAGGAGCTTTTAGGTGGAGTGCAGTGCGCGCAGTACTGGCCCCACCCTTTACACCCATGGTTCGTGTGCCGTGGCCAAGCAAGCTGGGACGTGGCAGCGAGGTCCTTGGGTCGTAGGTTTTATATCGGAGTGGCCTTCTCCTATGCAGGTTTCTTACACGGGCTGGAGGGGTCTGCCTCCCCTCCTAGGTCGGCCCATACTGCCCGGACCGGGGCCGAGGCCGCCGCTGCTCTCCCTGTGCCCTGACTGGGGCCGCCGCCTCCAACTCTCTGCCCGGACCGGGGCCTCCGCCTGCCTCACTCGACCGAGGCCGGGGCCGCCGTCTCCCCCTTGCTCCTGCCCGGATCGGGGCCGCCGCCGCCTACCCTCAGCCCGGACCGGGGCCGGGGCCGCCGCTGCTCTCCCTGTGCACGGACATATAAGGCAATCGAACAACTGAAAAGTGGCAAAGCAGCAGGTATGGATGGAATCCCCCCAGAGGTCTGGAAGGCTGGTGGAAAAACTCTGCATGTCAAACTGCATGAGTTTTTCAAGCTTTGTTGGGACCAAGGAAAACTGCCTCAGGACCTTTGTGATGCCACCATCATCACCCTGTACAAAAACAAAGGCGAGAAATCAGACTGCCCAAACTACAGGGGAATCACGCTGCTCTCCATTGCAGGCAAAATCTTCGCTAGGATTCTCCTAAATAGAATAATACCTAGTGTCGCCGAGAATATTCTCCCACCTGTTCCCTTTATCCTGTAGCTCCCCTATTATTTGATTCTATCTTCTCTTTTTCTTTGGCTTGCCTTTCACGCAAACAGAGGAACTACTGACATGGTCTTTGCCCTCAGACAGCTCCAAGAAAAGTGCAGAGAACAAAACAAAGGACTCTACATCACCTTTGTTGACCTCACCAAAGCCTTCGACACCGTGAGCAGGAAAGGGCTTTGGCAAATACTAGAGCGCATCAGATGCCCCCCAAAGTTCCTCAACATGATTATCCAACTGCACGAAAACCAACAAGGTCGGGTCAGATACAGCAATGAGCTCTCTGAACCCTTCTCCATTAACAATGGCGTGAAGCAAGGCTGTGTTCTCGCACCAACCCTCTTTTCAATCTTCTTCAGCATGATGCTGAACCAAGCCATGAAAGACCCCAACAATGAAGACGCTGTTTACATCCGGTAGCGCACGGATGGCAGTCTCTTCAATCTGAGGCGCCTGCAAGCTCACACCAAGACACAAGAGAAACTTGTCCGTGAACTACTCTTTGCAGACGATGCCGCTTTAGTTGCCCATTCAGAGCCAGCTCTTCAGCGCTTGACGTCCTGTTTTGCGGAAACTGCCAAAATGTTTGGCCTGGAAGTCAGCCTGAAGAAAACGGAAGTCCTCCATCAGCCAGCTCCCCACCATGATTACCAGCCTCCCCACATCTCCATTGGGCACACAAAACTCAAAACGGTCAACCAGTTTACCTATCTCGGCTGCACCATTTCATCAGATGCAAGGATCGACAACGAGATAGACAACAGACTCGCCAAGGCAAATAGCGCCTTTGGAAAACTACACAAAAGAGTCTGGAAAAACAACCAACTGAAAAACCTCACAAAGATAAGCGTATACAGAGCCGTTGTCATACCCACACTCCTGTTCGGCTCCGAATCATGGGTCCTCTACCGGCATCACCTACGGCTCCTAGAACGCTTCCACCAGCGTTGTCTCCGCTCCATCCTCAACATTCATTGGAGCGCTTTCATCCTTAACGTCGAAGTACTCGAGATGGCAGAGGTCGACAGCATCGAGTCCACGCTGCTGAAGGTCCAGCTGCACTGGGTGGGTCACATCTCCAGAATGGAGGACCATCGCCTTCCCAAGATCGTGTTATATGGCGAGCTCTCCACTGGCCACCGTGACAGAGGTGCACCAAAGAAAAGGTACAAGGACTGTCTAAAGAAATCTCTTGGTGCCTGCCACATTGACCACCGCCAGTGGGCTGATATCGCCTCAAACCGTGCATCTTGGCGCCTCACAGTTTGGCGGGCAGCAACCTCCTTTGAAGAAGACCGCAGAGCCCACCTCACTGACAAAAGGCAAAGGAGGAAAAACCCAACACCCAACCCCAACCAACCAATTTTCCCCTGCAACCGCTGCAACCATGTCTGCCTGTCCCGCATCGGACTTGTCAGCCACAAACGAGCCTGCAGCTGACGTGGACATTTACCCCCTCCATAAATCTTCGTCCGCGAAGCCAAGCCAAAGAAAAAGAGAAGATAGAATCAAATAATAGGGGAGCTACAGGATAAAGGGAACAGGTGGGAAAGTGGAATTGAGTCCATGTCCAGAGCCATTCTGATTTTACTGAATGGAGGAGCAGCTCGACAGGTCAAATGACCGACTCCCACTCCTGTTTCTTATGTTCTCGTGTAAATGGAATTGGTGCAGGGCAAGTGTCACTGAAGTAGATCAGCTCCAACCTCACTGGGGCAGAGCTGGCTCGGTCAGCTGAGTGGCCTCCCTGCTTCTCGTTCTGGTCTCCTCACCAACCTCCCAGCTCACAAGTGCGTGTCATGAAGATGGTCGTTCAGCCAGTTGTGCGCCCTGCAATACACACTCAATCCCCCAGTCCTGACCCTCACCCACTTAACCCTTAAATATTTCCTTCTCAGGGATTTATTAACTCCTCTTTGGAAAGCTTCTTATAAATCTGCTTCCATTGTCCTTTCAGCAAGTTCCAGATCTTATTAACTTCCTGTGTGTAAAATGTCTTCTCAATAAACCCATGACTCTCTTAACCAACCATCATTAATTAAGTCACCCTCCAGATGAGTGCAATCTTGATTACGGCTCTGGGAACCTTCCAGTTCACCATCGCCATTAACCTCATCCCAAGAGTCTGTATGCAGAACAAGACTTGCCATCAGGCACCACCACCCCACCCCCCCCACCCGATGATTTATAGCTTTATTTCCTCTTTAGCAGCTCAGTGTGTGCGGGCTTGTAGAGCTGTGAGGGTCCATCTTGCTTTGGGGGAAAAAATATCCTCAATTAATTATCTTTTCATTTGTCAGGTTTCAAGCCTGATAGAACAGGACACTATCAATGGGAAACAGGTTACAGTCCTGGGGCTTTGTGTTCTTTACAGGGACCTTCCCTCTGCAAAGTCTACTAAATCTTATAGACAGGTTTCATATCTTGGCTTATTGCAAGACTTCAGATGCGTAGTATTGATATCTACACCAGCAGCTCCTCGTTTAATGGGCAAGCCTCCCTTTAAGGCTTTTAAACTATATCTAGGCATCGTGATTTTTCCAACTAATTGACTGAATTATCATTGCTGAAATGACAGGTGCATGTGCGCGCACGCGTATTTGTGTGTGTGTGTGTGTGTGTGTGTGTGTGTGTGTGTGTGTGTGTGTGTGTGTGTGTGTGTGTGTGTGTGTGTGCGTGTATGTGCGTGTGTGTGCGTGTATGTGCGTGTGTGTACATGTGGGAATGCCTGTGTAGCTGTGCGCCTGCATTGTCAGCATTGGTGTCAATTTGCGTCTGCAAGTATGTCTCTGTACTTGTGTGATTATACACGTCCGTGTGTGCAAGCATACGTGTGTGCAAGTGTGTGTGTGTGTGTGTGTGTGTGCATGTGTGCGTGTATGCTTGTGTGTTTGTGTGTGTGCGTGCATGTGTGTGCATGTGTGTGTGTGCGTCTGTGTGTGTGTCTGTGTGTGTGTGTGTGTGTGTCTCTCTCTCTCTCTCTCTCGCTCTCTGTGTACATGTATATTTGTGAGTGTATCCATGGCCATGCCTTCTGTTCCTATATTCTGGAATCCCCTCTCCAAACCCAAACATCAAGGCTTTATCTCTGTTTAGTAACTTAATTATTAATCTACCCCCCCCCCCCACCCCTCCCCACCACCCCGTGCTCCGGGGCATCTCTCTACATTAACTACACATTCAGATGCAAACTTTGCAGTAAATATTTGCATCAGTTGTATTGCAGTTGTATTGCTGTATTGTATTGCTGAAGACTTCACATGATGAAGAGGTGATGTTTTTACAGAACCTATCGCACTTCTCTCACTTCCATGCGCTTCCGCAGGGGCAAAAACAGTCAAGAGTTCCAACAGCCAGGAGTGACCACGCGAGGGAAAGCCGCGTGCAGAACTGTCGGCATGCTTCGAGGGAAAATCTTCAACCTGAGCATGAGAAGCATTGAGATGACTGCAGGTGAAGGTGCCAATCACCTCTCCTGTCCAAAGCTCCTTCTCCAGTGAACTCTGCCTGTGAGTCAGCTGGATCCCTCCTTCCAACACCACCCCTCCTTAGAGAGAAAGGGTTCCTTGCCACTGAGATTCTGGTGGGAGATTGCAGAGACATTGGTGCTGTGACTCTCCCCCCCCCCCATCCCCCCACCGCCGAAGTGATACACCCCCCACTTGTCTCTCTCTCAGAGCGCTGCTGTGGCAGTGAAGCTCTCATTAGTAGATCAGCCCCTTCTGTCCTCCTTCTGTGCTGACACTTTCTCTTCCTTTGAGTACTCACCCAATTCCATTCTTCATGCCTCTCATTTAAAATTGTCGCTTCCTTCCACCCACCCAAGTACAATAATAATTTACTTATTAAGACATCTTTGCTGCTTCCCTTCCTCAGCCTTCTGGATTAAGCTACGTCTCATCTCTGGTAATTTCAATTTCCTGCTTAATTCACCTTGCTTGCTTGTTCTTTGTGTTCACCACCCGTCCGTAATCTCCTCCTCCGCATAAACTCATCAGCCCATGTTCCCTTTGACGCTGAAGCTACTGCCAGCACCTCAGTCACAGATAAAGCCATCTCTGTCACTTGCCTGTGTTGTTCTGTGCCCACACTGCTCTTCCCCTCCCAGCATGCCCGGAGGGAATCCTGAGCCAGGGAGGGGTAGCCTCCTGATTCGATCACCGCTGCATTCGCAATCTCAATTGTTCAATCACAGGTCTCCTCACTTCCACAGCCATCGATCTCCCGACCAATTCCTTGACTCCATCTGATGTCCTGGTCCTCGCATGTTCTCCCGCCCTGGCACGGTCCATGTCTCAGCTCCCTTAGTTGTATTGACTTGAACAGCTTGGTTTGGAGAGTCATCGCTAGATGTGGCGGCATTGTGGCCTTGCATTAAATTGAATTTGATTGTTATTGCTATGTGTATTGGCATACAGTTAAAAGCTTTGTTTTTACATGCAATCCATACTTAAGTAGAGCAGGTAGTAAAAAAAAACAAATAAAAGACATTGTAGCAGTTAAGGCAACATCTTTACAGCATCAGCGACGCTGGTTCGAATCTCTCCGTGACCACATGGGCATTCTCCGGTTGCTCCGGTTTCCTCCCACGTTCCATAGATGTGCAGGGTTAGTAGGTGAATTGGTTACATGGGTGGAATAGGGACTCAAGAGCCTCAAGGGTCTGCTACCACCACGGTATCTCAAAATTAAAAAAAAAACTGTCCACTGGACTTTTACTCCTGCATTAACTGCTGAACTATAAATGGGTTGACTTACCTGGATAGCACATGAAACCTAGCATTTCATCATATCTCAGGACACATGGCAATAAACATTGTCTGTATTCTTTGTGAGGTGTCTGAGGAGATTCGGTATGCCACTGAAGGCTCTAGTAAGCTTCTACAGGTGGACCGTGGAGAGCCTTTTGGTCGCTGGCATCACTGCCTGGTGTGGAGGCGCCAACTCCCAGGATGAGAATAAACTCCAGAGGGTGGTTAACTCCGTCTGTGATGTCACAGGCACCGGACTTCACGCCATCGAGGACATCAACATGAGGCGCTGTCTGAAAAAAGCAGCCTCTATACTCAAAGACCCCCCCACCTCGCAGGCCACGCCCTCTTCACTCTGCTACCATCGGGGAAAAGGGACAGGAGCCTAAAGACGAGCACTCAGCGGCACAAGGACAGCTTCTTCCCCATCGCCGTCAGATTACTGAATAATCAATGAACCAAAGACACTGCCTTACTTTTCATCCACTATTATTGTTATATTTTTTATGTAGTAATGTTATAAGATGGTTATAATATAAATGTTTGCTCTATGATGCTACCGCAAAAGACCGAACATCATGACTTGTTCATGACAATAAATTTTGATTCTGATTCCTTGTCAAGTCAATTCATTACATCCCCAGAACTGCTTCAGTGAGATGATATTCAGGGCCCCGACTCTGAGACCAATTAAGGCAGGACCCCACAGATAGTTTGCTGTGGATTCTGGGTGACGGTTCCAAGAGCCGACAGTCAACATCATTTTACAGAATGCCTCATTGCCAAAACTCCCAAACAGCATCAAGACCTCCCTTAGCTGAAGGCACAATTGAACCTGTCCATCAGATCCTCCTTGCACAGTCGAAGTCTCAGACTCCCAAGAGGCGGCTGCAGAGTGGAAGAGGTCACCCGCCTCCTAGTGGACTGTGTGCTTGCCAAATGGTTCTGAAGAGGGATGCAGGAGTCCTTCCTTGCCAAGGTTGGTCCTGAACACTTGTGTAGCACAGGCTGTTCACAGGGATCCACGCTGAGAGAAACATCAACAACCCTTCACACTGCTCATCTCGCTGCTCGGTACAGGCCTGGCACTTCTGCATTCAAGAATCATTTTTTTATCTAACAGTTGTCAGCCCTTGAACTACCCAGACCCTAACCATAAACTACTCGGAGACCACCAAAGGATCTCTCTGCACTACAGCAAATAATACTTCCTTGTACAATCTACAGCTGTGAATATTTATCTGACCTTTATATATTTTCTTTGTCTCACATTGCCTTATGGTAATTTAATTGTTACCATTGTTGGTGTGTGACTGCAGCAAGTAAGATTTTTGGTGCATTTGTACATTGGACCTGTATATATGACAATAAACTCGAGATTCAATATATCGTCATGTACACGATACATAAAAACCTTTCCATTAGTAAAACATGAAAGTCTGCAGACATCGTGGTTGAAGTTAAAACACAAGGCTGGAGAAACAGCAAAGATACATAACTTGTTTTGGGCTTCAGCCCTTCATCAAGGTACCATCAAGCACATTGATGAAGAGCTCAAGGCTGAAATGTCAGTTATCTATATACCCATTATATAAGAATCCTTTCCAGTGTCTGCCTGACAAATATTTACCCTGCATCCGGCACTATTATTAAAACAACACAGCAAAAGAGAGCCCCTTCAGAGATACCATCCTCAACGCCTCCTTCAATGCTGTTGCCTCCATTGCTCCTGTGACCTCTGTAGGTGCACGTCCTGTTCACCTGAGCTTGAGGTATCCAGATCCCACCTCTTCGACTCCTGAGGCCCTTCAGGAAGCACGTTCATCGTCACGCCTCCTCAACTCCAGGCCCGGTTCCTGGAGGCCTCTCAGGAGGACTGGTCACCATCGGGCCAATGCCAATCCTGTGCTCAATTTCCCTGAGGCTGGTCACCATTGCTCTGAGGCCTGGTGTGAGCCCTGAGCTGGAGCCACAGACAGACCCCACAGCGACTTGAAGGTGACAGAAACATCCCTGGAGGCAGCGATCCCTCAGCTTGGCCCTGCTGGCCTGGATCTCCTTCTCTGCAGACTGCATGTCAGACCTACCTCCTCCTAGGCAGGATGCCATTCTTCAGTTGTGGTACTCTACACCCGTCCATCACGCCCCCGGCTCGTGGACAGCTGCATGAAGATCCAGCACTGAGGGTATCCACAAGCAAATGCTGTTGAGTGGGGTGGATCTCACTGACACTCAGCAAGAGATATTTAATTTTTTATTTAATTTTAATTTTGACATACAGTACGGTAACAGGCCCTTCCAACCCACAAGCTCATGCCACCCAAATCCCAAGAATGGGAGGAATCCAGAGCACCCAGAGTAAATCCACGTGGACAAGGGGAGGACGTATAAACTTCTTACAGTTGTGCCAGATTCAAGCGCAGTACTAGTGTTTCACCAGACCTTGATCAGGGTGAGGTTGGAATCAAACAGGCTTTTGTGCTGGATGACCTTGAGTTTAAGGAAGAGGAAGTATCAGGACCTTCATTAGTCGGGGCATCAAAGGATATGGGGAAAAGGCCGTAAATTGGAACTAGTGTAGAGTAGCTTAGAGTAGATTTATGGAACAGACTCGATGGGCTTAGTGGCCTACTTCTGTCCCTTTGTCTTGTGATCTTATGAAATGTGCTGCCTCTTAGGATAGGATTTATAAGCATTAGGAGAAGTACAGTCTTCGAAGGGACAGTCTGCATGGCTTTGTGAAGGGAAGGTCGTGCTTTACAAGCTTAGTTGAATTTTTTGAGGAAGTAACAGAAGAAATTGATGAGCATAGGGCAGTAGATGTGACCTATATAGATTTTAGTCAGGCATTTGACAAGGTCCCCATTAGAGAGTCATTCAGAAAGTGATGAGGTATGCAATCCATGGAACCTTAGCTATGTGGATAAAAAATTGGCTTCTATGTAGAAAGCAGAGTGTAGTAGTGGATGGAAAGTATTCTAATTGGAGGTCAGTGACTAGTGGGGTGCTGCCTCTGTTCTGGGACCTTTGATATTTGTGATTTTTATAAATGACCTAAAAGAAGAGGCGGAAGGATGGGTCAGTAAGATGGGGGATGATATGAAGGTTGGAAGAGTTGTGGATGGTGCTGAGGGTTGTCGTAGGTAACAAAAGAATATAGACAGGATGCAAAGGTGGGCAGAAATGTGGCAGATGGAGTATAATCTGGATAAGTGTGAGGTGATGCATTTTGGAAGGTCAAACCAGAAGGCTAGAGTACAGGGTTCATGGTCAGATACTCAACATTGTGGAGAACAGGGGGACCTTGGGAGGTCAAAATCCATACATCCCTCAAGGATGTTGCACAGGTTGATAGTATAGTTAAGAAGGCCTATGGGATGCTTGGCTTCATTAATAGGGGGATTGAGTTCAAGAGTAGAGATGTCATGTTGCAACTCTACAAATCTCTGGTGAGACCGCACAAAGAGTATTGTGTTCAGTTCCGGTCACCTCATTATAGGAAGGATGTGGAAGCTATGGAGAGAGAGGGCGCAGAGGAGATTTACCAGGATGGTGTCTGGATTGGGAAGCAAGTCTTATGAGCCAAGGTTGGCAGAGTTGGGACTTCTCTCTTTGAAGCATAGAAGGCTGAGAGGAGACTTGATAGAGGTCTGCAAGATTATGAGAAGCATAGATAGGGTGAACAGCCGGCACCTGTTTCCCAGGGCAGGAACAGTAAACACCAGAGAACAAGTGTACAAAGTGAAGGGAAGAAAGTTTAGGGGAGACATCAGGAGTAAGTTTTTTACACAGAGAGTTGTGGGTGCCTGGAATGCCTTGCCTGGGATGGTGGTGGAGGCTGAAATATTGGGGGAATTTAAGAGACTTTTAGACAGGCACATGGATGTAGTATTTTATTTTGATAGGAATATATAGGGCCTGTACTGTGCTGTAATGTTCTATGTTACAGTAACTGTGCTGTCCAAACAGTAGGTTGGATTCATTTGTGAGTATCCCTCTGTCATCTCAACCAGATTCTGCACACACTGAATAACTTGCAGTTATTTTTTCTGAGGTTATTTTTTCATCTGTCCATCCTTTATTAAACGAAATTTCTCAAAATTTAACCCCAAGAGACAAGCTGCTGTCTACCCAAGCCAATGTGTAATTAATTTACTGCCTGCTGACTTTGGCTTCACCTGCATGAATTATTTCATGAACTCTTATTTACTTTTCATTCAAATGAAAATTCCCTGTGAGAAAAAATCGACTCACCATCCCCCCACCACCCCCCCCCCCCCCCCACCTCACCTCCCACCACCAGATTGTAAATCAAGTGATTACTTGCTGATGGATGGGCTGTGAATGTGGGCAATTTTACCTGAAGAGTTTCGAGACGGGTTTGGAACCTGTCACATGAGGAAGTAGCTACAGTGGGAACTAATCAGACTGTGCATAGGGACCAAGTAAACTGTTCTGGAGTGAAGGAATAAATATTGCCCAGGGCACAGCAAATATCTAATACCCCAGTGGCCACCCATTTTAATTTCCTGCCCCATTCCTATGCCGCCATGCTGACATGTCTGTCCGTGGTCTCATGGCAGACTGAGACCACCCGCAAATTGGAGGAACAGCTCCCCCATATTTCGTCTGGGCACCTTGCCACCATATGGCATTAACATCAACTTCTCCGTCTTCCATCACGGCTCCCCTCAGCATGCTGCTCTCAGGGGCCTTTCCTCTGCGCCATGATTTACCTGGTTAGTCGGCCTCCAGCGGTGACAAGGCGAGAGCAGGTTGTGTCTTCATGCGACCAGAAGGCAAGGTTAACGCGGCCGTGCTCTGACAATTGGCCCTCACCAAGTATCAGAGCCTTATTGAGTTTAACTCGCCCTGCCAGGTTGGGACATTTCACACTGCGCGATTATCGGGCACGGACCCGTTAAATTACCTGGTTCAACTTACATATAATCAGCAGTGTTCTCTCTCTCTCTCTCTCTCTCTCTCTCTCTCTCTTTCTCTCTCTCTCTCTCTCTCTTTCTCTCTCTCACTCTCTCTCTTTCTCTATCCCTCCTTTTCTCCAGCCCTGCCTTCACAGAGCTGTTCCCCTTTCTCACCTTCCCTCTCTGTCCATTGCCTGTTGGCCCGTGCTCCTCCTCCCCCAGCTTTCTTACTCAACAGCCTGCCTGCTCTTTGCTCACACTGTCACAAAGGGCAAGAGGTCCAAAATGTTGGTTATACATTTGTAACCTTCCATGGATGCTCTAAGACCCTGTTGAGTTCCACCAGCACTTCTGTAGTAGAATCACAGCGCCTTCAGACTTTTGTGCTTCACTTGTCACCTCTTGCACTCCCTTCAAGCAGAACCCTGAAGATCGGCATCTGGAGCTTCAAGAACAGTTTTTATCCAAATTCAATCCAGCTCTTGTTCTACCCTCGTGCACCAAAAGATTGAAACAGGACTATTTTTTTAAATTTTCTATGAACTGCAAATATGAATATTTATCTGTCCCTCCTTTTATATTTATTATCTTTTCATTTGTCATAGCATCCTTGCAAATTTAACATGCACTGCTGTAGTTGGTGTATCTTATGAACATGTTTTGGCTGCAGCAAGTAAGAATTTTATTGAACTTATATAGAAGGATGTGGAAGCTATGGGGGTGGGGGGGGGGGGGGGGGGGGCGCAGAGGAGATTCACCAGGATGTTGCCTGGAATGAAGAAAAAGTCTCATGAGGCAAGGTTAGCAGAGCTGGGACTTTTCTCTTGAGAGCGTAGGGAGGATGAGAGGAGACTTGATAGAGGTCGACAAGATTGATGAGAGGCATGGACAGGGTGGACAGACAGCACATGTTTCCCAGGGCAGGATCAGAGCAAAAACCAGAGGGCGTGCACAAAGTGAAGGGAGGGAAGTTTTGGAGAAACGTCAGGGGTAATTTTTTTTTTGCGCAGAGAGTTGTGGGGGACTGGAATGCCTTGCCGGGGATGGTGGTGGAGGCTGAAATATTAGGGGCATTTAATAGGCAAGCACATGGATGGAAGGAAAATAAGAGGGTTACAGTTAAGGGAGGGCTTAGTATTTTTTTAAGGAATATATGGGTCGGCACAACATCGAGGGCTGAAGGGCCTGTACTGTGCTGTAGTGTTCTACCTTCTAGTTCTAGATGACAACAAACTCTCTATTACTTTCCAGAATTTCATCAATAATGTCTAGTTATCGTCACAGAGTGCTACAGTATGGAAACAAGCCCACAGGCCAGTGGAACAATGTGCCCTCCAGCTCTGCTCCCATGCTTACATTCGGTCCACACACCTCCATTTCCCTCCCATCCAAGTGCAAAGGAAGCTCATGTATCTGCCTCTACTTATTTGGTAGCCGCCCAGGCTGCGATGTTAACTGGAGGTACAGAATGGCTAGAGGAGTTGATGGTCTCCTGCTCAAAGATGATGAGGAGGCATTATTTTACCCAGAGGGTGGAGAATCTGGGGTGGCCATCGATGCAGATGGCTATAGAACCCAAGTCAATGACATAGATAGGTTCTTGATTACAAGGTTGATTCCCGGATGGTAGGATTGACATACGCTGAAAGGTTGGAAAGACTGGGCTTATATTCGATGAGGGGAAACATGATTGAGGTGTATAAGATTATCAAGGGGTGAACAGGGTGAAATCAGATTACATGTTCCCAATGTTGGGAGAGACTAGGACCAGAGAGCATAGTTTAAGAATACAGGAGAATTTTTTTTTACCCAGAGAAGAGAAAGAAAGACTGTGGAGCCACTTTGGTCAACCTTACTTCTTATATAAAGCATGGAAACAGGCCATTCCTACCAGTGAGGGCCTTTCCAAATTAATATTCCTTATCTGTGGAATGCTTTGCCACAGAGGGTGGTGGGGGCAGATAAGGCTCTTATGGGCAGGGGATAAGGCAGGGAATGGATACTGACAGTGAATGATCAGCCATGATCTGAAAAATGGCAGTGCTGGCTCGACGGGCCAATTGGCCAACTCCAGCACCTACAGTCTATTGATTAGGAAAGGAATAAAGTGTTATGGAGAGAAGGCAGGAGAATGGGGTTGAAAGGATAGTAAATCAGCCATGATGGGATAAATGGCTAATTCTGCTCCTATGTTCAATAATTTCTGTTTTTCCAACCAAAAGCTGGACTGGGATGAAACGCGAAAACCTTTTAGCTAATTTGTCTCAGTATCCTGCACCCATTTCACCGATCCTGTTCTCCAGACAAATGGGCTCTGGTGAAAAACTTGGTCAGCACAGACAAGTTGGGCTGAAGGGCCTGTTTCTGCGCGTAAACCTGCATGACTCTTCCCTTTCTTTCTGTCACTCTTCGGTTTATTTATTGTAACTTAGCCATTTTAGAACAGGAAACTAATGAAGTCAAACTGATTACCTTCATTAGATCTTCGATTTTACATTCTGCCCGATATCTCGTTCTTTGGCATTCCTTATCACTGCTCTGGCTTCACGTAGTGGGCTTGGATCCCTATTATCAGCAATGCAGAGGGAACCAAGTGACAGTGGAGGACAGAGAGAAGATGGGACAAACTCACTGAAGCACTGAAAATGAGACTGCAGCAGTGCCCACACTTACTGGTACCGGAATATTACTGATGGCCGTTTCACTGTTCAGTGGGAAGGCGATAAATCACAAATAGAAGGCAGCGAGAGAGAGCTGGCTGGGTTTGTTCTCCAGACTGGACAACCTGTGTCGCTCTCTCATGATCACACATTTGTGCATCTTAAGGCTCCTTCATCGCTCAATCACTCCAAATGATTTTCATTTTGTAGCCTGGACAAATGAACCTGAGAGAATGTTCAAATTTAAATTTAAAAAGGGGAAGGGGAGATTGGGGATAAATAAGATAGAAATAGGAGAATAAGGAAAATGTTGGATTTTGTAGGAATGTTGTCTTATAAAGAGTTGAAAATAAGAAAACAGAAATGGAAAAGGATGAAAGGTAATGATGGAAAAACAGAAAGAGAAGATAAACAAAATATAAAAGGGCTACGCTGAACTATATGACTTTAAATATTAATGGAATACATAACCAAATTAAAAGGAAGAAACTACTAAATTTAAATGAATAAATGGATTCCATTAGAAAAAATAACATATAGGTTAAGAAATAATATTGAAATATTCGAACAAGTATGGGAGCCTTACATTAAATACAATAGCGAAAACCTACCGGGGACAAACATTACCTAAGTTGATGGAAGGAGAAGGAAAGAAAAGAATGGACTCAGTAGAATTTCTGGTGTATTTTTGTTAAATGACAACATTGTCTGACTGGCTTAATGCAACCTAGATTGTATACCTAAAATGGATGAGAGGGGGGGGGTGGGGGGGGTGGCTTGGGAGGAGGGAGGGGGGGGGGGAGAAAAAGTCACTGTATATGTGTGAAAAAGAAATAGTGTATATCATGGCTAATGTGATTTATGGTGTGAAAAATTAAAAAATTAAAAAAAAAAAATTAAATTTAAACATACATAAAGCACAGTATCAGGCCACTTCGGTACATAAGTTCGTGCTGCCCAATTTACACCCCATTAACCTCAACCCCCAGTACATTTCAAATGATGGGAGAAAATCGATGGGAGGCGCTGAGGAAACCCACGCAGACACCAGGAGAAAGTACAAACTCCTTCCAGACAGCGCCGGGTTTGAACCCTGGTCCTGATCGCTGGGGCTGTAAAGGTGTTGCACTAACTGCTACGCCAACCGTGCTGCCAAATTTACCTCTCATTCTTTGAAACTTGAAAGACTGTGGAGCCACTTTGGTCAACCTTACTTCTTATATAAAGCATGGAAACAGGCCATTCCTACCAGTGAGGGCCTTTCCAAATTAATATTCCATTTCCTGGCAGTGGGTGAATAGTCCTCCATTACTTACAAAAAGAACCTGTGTGGCTACAGCAAGTATTTCAATGCATCTGTACACTGTCCATGTACATGGCAATAAACTCAACTCTAAATGTAGAAAACCTCACTCTTCCCCTCAGCTAAGCCCACCCCACCCTCTTTTGCTCACACATGTTTCCATGTCCTTTATCAGGGATTGCTCTGTTACCATGAAAGGACTATCTGCACAATTCAAAGGTCACATCTTTTGGATAACTGTGAACATTCATTATATTTTTTGCTTCTATTGTCACCAGAGGACCCCAAAATCCAGCAGCAATAGATATGCACCAGGTCAAATGGTTCTTAAACAAAAGTCGCTTTAAATTATCTTTTAACTAATCCCCTCCTAATTCTAAGCTAATATGTGTGTAATGTGTGTAAAAGTTCAGCAAAGTTCTTTGGCTCACAGTCCAATCTCACAGGTTGCAGGCAATTCTTGTACTGTGCACAGAAGTTAACATTAATAAAGTTCACCAGACTTTGGTGCCACTCAGAAAGGTTCTTGTTGGCTTCCAGAGAGGAGTTTTTCTTGTTCCAGGACATCCACAAAAGATTCCTTTTTAATCAACCACTCCAGTGTCTCGCTGACGAAACTTACCCCCTTTAGGGTTTTCCTGATAACCTCTTTCTTTCAGGGCACCACAGAGTTCCTTTCTGTTTTGCCTATTCCAAGGGAAACACCGGACTGCCAGTCCGCATCTTTGACCAGGCCGTCTTCCAAAGTTTGCCAGCTTGTCCCTCTGGAACCGATGTCTGTGTCTCTCTCCTCTCTCTCTCTCTCTCTCTCTCTCTCTCTCACTCCCTCCAACTCTCAGAGTAAACCCTGTTTTATCTGCACTCTGCCTGCAAAGATCACATGACATTCCAGACAGTAAATTCTGCTTTCCAAACAAAACTGCTACTGCCTGTTATTACATTTGTTGCCTTTTGCAAATGACAGTCCATCATGAGACTCTGAGCACTTGCAAAAGCTCCTGCAAAAATTCTGTGTTTTAAAGTGTTTGTGTGTGACTTGCTCTAACAAACCTTTCCCAATTTATCTCCTAAAACACATCTATATATTCTGTCACACCATAAACTCATCGTTATCCCTCTGCAGACTCATTTGCTGTAGCATTGGTTGCACTTAGGTTCAAGTACATTGCCACATGTACCAAGCTGCAGTGAGAACATTTGTTTTGCGAGCAGTCCAGTTAGACATCCCATGCATAGCACAGTGAGTAGCATGCAGACAGAAGTGCACAGTTGGATTGATTTTTAATATGCAGAAACATGTTTGTTCCTCCCATGAACACCCAGTTTGCCTCCCCACACAGAGGTTGGCCAAAATCCTGTTCAAGATGCTGCTAGGATGATTTATGCTCACTGCTCAAAACAGGAATATCACTCCCTCACCCAACCTTTTGCTGCATTCAATCTGTTGCTCAGCCAGAGTCAGGAAAAAGGACAACCCTACCCACAGTCACACAAAGGAATGCACGAGCCCTAGTTAATAAGATACATGTCGGGATGGAGGTTCTGTTTGAATACTGCAGGGTCTAGTGTTGCAAAGACAAGTACATGTTAAAAAGGAAAGTACAGTTCACGGGAATCATCTTTGAACAGTGAGAGGTCCAATGAAGAGTCTGATAAAGCAGGAAAGTAACTGTCTTTGAAACAGGATGCTTGTAGTTTTCAGCCTGAGCATCTTCTACCTGAAGGAAAGGGGAGAGATTGTATTGTGTGGATCCTTCCACAATGGAGCAAAGTTGCATGGGATCACAGTTTATGTCCAAAGTAGAGATGCTCACCAGAAATACATTTTTTTTTCCAGCTCTTTAAGTGGAATGGGAAATGCAAGGATGGCAGAGCGAGGTGGTACAATAATCAGTTCCTCTGTCTGCCAATTATTGGGGTTAAGAGCTGTGGTGTGGAGTGCTGCACTTGGCTTGCAATAGGGGATTTCACCCTGTAGGCTGCCTGTGAAATCAGCTCTCTGCCTGGGAGTCCCACATGTCTCTGGTGCAGCCAACAGAATGCTGGACCGCTGATCCAGGGACACAATCGCAGCTACTGGGAATTTCTATTCAAGTAATTAAATGAAGCTGGAATGTCATTAGTCTCAGGAGCAGTGACGATGGAATGTGGTAAAAACCAACTTAGTTCACCACCATCCTTCAGAAAGGGAATTCTTCCCCTCGGCCGGTCTGGTATGAATCCTACGCCACCAGTGCTGAGAGAGCAACTCTTTAACAGAGAAGGCAATTATGGTTAGACCGTGTACATTCACACACCCTGAAGGAACAGATGTTTAAACATTAATGCTTAATATCTGCATTCTCTGCTCAGCTGGGAAGTGGCAGTGAACATAAAAGGTAGAACAGTACAATGCTGGGACAGACCCTTCGGCCCACATGTCTGGGCTGAACACAATGCCCAAATTAAACTAAACCTTTGTTGGTTCCACATGATCTGTCTCTCTCTATTCTTCACATATTCACGTGTTTACCTGGAAACATATAAAATGTCATTATTGTAACTTCTTCCACCATGACCACTTATTAAGTTATAATTTTAAATAAATATGCATAAATATTTTGGGATAATTTATTCGGTTACAGGATACCGTTCGCCAATCTCACAGGCAGCTATTTCCCAGCCTGGCCGTCCTGATCTTGATGCTCCTGTACCTCCTTCCTGATGGTAGTAGGTCCAAGGTACAGTGTGCTGGATGGAAAGGGGTTTCTATAATTCTTTGAGCCCTCTTTAAGCCACACTGCTGGTAAAGATCAAAAAATAGAAGCAAAGGAGATCCCAGTGAACTTCTTGGTCATTTTGATGATCTTCTCTATTCCGGAAGGGAGCAGAACCCTTTCCCATCCAGGTTCAAGATGGCAGCCCTGGTGTGCAATGATTGGCTACAATGTGGTGCTTGAGATGCCAGCTGTTTGTCACCACAATCAAAGCTGAAATACGGCAGATGCTGGAAAGGGTGAATGCGAGAAACACTCAGCAGGTCAGGCAGCAGGATTCTGACAGAGAAACAAAGTCAAATGTTTCAATCTTTTGGCTCTTGATAAGATTGGTTTCAACATCCCAAGACGAAATAAATTCTTCATGTACACAGAGTCTAGGTGACTCCTCTGTTACAAGCCGGAAGGTACCACAGAGATCTGTAGTAGACTCTTGCAAAGGTCCCATGGTAAGGAAGTTAAGGAACAAACGGTGGGGACATGTAAGCAGCAGAGTTTTACTTTAATTTGAGAATGGCACAGATACCTTGGCTAAAAGACCTGTTCTTGTGCTGTGTTAAAGTGACCTTGACCTCCAGAGAGAGAAACGCCCAGGCATGAAAAGTCTTCATGTGGAATCTCACATTCCTCAGTGATTAAAGCTTCTGGAATCCAAGGATGTGAGTACATACCATTCTCTGAAGCAAAATACCAGTGAAAGTATCTCCCTGATAGCTTAACCAGTGTCAGAGGTGTCTGAAGTCCCTATTACACAATGCTTGAAAGACGGGTTGTATCCACCTTTTGAGCACTGTGTGAAAGCATCAAAGGTAGATTGAGGGGTCTAGACTTATCTGGCTTCGATCTGCCAAGGTAAGTAGACTCAGTGGTGGAGCGTATTGGACCCATGGAGCCATCTTTTCTCAGTTCTGTGTGAACAAGCAAGCCAGCTTCCAGAGAAGGACAATAACACGGATTTTCTGTGTAAAAAGGGCTTGAGTAATTTTCAGCCAGTTCTTCTGAATCTATCCAGGCAGACAGTCAGATCTAGCAATGCTATCATGGGGGAGTGTGTAAGGGGAAGGGGAGAGAGAGAGAGAGAGAGAGAGAGAGAGAGAGAGAGAGAGCGAGTGAGAGAGAGAGAGAGAGAGAGAGAGAGAGAGAGAGAGAGAGAGAGAGAGGTGTGGATGGGAGTGGGGTTGGGTTATAGGTGTGATGGGGTGGAGAGTATGGGTGGGATAGCGGGCTGGTGTTTGAGTGGGGCTAGGGGTTGAGGTGTGGGTGTGATTGGGGATGTGGGTCAGGAGTGGGTGTAGGTGGATGTAAAAGTGGTGTGAGGTGGGTTGAGGTGGGGTGAGTGTTGGGTCAAGGTGGGGTGTGAGGTGGGTCAAAGTGACGGGTCAAGGAGGGTGGGGTGAGTGTTGGGCCAAGATGGAATGTGAGGTGGGTTGAGATGGGTGGGGTGGTGGTTCGAGGTGGGGTTGAGGTGGATCGAGGTGGATGGGTTGAGCGTGGGGTCGAGGTGAGTGGGATAGTGAGTCGAGGTGAGGTGTGAGGTGGGATGAGCGTGGGGCATGAGGTGGGTTGAGATGGGTGGGGTGGTGGTTCGAGGTGGGGTTGAGATGGATCGAGGTGGATGGGTCGAGGTGGGTGGGGTGGTGAGTCGAGGTGAGATGAGTGTGAGGATTTGCAACAGACCTGCCTGGTCTCTGCGACAACGGTTCAGACTAGTTCCTAGTGCCAAGACACAGTTTTTTAGGGAGAATTGGCGCACTGCATCAATGTCATATGGGATAGAACCAGGGGGCCGTGAGCAATATGGGATTGTTGGCAACTCCACTTGCAGTGAAAACACAGCAACCAATGAAGATTCTACCCCAACGCAGCGAGACTGGAATAAAGCACATTAACCACAGGGTTTATTTTGAGAGTGACAAAATTGTAGAGGAGGGGCATTGTATTGAACCTGATTGTACTTTGTTCAGATCACACTTACAGCATGGGTTCTGGTTGCCATATGCAGGAGATGGAGGGGTGCAGAATCATCTAAGGGTCGGCACTGGGGTTGTCACTCTTTTCTGGATGAACCGGACAAGGATACAGAGGGAGTAGCATGGAGAAGAACAAGTGGAGGAAAGTGGTTAACTGTGTCAAGGGCTGCCAGTAATCTCCAGATGACATGAATTCATGGATGAGGCAGATGGCTGCCTGATAACATTAAATGTGAAGAAGTACAGTGAGAGATTTTCAGACAAAGCATGGCATAATTTGTGCCAAACTGTGAATTGATTTATTACCTATAATGTTATAATGAAACATCAGGAGGACCAGAATCGACCACCATCCATTACACGTCAACAACTCTGCAGTAGAGAGAGTGGAGAGCACCAAGTTCCTTGGAGTTCACTTATCTAGTGACCTATTGTGGACGCTCAATATCTCCTCACTTGTCAGGAAGGTGCAACAGTGACTGCACTTCCTAAGAAGACTGAGGTGGGCAAGGCTACCCGCCACCATTATGTCAACTGCTCTATTGAGTGCAGTCCTGCCCCGTTGCATCACAGTGTGGTACGGTTGCTGCAGAGAATTGGATCGGACGTGATCTACTGGGATCCTTGTCTGAAGATTGTGCATAAAATCATTCCACCGTCTTTCAGCTGCTCCTGTCAGGGAAGAGATCCAGGAGGATCAGGGCCGGCACCACCAGGCTGAGGAACAGCTTCTTCCCACGGGCAGCGAGACGCTGAACGACCAAAGGGACTGCTCCCACTAACCAGCCGAGACTCTCATATTTACAAAGCAGTATCTTTTTATTTATTTGTATTAATTAAATACTTGTCCTGCAGATGTATTGTTTGTTTGTGTTATGTCTGGTTGTGTGTCATCATGTTTTGCACCGAGGACCAGAGAACGCTGTTTCATTGGGTTGTACTTGTACAATCAGATGACAATAAACTGGACTCGACTAAAATTAGAGCAAGTGTAAAATGTGCAATGGCATTAACATCTTCCATTTTGCCCTGTTTCCAAAACTAAACCAGTCTAATCAAAGCATTACCCTTCAAAATTTAGGAAAAAAGATTGGTCACATCCTATGTGTGAGACAACACTCACCTCCAGCCATACTCAACTAAAACAGTCAATAATTCACTGCTCTCCAATTGTTATAGAGCTACACAGGATGGGAACACCTACCAAAATGTTCCACCCATACTAGCTCTATCTCCCTATGCTTAGCCCATATCCGTCTAAACCCACCCTATCCGTGGAAATGAAGGCATGGTGGAAAGTAAGCTGACCGGCTGCATCACGGTCTTGTATGGAAACACCAATATTCTTGAGTATAAAGCTCTCCAAAAGGTAGTGGAGCCAGCCCAGGACATTACAGGCAAAAAGCCCTCCCCATTATTGAGTACATCTGCAGGAAACGCTGCCGTTGGAGGGCAGTAACCATTATCAAAGACCTTCAACACCCAGCACACCCTCTGTTCTCACTGCTGTCACCAGGAAAGAGGTATAGATGGTTCAAGACTCACACCAACAAGTTCAGGAACAGCTGCTCCCCCTCCACCATCAGACTCCTCAATGACTAAACTGAATCAGGGACTCATTTAAGGACTCGTACTTATGCACTTTATTTATTTTCTTTGCTCTCCCCATGATGCACACTCAGTTTGTTTACATTCGCTATCTGTTTACAGTTCTTTTTGACTGTCTAGGTTTACATTGGGCACAGTTTATTTTTTTGCACCCGCAGGGAAAGGGAATCTCAGGGCTGTTTGTGATGTCATTTATGTTCTCTGACAATAAATCTGAAATCTAATCCATCCAATTTTCTTCTTACACATTTCAATCGTACCTACCTCAACCACATACTCTGGGGAAAACGCCTCTGAGTTCACTCAGTCTATTTTTTATGCTTCTATGCCTGCGCTCCAAGGAATAAAGCCCTTGCCTGTTCAACGTCTCCCTATACCTCAGGCCCCTGCATCCTGGCAACATCTTCGTAAATCTCTACACCCTCTCCGGCTTGACGACATCTTTTTTACAGCATGGTCACCAAAGCTGAACACAGTATTCCAAATGGGAACACACCAATGCCTTATACAACTGCAACATCAGCTCCTAACTTCTATACTCAATACTCTGACTGATCATGGCCAATATTCTGTAAACCTTTTTGATCTCTCCATCTACCTGAGATACCACTTTCAAAGTGCTATCTGATTTCAGCTTCAGGTTTCAGATTTATTGACTGAGTACATACATGACATCATATACAACCCTGTGATTCTTTTTCTGAGGGTGGGCTGAGTTACCACTAATTGGTAGTGTAAAAAAATACTATATTCAATGTACCCAAGTGAACAAACAAAGAAATGTAAACAAACTGACTGTGCAATACAAAGAGAAAGAAAACCAATAAAAAGTGCACAACTAAGAGCCCTTAAATGAGTCCCTGATTGAGTTTGTCATTGAGGAGCTTGATGGTGGAGGGGTAGCAGCTGTTCCTGAACCTGGTGGTGCGAGTCTTGTGGCGCCAACACCTCTTTCCTGATGGCAGCAGCGAGAACAGAGCGTGTGCTGGGTGGTGTGAATCCTTAATGATTGCTGTTGCTCTCCTGTTCTCGTTAGTGGGGAGGAATTTTGCCTGTGATGTCTTGGGCTGTTGTCCACTAACTTTGCAGGACTTTATGCTCAGGGGTATTGGTGCCCCCATACCAGACTGTGATGCAGCTGGTCAGCACACTTTCCACCACGTGTAGAAATTTGCCAGGGTTTCTGATGTCATAGCAAACCTCCACAGATTCCTGAGGAAGTAGAGGCGCTGATGTGCTTTCCTCACAATGCCATTGGTGCGTTGGATCCAGGACTCTCTTAAATTTGCTCACTCTCTCCACCTTTCATCCCCCAATGATCTACCTATACTCCCAGATCCCTCTGCTCTACAACGATTCCCAGATCCCCATCAATCACGGCCTAGGTACTTTCTATGTTAGACCTCCCAAAAAGCAACACCTCACATTTCACTGTATTAAATTCCATTGCTTTTGCAAAGTTGGACGTGCAACACTGGACAAAAAAGCGAATGCAGCCTTGGTCATTTTCTGAGGAATGTTGAGGAAGTCACTGATATTCATAACCATGGTTGGATATAAATGGGGAATAATGAGAGGTAGTAGGTATAAACCAGAAGTGGCTCAATGGCTAAACTTGGATATACAATCTTTTCTAGATCTACATATTGGCCAAAATTTGGCTTCTTTTGAACAATTATCTATTAAATTTAAAATAACGAAACATCATTTTTTTTGTTATTTACAGATTAGGAGCTTCTTAAATTTTTTCACGTCGAGGCTTCCACAGGATTTAGTTTAAGCTGATTTGGGAAGAATATAATTTTAAACCCAATCATAAAGGATTGCTTTCAGCCCTTTACAAATTACTTTTAAGATCTAGGGATAGTTCCCTGGGTGGTATTAAAAAAAAATATGGGAACAAAACTGTTCAAGGCATTGGTGAGGCCATATTTGGAAAACTGTGCGCAGTTCTGGTCCCCCAATTATAGGAAGGATATCAATAAGTTAGAGAGGGTGCAGAGAAGGTTTACTAAAATGTTGCCTGGATTGCAGTATCTAGAATAAAAAGATTGAGTAGACTGGGTCTTTATTCATTGGAGCATAGAAGGTTGAGGGGGGATTTGATTGAGGTATTTAAAATTATGAGGGGGATAGAGGAGATGTGAATAGGCTCTTCCCCTTGAGGGTAGGTGAGATTGGAATGAGGGGTCATAGGTTAAAATTTTAGAAGTAACATGAGAGGAAACATCTTCACTCAGAGGGTGGTGGCTGAGTGGAATGACCTTCCGGAAGAGGTGGTTGCAGCAGGGTCAATTTTGTCATTTAAGAGAAGGTTGGATGAGTACATGGAGGTGAGGGGATTGGAGGGTTAAGGACAGGGAGCAGGTAGGTGGGACTAGTGGAGTTTCACTTAAATCAGTGCAGACTAGAAGGGCTGAGGTGGCCTGTTTCTGTACTGTAATTGTTATATGGTTATATGGTTAAGACTTTCAACGACCGTTTGCCGAAATGGCATAGGATTCTATTTTGAAACATGTTCACTCATCTCTTTGTGCTGCCATTCATTAACTCAATTTAAAGAAGTCCATCAAGCCCACTTTTCTAGGGCTCAAGTAGCAACATTTTATGATCTAAATGCGAAGAATGCAGAACTGAGAAGGGTACGTTGCATCATATGTTTTGGCCATGTCCTTCTCTCTTGAATTTTTATCATTAGTTCTCAATATTAACTGGACTCCTGGCCCTTTCATTGGTATCGTTGGAGTGAATGGATTTAATATGGACTGTTTCACAATCCCACAGCTTTTGCTTCCCTCATTGCTAGAAGGGTCAATTTACTGAGATGGAACGATGCTGACCCTCCCTCTCATACTCATCGGTTGTCGGATGTGATGGCAAGTCTTGTCTCTAGAAAAAAATAGGTGTTCTACCACTGCAATGGACCTTAACTCTCTTTCTCTTTGGGCTCCTTTTCTCAATTACTTTCAGAACTCGTAGATTATTTATTTTTGGTCTTTGGTTCATGATCCTATAGTTATTGTGGACTCCTTAACTTGGCCAGCAACCCTCATAGAGTGGGGTTTGATTCTTAATTTAGGAATATGTATTTGTTATTTCCTTCTACTTTTTTTCCATGGGTTTGTATGTACCTTGATATTACTTTACTTACTATATGTACCTATGTATATTGCACGTATTAACACCAATAAAAAGATTGAAAAAGAAGAAGAAAGAAGTGGCTCTCCCTAAATAATCCTCATGGTTCCATCTGGATGAAGGGAGTTCCTCTTATCTTTAGTATCACAGAAGAGCTTTACCAGACCAATTGCAAGAAATCCCACAGCTCCAAAGATTAAGGGCTGCACGATCAGGGCGACGCTATTACAGCTCAAGCAATCGGGACCGGGATTTGAATCCCGTGCTCTCTGTTAGGTGCTTGTATATTCTCTATATTCTCCCTGTGTCTGCGTGGGGTTTCTCTGCGGGTTCTGGTTTCCTCCCACCATTCAAGGTGTACCGGGGGTTGTAGGTTAATTGGATGTAATTAGCCAGCTCGGCCGAAATGGCCTGTTACCATGATGTAAATCTAAACATCAGGACAAAGCAAAGGGGCTATGTTCTCTCTGATGAAATGTGCAAGGTGTCTATGTGCGTGTAAAGTGAGTTGAGGTAAGTCCAAACCCTCTCAGGACCTTGTACACATGAATACGTTTACATTTCAGTGAACACCAAAGGCAATGTAGCATGTGAACAAGCCTACAGTCTTTTCTCCAGATCAATACTTAGCAATCAATGTAGAACAGCTTATCTCAATACAGCAGCCAGTATTCAACAACCCAAATTCACCAAGGATTTGAACCTCCATACAATCTCTGGCTCAGTCACATTTACCTCAGATCCTTTTTCTACCATATACTAATCATAAGGACATAAGCAATAGGAGCAGAAGTCGGCCATCCGGCCCATCAAGCCTATTCCACCATTCAATGGCTGACCTCGTCATTAACAGCCACACCTACCTGCCTTTTCCCCATATCGCTTAATTTCTTTTTTTTATGTAAAAATTGATCTAACTGAACCTTAAGTATGTTTAATGAAATCGCCTCAACTGCTTCCCTGGGCAGAGAATTCCACAGATTCACGACTCTCTGGGAAAAACAGTTTTCCCTCATCTCCGTCTTAAATCATCTCCCCTGAATCTTGAGGCTGTGTCCCTTAGTTCTGGTCTCACCTACCAGTGAAAACAAATTTCCTGACTCTATCTTATCTATCCCTTTCATAATTTTATGTTCCTAACAAGAACTCTTCTCATTCTTCTGAATTCGAGTGAGTATAATCCAGGCGATTTAGTCTCTCCTCGTAGGTCAGCCCCCTCATCTCGAGGATCAACCTGGTGAACCTCCTCTGGACTGCCTCCAAGGCCAGTATATCCTTCCTCAAGTATGGAGGCCAGAACTGCACATAGTTCTCCAAGTCCGGCCCAACCAAGACCTTGTACAGTTGCAACATGACCTCCCTGCTCTTGAATTCAATTCCTCCGGCGATGAAGGCCAATGTTCCATTTTCCTTCTTAATAGCCTGTTGTACCTGCAACTCAACTTTTTATGATTCATGCACAAGCAAGTGTATGAAAGCACTTCACTAAACCCTATGGTATCAATGAGAATGTTCTGCAGGAACATCTTCAGAAAACTCTTGCATGACACAAGAAATGTATTAATAAGATTTATGTGCGAGGAATCCACCAGAACATTGTAAGATGAGGTGTTCCTATGCATCTCTCAGGTCAGCAAGTCACCTACAGACTGGAAATAAAATCCTTATCATCCACAGACTGTACCTTACAAAGCACCTCCTGCTATATTCCTTCTTGCCCAATTGAACTCAATATTCCTTTATTGTCATGTAATAGAGCAGAACATAGATACATGAAATTGCCTTCTGCCTTTTGTAAGAGAGACAAAGAGTCACCATTAGTGTTGCCTGGTGCCCCTTCCAGTAAGAGACAAAAAGGAGCAAAAGAGTGTCCCATCAGAGTTCCTGAGTATCCGTGGATTCACCTCCAGCGCTCCGACTCCTGTTCCAGATCCAAAGCTCCAACACGATCGGCGCCTGAAGCCATTTGCCCTCAGCACCCTCTCGAATGCCGACTCCGATATCTGGTTTCCGCAGACCATGTGGGTCCCGTTCCCCGCCTCCACCCCCCCAACAGCAACTTGCCTGCAGCCTGAGTGGGTCCCTCAGTCACTGAACCCCTCACTGGTCCACTGCCATGGTCCCCACATGGGGTGTGCTGGCCTGCTGCTCACCTGGGGTCTGCAATCCCTTGAGGCTGCTGCCAAGCACAGACACCGCCATCCTGGGCACAGATCGCATGGTTTCAGGATTTTAAATAAAAATACCGTTGGCTCCTTTAACAAGCTGGTTAAAGCCTGGATGGAGCCATTGGCATTAGGACTGGGCGGTTGAAGCATTCAGAGCAGCGCTGTGACTCCACTCCCCCTCTCCTGGGTCTGGACCAGTGGCAGTGCTGCCGTTATAGCCATTCCGTCAGCGCCACCATTATTTTTTAGACTCATGTTCATCCCCAGCACAGAGCCTTGCCCTGTCTCCCCACCCCAAGGTGTCCATTCATGGCCAGGCTGCTGGAAGTTCTTTGAGTCAGTTCATTGAAACAGGCCCTTCAGCCCAACTCATTCACACCAGCCAAGTTGCCCACCTGAGTAGATTTGTGTCCCACTGAGATGTCTTTTTAGCTCCTGCCACAAACGGCAACATTTTACAGGAGGCTGGGGAACAGCCCCAAATTCCAGTCCAGACTCCCAGCAACAGTTCTGAGAGTGAAAGGAATGTGAACTGGCCCACCCACTGAGAATGCTCTGAGAGTGTACATTGAAATACAATGAGGACCACTACCAAGTCGCTCAGGGAATCCCGCTGGGCTCCACAGAAAGAGCCGTACATATGAATTCTGAGCCAAGAGCTCTTCAAATGAGATTATCCCAATGCGTGACCAAAGATGTCCTTGGCAGACCAGGGAATGAAAAATCTGAAGATACTTCAAAACTATTAAGAGCAAAAAGGTACAGAACCTCATGAGGATCAGCTTGTGGAACCACAGGACTTGGGCAAGGGAAGGTCTTAAATGAAAACTTTTCCCCAGCATTTATTGAGGGGAAGGTCATGGAAACGAAAGATTCCAGGGAAGAGAGCAGTGATGACCTAGGGGTGGGCAACCTTTTATTTAAAACTCACAGTCCACCTTAAGCAATCCCTATGCTGTGAGTGCTCTGTGTTTAGTAAGGGATTGCTTAAGGTGGACTGTGAATGGAAAGAAAAAGTTTGAAAAACCACTGTTTTATTCGTACCTCATGGACTCGTTATGTGCACGGGTTCATAACTCCAAAGGAAATGGGCCAATGACAATTTTTCTCAAGCAAAATATTTCAGTAACAATTGGGTCCAGAGCAATGGTTCTCAACCTTCCCTTCCCACCACAGACCACCTTAAGCAATCCTTTACTAATCACAGAGCATTGATGGCATAGGGATTGCTTAAGGTGGAAAGTGAGTTTTAAAAATGTTTGTCCACCCCCCGGACATAAAGTGATTGATGTAACAGAAGAATATGACTTTGATGTCTCACTGGTGAAGTTTCACTTGGAGCACGGCGTACAGTTTTAGGTTCTTTATTTAAGAAAGGACATGCTGGTATTGGAGGGGGTTCAGAGAAGATGCACAAAATTGATTCTTGGAATGAAGGCATTAGTATATGAGGAACGTTTGACAGCTCTTTGACTGTACTCCTTAGAGTTCAGAAGAATGAGGGGGGTTACCTCATAGAAACACTTCGAATGTTGAAAGGTCAGGAGAGAGAGTAGACATGGCAAAGTTGATTCCCATGGCTGGGGGGGGGGGGGGGGGGTCTAAGATAATAAGGCACATCTTCAGGATTTAAAGGGCATCCATTTAAAGCAGAGATGCAGAGAAATTTCTTAAGCCAGAGAGTGGGGAACTTCTGCAATTTGCTTCCACAGATTCTGTGGAGCCCAAGTTGTTGAATTTAAGGCAGAGATTGATAAGTATCTGAATTGTCAGGGTATCAAAGGTTATGGGGAGAAGGCAGAGGAGTGGGACTGAGTGGTAAGATGGATCAGCTCATGATGGAATGGTGGACCCAACTATATGGGCTGAATGGCCTACTTCTGCTCCTATATCTTCTGGTCTTATAGAAACTCAACAGGTTGAGCAGCCAATGTAATGAGGTCAGGGTGGGGAGGGTTGGACAGGGGCCAGTGGAGGATTGGTGAACCAGGGAGGGATGGAGGATCATGGAGAGAGGGAGTTGATTGGCAGGAGCCAGATAAAGGGAGAGAGAGCAGGACAAGAGAAACAAAGGGTTTGGGGTGGAGGGAGATGTGTAGCAGGATGATCACCGGAGACAAAGTCTGGTTACTGCTGGAATCTGAGAGCTCCTTGAGGAGAAGGGGGAGAGATGAAGGACCAGTGGAACCATGTGGAACTGAAAAGGAGGTGGGGTGGGTAGTCGGGGGTGGGGGGGGGGAGGGAGAGGGATCGTCACGTTACAGCTGCAGAAGATGTTGGTGAGACCACACATGGATGCGATCTCACCAATGAGGCTGCAGTTTTGGCCACCCAGCTGTAGGAAGAATGTGAGTAAGTTGGAGAAGGGGGTAGAAGAAATTCATGAGATTGGAGGACTTAGGTGATAAGAAGAGTTTGGAGAGGTTAGGACTATTTTCTCTGTAATGCAGGAGGCTGAAGGGTGACCTTATTGAGGTATACAAGGTCAAGAGGCACAGATAAGATGGATGGTCAGTATTTTTCCCGAAGGAAGTGGCCTCTAAATTTCGATAGCATATATTTAAAATGAGAGGGAAAAAGACTTAAAGGGACCTTGAGGGACATTTTTCACTTCGAGGTGGCAGGTCTATGGAACAAAATGCCAGAGGAAATGGTAGAGCCAAGTACATGTATGTTTAATTTGGACATGCACAGGGATAAAGGAAAGGTTTGGAGGGATAGGGTAAATGAGATTAGCTCAGGAAGGCACCTCGGTCAGTATGAATCGATTGAGCTGAAGGGCCTGTTTCCATGCTGTACAACAATGACTCTAAGATACCCACTGGAACATTGCAGGGAAAATTAGACCTGACTATTCTGTGAGGGGGGGGGGGAATTGTTTGTTGCCAAGGCAACTACGATTTACTTTTACTTTTTAGACATACAGCACAGTATTCAGCCCACGAGTCCGTGCCGCCCATTACACCCAATTACCCTACGCCCCTGGTATGTTTCGAATGGTGGGAGGAAACCAGAGTCCCCGGGGGAAACCCAGACAGACACAGGGAGAACGTACAAACTCCTTACAGACAGTGTGGGATTCGAACCCTGGTCCCAATTGCTGGCGCTGTAACAGCGTCACGCTAACCACTATACCAACCGTGCCGCCCCAGGCCTGGGATCCAATGATGCAAGTTTCACCATTACCTTCTGTTCCTCCCATCCCTTTGTTTGCAGCTGGAAAATCTGCTCCCATCCTGATGGATCTCTTCCTGCCAACACTTTCATTCAAGTCCCTGACACCCTATTTCCTCATGCTCTGATTCCCCGAGAACTTAGTAGACACAATCCTCCAATGGTTTGATCGTCCTGACCCTCTGAGGCGAGGAGAACTATTTCCTCACCATTCCAGTGTCGATCTGGACCCCTGGTGCTGTCTGTGTGTTGTTTGTATCTTCTCTCTGCTTCAGTCTGGGCTTCTGCTGGATGCATAGTTCCCCTAGTGATAGAAAGTTGGGGGAAAGAATGGGGTGGATGAAAGTGTGAGAATGCGAGGAGGATAAAATGGGATAAGCGTGGACTTGGTGTGAAAGGATGCTTGATGTTTGGCATGGCCTTGTTGGGCTGAAGGACCTGATTCTGGGCTCCATGACTCTACCACTCAGCTCACGAGATGACTGGCAACGGCACCATGTGATTGCCTCCTGTAGTGCACTGCGCCGAAAACCGCAGCCATATCGCAGGGAGAAAATGCAATGCTCTTTTGGCCTGCTGCCAAAGGTTGTAGCACCAGGGCACTGATTGACGTGGTCACTGGTGAGCTGTGGCCCAGTGATGCCCCAATTACGGCGCAGCCCACTGAGAAATGTTTTCACGCAGTTGCTGGTGTTCCTTTGTCAGTCATTCAAAACAGCGGTGGGCAGAGGCCTGGACACTGAAGGGTCCAGAGAGAACATGTCGTTCCTAACAGAGTCCACCACAAATTCGATGGGTGTACATCCACCACCTCTCTTGTGACTTCAACATGACCCAAAGGTCATTACCAGCAGTAAGAAATACAGTGGCGAGGAGTAGAAATATACTCCTGGCAATTATTGACTCGGCAAGAGCAAGAAAAGAAAAAGATATGTAAACTAATCAACAGCACTGGTGGGTGAAACTGGCTCACATGTATACACGACTGCAGAGACATCCGACTGTGCCCCTGAATACTGACTCATTGCCCACAAGACTTGTCATTATTACATCATTAGGTTGGGAACATTGTGACCACAGCTATCAGCCCTATCTACTTCTCCTCATTGTAAAATGCTGCATCTTTAATGTGTTCTTGTACAGAACCATGTTCTCATTCCAATTTACAACTGAAAGCATAGAATAATAAAGGAGGAGGTGAAAATAATGGTGCAGCCGTCCCAGGCTAAGATAACCAGAGAAGAATTTATTCCACTAGCAATTTAACGACTGTTATTCCAGTTAAAGCAGGGGTGATTTATGTAAGATAATTACAATCATAAATCTATTCAACTTAAGAGGCCCAATTAAGCAAATTTTTCAATCAGTCTCTGAAATTCTCTCCCCATATTTAATAATTCATTCTCGATCTTGGATTTTGTTCATTCTCTGATCCAAATATCAAGGAGAGAGCTTTAATCATATGCACACAGTCAGATTGTGCATGGCTTTGTTCGGTGAAATGAATAGAATTGTCACTTGCACTGGGAATCATTGAGAAGCTTTGTTTTGCAGATTCTTAAATACAGTAGGTGATGCAAAAATATGTCCATAATGCAGAATGTGGGATCAGAGAGAAAAGCCCAGTTGTAAAACTGTGCAAGGGCTGTGATGAGGTAGGTTTGTGAGATCAAGAGATCAGCTTTTACTCATGAGGGGTCCAGTCAAGAGACTAAGAACATCAGGGAAGAAACTGTCCTTGAATCTTGTGATGAGCTTTTTTTTAAAAAAACTGCTGCTTCTGCCTGAAGAGAGGGCGCCCTTTAATATGTTCCCAAGGCAGCAGGATGTGTCGAGGGAATGAGTGGAACAAAGGATGGTTTGTTTGTGATCTGGGATGCTCAGGTGTTCCCATCCCAAGTTGCGATGCATCCAGACAGGATACATCCTGTTTGAGATGGTGGGGGCAGGCTAAATTTCATCATGCTTCTCAGGAGGTAGAGACTTTGATGCATTTTCTTGCCTGTGGTGCCAACATGCACCAGGATAAATTCTTGCTTTTATTTACATCTAAAAGTGAAAGGCTCTTCTCCCATCCCCGCTTCGAGACAGACAGCACTGTGCGCTCCATCCCTGCTTCCGGAAGTCAATGACCTCCTCCATTGTTGTGTTCCTGACACCATGCACCCAGACTCTATCTCCTTCTTATACTCCAGCCAATTCGGGTGATGGCATCTTCAAACTTGTAAATGGATCTCGAGCAGTATTTGGCCACACAGTGCTGAGAGTATAAGGAGCTAGCAGAGAAAATATAGGAAGGGGGCACCAGTGGGAAGGATTGTGCTCTACAGGTCAGCAAGTTGAGGATCCAGTCACAGAGGAGGTGCTGAAACCTTGGTCCAGAGCGTGGAGATGAATTTGTTCGGGACAATGGGGTTGAAGGCAGAATTGTGCTTAATAAATAGGAGTCAAACATAGATGTCCTTGTTATGCAGATGTTCTAGGGCTGAGCATAGGAAATGGCATCTGTTGTGGACACATAGCGATGGCAAGCAAATTAGAATGAGTCTGATGCATGGTTTAGGGTGAGAATCCTGAACGTACAGGATGGAAACAGACTCATCAAGTGTAACCATTAACCACTGTTTACATCAATCGTACACCAATCCTATTTCATTCTTCCATGTTCCCATCAACTCCCCCAGGTTCTACCACTCACCAACACACAACCAATTCATCTACCAATGTACACTTCTTTAGGATTTAGGAAACCAGAGCATCAGAGGCAACACAGTTACAGAGAGAACATGCAAACTCCACATAGACAATGCCCAAGGTCAGGGTTGTACCAGGTGCCTGGAGATTTCAGGCAGTGGCTCTACTCATTGTGCCACTAAACACAAAGCTTAAGCTCATTATCAAATCCTTTGAAAACAAGCTGGGTGGGACTCTCCCTCTCTCCCTCTCTCTCTCTCTCTCTATTTCTCTCTCTCTCTCTCTCTCTCTCTCTCTCCCTCTCCCTCCCTCTCTCTCCCTCTCCATCCCTCCCTCTTTCTTTCACTCACTCACTCTCACATACACACGCATGCATGCGCACACACGCACCTGCACACGCACCTGCACACGCACCTGCACACGCACCTGCACACGCACCTGCACACGCACCTGCACACGCACCTGCACACGCACCTGCACACGCACCTGCACACGCACCTGCACACGCACCTGCACACGCACCTGCACACGCACCTGCACACGCACCTGCACACGCACCTGCACACGCACCTGCACACGCACCTGCACACGCACCTGCACACGCACCTGCACACGCACCTGCACACGCACCAATATATACTGTATATTACATTTCAATGGAATAGTCAGAATTTTGGTGGGACAAGAGGATGTTCAAGGAAGGGACACAGAAGGGGTTGAGTTCGGTGAGAGCCCAATTTTTCGAGTGTACTCACCAGTGCAGGCTCAGGCTGATCTTCCTGCCAGGACTGACTAGTGTGGGTGAGAGAATGGGCAAGCATACTTGGCCATGTTCAGACTTCAGGGAGTGCTCACCCAGACCTCCACCTAAGGACATGCCACTGAGTCCATAATCAGAAAGACTTTGCATCTGTTTAAACAGCTTGATTGTCCATGGAACATTTTCTTGTTCTAGTCAAAATTTTTGTTCATTATAATCTATATATTTCCACAGTTGATATACATTTCTCCAAGTAACACTGGGAAAGCCATTCAGCCCTTTGAACCTTTTCTGCCATTCGACAGGCCAACATAGGAAATAAGCGGAGCCTTGTGCCTGCTCTCTTATCCAATAATACCTCAGGTTTATTCCCCTGAACTAATGCCATACCTGATGTATCTCCTAGTATCCAAAACTCTTAAGTATATGCAGTCACTGATCTCTTGGGGATGGAAGGGTGTTGACCCTTTCCTCAATGGCTCTCAACCAAACTACTGAGCCAAAAGCCAGGGAACCTTGACAGAGATTTAAATCTGTGCAACTTCCAAAATCCCTCCAACTGAGTTCTGTTTTAATTAACTTCCCAAAGAGGTTTAGATTTCAACTAAGTGCATTATATCACTCCATCAAATACCATGACAACGCTGTGCAGATTTGTCGATTGATGAATTTTAATCTTCTAGCTCCATAACAATTAGCAAGTTATTCAGAATGGTGCACTAAATAACATTTAAAAGTAAATAATTTCAAACATCAGCAGATTTAAATTTGACCCATCGATGTTGCTGCTCCAAATGTTCAATAACTAATAAGCAATAATTACCTCCATTACGATGTAGGAAAGGCAAATATCTTCAGCTCCCTCCGTGCCTCCTCATCACGAGCTCCTGCTGCCTACCTTGGCCGCAGCCCCCAGCCGAAGCCACATCATCTATTAGTGGTTCACTGAGCTTCCCAACCAATGACAAAAGGAATAGAGCAGAGGTTTTCAACCTTTTCCTTTCCACTCACATACCACTTTAAGTGATCCCTATGCCATCGGGGCTCTGTGATTAGTCAAGGATTGCTGAAGGGGGTATGTGGGTGAGAAGGGAAGGTTGAGAATCACTGCTCTAGACCCAATTGTTACTGAAATATTTTGCTTGAGAAAAATTGTCATTGGCCCATTTCCTTTGGAGTTCTAAAGCTGTGAACATAACAAGTCCATGAGATATGATTAAAACAGTGGTTTTCAAACTTTTTCTTTCCACCCACATACCCCCTTAAGCAATCCCTGACTAATCACAGAGCACCTATGGCACGTAAAGTGGTATGTGAGTGGAAAGAAAAAGGTTGAGAACCACTGGAACAGAGCAGTAGACAAAAGTGCTGCAGGAAGTCCGCAGGTTACGCCACATTCATGGAAAGCAGGAGTCGACGTTTCAGGCCCGAGCCTTCCTTCACGAATGCCAAAGGTTCCCTGTTTGGGTGCTGGCCCGATCTTTCTCATAGGTCTCCCCTCCGCCTTCTACACTCCAGGGTGGAAAAAAAACATCCTATTCAGCCACTCCTTAACACGCAAGCTCTCCAATCCCGACAGATTCTCATGGGTCTTTTGTGCATCTTTCCAGTTCAGAAATCTGGCGTGAACACAACAGGCTGAATAAGTCCACCCAAGTCATACATTCCTATGATTCTTTTAAGTTTTTTACATAGAATTTATGGCTTTTTTTTTCCATTCAAATTTTTTTAAATTAACTTCTGGAGTGGCCATTCACACACAAATGACCAACACTCAACATCTCCATTTCCTTCCTGAACTGAATACCAGAAGTGCATTTAAGAGGCAGGACTTGTAAATATGTGCTATTCACCAGCCCATTGTTGTGAACTGCCTGCATTTCCGTTTAGACTGCAGGCAGTCTAGGGCAATAATGTCTAGGGGAGCCACAGGCAAAATCTCTGAGCGGGAATGAGTCACTCATTTCTGTTCCCATCTTTTTCCATAGACTGTGTTCTGGGAATTTGGGAATAATTTCCCGGATCGCAGCATCTGTGTAAAGACATATTTTTTGACCAAAGCCGCCTACTTCAGTCTTTATAAGTTCAAGAACAGTTTCTTTCCAACAGGTGTCATGCTCTTGAACCTCGCCCTTGTTACACTAATTGGGGCTGCTCCGACACCACAATGGGACTGTCTGCTCCATTGTAACACTACTTTTTCTTGCACTATGGTAACTGTGAATATTTATTAATAATCTTTGGTAATTATTATCTATTTTTAATTTAATATCTACTATTGTTATTTTTGCCATGAAGTGCTTGTTCCAGCTGCAACAAGTAAGAATTTCAGTGCATATATATTTTGTACAATGAAAATGTCAATAAACTTGTTCTCATTACAGGTACACAATCCTTTATCATGAACCCTTGGGAGACAGTGTGTTCCGAATTTCAGATTTTTATGGATTTCAGAACAAAATCCATCTGCTCCAGATTTAAGCCCACCCAAATTGTGCTGCCATATGCACTCCCTTCCAGTCACGCAGCCATCTCTCTCCCCCCCCCACCCACCCAACCTAGTCACACTGCGCTCTCTCTCTCTCTCTCTCTCTCTCTCTCTCTCTCTCTCTCTCTCACATCCTGATCTCTAGAGTGACCATCCCAATACCCTACCTTGCTTTGCTCTCCATAACATAATATTGAGTCTGTTTATCCATCCCCATCCCCCAAGCTTAGTGACTTTGGGTTTGGGTAATAACTTCACTTTAAAATCTTTATCCTTGCTTCCCATTTCATACATGACCTCTCCCTCTCCCTCCCTCCATCCTCTCCCTTTCTTCTTCCTTTTCTCCCTCCCTTCCTCCCTCTAAATCTTCCCGACCCCAACCTCTATTCCATTCTTCCCACACCTCCCTCTGCAAATCAGGCCACCTGACTCTCCCCAGGTGGTCTTTATATTTTTTAAATTCAGAGATGCAGCACGGTAACAGGCCCTTCTGGGTCTTGAGCCCATGCCACCCCGCCCCCGCCCCCCCCATACACCCGCGTGTGAACAATTAAAATACTAATCCTACATATCTTTGCAATGTGGGAGGAAACCAGAGGGTCCGGAAGAAACTCACGTGGACACGGGGAGAACATGCAAACTCCTTACAGACAGCAAATTTGAACCCGAGCTCTATGTCAGCTGCTGGAGGTCTCCTTTCTGAAACTCTGCTTAAACCTTAGGCCACTCACATACCATCTTAAATAATCCCTTTGCCATCAGTGCTCTGTGATTAGTGAGGGATTACTTAAGGAAAAACCCAACACCCAACCCCAACCAACCAATTTTCCCCTGCAACCGCTGCAACCGTGTCTGCCTGTCCCGCATCGGACTTGTCAGCCACAAACGAGCCTGCAGCTGACGTGGACTTTTTACCCCCTCCATAAATCTTCGTCCGCGAAGCCAAGCCAAAGAAAACTTAAGGTGTTATATGGCGAGCTCTCCACTGGCCACCGAGACAGAGGTGCACCAAAGAAGAGGTACAAGGACTGCCTAAAGAAATCTCTTGGTGCCTGCCACATTGACCACCGCAAGTGGGCTGATATCGCCTCAAACCATGCATCTTGGCGCCTCACAGTTCGGCGGGCAGCAACCTCCTTTGAAGAAGACCGCAGAGCCCACCTCACTGACAAAAGACAAAGGATGAAAAACCCAACACCCAACCCACCAATTTTCCCCTGCAACCACTGCAACTGTGTCTGCCTGTCCCGCATCGGACTTGTCAGCCACAAACGAGCCTGCAGCTGACGTGGACATTACCCCTCCATAAATCTTCGTCTGCAAAGCCAAGCCAAAGAAGAGAACTTAAGGTGGTTATGTGGGTGGGAGAAAAGGTTAAAAAACCACTGCCTTAGGCTTTTTGTATTTCTTCCTTCTTTAATTTGTTTTTAAATCTTACCTCTTTGATTAAACTTACCTAATTTATTATGTGGCTTCATGCCACTTTTCCTCAGGTGACACATGTAGCACCTCAGAATATTTTTACCAGGTGAAAGGTGCTCTATAAATGTAAGTTATGATTATGTTTTGCTCGAGGTACTTTGTAAGTAATGCATTAGCTGGAGAGACTCTATTGTGATGTGTTCCAGGAATGTCAGCTCAATAAAGGAAAAACAGAAACTTAAAGCCCCCAATAAGACATTTGCCAAGTCACTTCTAATTATTGCTGAATAATTATTCTGTATAAAGACTGACTGGAGGCCTTCCTCATCATTGAATATCTCTCTTTCCTTCAGCATCTCTACCTCCTCACCCTGCTTCTGGCTGCATATTGTCTCTATCCTAACACTGCTGAGAGGTCATTCCTGAAACATAAGCTCTGTTTCTCTCCCACCTCCCCACAGATGCCGTTTGCTTGGATGTGTATCTCACAAAATATTACCAACAATGGGGAAAGGCATCCATTAAATCACATCTCCATTCACAATCCTCCCACACACATGCGCGCGCGCACACGCACACACGCACACACATGCACACACATGCACACACGCACACACATGCACACACGCACACACATGCACACACACACACACATTCACACATTCACACACATAGATGCGCACACATAATCACACACAGGCACACACACGGACACACAGGCACACAACACACACAGATAAACAGAGATGCACACATGCACATTCACACACATACACATGCACATGCACAGACATACATGCACACACACACAGACGCATGCACACACACAGACACACTCACACATAAACCCACAGATGAATGCACAGAGACACACACACACACACGCATGCGTGCACCTTTACACACACCCCACATGCACACACACATTCACACACATGCATGTACCCTAACACACACTCAAACACACACACACCTCCACCCACACACCCACCCACCCACCCACACACCCACACACCCACACACACACCACTGACAATAATTACACCAGCAGTGCGAGAATAAGACAGCTTTAATAAACTAATATGTTCACTAAGAGGTCTTGTCTCTCTGCAAGACGAACCTGGAATTCTAGACTGTAGCTCTGGACTGCTTTATATACAAGGTCACCGGGATGGCCCCTGGTGACCCAGTGGTGTAATTACATATCACCACATTTACCCCCCCCCCCCCCCCCCCCACCCCCACCACGTCCTCCTTCCCTTGTTTGTAAGTTCATAGCTCCAAAATTTTTTGTGGCTTCCATTTCCTTCTGGACCTCCTCGGTAGTGGTATAGGGGTGGGGAGTGCAGTCTGCCTTTCGGCCTTTCTTGGTGGAGGTGTGGGAGTGGGAAATACTGGTTGGTCATGTAGCCGTGTGGGCTGGGGATCCTCTTGTATGGGATTAGGTCCTGCCATCAAGTCTAGGGTGGTGATATTTTGTGAGGCGGGCGTACCCAGGGTCCTGATTTCCAGGGTGGGTGGTATAGTCCTCTGGGGTGACTCGATGGATGACTGTTCTAGTGACTGGTGCTGCGCTCCTTGTTGATCCGTAGATATCTGTGTTTCCTCCATGTTGTTCGCACATCCGGCCGGCGCGAGATCCCTGGTGGCCACCGAGTCTTCTCTTCCACCTGGGAATGTGACGAAGGCGTACTGAGGGTTCGTGTGCCTCAACTCCACGTGATCCACCAGCGGGTCCGCTTTGTGGGGTCTGCAGTGGTTCCGGAGGAGAACAGGTCCCGGTGTCATCATCCATTTAGGCAGCACTGTGCCCGTCGTGGCTTTCCTCTGACCCCTGTAGGGTTCGTGAGAAAAAGGCCACCCGTCGTCCATCTTAGTTTAGGGTGGCTGCCAGAGCCACATCAGATGCATCCGTTTCTACTTGAAACGAGATCAACTCATCTGTGGACCGCATGATATCTTTAGCGATATAGTCCCTAATGTCCCTGAATGCTCTGGTGGCTGCTGGGCACAGTGGGAAAACTGAGGCTTTTATAAGTGGGTGAGCCCTGTCGGTGTAGTTAGGGACCCATTGGGCGTAGTAAGCGAACAGTCCCAAACAACTTTTTAGTGCTTTCAGCATGTGTGGCATTGGGAGGTCTAGGAGATGTAGGAGAGGGCGCATACGGGCTGGATCTGGGCTGATTTCCCTGTTCTGCACTATGTAGCCCAGGATTGGCAACTTCCTGGCGCTAAAGATGAATTTCTCCCTGCTGTACGTTAGGTTTTTTTCCTCGGCTGCCTGATTCATGCGTAGGGAAGCAAGTCTGGCATGTCCTGCGTGTCCTTCCATCCAATAGTTCTTTGTTCTTTGGCTTGGCTTCGCGGACGAAGATTTATGGAGAGGGTAAAAAGTCCACGTCAGCTGCAGGCTCGTTTGTGGCTGACAAGTCCGATGCGGGACAGGCAGACACGATTGCAGCGGTTGCAGGGGAAAATTGGTTGGTTGGGGTTGGGTGTTGGGTTTTTCCTCCTTTGCCTTTTGTCAGTGAGGTGGGCTCTGCGGTCTTTTTCAAAGGAGGTTGCTGCCCGCCAAACTGTGAGGCGCCAAGATGCACGGTTTGAGGCGTTATCAGCCCACTGGCGGTGGTCAATGTGGCAGGCACCAAGAGATTTCTTTAGGCAGTCCTTGTACCTTTTCTTTGGTGCACCTCTGTCACGGTGGCCAGTGGAGAGCTCGTCATATAACACGATCTTGGGAAGGCGATGGTCCTCCATTCTGGAGACGTGACCCATCCAGCGCAGCTGGATCTTCAGCAGCGTGGACTCAATGCTGTCGACCTCTGCCATCTCGAGTACTTCGACGTTAGGGATGTAAGCGCTCCAATGGATGTTGAGGATGGAGCGGAGACAACGCTGGTGGAAGCGTTCTAGGAGCCGTAGGTGGTGCCGGTAGAGGACCCATGATTCGGAGCCGAACAGGAGTGTGGGTATGACAACGGCTCTGTAAACGCTTATCTTTGTGAGGTTTTTCAGTTGGTTGTTTTTCCAGACTCTTTTGTGTAGTCTTCCAAAGGTGCTATTTGCCTTGGCGAGTCTGTTGTCTATCTCATTGTCGATCCTTGCATCTGATGAAATGGTGCAGCCGAGATAGGTAAACTGGTTGACCGTTTTGAGTTTTGTGTGCCCGATGGAGATGTGGGGGGGCTGGTAATCATGGTGGGGAGCTGGTTGATGGAGGACCTCAGTTTTCTTCAGGCTGACTTCCAGGCCAAACATTTTGGCAGTTTCCGCAAAGCAGGACGTCAAGCGCTGAAGAGCTGGCTAGTGTCATATTCATCTCCTGAAGACTGTGTCTTCTGCTTTGTAGGATTTGTCCAAGATGGTCAGCTGCACATAGCATTCTTCTTCTTCTGTTTGTCTGTGGAGAAAGAAGAGCTTTCCTGCCTCTCATTAGCATGAGAATGGACCTTGGCTGTGGCCTTGGGGCTTCTGCAGACTTTTGCATAATGCCCACGTTTTCCACAGTTGGAACAGACATTTTCTCTGGCAGGGCAGAGGGCTCTGGGTTGCTTTCTTTGTCTACAGAAAAAGCACTTGGGGCCTTCAAGGTGTGCTCCTGCTGCTGTGAATTCCTGTGAGGCAGCATGCTTTTCTTTTCGTGGGGCTAGAGAGTCCAGCAGTGTGATGTTTGTCCCAGCCTCAGGGTCCTGTGAGTACTCCTCCAATTCTTTCCTGGTTCTTTCTAAAGCTTCTGCAATAGTCTCTACCTCATCTAACCCCACCATTCCTTTCTCCAGCAATCGATGTCTCGTCTCAGTGGACCATATGCCCGCAACAATTCTGTGCCTAATAAGGTCCTCCGCATACTCCTGAGCTGATACTGCTTTAAAGTTGCAGCTTCTCGCCAGGTCTTTCAGAGAGAGTATAAAGTCTCTGGCAGACTCCCCTACTTGTTGTGACCTGGTCATGAGTCTGTACCGGGAGTGGAGTTCACTATGCCCCTTACTGTAATGTAGTGGAGGCGTCAGGTCTCCGTTGTACTGTGGAAACTGCTGCTTGGGGACTGACGGTAGAGGTGTCTGCTCTCCCTGGCTCTGGAGTGGTCAGGAATTCTGCACATATGTGGCGATTGGGAGCATGACTTGTGGAGATCCTTCCACTCGCACTTGTAGTGGCCCCTTTCTGATCGGACCGGGGTTTATGGTCGGCGGCACCTGTACCGGTGAACCCACGGGTGGGTAGGACTCTTGGCCATTTCTTACCTGCCCTATCGTACTTCTGTGTTCTTCCCTGCATTCCACCACGATTCCAGTACAGCAGTCCCTCGTCATCTCTGTCCTCTGTTGCACGTGTGTGCTAGTCGTCCCCGGATTCTATTCCTCAGGAAGAGTCTCCAGGTGGTCGGGAATGTGCATTGGAGCAGAAGCAGCTTCCATCATAGTAGCTATCATATTAGTTTATTAAATTGTACTGACAATAATCACACCAGCTTTATAAACTAATATGTACACTAAGAGGTCTTGTCTCTCTGCAAGACAAACCTGGAAGGCTAGACTGTAGCTCTGGACTATTTTACATACAAGGTCACCGGGATGACCCCTGGTGACCTAGTGGTGTAATTACATATCACCACACACAGACTCCAAAGTTCAGATTTATTGTCAGAGTACATATATGTCATCACATACAACCCGAGATTCTTTTTTCTGTGGGCCAGGCAGAATTTCTCCTTGGTAGTGCAAAAAAACTGTATACAAAAAAAAAATACGAATACAAAAGAGAGAAATGTAAACAAGAAGGAAGTGTAAACGAACTGTAATACGGGAAATAAATATTCAAATAATAAATGATGTGCAAAGTTCGAGGCCTTAAATGAGTCCCTGATTGAGTTTGTCGTTGAGGAGTCTGATGGTGGAGGGGTGGCAACTGTTCCTGAACCTGGTGGTGCGAGTCTTGCGGCACGTTTCCTGAGGGCAGCAGCAAGAACAGAGCGTGTGCTGGGTGGTGTGGATCCCTGATAATTGCTGCTGCTCTCCGATGGCAGCATTCCACATAGATTCCACAGAGAGTTTTGTCTGCGATGTTCTGGGCTGTGTCCATTACCTTTGGTAGGGCTTTCCACTCACACACAAAAGCACTAGATTTCCATTTCAGGATAACTTGGAAACAAATAGTTTGATTTAAGAACTTCATTCAACCAAGATATTCCATTGTGAATTTCTGCACTCTTATTGTACCCAGGTGAAGAGATATTTAAAGAAAAACTAATTAAAATTGGAATTAAGTACTTGTATTAAATATTGGTTTTCCCCTGCTCATTCTTATGCCATCCATGAAATCTATTAGTTTCATATCACTTATTTAGGAGCAGGGAGGTTCTGCTACAACAGTACAAGATTCTGGTGAAGCCGCATCTGGAGAACTGCATACAGTTTGGTCTCCTTACTTGAAGAAGGATGTACTGGCTTTGGAGGTGGTGCAGAGGCAGTTCACCAGGTTGATTGAGAGATGAGGGGGTTAGCCTATGAAGAGAGATTTGAGTAATCCGGAACTGTACTCACTGGAATTTAGCAAAATGTGAGGGGATCTTATAGTAACATATAAAATTATGAAAGGCATAGATAAGATAAAGGTAGGCAAGTTGTTTTCATTGGTGGGAGAGACCTGAACCAGGGGAGATAGCCTCAAGATTCATGGTTATAGATATTGGATGGAGATGAGGAGGAACTGCTTCTCCTTGAAGGTGGTGAATCTGTGGAATTCTCTGCTCATTGAAGTAGTTGAGGCGACCTCAGTAAATATATTTAATACGTTTGGATAGATGCTTACATAGTAGGGGAATTAAATGATATTACAGGTAGGTGGAGATGAGCCAATCATCAGATCGGCCATGATCTCATCGAATGGTGGACCAGGCTCGTTGGGCCGGATGGCCAACCCCTGCTCCTATATCTTATGTTCCTACCTGTCTATGGGATTGTTATCAGGAACATTCCCCAACTATCATGGTTTCTAATCTTATTTTTTTTTTAATCAATCTTTCTCCTGTCCCATTTCCCCTTCCTGGTGAGCTGGGAATTAAAAATGAAGGACAATGGGGAGATGTAACTGCCTCAAGACAGCCCAAAGGACGGAATGACGAGAATGTGAGTCCTGTGACGCCTTTGATGCCCCAAAGGTCTTTGTAGTCCTGCCAAACTCAGCTGCAACCTTTGCACAGGAGGATCCCACAAACAGTGACATGATGGTAACCAGATTCAACTCTCTCGGTGATTTTGGTTATGAGGATTGCCCTGTACACAAGGATTAACTTGCCCTTTGAATAGTGCCAATTGATGTGTCTACACTGAGTTCAGAAGAAGGTAGCAACTGGTAGATGTGCCTCACACCTCCAGTGGCCCAGACAATATCCAGTGTGTCCTTTCAGCTGGAACCCTTCATCTTGATGAGGAGTCCTGAACCAAATGTTGGCCATTCTTTCTCTCCCACGGATGCTGTTCGAACTGCTGAGTTCGACCAGCAGATTTCCTTTCACTCCAGATCCCAGCATCTAGAGAGTCTCCTGTGTTCCTCCGCTTCCAAATACAGGCCTGGAGGTACGACTGGGCCAGCATTGGATTCCCTCTGCTGCGTACTGCAGTGTACCAGAGGACCTGGTCCTGGTTTGAGCTAGGGGAAGGACCTCAGGGAGGAGAGGGAGAACTCCAGCAGGCTAGGGGTGGTAAATGGAGGAAATGGTATTTCAGCCTATGGTGGGGGGGAGGAAATTGGAGCAATGAGTGAGCATAGTCAACCATTAGAGGCCTTTGTAGGGCTGCTTTGATGGGCTGGGTACAGTGAAGGGGTGCTAATGAAACAGAGGCTCCTCGGTGTAAACACGAGTGGTCATTCTCAGGGCAGTACTGGGAACGATCTCACCTGATCGGTCTGCAGCAGAGATATCATCCCAGGAATGGCCCTGGCAAATTTCCATAGTAACGTAGAACAACACAAAGTAATTATTGTCACTTTGCCCAATGAAAAGTGGAGTTTTAATAGCCATGCTCAAATAAAGAGTTTTTTTCATTGAATTCTCCAATCATCCTTCATATCCAATTTATGCTATCAGTAAGAAGTTTTCTCACCTAGCTTCTTACCTAGCTTCTTCTAAATTGTTCCATTGGGTCAGACCAGTCTATCCTACCTTGGACCAAATTTATGTTAACCCATGCCCTCTAAGCTTCGTTCAACCTAATTGTAGTTGTACAGGTAACAAAGAGCAGGTGCAAACCTTTCCTGCCCACTAAACCATCAGTTTTTAGTTTGCCCACAAGAATAATTTGAACTTACCTGGGGTGACATTACATGGTGAAATATGCAAATCCATTTCACTGAGGTCAAATCCGTTGAAGACATCTTTGTGAGGAGCTGTCTCAAGAAGAAAGCCAACAAGTAAACTAATTTTGTGCTCTTCTTGACTGACCTTAAATCCCTTAATTTCCAAATCACTCCTAATTACTTCTGCTAGTGGCTCTATAGCTTATTTAAACAATGCTGAAGATAATGGACATCCTTGTCTGCTTGATCTCGTCAGATGAAATGAAGTAGATATTTGTCCATTAGTTCCTACTTTAGATTTGAGATTATCAATTCACTTAATAAAAATTTGACCCAATCCAAATTTGTCCAGATCCTTAAATTAAAAAAAAATCTCATTCCAATCGATCAAAAGCTTTTACTGGATCTCAGGCCACAGCAACACTTAAATCTTTTATTTTTTTTTTGGTGCCAAATGTGTAATACTAAATAGTCTAGCCTCATTACCCACTGATTGTCTCTTTTTGACAAAACCTCTCTGGCCCACATTTATTAATTTTGGTTAAAAATTTAGTCATTTTAGTCATCCTATAGTCATAACGAATGAAAATTTTTTCAACTTCAATACTTGTTTTATTGTATAATGATTTATTAATTGCATGTATGGGAACATTTTTAAATGAAATATTTAAAAAAAAGATAGCCAACATTAAGGATCCTGGCCACAACCTCTTCCCACTGCTACCTTTGGGTAGAAGGTACAAAGGCCTGAGGTTCAGCACCTCTAGGTTTGAGAACAACTTTTTTCTCTATGGCCCTTGAACCTTCCCTTTCTCCACTAACCATAAATTCCTCCATCAGGATGAAAAGGCCTATTGAAACACTACTTTTTTCACTAACTGCAAATGTATTTATTTATCTATCTATATATTTATCATCTCTTTCTGTACATGAATAATTTATTCCATACTATTATAATTGTTTCTTTGCACTCATGCTTTTTAAAAACTTTTAAATGCAGATATATATAGGACGGTAATCGGCCATTTCAGCCCAAGAATCAGTGCCGCCCAATTTACCCCCTTTAATTTACAGCCCCGGTATGTTTCGAACAGTGGGAGGAAACTGGAGCCCCTGGGGAAAACCCACGCAGGCATGGGGAGAATGTACAAACTTTTTACAGACAGTGGCAGATTCAAACCCTGGTCCTGGTTACTGGTGTTGCAAAGGTTTTGCGCTAACCGCTAGGCCAACCGTGCAAGCTCATCATTATTAAAGGTGTTAGGATCAGGAGGGAAGCTTTAAGGAATGTCAAAATGGAGGAGATGGTGGAGGCTGTTGGGGAATTTTAGATTCATTGACTCGTACAAGATGGAAACAGGCTCTTCGTTCCAACTCATCCATGACAACCAAGGTGCTCAGTAGTTATTCTCATTTACCTACATTTGGCTTATTTCCCTCTAAACCAGGGGTGGCCAGCCTTTTTTTGAAACTCACATTCCACTTTAAGTAATCCCTATGCCATCGGTGCTCTCTGATTGGTAAGGGATTGGTTAAGGTGGTGTGTGAGTGGGAAGGGAAGGTTGAGAATCACTGCTCTAGACTCAATTGTTACTGAAATATTTTCCTTGAGAAAAATTGTCATTGGCCCTTTGGAGTTGTGAAATCGTGCACATAATGAGTCAATTAGGGATGATTAAAACATGTTTTCAAACCTTTTTTTCCCCACCCACATACTACCTTAAGTAACTCCTTACTAATCACAGAACACCTATGGCATAGGGAATACTTAAGGTGGAATGTGAGTTTCAAAATAAAGGTTGCCCATCCCTGAACTAAATTTTTCCTGTCCATAGTTTGCGCGGCTGAGATCACAGCCATCTATGTTGGAACAGTCGGTGATACTTCGAGAATGCAGAGCTTGTATGATAGAAGGCAAGGTGAGAAAGTATAGAGAATCTTGGTTTTTTGAGGCATATTGGGGATCTAATTTGGAAGGAGAGAGAGGTGTATAACAGGTATAGGCAACATGGAGAAAATTAGGTACTTGAGGAGTATAAAAAATGCAAGAAAAACTTCAAGAAAGAAATCGGGAAGGCTAAAAGAAAACATGAGGTTGCTTTGGCAGACAGTGTGAAGAAAAATCCTAAGGGTCTCTACAGGTATATTAAGAGAAAAAGGATAATAAGGGACAAAATTGGACCCCTTGACGATCAGAGTAGTTGGCTTTGCATGGAGCCAAAAGAGATGGGGGAAGATCTTAAATGTTTTTTTTTCCTCAGTATTCACTCAGAAAATGGTCAGAGTCGTGGGAAGTAAGGAAAACAAGCAGTGATGCCGTAGAACCTATAAAGGCTAAAGAGGAGGAAGGGTTTGCTGTCTGAAAGCCAATAAGGTGGATAAATCCCCAGGGCCTGACAAGATATGCCCTCAGACCTGGAGGGAGGCTAGTGCAGAAATTGTTGGGGCTCTGGCAGAAATATTTAAAATGTCCTTAGCCATGGGTGAGGTGCCAGAGGATTGGAGGGTAGCTCACATTGTTCTGGTTGTTCTGTTGTTTAAAAAGGCATCAAAAGTAACCCTGGAAATTATAGGGTAGTGAGCCTGCCGTCAGTGGTAGGTAAATTATTGAAAGGTGTCCTAAGAGATCGGATATACAATTATTTGGATCACCATGGACTTATTATATAACCATATAACAATTACAGCACGGAAACAGGCCATCACAGCCCTTCTTGTCCGTGCCGAAACATTTACACTCTCCTAGTCCCACTGACCTCCATTCTGCCCATATCCCTCCATACTTTTCACATCCATATACCTATCCAAATTTTTCTTAAAGATAATATTGTACCTGCTTCCACCACCTCCACACAGACCCCGGTCTCTGAGTAAAGAAGCTTCCCCTTGTGTTGCAGCTAAAGTTTTGTCCCTAACTATCAGCTCATGTCCTCTTGTTTGAATCTCCCCTATCCTCAATGGAAAAAGTCTATCCAAATCTACTCTACCGATCCCCCTCAAAATTTTAAAGACCTCATTCAAATTCCCCCTAAGTCTTCTACATTCTAAGGAATAACGACCTAACTTGTTTAACTTTTCTCTATAACTTAGGTGCTGAAACCCAGGTCTCGTTCCGGTGAATCTTCTCGGCTCTCTCTCTACTTTGTTCACATCCTTCCTATAATTTGGTGACCAGAACTGAACACAATATTCCAAATTTGGCCTCACCAATGCCTTGTACAATTTTACCTCCCAACTCTTATACTCTTGCTCTCTCAAAGGCCTTTTTCACTACCTTATCTACCTGAGATTCTACTTTCAGGGAACTGTGTACCATTATTTCTAGATCTCTCTGTACAATTGCATTCTTTAACGCCCTCCCATTCACCATGTCCTATTTTGATTAGTCCTACCAAAATATAGCACCTCACACTTGTCAGCATTAAACTCAATTTACCAACTTTCAGCCCACTCTTCTAACTTGCCCAAATTTCTCTGCAAGATTTGAAAACCTTCCTCACTATCCAGAATGCCACTGATCTTAGTATCATCTGCATAATTACTAATCCAATGTACCACCCAATCATCTAGATCATTAATGTATATTATGAACAACAATGGACCCAGTACAGATCCTTGAGGCACACCACTAGCCACCGGCCTCCAGCCCGACAAACTGTTCTCCACCACCACCCTCTGACATTTCCCATCCAGCTACTGTTGAATCCATTTTACTACTTCCATATTCAATCATGTCTATCCAGATAAGTATATATACCATCTCTAAGAAAATTTTCCATTAGTTTGCCCACCACTGACATCAGTCTTACAGGCCGATAATTGCTTGGTTTACTCCTTGAACCCTTTTTATACAATGGAACAACATGCACAATCCGCCAATCCTCCGGCACCATCCCCGTCGCTAATGACATTGTAAATATTTCTGTCAGAGTCCCTGCTATTTCTACACTGACTTCCCTCAAAGACCTAGGGAGTATCCAGTCAGAACCAGGAGACTTGGCCACCTCTATATTTCTTAAAACCTCTAGAACTTCCTCCTCTTCGATCATCACAGTTTCCATAACCTCCCTACTTGTTTCCCTTACCGTATACAATTCAATGTCTCTCTCCTTAGTAAACACTGAAGAAAATAAATAGTTCAAAATCTCCCCCATGTCTTTTGGTTCCACATATAGCTGACCACTCTAATTCTCTAAGGGACCAATTTTATCCCTCACTATCCTCTTGCTGTTAATATAACTGTAAAAAACCTTTGGATTTACTTTCACCTTATTTGTCAAAGCAATCTTGTATTTTTTGTTTTTCTAATTTCTTTCTTCAGATCCTTTTTATATTCTTTATATTCCTCGAGCACTTCATTTTCTCCAAGCTGCCTACAGTAGCTATCTCTCTTTTTCCAAACTAACTTTCCAATTTCCCCTGAAAATCATGGCTCCCTCCATCTTTTATCCTTTTCTTTCAACCTAGCAGGGACATAAAGATTTTGTACCCTCAAAATTTCACCTCTCAATGACCTCCATTTCTCCATTACATCCTTCCCATAAAACAAATCACCCCAACCCACTCCTTTTAAATCCTGTCTCATTGCCTCAGTTAGCATTTCTCCAATCAAAAATCTCAACCCTGGGTCCAGACCTATCCTTCTCCATAATTATTTTGAAACTTATGGTATTATGATCACTGCTCCCAAAGTTCTCCCGAACAAACACCTCTGTCACCTGACCTATCTCATTCCTTAACAGGAGATCCAACATTGCCTCTTCTCTAGTTGGTATTTCTATGCACACATTTATTATAAAGTCCAAACCATCCAGCCCTGTTACCGTATGGATCTCTCAGTCGATGTTTGGAAAATTAAAATCTCCCACAAAAACCACTACACATATCTGCAATATCCTCACAAATTTGCTCCTCCAATTCTAGGGACAGTCAACATGACTTTGTGCGTGGTAGGTCATGTTTAACCAATCTTATAGTTTTTTTTGAGGAGATTACCAGGAAAGTTGATGAAGGAAAGGCTGTGGATGTTTTTTTTTACTTTAGACACACAGCATGGTAACAGGCCATTTCAGCCCACGAGTTTGTGCCACCCAATTCACACCCAATTAACCTACAACCCCGGTATGTTTTGAACAGTGAGAGGAATCCGGAGCCCCTGGGGAAAACCCATGCAGACGTGAGGAGAATGTACAAACTCTTTATAGACAGTGCCAGATTTGAACCCTGGTCCGAATCGCTGGTGCTGTAAAGGTGTTGCGCTAACCGTTATGTCAACCATGCCACCCTGTTGTCGACATGGACTTTAGTAAGGCCTTTGACAAGGTGGTTAGCCAGGAAGGTTCAGATGCTTGGTTTTTATGCTGAAGTAGTGAACTGGATTTGACAATGGCTGGACGGGAGAAGCCAGAGAGTAGTGGTGGATGATTGCTTTTCAGATTGGAGGCCTGTGACTAGTGGTGCGCCTCAGGGATCAGTGCTGGAACCATTATTGCTTGTCATCTATATTAATGACATTGTGGTAAATTGGATGTGCAAATTTGCAGATGACACTAAGATTGGAGGTGTTGTGGACAGTGAAGGTGGTTTTCAAAGCTTGCAGAGGAATCTGGATCAGCTGGGAAAATGGGCTGAAAAATGGCAGATGGAGTTTAATGTAGACAAGTGTGAGATGTTGAATTTTGGAAGGACAAACCAAGAAAGGACATACACTATAAATGGTAGGACCTTGCGGAGTGCGGTAGAACAGAGGGATCTGGGAATACAGATGCATAATTCCCTGAAAGTGGCATCACAGGTGGAAAGGGTTGTAAAGAGAGCTTTAGGCATATTGGCCTTTATAAATCAAAGTATTGCATACAGGAGTTGGGATGTATTGTTAAAATTGTATAAGACATTGGTGAGGCCAAATTTGTAGTATTGTGTGCAGTTTTGGTCACCTGACTACAGGAAAGATATCAATAAGTTGGAAAGAGTGCAGAAAAGATTTACTACAATGTTGCCTGGACTTCAGGAACTGAGTTACAGGGAAAAGTTAAGACAGGTTAAGACTTTATTCCCTGGAGCGTAGAAGAATGAGAGAAGATTTGATAGAGGTATTTAAAATTATGAGAGGGATGTGCAGAGTAAATATAGATAGGCGTTTTCCATTGAGGGTAGGTGAGATACAAACCAGAGGTCATAAGGTTAAGGGTGAAAGGTGAAAAATTTAGGGGGAACATGAGGGGGATCTTCTTCACCAAAGAGCGATGGGGATATGGAACGAACTTCCAGCTGAAGTGGTGAATCCGGGCACAATTTTAGCATTTAAGAGCAATTTGGACAGGTACATGGACAGGAGCGGTATGGAGGGCTATGGACTGGGTGCAGGCAATTAAAATGGTTTGGCACAAACTAGAAGGGCCAAAGTGGCCTGTTCCTGTGCTGTAATGTTCTATGGTTCTAATTAAAATATAACCCAGAGAGGAGGCAAATACTAGATGGGTGCAAACATCTCATTGGGTTTTGGGGCAGGTGGGACTTTCAGTCAGTGATAGGGAGAGGTCATGCAGACATTTTAAAATTTAAACGTTCAGCACAGTAGCAGGTCATTTCAGCCCACAAGCCCGTGTTGCCCAATTGACCTACTACCTCCAGCATGTTTTGAACGGTGGTAGGAAACCAGAACCCCTTGGGAAAACCCATGCAGGCACGGGGAGAACCTACAAACTCCATGGGATTCGAACCCCGGCCCCGATTTCTGGCACTGTAAAAGCGTTGCGCTAACTGTAACACTAACTGTGCCACCCAAGTTTGGGAGGATGAGATTCTCTTTTCACATCATTGCTGACCCGAGGTAGAATGTAAACAGCAGGGGTTGGGCACTGAGCTAAACAAACTATAGTGGCGATCAGTGTCAGAGGTTCAGGGGCTCGCTGGTTCCCCTTTGACTCTTAAGGATTCTGTGTGACCTGTTGAGTTTCTCTAGGATGTTTGTGTATTGCCAACCAGGTATATGGGTCAAAGGCAGGCAGGTGTGAAACATTGGTCAGCATTGGGCAAGTGGGGCTGAAGGGCCTGTTTCCATGTGTGTGACTATAACTGGTCATTATTGCCCCATGCTTCAACGGGTACTCAAAATCGCACAGCATCTGCTCTCTCAGGATCTTTCCAGCCTCTGTCTCCGAATTCAGTCCAGTGCTTAAAAGAATTTTTTTTCTCAGTGGTTCTACCACATTTCTGATATGAATATTAGCTTCCTGAGTCATTCAGGATATTAAAAAAGGAAATATATTTATTGGGAAAGGATGAGATTTGCAGTTTTATTCATTTCAGGATAGCAGGTAAAAGTTGGCCATAAAATCTAGCAGGCAGTAGATTAATAAAATCATGGATATTTGTTTTCGATTAGTAGCACATTCAGTTGAAGCAGAATTACAGAAGTTTATCTGTGAGGCTGCAGACTGTGGAAAATCAAATTGGAGCAGCTTTTTTTTCACAGTAGCTGTGATTGGGAACTGAACGCAGAGTATTGGATCCCTGCGAATTCTATCAGATCGTAAGGTGTTAGGGTGGGATAAACTCAATAATGTGGAGTTCGTGGTGATGGCAGCGAAGCCCCTCAAGGGTAGCGGTGGATGAGATGTTTCCTCTGAGCTCCGTGGTAGCCCAGCGGTGAGATGCTTCTCCTGTGTGCAAGAAGGACTTGAATTGACCTGGGGCCTTTAATCTCCATTCGAGGAGGCTCCAAAACAATTTATATCCCTGGAAATATTCTTGGTTTAGAATAATGGAGGAATAACAACATTCAGCAAGATCCCACAACCAACAATCTCATTCTAATCAGAAAGCCCGTGCCTAAATAAAGCTGTTCCATGGGGTGAATATTGACCTGGCTTAACTCTTGCCTGAAGTATTTTGGGTCTTTTCCACTCCCCTTGATTAAAGATGTACCCTCGGCTCAGCACACCAGCTGAAGCAGTGAGAGGCAGTGTAGTGCTGCCGATCCAGGTTCAACCCTCTCCTCGGGTGGGGTCAGTGAGGAGAAGGTTGTGTTTTCCTCCCCGTGGCCCTGCAGGCTTCCCAGCGACGCTCCGGTCGTCATGTGCCGGTTAATTGTCCACTGTTCACTTGCCACAGCTGTGCAGATGAGAGCCAATATCTGGGAAGAGTTGATGGGGAAGTGGGGGAATGAGCATAGGACGGATATGGAAATGGGTGCCTGATCACTGGAGTCTCCCTTTGCTCTCCTGGTGACCGGGAGCGTTGCTTAAACAGGACTCAAAGAATTATTGAGGACCCTTTCCATTCAGCACACAGTATCTTTGACCCACTACCATGAAGAAGGAGGTACAGGAGCATCAAAATCAGGACTGTCAGGTTGGGAAATCGCTTCTTCCCACAGGCTGTGAGCTTGATAAACAGTATCAGATTCAGATTTCAGATTGATTGTCAGAGTACATACATGACACCATATACAACCCTGAGATTCCTTTTCCTGTGGTCAAGGCAGAATTACCACTTTTTCATTGTGCAAAAAAACTGACTCCATGTACACGTGAACAAATAAAGGTGTAAACAAACAGAATGTGCAATACAGAGAGAAAAAAAACAATCCTGAAACTGACTAAATTATTCCAAAATACTTATATATATTTATCTTAAATTATATCTGTATGTATATATGTGATTCCTATGTACTGTGTACTGTGCATGTACGTGTGTGCACTGTGGTCTGGAGAAACAATGCCTCGAATTGTTGTATATGTACAGTCAGAATATAAACAAACTCCAACTTGATTGTTGCTTGGACTCAATGGACTGAAGGGGCCGATTCCCTGTTGTCTCCCCATGACTCATTCTGCCGCAATACTGCATTGAAGTGTCCCCTGAGCCCTGACCCTGCAGCTTGCTGCCACCGAGGCACTGAGGCTCCCCTCCTGCACCACCTTCCGCAAATCCTTCTTTCCTGACCACGTGCAATCAGGGACTCTCTGCAAGGCGAGCAAAGGTTAATTCAAAAGCAGTCACCTCCCAAAGTGCTGATCAGTCAAATAAAAGTTGGAGGCATCATGTGGCCCACTCCAGACAAGATAGAGAAAGTTCCTGTGCCAACTTCCAATTTTCAATTTTCTTCGTTAGAGGGAATGTCCTCATGCTGAGGGTAGTGAAAGGGTGGAACGAGCTCCCAGCTGAAGTGTGGAATGCGGGCTTGATTTCAATATCCAAGGAAAACTTGGGCAGATACATGGATAATATGATCTGGGTCCAGGTTATTGGGACTAGGAAGAATAACATTTGATACAAACTAGATGGACTGAAGGGCCTGTTTCTATGCTGTAGATCTGTAGTTGAAGCCATTTTAAAAATTATGTAACAAAGCCTGTCATTCCAACTGTTGAGATGTTTATTAGACAACTAAGAATATCTGATTACTAAAGGTTGAAGAGGTTCCATTATGATGTTTCTTGGTGATTTGATATGGAAGTTGCGTTAAGAAGGAATCAATATTGGGTCAATGTTGATCAGATGTTAAGCTGATGACACACTGGATACAAATCAAGCCTCAGTGCTGTCTATCATTTGGATACAATGAGTGCAATTTGAGAAACAAAGTGACCTTGGATACATGTATTTTCCCACACCTTTGAGAGCATGAGATAATGTCTATGCAAAACAGGTCTGTGCAAATGTTATTCGACAATGATATTACCACTTGGAACCCTTCACCCTGGCACTCATCTTTTCAACCTGCTAATGCTGAGCATTTGTCAAGCAACATGCAAGAACCTTACACAATCCTACACAGTCCTACACAGTCCTACACAGGAGATTGCAGATGCTGGAATCTAGAGCTGAAAACAATCTGCTTTCAATATTTTAATTTTAAATTTAAATGTTCTATCCCACGAGTTCATGCCACCCAATTACACCCAATTAACCTACAGCCCTTGTATGTTTCGAAGGGTGTATATTCTTCCCAGCAGACAAGGGGAAAACGTGAAAACTCCTTACGGACAGCATGGGATTCGAACCCCAGTCCCCGATAACGCAACCGCTTTATGCTAACCCCTGACGCTTTCCGTGTTGCCCCATGCTGGCAGAACTCAGCAGCTCGAGCCTGCAGCAGTGAGAGAGAATGAGTGGCTGACGAGTTTTGTCTTCGAAGCGAACAAAAATGTGGGATGATGAGGTGATTCGGCCTGAAATGTCAACCATTCGTTTTCTCCCAACAGCGTAGCTCGTGCTGGGTCATTGGAATAAATTAGCAGCACAAAATTAGCATCCAACGAGCACTGGAGTCTATGGACATGTCCCTTCGCCTGGGCCTACTTCAGGAGACAACAAACTGAGCCCCACTATGTTGTCTCGCACTTGCTTAATTCACCGAATCTCAACCCTTGTGTTTTCTGAGCCCTGTTTACCAATTCATTCTGCCTTGCTGCATTCCCACGTAACCCAATCCCATCTGATTTACTCCCGGCTCCCCCTTTTCACTAACTTTCTCTTCATATTCCCACTGCTCGCTCCTGTTAATCGCAATCAAAACCATGAAAGCAGTCGCCCTTCTTCAACAGGTAGGTCATATTAGAAAAATCAGAGTTTCTCCTCCAAAGAGCCTTTGGGCATTTTTCTCCTTGAAAGGGAATTCAAAACTGAACCTGCTGTTGTAAAATCATTAGTAAGTCTTTTTAACGAGCAGTGGTAAACATGTAATCGATTGCAGCAATTTCAAAATGAATAGCCCCATATCTATAGTAGCAGAGTAATTGGCACTGCAATATTTATGACAGCAATGTTACCTCATTAGCCTCGCAAAAGTTTTTGAGCAGTTTTACTTTTTTCACCTCGTGCTTTCACAAATCTGTGACACCACTCAAAAATCACTTCACTGAAGAATGGCTCTGACAGCTGGGAGCATTAAACCAGCGGTTAGAGGAAAACAGTAGTCCAGTGGTTTTCAAACTTTTTCTTTCCACGCACATACCACCTTGAATATTCCCTATGTCATCGGTGCTCTGTGATTAGTAAGGGATTGCTTAAGGTGGTATATGGGTGGAAAGAAAAAGTCTGAAAATCATCCCACATTGACTCATTATGTGCATAGCTCCAAAAGAAATAGGCGAATGACAATTTTTCTCAAGCAAAATATTTCAGTAACAGCTGGGTCTAGAGCAGTGATTCTCAACCCTGCCCTTCCCACTCACATCCCACCTTAAGCAATCCCTTACTCATCACAGAGCACCGATGGCATAGGGTTTACTTAAGGTGGAATTTGAGTTTATGGGGGCAGTTTAAAAACCACTGCTTTGGACCCAATTGTTACTGAAATATTTTGCTTGAGAAAAATTGTCATAGGCCCATTTCCTTTGGCGTTCTGAAACCGTGCACATAAAGAGTCATTTAGGGATGATTAAAACAGTGGTTTTCAAATGTTTTCTTTCCACTCACATACCACCTTCAGAACATCTATGGCATAAGGTGGTATGTGAATGAAAAGAAACATTTGTAAACCACTGAATTAGACTGGCAAGGTGGAATGCCTTAAATTTGAGAGATTGCAAGCTCTGTGGCATGAGTTTTGGCGCTGGCTTGGGATGATGCCTTTACTGCCACGTGCCCTTGCTCGCAGGTGCCGGAAGCACAATCAACCATGAGGGAAAATTCTTTGCAAAGGCAAAGGTTAAATAGTGATGGAGGAGAGCAGGTTAATAACAATAACAGGACAGGTCTCTCTAAGGGCTGTCATGAGCTTAATGGGCCAAAGAGTTTTCCACTTTGCTGCAAAACTCTGTGGTTCCAACTATGCTTCCAGATGAAAATACCTTCCATGCAGACCCAGAGTTGCAGTAACGTAGTCACTTAATTACCAGACTAATGATCCAGAAAAATTCAAATCCAACCTTGAGAATCTGAACTCAGATTTTATTTAAAGGCTGGAAGTTTAAAAAAAAACTGGCACATTAAGAATGACCGTGAAAATATCAGATTGCCATAAAACTATCCGACCAGCTGCTACATTTCCTATATCCGGTAACAGAAACAGCTTCAAAGTCTTTCATTGACTGTGGGGAGACTTCAAGGCATGACATAAATGCAAGGTCCCTTCCAGGTGGTACAAAGAGCAGGGAGTGTCAAGCAAAAAGATGAAGAGACAGCTCTCATTATCGCCATACAACTGGCGAGCAGCCATCTCAATTCAAAGGGAAGGCTTTCTTGTTAATTTTAAGACAAGCAAAGCAAATCAGGGGAAATGTACAGAAACTCCAGGAAAGCAAATGCAGGAAATAAGAAAACAAAATTACCTGGGGGGAATAGGCAAAGCTGTAAAGGATTTGACATTGGCGACTTCAGGGGTTTCTACGAGGCTCTAAAGGCTGTGTACGGCCCCTCACCCCAAGTCCAAAGCCCGCTGCGCAGCTCAGACGGCAAAGTCCTCCTCAGCGACAAGATCTCCATCCTCAACCGATGGTCAGAACACTTCCAATCTCTTTTCAGTACCAACCGCTCAGTCCAAGATTCCGCCCTGCTCCAGCTCCCTCAACAGCCCCTAAGGCTAGAGCTGGATGAGGTTCACACCCTGGATGAGACATATAAGGCAATCGAACAACTGAAAAGTGGCAAAGCAGCAGGTATGGATGGAATCCCCCCAGAAGTCTGGAAGGCTGGCGGCAAAACTCTGCATGCCAAACTGCATGAGTTTTTCAAGCTTTGTTGGGACCAAGGTAAACTGCCTCAGGATCTTCGTGATGCCACCATCATCACCCTGTACAAAAACAAAGGCGAGAAATCAGACTGCTCAAACTACAGGGGAATCACGTTGCTCTCCATTGCAGGCAAAATCTTCGCTAGGATTCTACTAAATAGAATAATACCTAGTGTCGCCGAGAATATTCTCCCAGAATCACAGTGCGGCTTTCGCGCAAACAGAGGAACCACTGACATGGTCTTTGCCCTCAGACAGCTCCAAGAAAAGTGCAGAGAACAAAACAAAGGACTCTACATCACCTTTGTTGACCTCACCAAAGCCTTCGACACCGTGAGCAGGAAAGGGCTTTGGCAAATACTAGAGCGCATCGGATGTCCCCCAAAGTTCCTCAACATGATTATCCAACTGCACGAAAACCAACAAGGTCGGGTCAGATACAGCAATGAGCTCTCTGAACCCTTCTCCATTAACAATGGCGTGAAGCAAGGCTGTGTTCTCGCACCAACCCTCTTTTCAATCTTCTTCAGCATGATGCTGAACCAAGCCATGAAAGACCCCAACAATGAAGACGCTGTTTACATCCGGTACCGCACGGATGGCAGTCTCTTCAATCTGAGGCGCCTGCAAGCTCACACCAAGACACAAGAGAAACTTGTCCGTGAACTACTCTTTGCAGATGATGCCGCTTTAGTTGCCCATTCAGAGCCAGCTCTTCAGCGCTTGACGTCCTGCTTTGCGGAAACTGCCAAAATGTTTGGCCTGGAAGTCAGCCTGAAGAAAACTGAGGTCCTCCATCAGCCAGCTCCCCACCATGACTACCAGCCCCCCCACATCTCCATCGGGCACACAAAACTCAAAACGGTCAACCAGTTTACCTATCTCGGCTGCACCATTTCATCAGATGCAAGGATCGACAATGAGATAGGCAACAGACTCGCCAAGGCAAATAGCGCCTTTGGAAGACTACACAAAAGAGTCTGGAAAAACAACCAACTGAAAAACCTCACAAAGATAAGCGTATACAGAGCCGTTGTCATACCCACACTCCTGTTCGGCTCCGAATCATGGGTCCTCTACCGGCGCCACCTACGGCTCCTAGAACGCTTCCACCAGCGTTGTCTCCGCTCCATCCTCAACATCCATTGGAGCGCTCACACCCCTAACGTCGAGGTACTCGAGATGGCAGAGGTCGACAGCATCGAGTCCACGCTGCTGAAGATCCAGCTGCGCTGGATGGGTCACGTCTCCAGAATGGAGGACCATCGCCTTCCCAAGATCGTATTATATGGCGAGCTCTCCACTGGCCACCGTGACAGAGGTGCACCAAAGAAAAGGTACAAGGACTGCCTAAAGAAATCTCTTGGTGCCTGCCACATTGACCACCGCCAGTGGGCTGATAACGCCTCAAACCGTGCATCTTGGCGCCTCACAGTTTGGCGGGCAGCAGCCTCCTTTGAAGAAGACCGCAGAGCCCACCTCACTGACAAAAGGCAAAGGAGGAAAAACCCAACACCCAACCCCAACCAACCAATTTTCCCTTGCAACCGCTGCAATCGTGTCTGCCTGTCCCGCATCGGACTGGTCAGCCACAAACGAGCCTGCAGCTGACGTGGACTTTTTACCCCCTCCATAAATCTTCGTCCGCGAAGCCAAGCCAAAGAAGAAAAGGATTTGTGAACAGGTTCCATGAAACCATTTCCCACAAAGTGAGACTGCTTACAGTTGGTCAATTCTCTCGAAAGAGCAGCCAAGATTGATGCAGCTTATTTTTAGGGGAATTATCAGTTTGGCATTGAATTGATTCAATTTACTTCTTCCTGTATGCATTTTGTTCTTAACATTGAACCTAACGAGTTTCAACTCAGGGATTAGCAAAAGGAAGTCCATCCTTTCACCCCTGCAAATGCTGCAAGGTACCCTGTTGGCCTTCGACTTCTCCAGTCAGCAATAAATGCCTCCCTTCAAAGAAGGCCAGCTCCAGCCACAAGCACCAGGGAGCAGGCATTCCATCGCCTGGTGCAAACACCCTGTGCGATTCACTGTGCAACACATAAACGTGCTGGAGAAACTCAGCAGGTCACGCAGCATCCATAACCATGTTGGACCTGGCCCCTTCGTCAGTTAAGAAACACCGGTCATCCTTTACTTTTTATGGATGCCATAAGTTTTTGTGTATTGACCTTGACACCTGCACCCACAGACTTTCTTGTTTAACTGTGATTCACAAATATATCTTATGCTGGTAATGCTACTCCCTACATCTGGTCCCTCACGCGTAACTGGAGCAAGCCGTGACACGCAGATTTAAGTACGACCCATCAAGGGGTCCAAAGCAGTCAGGTTCTTCTGTGAGTGGCTGACAGAGTTAAGACTTGGAGCAGAAATAGGCTATTCAGCCCATCAAATATAACCCACGATTTAATCATGAGCTGATTCATATTCCCACTCAATTCCAGCCTTCTCCCCATAACCTTTGATGCCCTGGCTAATCAAAAACCTGTCAAATATGCCCAATGACCTGGCCTCCACAACTACCTGGGGCAATAAATTCCATAGCTTCACCACCCTCTGGTAAAGAAATTCTTACACATCTCTGTTCGTCATGGATACCATTCAATCCTGAGGTTGTGCCCTCTTGTCCTAGACTCTCCCACCATGGGTAACAACCTTTCTTTATCTACTCTGTCCATGCCTTTCAACATTCAAAATGTTTCAATGAGATCCCCTTCATTCTTCAAAATTCCAACGTGTACAGGCCAACAGCTGTCAAATCCTCCTCGTATATCTTTGTGAACACCCTCTGTACCCTCTCCAACGTCAGCACATCCTTTCTTAAATGAGGACCCCAAAACTGCTCACAACACTCTGAGTGAGTCTCACCAGGGCCTTAAAAATCCTTAACATCACATCCCTGCTCTGATATTCTATTGATTGTAAAGAATGCCAGGATTGCATTTGCCTTCTTCATCAATGACTCAACCTGCAAGTTTACCTTCAAGCTGTCCTGCACAAGGACTCCCAGGTCCCTTTGCATTTTCAATTTTCTCCCCATTTAGAAAATAGTCTGCCATTTATTTTTTTCTGCCAAAGTGCATGACTGGGCACTTTCTGACATTGTATTTCATTTGTCACACTCTGCCCGTTCTCCTACTCCCTCCAAGTCCTTCTGCAGCCAGTGTTTCCTCGACACCACCTGCTCCTCCACCTACCTTCGTATTTCATTCCATAATGCAAATCATTAATATGTAATGTAAAAAGAAGTGGCCCCAACACCGACCCCTTTGGGACACCACTAGCAACTGGCAGCCAATCAGAATATGATCGTTCTATTCCAACTCTCTGCTTCCTGTCCATCAGCTAATCCTCTACCCACGCTAGTATGTTTCCTGCTAAACCATGAGCTCTTACCTTGTTGAGTAGCCTCATGTGCGGCACCTTGTCAAAGGCCGTCTGAAAATCCAAATAGACAACATCCACTACATCTCCCTTATCCAGCCTGCTTGTTGCTCCCTCAAAGAATTCCAATAGGTTTGTCAAGCAAAACTTTCCCTTAAGGAAACCATGATGGCTTTGACCTATCCTGTCATATGCCTCCAGGTACTCCCTAACCTCATCCTTGACAATCGATTCTAACTGAAGCCAGGCTAACCAATCTATAATTTCCTCTCAGCTGCCTTCCCTTCTTGAATAGTGAGGTGAAATTTGCAATTTTCCAGTAATCCAGTGTACTTAAGGTTGATAGGTTCTTGATTAGCCAGGGCCAGGTGCAAGGCCAGGACCACACCAGAATCCTGAAATATCATTACCAATGCCTCCACAATCTCTACCACTCCCTTTTTCAGGACCCCAGGGTGCAATCCATCTGGTATGGGAAACTTCTTCACCCTTAGCCCATTCAGCTTTCTGAGCACCTTCTCGCTTGAAATAGTAACAGCATTCACTTCCCTTCCCTGATACCCTTCGACATCCAGCGCATTGCTAATGTATTCCACAGTGTAGACTGATGCAAAATACTCATTTAGTTCCTCTGCCATCTCCTTGTCTTCCATTATTATTTCTCCGGTGTCATTTTCTTGAGATCCTACCTCTCACCTCTCTTTTATTCTTTATTTTCTTGAAGAAGCTTTTTGTATTTGATACTATTTGCTAGCTTACACCATCTATTCTCTCTTTCTGCAAATTTTAAAAACCTCCCAATCCTCAATATTCCCACTAATTTTTGCTTCTTTATCTGCTCTCTCATTCACGTTGGCTTTGACTTCCTTTGTTAGCCGCAGTTGTGACATTTTTCCATTTGACTATTTCCTCTGTTGTGGCCTGTATTTATCCTGCACTTTCCTTGTTTCTTACAGAAACTCCATCCATTGCTGCTCTCAGAGGCGCCACAAAAATGGCAGTGTGTGACAGGAGGCTTGGGTGTGCACGAGTTAAACATGAACATCTGCTGATGCTGGAGTCGAGGACCACACACAACCATGCTGGAGAAACTCAGCAGGTCATACAGCATCCATGGAAAGTAAAAGGTTAGTCCAAGTGCGGCAAGGTTTGCATAGTAGTTAGCGTAACGCTGTTAAGCGCCAACAATTGGGACCAGGGTTCAAATCCTGAACTGTCTGTTAGGAATTTGTATGTTCTCTCAGTGTCTGCGCGGGTTTTCACCAGGGGCTCCGGTTTCCTCCTCCTGTTCAAAATGCATACCTGGGTGTAGGTCAATTGGGTGTATTTGAGGGGGGGCATGGGCTTGGGGGCTGAAAGGGCCTGTAACTGTGTTGTATGTCTAAATTTAAATCTAAAAATATATATATTTTTTTTTTAAATTTTTCACACCATAAATCACATTAGCCATGATATACACTTTTTCTTTTTCACACATATACAGTGACTTTTTCTCCCCACCCCTCCCTCCTCCCAAGCCACCCCCCCACCCCCCCCTCTCATCCATTTTAGGTATACAATCTAGGTTGCATTAAACCAGTCAGACAATGTTGTCATTCAACAAAAATACACCAGAAATTCTACTGAGTCCATTCTTTTCTTTCCTTCTCCTTCCATCAACTTAGGTAATGTTTGTCCCCGGTAGGTTTTCGCTATTGTATTTAATGTAAGGCTCCCATACTTGTTCGAATATTTCAATATTATTTCTTAAACTATATGTTATTTTTTTCTAATGGAATACATTTATTCATTTCTATATACCATTGTTGTATTTTCAAATTATCTTCCAATTTCCAGGTTGACATAATACATTTTTTTGCTACGGCTAGGGCTGTCTTAACAAATCTTTTTTGTGCATCCTCCAAATCAATACCAAATTCTTTGTTTTTTATGTTACTTAGGAGAAAGATCTCTGGATTCTTTGGTATATTGTTTTCTGTTATTTTATTTAATATCTGATTGAGATCATCCCAAAATTTTTCTACTCTCTCACATGTCCAGATTGCATGAATTGTTGTTCCCATTTCTTTTTTACATCGAAAACATCTATCAGATACTGTTGGGTCCCATTTATTTAACTTTTGCGGTGTAATGTATAGTCTGTGTAACCAATTATATTGTATCATACGTAGCCTCATATTTATTGTATTTCTCATCGTTCCAGAACATAATTTCTCCCATGTTTCCTTTTTTATCTTTATATTTAAATCTTGTTCCCATTTTTGTTTAGCTTTACCATTTGTTTCCTCATTCTCCTTTTCTTGCAGTTTAATATACATATTTGTTATAAATCTTTTGATTAACATTGTATCTGTAATCACATATTCAAGGTTACTTCCCTCTGGTAAACTCAAATTGCTTCCTAATTTATCTTTCAAGTAGGATCTCAGTTGGTAATATGCCAGCGCTGTATCTCCAGTTATATTGTACTTATCTCTCATTTGTTCAAAGGATAAGAATCTACTTCCTGAAAAACAATTTTCTATTCTTTTAATCCCTTTTTTTTCCCATTCTATAAAGGAAAGGTTATCTATTGTAAAAGGGAGTAGCTTATTTTGCGTCAATATTAGTTTTGGTAATTGATAATTTGTTTTATTTCTTTCTACATGAATCTTCTTCCAAATATTGAGGAGATGATGTAATACTGGAGAAGTTCTATGTTGTACCAATTTTTCGTCCCATTTATATAATATGTGTTCAGGTATCTTTTCCCCTATTTTATCTAATTCTAATCTCGTCCAGTCTGGTTTTTCCCTTGTTTGATAAAAATCTGATAGGTATCTTAATTGTGCGGCTCTATAATAATTTTTGAAGTTTGGCAATTGTAAGCCTCCTTGTTTATACCATTCTGTTAATTTATCTAGTGCTATCCTCGGTTTCCCCCCCTCCATAAAAATTTCCTTATTATTTTCTTTAACTCTTTGAAGAATTTTTCTGTCAGTTGTACTTATTTCATGCCTGAAATAAGTATAATATCCTTGGAAAAATGTTCATTTTAATACAGTTTATCCTTCCTATCAGTGTTAGTGGTAGATCTTTCCAATGCTCTAAATCGTCCTGTAATTTTTTCATTAGTGGATTGTAATTGAGTTTATATAATTGGCCTAGATTTTTGTTTATTTGTACACCTAGGTATCTTATTGCCTGCATTTGCCATCTGAATGGAGATTCCTTCTTAAATTTTGAGAAATCCGCATTATTCATAGGCATTGCTTCACTTTTATTTACGTTTATCTTGTAACCCGACACTTCTCCATATTCCTTCAATTTCTTATATAATTCTTTTATTGTTAGTTCTGGTTCTGTTAAGTACACTATAACATCATCCGCAAATAGACTGATTTTATATTCCCTGTCTTTTATTTTTATTCCTTTTATATTATTATCTATTCTTATCAATTCTGCTAGTGGTTCTATAGCTAGCGCAAACAATAAAGGTGATAGTGGGCATCCCTGCCGCGTTGACCTGCTTAAGTTAAATTGCTTTGATACATGTCCATTTACTGTCACTTTCGCTAACGGTCCCTTATATAATGCTTTAATCCAATTAATATACTTCTCCGGTAAACTGAATTTTTGCAATACTTTGAACAAATAATTCCATTCTACTCTGTCGAAGGCCTTCTCTGCGTCTAAAGCAACTGCTACTGTAGGTGCTTTATTTCCTTCTACTGCATGAATTAAGTTAATAAATTTACAAATATTGTCTGTTGTGCGTCTTTTTTTGATAAATCCAGTTTGGGCTAAATTTACCATTTTCGGTACCTGTTCTGCTAATCTGTTTGCTAATAGTTTAGCTATTATCTTATAATCTGTGTTTAGCAAAGATATTGGTCTATATGACGCTGGTGAGAGTGGATCTTTCCCTTGTTTTAGTATTACTGTAATTATTGCTGTTTTACATGAATCTGGTAAGTTTTGTGTCTCATCAATCTGGTTGATTACATCCAGGAGGGGCGGTATTAATAAGTCTTTAAATGTTTTGTAGAATTCTATTGGAAATCCATCCTCTCCTGGTGTCTTATTATTTGGTAATTTTTTTATTATCTCTTGTATTTCTACTGCTCCAAATGGTTCTGTTAATTTATTTTGTTCCTCTATTTGTAGTTTTGGTAGTTCAATTTTAGTCAAAAATTCATCTATTTTCCCTTCTTTCCCTTCGTTTTCAGTTCGGTATAATTGTTCATAGAATTCTCTAAAGTTTTCCTTAATTTCTTTTGGATTATATGTAGTTTGTCTTTTTTCCTTGATGCCAATACCATTTTCTTAGCTTGCTCTGTCTTAAGCTGCCATGCTAGGATTTTGTGTGTTTTTTCACCTAGTTCATAATATTTCTGTTTTGTCTTCATTATATTCTTCTCTACCTTATATGTTTGTAATGTTTCATATTTTATTTTTTTATCCGCCAATTCTCTTCTTTTAGTTGTATCTTCCTTCATTGCTAATTTTTTTTCTATGTTTACTATTTCCCTTTCCAACTGCTCTGTTTCCTGATTATAGTCCTTCTTCATCTTGGTTACATAACTTATTATTTGCCCTCTAATGAATGCTTTCATTGCGTCCCATAGTATAAACTTATCTTCCACTGATTCCGTATTTACTTCAAAATACATTTTTAATTGTTTTTCAATAAATTCTCTAAATTCCTGTCTTTTAAGTAGCATGGGGTTTAATCTCCATCTATACATTCTTGGAGGGATGTCCTCTAGCTTTACTGTCAATATTAAGGGTGCATAGCATTCCGATAGCATTCTCGCTTTATATTCTGTTTTTCTTACTCTATCCTGCATACTAGCTGATAACAAAAATAGGTCTATTCTTGAGTATGTTTTATGTCTAGCCGAGTAGTATGAGTATTCCTTTTCTTTTGGGTTTTGTTTCCTCCATATATCCAAAAGTTTCATTTCTTGCATTGATTTAATTATAAATTTGGTTACTTTGTTCTTCCTGTTAATTTTTTTCCCCATTTTATCCATATTTGGATCCAAATTCAGGTTGAAATCCTCTCCTATTAGTATGTTCCCTTGCGTATTAGCTACCTTCAAAAAGATATCTTGCATAAACTTTTGATCTTCTTCGTTAGGTAAATATATATTAAGTAGATTCCAAAACTCCGAATAAATCTGACATTTTATCATAACATATCTCCCTGCTGGATCTATTATTTCCTCTTCTATTTTAAATGGCACATTTTTACTAATTAATATAGCCACTCCTCTTGCTTTTGAATTATACGATGCTGCTGTTACATGTCCTACCCAATCTCTCTTTAATTTCTTGTGCTCCAATTCAGTTAAGTGTGTTTCTTGGACAAATGCTATATCAATTTTTTCCTTTTTCAGTAAATTTAGTAGTTTCTTCCTTTTAATTTGGTTATGTATTCCATTAATATTTAAAGTCATATAGTTCAGCGTAGCCATTTTATATTTTGTTTATCTTCTCTTTCCGTTTTTCCATCATTACCTTTCCTCCTTTTCCATTTCTGTTTTCTTATTTTCAACTCTTTATAAGACAACATTCCTACAACATCCAACATTTTCCTTATTCTCCTATTTATATCTTCTTTATCCCCAATCTCCGCTTCCCCTCCTGAGTTGTCCTTTATCCCTTGTCGGACAACCACATCTCCCCTCTCCATTTGGATTTGCGAATCCACTCGCAAGCGTCAACTGATTTTGCAGTGACCGCTATTTCCCCCCACCCAGCCCCCCCAGAAAAGATTTCACTTTTCATATGTCACAAAGGTCACTCTTTTAATTCCCTCCTTATTCTCTCTATTCCATTACCTTCCCTTATTAATTCTTGTCTATACTATCTATATTTTCCTCTAAGTACAGATACATTCGCGTATGCACTTTGTCTCTATTCACTCTTAAATAATTTGAAGCATTGGTTCCCCTTTAGTTCCTGTGGATGCTGCGTGACCCACTGAGTTTCTCCACCGCGTTTGTGTGCGCACAAGGACAGCCCTGATGGAACGCCATGGGTCTCATGTGGATGGAATTTCAATGCTGGATTCTTTGCCATGGGCCCAAACAGGGCAGCGCATTAACGTACCTCATCAGATGCAGTAACATTTCCCGAAGCACCAAGAGATTGCAGGTTCTGGAGTATGGAGCAAAAGCAAAATGCTGGAAGAACTCAGCAGGACAGACAGCGTCTGTGAAGGCAAAAGCTGTCAGCCAATATTTCTCTCCTGACTAATGATGTGCGGTCTCAACCCGAAAGGAAACTGCCTCCTGCTGAGTCCTTTCAGTGCTGTTTTCTATAACATTTCCTGTTGAGCCTGGAACCTATCTCCAAAGTTCTATCAGATACACAGGTGCAGCAAGAAATGAAAATCGTTAACATTCTCTTCTACTCACAATTTTTGCTGAGTGATTCTCCTTAAATTTATCCTTGTTCAAGAACGCTCTATATTTTCATGTATCTTTTAAAGCCTTTTTTGTGACATATCTCATTAAAAATTGAAAAGTTGGCTGACTGCAAGTTCTTAAACACACAAGCCCCCGCATGCAGACAGGAGTTGGAGCTGCCTCAGTTGAGGAATTGAAAGTTTAATCATCCCTCTTCCCTGGGTCTCCAGCTGTTTACATTAGTTTTTACATCCAGCGTGTCTGAATGAGATTGCCAGAAATATGATTTTAAACTGGATTGTGCAAATTCTAACTAAAAGCGAAAGGCACTAGACAGAGTCAGCAGGTCTGGCAACATCTGTGAAAGAAGTGGAGGCATAGAGAGCTCATCCACCTGAAGGTTCTTCTCTCTGCAGATGTTGTCTGGCATGACAAGTACTTCGAGCAGCTTCTGGTCAGTGAGCTGGGTTTAAGATGTGACCCGAAGGCCAAGAGTTTAAGGGGATTATTTGCCAACTAAAGAAGATGAATGGATATGGGCATAAAATGCCATAGAGTTACCGAGTCATACAGAAGGAAACAGGCCCTTTGGCCCATCATATCCATGCTACCTGTTGTAGACATCTACACTAATCCCATTGGGTCTGCAGCCTCAAAGCTTGGCAATTCAAGTACTTGTCTGGTTGGCAATTGGTGGTGAGTGGTGTGGTGCAGGGGTCAGTGCTGGGCTTGGAACTGTTCACGATGTACATAAGCGATCTGGAAGAGGGGACAGAGTGCAGTGTATCAAAGTTTGTTAATGATACTAATTGAGCGGAAAATCAAATTACCCAGAGGATACGGAGAGTCTGCAGAGAGATATCGATAGGTTAAGCGAGTGGGCAAGGGTCTGGCAGTTGAAGTCCAATGTTGGTAAATGTGAGGTTAGCCACTTTGGAAGGAAAAATGGAAGATCAGAATATTATTTAAATGGCAAACGATTGCAGTATACTGATATGCAGAAGGACTTGGGAGTACTTGTGCACGTATCGCAAAAGGTTAGTTTGCAGATGCAGCAGGCTATCAGGAAGGCAAATGGAATGAAGGCATTTCCAGGGGGATGGAATTTAAGAACAGGGAGGTTAAGCAGATGAAGATGCATCTGGAGCCCTGCGGAAAGTTCTTTTTAAAATTTAAATTTAGACATACAGCACGGTAACAGGCCATTTCAACCCACAAGCCCATGCCACCCAAATTATACTCAATTAACCTACACCCCCGGTACATTTTGAATGGTGGGAGGAAACCGGAACCCCCAGGGAAAACCCACACAGACACGGGGAGAACGTACAAACTCCTTACGGTCGGCACGGGATTTGAGCCCTGGTCCGGATTGCTGGTGCTGTAAAGGCTTTGCTTTAACTGTTACACCAACTGTTCTGGTCTCCTTAATTGAGGAAAGATGTACTGGCTTTGGAGGTGGTGCAGAGGAGGTTTCACCAGGTTGATTCCAGAGATGAAGGGGTTAGCGTATGAGGAGAGATTGGAGTCATCCGGGGCAGTATTCACTGGAATTTAGCAGAATTTGAGGGGATCTTATAGAAATGATGAAAGGCATAGATAAGATAGAGGTATGTAAGTTGTTTCCATTGTAGGGGGAGACCAGAACAAGGGGACATAGCCTCAAGATTTAGGGTAGTAGATTTAGGACGGAGATGAGGAGGAACTGCTTTTCTAAGAGGGTGGTGAATCAGTGGAATTCACTGCCCATTGAAGTAGTGGAGGGGACTTCAGTAAATATATTTAAGACAAGGTTTGATAGATTTTTACATAGTAGGGGAATTAAGGGATATGGGGAAAAGGCAGGTAGGTGGGGATGAGCCTGTCATCAATCCGATCAGCCATGATCTCATTGATTGATGGAACAGGCTTGATGGGTCGGATGATTATGATGCTTCCTTCATATTGTGAGAGTACCTGCTGCCGCCACCTCTTCTGCCAGTGTGTTCCATCCTCTGTGTGAAACATTCCCCCTTGGATCCCCTCTCCTCGCTCTCACTTTAACCCCATACTCTTTGCTCTTTAAAACGCCATTGTCTTTGTGTGACCCTGATGTCTGTGCTGTTGTACGCTGCTGAGGGGTTAGTGCCGGCCAAAATATCCTTAAAAAAAGTACTTCACCCACCCTACTTCGTATCCCTCTAATTTTCCTTCATCCATGTGTCTGAGTCTCTTAAATGCCCCTAATGTTCCAGCCTCCACCACCACCCCTGGCAAGGGATTCCAAGCGCCCACAACTCTCTGTCTAAAAAAACTGACCCCTGATGTCTCTCCCAAACCTACCTCCCCTAACTTTGTAAACATGCTGATCCTGCCCTGGGAACCAGGTGCTGGCTGTCCACCCTATCTATTCCTCTCATAATCTTGTGGACCCCTATTAGGCTCTTTCCACTTAGATAAAGAGAGATAAATATGAGAGGACATGGCTTTATGGTGAAAGGGGAAAGGTTTAAGGGGAACATTAGGGGGAATTTCTTCACTCAGAGTGGTGGGAGTGTGGTACGAGCTGCCATCTGATGAGATAAATGCAGGCTCACACTTATGTTTTAAGAATAAATTGGATAGATACATGAATGGAAGAGGTCTAGAGTTTCATGGAATGGGTGAAGGTCAGTGGGACTAGAGGAATGATGTTTCAGCACAGACTAGAAGGGCCAAATGTCCTATTTTCTGTGCTGTAGTGTTCTATGGTTCTAAGTCTCCTCTCATCCTTCTACGCTCTGAAGAGAAAAGTCCCAGCTCTGTTAACCTTGCCTCATAAGACTTGTTTTCCAATCCAGGCAACATCCTGGTAAATCTCCTCGGCCCCCTTTCCAAGGATTCCAAATCCTTCCTATAATGAGTTCTTTCAGCTTGCTTCTGGGTTGCCTACGTTCTTCCCGTTAAAAAGGAAAGACCTCCTTGGACTCAGACAGTGTGGGGAGTAAACCATTTTCCCATCCTTCACCCGGACAAAAATCCAGGAGGGGCTTTTAACAGAGGTCCTGACATTTGTAACAACCTCCGTACACCAGGAGGTAACTTCTCAGGTGGATCTAAAATAAATTCACAACTGTAGTCACTGAGGAAGCTCTAAAATCCATCCATATCACAATCAGTTTAGATCCCTCCAAATAATTATAGATCTTGAGATATTAAATTCATCAAAGACACATCAATAATGAAAATCATTCTGAAGTCTGGATATTTTTGTAATGAAGGAAATCTGCAGTTAATTAGTGCACAGCAAGCTGCCACCAAGTGATCATGAAAAGATTGCTTTAATCTTCACATCCCAGGCCTTCTTCAAAAGGTGACCATTTGGTCTTACCTGAGAGAACAGATAGGGGCTGGTTCTAGTGCCTCATTGAAAGTCAGTGCCTGCTGTCAGGATGCGGTCCACTGTCATGTCGTCCAACACTTCTGTGCTCAGATCACTGGAGTGGGACTTGGATCCTGAATCTTGGGTCTCAGAGACGAGAGCCAAATCATCAAAACTACAAAGGCCTTGCATAGAATTGTGAGCTTGAAGCCACGCTGGTGACTGCAACAACCCCTCCTTCTTCAAGCGTTAGATGGGCTTTAATAATTAATAGCTCAGTGTTTCCTGCCCCGACATTTCACTCAGCTGTCATTTCAGTCCTGAGAGCTTGGTAACCCATTGAGCAGAATATTAAGAGAATGAGAAGCAAAGACAGCCACAGACCATTTGGCCCCTCCAGCCTCTCTGCTGACCCTTAATTTCAAAGCCCTTTTATTAATCCCAGTGCTGGACGCTGCAGGAGGGAACAGTAAAAACTGAAGGTGAAATATAATTTCTCATTTTTTTTCCTCTTGCGGCAATTTTGCCACAAATTAAAAGGAGAATAAATTGTTGGCTGTCAAATCAGATTTCATTTCAAAATGCTTACACTCTGAAAGCTTTCTTTGCTTTTGAACCCCTCTACCCGTGGCCTTCCTGACTCTGATCTCTGCCCCGGTCCACGTTCAACCTCTTGCGCAGTCAGTTTTCTTGCCTCCATTGACGGCTTTCTGGACTCTAGAATTTCCCCGCCAAAGCTCTCCATATCCCTACAGTTTTAAATCTAACCAAGTACCATGACATCGCCTTGCATGCCTCATTTTATATGAATTCACTCCAGTGACATGCCTTCAAAGGTACTATAAAAACTATTAAAACATTCATGTGAAAAAAATTTGTTAATGCACTAAAAAAATTCCAATTCGATCCAACTTTTCTCTCCTTATGATGAAAATCTCTGCTGCAACTGACCTTCCTTCTGCTTCTGCCCTGCAGATGCAGGCAAATTATTCTGAGCTATAGTTTAAACTAAATGAATAATGGGAGCTATAATTTTACTAACTCCAAGATGAGGTGCCAGTTTATAGGCTTCCGAGGACAAAATTGATTGGTGGGTAGTTACACTGGAATCTACTTAATCTGATTTTAAACCCAATCGATTTCAATCTACATTAAATAAGCAGAGGGAAGAGGTTGCTGGTCAATTTTGGGAGACGGAGAGAAAAATGCTGCACCAGGGCCAAGTGTTCGATCAGAGGTGGAGTGGGGACAGGGATGGAGGGGGAAGGATGCTGGACGCTACTTCCCGAGAGCGAAGCAGTTCAGTTTCAGGGAGTGCAGTGGGAGAAAGGGTGCTGTAATTCAGGCTGTCTAAGAGCTCCAGTGAGCTGCAATTAGTTTAGCATACTTGAAACCTTACATCGGATACAACAACCTTTAATCTGACGAAAGACTGTCCTGCAGCACTCACTCAGTCAATAAGCTATTTGTGAAGCTCTTCAGAACCTACTCCCTGCCTGAGGCACTTAACTCTGGAGAGAATGTATGCTTGGGTTTCACCTTCAATCGGATCATGACGAGAGGGAGTCAGACTCACACTCTGGAGCACCTCCCCAGAGTGTTTAATGACTAATTATATTCTTCATATTAAAGGGAACATTCTGCTATTTTGTGCATAGTAATCTCCCACCAACAGCAATGCAACAATGACCAGAGAACTGTTGATTACAGGATAAATATTGGCCCAGTCCAAACAAAGCCACAGGGTCACTGGGGTAACATCTCACCCAAATGAGAGCACCGCAGAACATCCGAGTGTCAGAGAGGTGTATCGGCTCAGGGCTTATGCTGAGGATGTTTGAACTCAGAGGTAAGAATGTAGGCAATTGAATTAGGGTGAACATTAGAGGGGTTTGAGATGAGGCAGCAGATCTAACAGTCTGCTCTTCTGAAAAGTGCTCTCTCCTCTCCCTTCCCTTTAAGCAGAAGGTACACAAGTTTGAGAGCATGCACCTCCAGATTCAAGGACACTTTATTTCCTGCTGTTGTCAGACTCTTGAAATGACCTCTCCAAAGCAAAAGATGATTATTTTCGATCTTACGAACCTAATTCACATTAGCCCTTGTGCTGTTTCTAAATCTAATTTTCTCTGTAATCTTAGATTCTGCTCTTTTTGTTTTCTTGAATGGACCTCCCATTTGTAAAAAGACAATTCCTTCCCCTGTTTAATTGCATTTTTAAACATCATATCCTGCACTCCTGTTTTATTAAAACACTTAAATTTTTACTCTTGTGTTTCGAGCTGTACTATGTATGAGTTTACTTGCCTGGATAGCACACCAACCAGAGATTTTCACTGTCGCTCGGTACATACAAGCCAGCAAACAATTCAACAGCCAGTGGTCTGACAGGGAGGTGCCTCGTCCATACTTCCACACCTGTGAATTGGAGATTAATGAATGCCCTGCTCTGCTCTCGAAGCCTCAAGGTCGATGGAAGCTGTGTGGCCAGAAAAGGTTGATCTGACGATGGGATAAAGGCCCAGGACATGCTTGGCACCTCTGTATCAGTCCCAGAGGATAACAGTATTTGAGTTGCCAAGCCAGGGCTGCAGAGAACGTGTGTGGAAAACTTGCCTTTGTTGGGCTGGGCATTGAGTACAAGATTAAGGCGGTCATGTTGCAGCCATGTCAAACTGGTTAGGGTGCACTTGGAGTATTGTGTACCATTATGGTCACCCCCCCTGACAGAATGTGATGGGTTTGAAAAGCATTCAGAAGAGGTTTACCAGGATGTTGGCTGGATTGGAGGGTATGAGTTATAAGGAGTTGGGCAAACTTTACTCTGGAGCAATGGAGACTGAGGGGAGACTTGATAGAAGTTGATCAAATATGACAGGCAGAGATAGGGTGGACAGTCGGACTCTTTCTTCCAGGGTAACAATGTCAAATACTCGAGGACATACATTCAGGGTAAGAGGGTGAATGTTTAAAGGAGATGTGCAGGGCACATTTTTACAGAGTGTTGGGTGCCTGGAACAGACAGCCAGAAATCATGGTGGAAGAAGATATAACAGTAGAGTTTACAAGGTTTCTGGAAAGACACAAGGATATGGAGAGATTTGGATCAGGCGCAGGCAGAAGAGATTTAGTTAATTGGGCATCATGTTTGGGGCAGACTTAGTGTGCTGAAGGCCTTATGTAGCATGTTCTTGGACGATGATGAAGGTTTGTTACCATACATATAAGTACTATGTGCAGATGCAAGGAATTTCTTGCTCACTAAAGTTACACAGGGGGGTGAAACACACAAACAAACAATAAGTAGATATTAAATTTGAACAAAGTACTGTGCAGACATCGTAGGCCAGAGGACCTGTTCTTCTGCTATACTGTTTCAGGTTCTATCCTTGGATTGGAGTTCAGAAACTGTGAGGCAAAAGACATCACCATCTGATTGGTTCACCCACCACCAACCTGGTGGTCAAATGACACAAGGATGCCATTTGAGTGGATATTTGCAGGATTATCCCTGTTAATGTGGCACAGATAGAAACCCATTCAGGTCTGTACGTCCCTAACAATGCAGCCACAATTAGCCCCATTCTTCCTCTTTTTAGTTCCATATACTTCTTCTCTGTCACCTCCCCATCCACTCCATCCAGCTACAAGCACAGCAACTCATATCTAACCTCCCCACACGTCTTGAGGATGGGAGATAAGCCTGGAGCAGCCGGGGATGGGGGGGAGTGGGGGGGATGGGGTGTGAGTGGGGGGATGGGGGTGAAATCCCCCTGCAGTCAGATGGAGAACGTGCAAACTGCACACAGATTGGGCTGGCAGTCAGGGTCGAACCTGGGTCACTGGAGCCAGCAGTGCCATCTGCAGGAGCAGCAAAGGTCATGCATTATTCACCGAAGGGATAGGTACTGTGCTCAATAAATCCCCCGCCCATCGCAGTACAGAGGGGTGCAGCATGGGGTGCTGACCGGATCCAAATGCATAATAGCAATGGGTCAGAATTAGACTGAGTCCTGCCAGTCTGTTTGCTCAAGATTCCAGCATCCTCAGTTCTTGAGTTTCTCCAGTCAGAAGTAGATGCCATAATGCAATCAAGTGACAGAAATCTTCAGGAACTCGCTTGCCCAAAGCCATCTATTCTGCTCATTACTAAGACTGATAGATTTCCGCAAGGGAAATGGATCTAATGCAGCAAAGTCAGATTGATAGAGTTGATGAACCAGTCATGATCTAATTGAATGATGGAACGGGCTTGAAGGATCTAATCCTGTCCCTTCACATTCACCATAAGTCATGCCTCTAATTACTCATTTGCTATATCCTGACCCTCCTGGAAGAAACCGTCTTATGCTCATTTGAATCTATCAATGTTAATTGCCTCAGCATTTCCTGAGAGAGCACAGAAAGATCTGGGGGTTCAGGAACACAGTATCTTGAAAGTGGCTGCAAAAGCAGATAGGGTGGGTGAAAGGTGTTGGGTGTGCTTGGCTGCCTTGGATCGGGAATTATTATAAAAGGAAGGCGGGATATAAAACTTCCTTGGAGTACTGTATGTAATTCTCGCACAAGAAGGATGTGGAGGCTTTGGAGAGGCTGCAGAAGGGTTTTTACCAGGATGTTGCCTGGTTTACAGGGTATGTGTTACGGGGAGCGGTTGGACAAACTTGTTTTCCTCTCTCTGGTGTGTCAGAGGCTGAGGGGAGACCTGATAAAAGTTTATAAAATTCTGAAAGCCATTGGTAGGGGTGTCAGTCAGAGTCATTTGCCCAGGGTGAAACTCTCAAACAGTTGAGGACACATGTTTAAGATGGGGGCGGGGAGGGGGTGGAGGTGAAAGGAGTTGTGTACGGCAAGATTTTACACAGAGAATGGTGGGCAGCTGGAATGGGCTGCTTGGAGCAGTGGTGGAAGCAAATGCATTAAAGATAGTCCCCGATTTACACCGTAATTTGGACCGAAGGATTGGTTGTATCTCAGAATGGATGTAGGTTGGAATTGCATACATTTGTTAAACAAAATATAAAATTTACACAGATTATGTTGCATTTGACAACTATAACAAGAATACAGGGTATATGAGAGCCAAAATATGCACACTTCCCTTGTTAGGGAACCGAAGACTCACGCATGTGCACAGGAACCGAAGACTCACGCATGTGCACAGGAATCAAGATGGCTGCGCCCAGCCTACGGTCCCAGGGAGGGGGGCTGACTAATAAGGGAAGTGCGCACATTTTGGCTCTCACATGTCCTGTATCCCTGTTATAGTTTGCCAAATGCAACATAAACCAGGTAAATGTTATATTTTTCTTTTTATTTTTAAACAAATTTTTGGGTGTAAGTGAGGATGGGCATAAGTCGGGGAGTACCTGTATTAGCATTGAAGAGCCTTCCAGATGGACATATTATCTGAAGGAAACAGAGGGATATGTGGAAGAAGCATGGGTATTGTTTAACTGGGGGATCATTAGATGACTTAATAGAGGAGTATTTGATTATGAAGGGCAGTGTTAGTGTGGACAACCACCATCTTTCTCCCAGGGCAATAATGACAAATACCAGAGGACACCTGTTTAAGATGAGTGGAGAAAAGTTTAGGAAGACGACAGGGGTGCATTTTTTTACACAGAGAGTGGTGGGTGGGTGGTGGTGGAGGCACGTAGATTTAAAAAAATCAAGGGTCATGGGTATGAGGGAGGGAAGGGTGAGATTGTTGTGCAGTAGGATGACACAACATCATGGCCTGCCAGTCTGTGTTGTGCCAGAATGTTTTCCGTTCCAGAAACTATGCCTTTGGAAGAGGAACACACTCCTGAACATCAGTAGGTCTTCAAAGCGTGTTGCTGAGCTCTGCAAAATCATTCATGCACTTTACCCACAATGGGTGTGTCCCATATGTTCAGTTGGATGACCAGCAAGGAATTGGGAAACTGCCAAAAAACAAAGTTTCTGGTCAGGGCTTTTTCACTCTGATTTGAGCATAAAACTTCACCAATGCAGCTCTTGACAACATATGCCCTCAGGCAGCACATCTGCTGCACTACTGGAAGGGAATTACAGCTAGAAGGGAATCTCAGATCTGAGGATGAGGTTGATTATTAATGTCACTTGTACTGAGGTACAATGAGAATCTGTCTTTTACATGCCATTCAAAAGCTGGTGAAATCTGCCCACACTCCAGCACCCATCTTGCAAACAAAAAGAAAGGAAAGACAGAAAGTTGCTTCAGAGCAATAAGGTGGCCCAGTATCATGCCACCCTTTCTACTGCAGTAGCCTTTGGAGACCCTGGACAATGAGCTAAAGTGTTCCCCCACCACTTCCCCCCACCATCTCCATCTCACCTTCTCCACCTCTTGTTCTTGTTCTCCTCTCCACCTCACCCTTTTCACCCTAGTCTCTGTCTCATCCTCTCCTCCCTGGTCCCCACTCCCCATCCCCATCTCCACCTCTCCCTCTCCACCCCAGTTCCCATTCCCCATCTCCATCTCATCCTCTCCACCTCTGGTCCTCGTTCTCCGTCTCCATCTCATCCTCTCCACCCTGGTCCCCATTCCCCATCCCCATCTCCACTTCACCCTTTCCACCCTAGTCCCCATACCCCATATCCACCTCACCCTCTCCACCCTGGTTCCCATTCCCCATCTCCATCTCCCCTCTCCACCTCTAGTCCTCATTCTCCATCTCCACCTCACCCTCTCCACCCTAGTCCCCATACCCCATCTCCATCTCATCCTCTCCACTCTGGTCCACACTCCCCATCACCACCCTGGTCCTCACTTCCCATTTCCCATCTCCATCAAATCCTCTCCACCTCTGGTCCTTGTTCTCCATCTCCACCTCACCCTTTCCACCCTAGTCCCCATATCCCATCTCCACCTCACCCTCTCCACCCCGGTTCCCATTTCCCATCTCCATCTCACCTTCTTCACCTCTAGTCCTCATTCTCCATCTCCACCTCACCCTCTCCTCCCTAGTCCCCATATCCCATCTCCACCTCACCCTCTCCACCCCGGTTCCCATTTCCCATCTCCATCTCACCTTCTCCACCTCTAGTCCTCATTCTCCATCTCCACCTCACCCTCTCCACCCTAGTCCCCATACCCCATCTCCATCTCATCCTCTCCACCTCTGATCCTCGTTCTCCATCTCCACCTACCCTTTCCACCATAGTCCCCATATCCCATCTCTACCTCATCCTCTCCACCCCAGTTCCCATTCCCCATCTCCACTTCACCTTCTCCACCTCTGGTCCTCATTCTCCATCTCCACCTCTCCCTCTCCACCCTGGTTTCCATTACCCATCTCCATCTCATCCTCTCCACTCTGGTCCCCACTCCCCATCTCAACCTCACCCTCTCCACCCCAGTCCCCAATCCCCAACCCACATCCACCAATCCAGACCCATTCCCGACTCGGTCCCCATTCCCCATTCCTGTCTCCATCTCACCTCCTTCTCCCCAATCCTTATTCCCATCTCCATCTCACTTCCTCCACCCAGTCGTCATTCCCATCTCCATCATACTATCTCCACCCTAGTCCCCAATCCCCCTATCCCAATCTCTAACTTATCTACTCCACCCCAGACCCCATTCACGTCTTTATTTCATCTCCTCCACCCAAGTCCCCACTCCCCATCCCCATCTCCATTTCAGTTTCCATCTTACCCTCTCCACCCCAGTCTGGATTCCCCATCTCAGCTCCATCATCCCAGTCCCCACTCCTCATCTCCCTAAGGTTGTCGGAATCCATCAGTGGTTGAGGCCTAGGAGAAGGCCTTTGGCCTCCAGTCCCAGGCTGGAAACTGACTGATCCTGCCACCTTTCCTCCACCATGCCCCCTACCACCATACTTCACCCCACTCCAGAGGGCTCGACAGGACCCCATCGGCAGCAGCCTTCTTTCCAATCGACCTGCTCTCCATGCACAGATCACTCCCATTCCTCAACCTGCAGCAGCTAAAGTGGTCTGCCATGGAAATGAGGGAAGAGGAGGTCAAATGAGGAGTGTGCAAGTACTACAGAACAGGTACAGTGTACACAAGTGCTGGAGGACTGCGGCAGGTCACACAGCATCCATAGAAAGCAAGAGGCAGTTGATGTTTCAAGCTTGAGCCCTTCTTCATGAGACATAGGAGCAGAATTAGGCCATTCTGCCCATCAAATTTACCTCGCCATTCCCATATGCTGATTTACTATCCTTTTCATTACCATTCACCTGCCTTTGGCCCATAAATAAAACATAAGAAATAAGCCATCCAAGATGGCAGCATGGTTGACATAGCTGTTAGTGCACCACCGCTGCTATGCCACTGATCAGGACTGTGGTTCGAATCCCGTGCTGTCTGTAAGGAGCTTGTACGTTCTCTCTGGGGGCTCTGATTTCCTCCCATCATTCTAAACATACCTATGGTTGTAGGTTAATGGGCTGTATTTGGCACAAGCTCGTGGGCCGAAATGGCCAGTATATCTAAATTTAAAATTTAAAAAGATTCCCACACAACATACACCATACCTCATGGGGATTTTCATGGATGCTGCATGACCTGATGAGGTATTCAATCACGTCTGTGTAAGTGAGGCAAAATGCAAGTGTCTCCACAGAACTTTCCCCCCCACACCGCCCCCACCGCTCTACCTTCCAGCAGCAAGTGACTACTGGATGATTGGGGCATCAGATATCTCAGCGTGGATTCCTGCAGTGAATTAGCTGGAGAGCCCACCACAACCTATGGGATAACCCAGCAATGCTGCTGAACAAACACTGCGATCTAGAGAGCACTGGATCCAAGTAACCGCAAGGAACTTTAAATACCCTCGCCTCCCCCGCTTTGCGAACCAATTTTCGATGAAATTTAAAAACTTTAGTCATACAGCACAGTCACAGACCTTTTTGGCCTGTGAGCCACTGCCGTCCAATTACACCACATTTAACCTACAATCCTCCCGGTACGTCTTGAATGGTGGGAGGAAACCGGAGCCCCCGAGGAAAACCCACGCAGACACGAGGAGAAGATTAAACTCCTTGCAGACAGCATGGGACTTGAACCCATGTTCCAATCACTGGCACTGTAACAGCATTATGCTGACCACTAGGCTAACTGTGCTGCCCCAAAGGTTGGTCCCTTGTTTTTTTGTGGGTTTCAAACGCAAGTCACGGGTGGCACTTTCAAATAGCAGCTTGTGTTGAAGAAGCAGGAATAGGCCAGATGATGGGAAACTGACACTGTTTCTGGTTCATAGACAATGAACCAGGAGCAGGAAGAGGGCCATTCAGTTAAAGAAGAAATTCTGCAGACCCTGAGGGTTGAGTGCAAGATACAATCATATTGGAGAAACTCGGCAGGCCGCGCAGCGTCCATAGAAAGTAAGAGGCAGCCAACATTTTGGGCCTGAGCTCTTCGTCAGGAATAAGAAAACAACAGGTTGATGTTCAAATAAAAAGATGGGCGAATGGAGGGGGGGGGGGACGAGCACAAGCTAGCAGGGAAGAGGTCATAGTTGGATACAGGTGGGAGGGTAAAAGAGCAAAAAGGCTGTGGTGATGGGGGAGAGGGTAGAAGGCTGGAGAAGGAAGCAGATCAGGAGGAAAGGAAACAGAGGGATAGGGAAAAAAAAAGATCCAGGGGAGTGGATTAATGGAAATTGGAGAAGTCAATATTAATGCCGTCCGCTGAGGTGGAATAGAAGGTGTCATTCCTTCAATTTTGCAAGTGGCCTTGGTTTGGCAATGCATGGTGCGATAATGGTGTGCGGACTTGAAATGGTTGACCCTTGGGAGGTCCTTGCTTTTGCAGTGGGCAGAGAGAAGGCGCTCAATGAAATGATCTCCACTTCACGTCCTGTCTCCCTGATGTAGCAGAGGCCGCATCGGGAGCACCGGATGCAATAGATTCACAAGTGGAGTGCCTTTCACCTACTCTCCCTTTGAGTAAAATCATAGCTAAACTTTCACCACAGTGCCATTTTCTTGCATAAATCTCATACCCCTTAATTTTCTTAACATCTAACAATGTTATAATAATCTCTGTGCTGGATATATTCAGCAACAATTTCCCCACACTCAGGCATGGAGAATTCCAAGGATTTTTTTTCATCTGGGTGAAGTAATCTCTTCTCTTGGACCTGCAATTGGTAACTCCTTACTTCAAAACTGTGATCCCAGCTAATAAACACCTCAGCCAGGGATACATTCCATCGCCCACCCTGCATCTGCCTGATTAAGCCCCCAGAAATTCCTACAAGCTCAACTAATGTGAGAAAATTACTTTTAGATGCAATTTACATTAGGCAGGGAAAATGGTTCTGGGAATAGAAATCAATTACAAATTAAATTCAATCCAAATCAGGTAAAGAATTGAATCATAAAATCATGTTGTTAAATTACAAATATATGTGCCTTTAACATGATTTTAAAACAATTTAGCTGGTATTCTGAACAAACTCTGGTGATGCATAAACAATCAAGATTCAAGATCAAGATTCCTTTATGAACATGTTTACAAAATACATATTGTATGGTCTCCTGTAAAGGCACACAAAGAATGCTCCACTTGCAACCACACCTCCTCCCTCACTACTTTTCAGGCCCCAAACAGGCGTGAAGCAACGTTCCACTTGTGAATCTGCAGGGGTCATCGACATCAGAGAGACTGGGCACAGACTGGGAGATCGCTTCATTGAACACCTGAGCTCTGTCCGCCACAATAGTGTGGATCTCCGAGTGGCCATCCATTTCCGTCCATTCCCCCTGCTGACATGGTCTCATGCTCTGCCAGACTGGGTCCACTTGCACATTGGAGGAGCAACATCTCATCTTCCAACTGGGCACCCTCCATCCTGGATAGCATTAATATCAACTTATCTCCCTCTCCCCCACTTCTTCCCCCATCACCTCTCCCCAACTCTTTCTCTCTCCCTTTTCCCTGTGTCCATTTGCACAAACATGATCAATTCTTACCTCATCCCTTATCATATCTGATTAACACCTTTTGTTGGTCTGGATTCCTCCCCCAACCAGCAATGTCTGAATTCTGAGATTCTCTGAGATTTCCTTCTTCTAGCTCATTCAGCTTTTTCCTTAAAAAAGGACTCAGGGCCAAAACGTCACCAATATATCTTTGTCAAATCCTATAGAGGCTGAAAGACCGGCTGAGTTCCTCCAGCATTTTGGTGTGTTTCTACTGCAATCACAACATCTGCAGACTTGCTTGTTTCGCACAAAGAATGTTACATAGCTGACCCGAGATATACTGGTGGTACCCAATCCACAAAGTATTACAGTAGATTCAAAAGGGGTTACCCCTGTGCATTAAGTATTGAAGTAAATTTAAGAGAGTTACGTCTAGCTTGGCAAGTATAGGGGTTGCCTGAACTTCAAGTTCAAGTTTATTATCATTCGACTGCTCAGATACAATCAGATGAAACAGCATTTCAGCTTCATCACAGAGCATGCACATATACACACAAAATTATTCTTACAAATGCAGCACATAATAATCACATAATTTCAAAAACATACTGGAGGTTGTAAGTCAGTTGAGTGCAATTGGTCGCCAAGGACTCGTGGGCTGGGAGGGCCTGTAACAGTGCTGTATGTCTAATTTTAAAAAAAATTAATTTACTTAGTTTTATTTACAAGAGGCCCAAGTTTACAGGACAGTGTTCATTGTTCTCACAGCCTGTGGGAAGAAGCTGTTTCCCAGCCTGGCAGCCCTGATTTTCATACTCCTGGTCCTCCTTCCTGATGGTAGTAGGTTAAAGAAACTGTGTGATGGATTCTTTGAGCCCTATTTAAGCAATACTTTCGGTGAATGTCGTTAATATATATCTCTGACTGTGTGGCTCGGTACAATCTACAAATTTGATGACAATAGCATGGTAGTGGGTTGTATAAAAAGGGGCGTTGAGTCAGCATAAAGGAGAGAGATTGAAAACTTGGCCGAATGGTGCACCAACAACAACCTCCCACTCAATGTCACCAAAACCAAGGAGCTCGTCATTGACTTCAGGAAGGACAAAACCAGAGTGTATGATCCATTGTGGGATCAGAAGTGGAGAGGGTGAGCAAATTTAGTTCTTGGGAGTCACTATCTCGGATGATCTTTCCTAAACCCAACACACTAATGGCATGGTGAAGAAAGCACGTCAGAGCCTCTACTTCCTCAGGAGTTTGCGGAGGTTTGGTATGACACCAGAAACCCTGGCAAATTTCTACAGAGGTATAGTGGAAAGTGTGGTGACTGGCTGGTACAGTCTAGTATGGGGACACCAATACCCCTGAGCGTAAAGTCCTGCAAAAGGTAGTGGACACAGCTCATGACATCATAGGCAAAACCCTCCCCACCATCAAGAACATCTACAGGGAACGCTGCTATCAGAGAGCAGCAACAATCATCAAGGATCCACACCACCCAGCACACGCTATTACCATCAGGAAAAAGGACTTGGTGCCACAAGCCTCGCACCACCAGGTTCAGGAACAGCTGCTACCCCTCCACCATCAGACCCCTCAACGACAAACTCAATCAGGGACTCATTTAAGGACTCTTACTTTTGAACTTTATTAGTTTAATTTTCTCTCTGTACTGCACAGTCAGTTTACATTTCTTTATTTGTTTACATGTGCATGTTTAGTACAGTTTTGTTTTATACTAACAGTAAGTAGTAATTCTGCCTCATTTACATGAAAAAGAATCTCAGGGTTGTATGTGATGTCATGTATGTACTGTTATGAGCCCAGAGGACCCCAAAACCCAGCAGCAAGACAATGGTTACTTAAATAAAAGTTGCTTTCAATTTTCTTTAAACATAAAAACAGGATCAAACTTTAACTTATTGCTATTAACTTAACTTAACCCCCTTCTAACTGCACATGTATGTAATGTGTATAAGTTCAGGAAAGTTCTCTGTTTCACAGTCCAATCTTACTTCTCACTCCTCCAAGTTTACAGGTATCAGGCAATTCTTATAATGTGCACAGAATTCAACATTTATGAACCTCCACCAGGCTCTGGTGCTTAAAGGTAATTGGTTACTGCTCAGGATGGTTCTTGTTGGTTGCCCTTTGGACACATGTAAACTGATTTCCTCCAATCACTTCAGTGACTTGCCAAAGAGATTTTCCCCATCATGGGTTTTCCAAATTATAACCTTATGTCACCACAGAGTTCCTCTTGTTTCCCTTACTTCAAGTAAAACACTCTAGCCAGCCATTTCTTCTTGACAGGACTACAAGGGTTTTGAGCAGGCTGAACTCAGAACTCACAACCCATCTGTCAGCTTGCCATTTTGCAACCTCAACAGCTACCGTAAAAATGACCTCTCTCTCTCTCTCTTTCTCTCTCAGAGAAGAATCCTGTTTGTTTTTTCCTCTCTCTGCTTGTAAAAACCAAGACCTCTCCCAAGGCTCCAAACCCAATTTTATCACCACTTGAGCCTGGATTCTGTTCCAATTTGCACCTCCTTTTGAAGTTCTTTCCAAAGCAGTTCCATTGTCTCTGTAAAATCACTCGGAGCCTCAACGCTGAGCTTCAGCAAAGCTCATGCATTTTAAATGAGATGTCTTTTGTGGAGTGTTACTCTGTTTGTGAAGTATAACCTACACTAAACCCCCACAATCTCTCTCTTTTAAAGACATATTTATCCATAATCATAATAATATTAGCAGTACTCTGACAATAAATCAGAAATCTGAATCTAATGGAGGAAAGGGACATCCCAGTGATCTTCTCAGATGTCCCATTGTACTGACTTCCAGTCCAATGTTTGCAGTTATTATTCCCCACAGTGACACAGCCAGACAGGACACTCACAATGTACTCCTGTGAAATATTGTCAGGATGGGGACCTCCTCAACCTTGCAATTTGATGCTACCTCGCTACACCGGAGTTGAACTAACTAAAACTTTTGAGGAGATGAGGTCAAATGTATTTGAATGTCACCAAAAACATTTCCTTTTAAGACTTCCACTCTGAATCCGAACCTTTATTGTCTCAACACCAAAGCAACATCTCCTCACTGCAGGCTGGCAGCCTCGAGCTGAAGGCTGAGCTAACACTGGTCTTTCTCTCAGCAGTTGTCGTCCATGAAACATTTGGCTACAGCAACCCTTGATCTGCTCTCCCTTTCTCTCCTCTTGGAGTCCAACTTTTGTGAATTTCTAATCCCACAAGTGGGATGCAGAACTGTAATTAAAAAAAAAAGTTATCAACCGAAACTGCAATTCAGTCTGGATTTAAAGAAAAAAAAACTATTCAATCGCATTTATGAACTGGAAATTCCTGATGAATTAAAATGAACCGTGGGTTTTCTATTTTCCAAGCCCGCCTGTTAAAGTCTGATAACCCGCTCTCAAGATTCAATTTTGCAGCTTTACAGCAATTTTTCACACTCCTTTAGGCTGCGGGCTTTCCAAACATTTTCATTAATATCAATGTTTAATGAGCCTACCCATAACTTGGTATGGCAGCGCGAATCGGCACAATGGGATATTTTGTACAGTCAGAATACATTTTATGTCAGGATTACCAGAAATGATGAACGAGGCTTAGTTGTGAAATGCTACATTCTATGGGCCTGTAATCAGATCCCCATTCCTTATTGCATCATAGTCCAACGTAGCAAAGAAGAAGGGCCATTTGGACTCATTGAGTCTGAGCTCACATCAGCATAATTTTATTCCCCAACCAGAAATTAGCCAACTATTGAACCAGTTCTCATCTCACTTCACACTTCCAACTGTCCTCATGTCATCTCCTGAATAGTCCCCCAAATGCGCTGTTATTTTCTCTTTATCAACCCTCAATAACTTTAAGCCCTCCCAAATTTCCTCTCGTGCGTCTCTGGCCTGAGGCAAAGAGTCTCAGCTGCTGTGACTAAACTGTAACCCTGGCGGTCCTGGTAGACACCCGGCAGATCACTTCTGTGCCCTCTTCAAAGGCATGGCACTCAGGAGCGGACACAACAGTCCACCATAGCGCCACCCTTGGGCTCTGTGCTGCCAATCAAGGGCAGGGGCTGACAATACCTCCTTCCCACCATCAAACTAAGCTTCAGTCCTAAAGCAAGCAATGCGGTCAATGGCCACAAAGCAGTTGGATTCTGATGTGATTCATTTTGGGCAAGGAAGCCTTCTGACCTTATCGATCCCGACCTTTTCCATCCTGACCTATGAGTAACTCACCACACACCAAACCACGTGACTCATGCTCTGGAGAGATAACTCATTACCATTGTGCTCAGGACAATGGTGGGCAGTGGTAAACAATTTGGAGACTCAGTTCAGCAATAATTCAGTTTATCTTTTAGATTTCAGCATTCTTTCCTTCTTTTTGTTTCAGTCTGCCATCTATCTGATTGGAAGTAACCTGATGACTGCTCAGCGCACGTTAACTACTCTCCCAATACAATCTCACACCCTCCCTATTTCCGGCTCGAAATGGTGACCATTCTTTCTCTCCCACAGATGCTCACTGACTTCTGAATTCATTTGACAGGTCCTTGCAGCATCTTTCTGGACACCCCACAGTTTCGGGGCTCATCAGCGGCTTTCCCGGGTTGAATAGGGCTCAAAGAATTATCAAGGATCCCTACCATCCATCACAGAGTATCTTTGACCTACTACCATCAGGAAGGTGGTGCAGGAACATCAAAATCAAAGTTCAAAGTTCAAATTTGTTACCAGAGGGCCAACATGACATCGCATACAACCCAGAGATCCTCTGTCCTGTGGGCCAGCAGAATTCCTAATTTTCAGTAACAGTAAACTGTACCCGAGAAGAAATAAATGTGAACAAAAGAAAGAAATGTAAGCAAACTGACTGTACAAATACAGAAAATAAATATTTAGTAATAAATAATGAGGAAAGTACGTCCTTAAATTAGCCTGTGGATGAGTTGGTTGTTCAGGAGCTTGATGGTGGAGGGGTAGCAACAATTCCTGAGATATGAGCCCTGTGGCACCTGCACCTCTTTCCTGATGGCAGCAGCAAAAACGGAGACTCCTGGGTGGTGTGGATCCTCGACAATTGCTGCTGCTCTCCGGTGGTAGCATTCCATATAGATGTTCTCGACAGTGGGGTAAGACTTGCCTGTGATGTCCTGGGCTGAGTCTATGAGCCTTTGCAGAGCTTACTGCTCAGAGGTATTGGTACCCCTCCCCCCCATAACAGGCCGTAATGCAGGGGGTCAGCACACTTTCCACGCCGCATCAGTAGAAGTTTGCGAAGGTTTCCAATGATGTTTTGAACCTCAGCAAACTCCTGAGAAAGTAGAGACGCTGATGTGCTTTCTTCACAATTGAATTAGTGTGTTGGGTCAAGGAAAGGTCCTCCAAGATAGACCCTTTCCACCTCTGATTTCCCCAATGATCACTGGATCTTGCACCTCTAGTTTTCCCTTCCTAAATCAGAACTGACAGTTTGGGAAATAGCTTCTTCCCACAGTTTGTGAGATTGATGAATGGTATCCTGTAACCTTGAGTCTCTTGTCAATGAAACAAGTGAATACATCCAAAATATTTGTTCAGATCTATTTTTGTAATATTTTTTCTGTGATTATTATGTGCTGTGTATTGCATGTGTCTGTGCATGCTCCGTGGTCCGAAGTTTTGTCTGGTTGTATACGTATAGTCAAATGATAATAAGCATGAACTTGAATTGCATTTGAAGGTATTACAAGACTGGAAAGATATAAGCATGAGAAGATTTGTACTTGAGGACAGTGGAAATTGAAACTGATGTAGAAATGCCAATTTAATTTTCAGACCCTGACAGTGGTTTCACTGAGACAGAAAGTTTTGAGTAGGACTGACAGGGTAGATGGTGGTAGATTATTTTCCCTGTCCAGAAGTATAGATTTAAGTGCTATAGTGTCAGATTCACATCTGAAATGCCTTCTCTGCAAATGTCTGGAGCTCTCTATAGAAAGGCCTGGTCAAGTCAGGCCAACAGATTTTTGTACTCATGGAAATTAAGGGATTAAAAATAATCATCAGGAGAATGGATCTGAGGGTGGGAAAAGCCACAATCTCTCTGCCGTGGGAGCAGCGTCGATCTGGTCTACTCTTGTTCCTGCCGCTGTAGTTTTTAAGTTATTAGGTGACCACAATACAAAGAGATTGCATTAATTGCTGCCCAGCTAAATGCAGAACTCCAGTAAGAAGATCACTGTCAGCCAAGTACATAAAACCTTTCATAGGTCAACATTGCATTCCTGAATCACACACCCATGGTTGAAACGTTGTTTTGGAAAGGGTATAGAAGAGGTTTACTAGGATACTGCTTAGATTAGAGGGTATAAGAAATTTAAACAATTACGAGAGGCATCAGTCTAGTAGATGGGTAGTGTTAGGTCTGCTTTGTTCATGAATGAGTGAGACAAACACCAGACTGAGTCGAAATCAGGGTTCTTTGTTCTTTATTACCGGATTGTAACACTTGCAACTAACCATGTTAGTCGGAGAATGCATTCTGCCGTTATCAGCAAAATGGTGATTTTTTATACCCTTGGATACGTGCTTAGAACATCATCATATCATTACTTGTCCAATGACTAAAACTGTTGCTATCCTTTCCCTGCTAGCTTCCTGCCTCTCAATCCATCAATGTCTCTCTTATCTTGTAAGTACAAGGATGCATTCACATCTTGTTACAGCCCTGTACAGGGTAACTCCTTACACATTCCCATCTCATGATGTTTTACCTTACAGTAGACAGTCAGAATCTTTGTCCCAGGATAAAATCTCGCCAACTAGAGACCCAAGGGGGTAGGAGTCAAATGAAATGTGTGGAGCAGGTATTTTACACAAAGTGGGGGTGGGTGCTTGGAAGAGGATGACAGGGTTAGTGGTGGAAGCAGGTACGATCAAAGAGTTTAAGAGACTTCCAGGGAGATGCATGAATTTGTCAGGAATGGAGGGATGTGCAAGCAGCAGAGCTTTGGTCTAATTTGGCATCATGATCGGTGCAGACATGGGGCTGAGTGACACACGGTAGGCGGCAGATACTGCGGATGTAGTGAACACAACTGATTCTCTAGCATCTCAGTGCGTTTGCAGACGTGGACCTGAAGGACTTCTTCCTGTACTGTTCCATGAAGTCTGGAAGCTTTTTAAATAACTTTTAATACAGACATACAGCGCGATAACGGGCCCATTCGGCCCATGAGCCTGTGCCGCCCACTTGACCTACAAACCCCAGTATGGTTTTCAAACGGTGAAAGGAAACCAAGCCCCCCTCCCCCACCCTCCCCATGCAGACACGGGGAGAATGTACAAACTGCTTACAGACAGTGTGGGATTCGAACCCTGATTCCAATCGCTGATGCTGAAACAGCATTGCGCTAACTGCTATGTCAACCATGCCTCCCTATTAAGATGGAAGATATTGGAGCCTCTTATCTAGACAGGGGCATGTCTCCCATATCCCTTACCAATTTTTATAGCGGTATTGTGGAAAATACCCTGTTTGGATGCATCACAACTTGGGACAGGAACTACTCTGCCCAACACCGCAAGAGACAGCAGAGAGTTGTGGTATTCTCTATACCACAGAACAAGGATAAAGATCAAGGACTAAGAGTCTACTTTAGGTGCTCAATGAGTGTTAGTCCTGGTGCTGCCTTGAGATGTACATCAGTGTGAGAATGTGCATTCAATATGGAAAGAGTCTAAGGTATTCAGAATGGTAGGCATCGCGCAATGCCCATGTGGTGCTGGACCAGGGTCAGTCCATCATTAAACCTATCAAGGGATGTAGGAGGGCAACATCACCTCCGTCTTTAGTCATTCTTGCCCTTGTCACCCACAAAAGTCTCAAGATAAGTAGAGGTACCAGTATCATCCAACAGCCGACATCATAGGTAATCCCCACCACCCTACTCACAACCTCTTCTCAATACTCCCTCCAGGCAGAAGGTACAGAAGCCTGACATTCAGGTTCAAGGGCAGTGCATTTCCAACAGCTATCAAGATCTTGAACCGCCCCGTAATACTCTAAGCCTAACCACATACTACTCTAGGATCGCGGAAATATTTATCAAAGCCTCACTTATTTTTCTTTATTAACTGCGGCTGTCAATATTAATCTATCCATCCAGTTAAATTTATCATATCTTTTCATATTTAACAAGGCAAAGGGCAGGGCCTCCCTTGCTTGAATGCAATGAGGTTTTGTCTGAAGTCAAGGGTTAGTCCTTCCTTGACCGGCACTATTTGTTCAGCCCCAGTAATTTAGGATTGTGGGATAGGAAAAGCCATCAGTGCCCCAGACAATCTTTGGGGGGTGAGAGTGGGTAGATGGAGTGAGACTGGATATTGCGGCTGTCAGTCACTCCTCCACCTGTGAGGCAGAGAACAGGGGATGACAGTTCTCCTTCTGGAACCCAGGAACAAAAATATTGAGCTGCTATTCCCAATACAGTACTTTGGGAAGCCACACTGTTGGAACTACACTAGCCAGGCAATGCATTAAGCTAGTATATATCAAATGGTGGTCTGGGGCAAAGAATACTTAAAGAGTCCATGGGTGATAAAGAGATGAGAAGCATTGTCTTCAGCAAAGGCTTCCCTTCCGATCCACAAGTTGTAGAGGAAGAATAGGGAAGTTCCCTCCATCTCATGGCCCATTCTAATCGAGTGAGTAGCACAAAGACAGATGAACTGCCTACTGATGTTTCTGGGCCTGCTGGGTGGGAATTGGATGCCACTCATCCTACATCACAGCAGTGACCACACTTCCAAAACTCTTCATGAGCCAGCCGCACTCCCAACACTTATGAAAGACCCAATGGAAATGCAAGAGCTTCTCTCCTAAGAGAGACCAGAGGGGATGGTCCACCCATCCATGCTAGGTGGGATGGCATGGCTCTGATATATTGCTCAGCAGGTCTACCCAAGATATCACCCAGGTACAGACAAATGTGATATCAATAAGGTAACTGCACATTTTGGCTTCACAACCTGTGTAATATCACACAAACACACATATACACACAAAACCACACATGCAAACACCCACATACAAACACACAGACACAGGCACACACACACAGACACACACACAGAAACATCCAGACACACAAACACCCAAACATGCACACACACACACACACACACACACACACACACACACACGCACGCACATGCTACTGCATGTGTACAGCACTGTCCCCGCTGGCACTGGGCAGAGGTCGTAATTTATTCCTGTTACTGGGTCATAACAGAGTGGGCAAGTTGGCAATAGACACCCGCCGGGCTCTCCAGGAGGAAAAGCAGAAGCACACTGCTTATGCAAAGAGGAGTGGCGATCTGGAGCTTGTCCTGGAAAGATCCACCAAGGTGCAATTCAAGCATTGAGCACGATGGATGTTTACAAGATTTTTTATTGTTCCCAGTGGCTCACGTAACATGCTGTAGGGTGCAAGAATTCTGAAATGCTTCTGCCGCGGTGAATCAGATTTCAGGTTTATTGCCAGAGTACATACATGAGATCAGGTACAATGCTGAGATTAATTTTCCTGCGGGCCAGACAATTATGGGCAGTGTAAACTGTACTCAATACCTTGATGAAGGGCCCAGGCCCAAAATGTTGGTTCTGTATCTTTATCTTTGAGATATAAAGAACACTACGTGACTTGCTGGGTTTCTCCAGGATTTTTGTGCAAATTCAATTTCTTATGTTATCATGTTTACATAAATTTCATCACACTCACAAGCGGAGCTTATGAAAGGATACAAACAGGATAACAAAGCAACACAAGGATATTGATTATTATATCAAGGAAAAGAGAGCACCAAGCAATGTGGTCTCCTTAGAAATGAATAATAGCAACATTATGAATAAAAATCAGGGAAAATTGGCAATTTGAATAATAACCGCATCAAAGTATAAGTTCAACATTTAAAATATCACAAGGAAAGTTGAATCAGGCCAAAATTAATCACAGTGAAATGACAATAGCATCAATGAAGAACTATGCTAAGCAACAAAAAACCCTAGTTAGTCCATGCGAGGAACATGGAGACCCAGTTTTCACATCACACCTTGCACAGAATATAAAGGAGGGGAACAGGATCCTAATGTGGTGATATATAATGACACCACTAGGTCACCAGGGGTCATCCCAGTGACCTTGTCTATAAAGCAGTCCAGAGCTACAGTCTAGCCTTCCAGGTTTGTCTTGCAGAGAGACAAGACCTCTTAAATTACATATTAGTTTATTAAATTGTACTGACAATAACCACACCAGCAGTGCGAGTATAAGACAGCTTTAATAAACTAATATGTACACTAAGAGATCTTGTCTCTCTGCAAGTCGAACCTGCCATCTTGGAATCTGTTGCCCAAAGATGCCCAAAGATGCTCCAAGAGTAAATTGGGAAGAGGAACTGGGAAAATCAGGGTGGTATTTACTGGAGCTAAGGTTAAGGTGCAGGTTTGATTCGAATTTTCAAGATATGAATGGAAACTGATGAGAGAGAGGAGGGGGGGACTGAGAGGGCAGGGGGGAGACAGAGAGAGAGAGAGAGGGGGGAGACAGAGAGAGAAAGAGGGAGGGGGAGACAGGGAGAGAGAGAGGGAGGGGAGACAGAGAGAGAGAGAGAGAGAGAGAGAGAGAGAGAGAGAGAGAGAGAGAGAGAGAGAGAGAGAGAGAGAGAGAGAGAGAGAGAGAGAGAGAGAGAGAGAGAGAGAGAGAGCTTGGCTGGTTGGAGAGTCTGGAACCTGGGTCATGGTATAAAAATGGTGCCTTGGAAAAGGAACCAATTAAAAGATTAATTCCACCCCGCCCCCCCCCCCCCCCACCACCACCATCAAAAAGTAGTTCATGTGTGAGATCACACACTGCCAGATCCAATGGCAGTTTCTTTCCTGATGTCGTCAGACTTCTGAATCTCTTTTCTCTCTCTCTCTCTCTTTGGCTTGGCTTCGCGGATGAAGATTTATGGAGGGATAATGTCCACGTCAGCTGTAGGCTCGTTTGTGGCTGACAAGTCCAATGCGGGACAGGCAGACAAGGTTGCAGCGGTTGCAAGGGAAAATTGGTTGGTTGGGGTTGGCTGTTGGGTTTTTCCTCCTTTGTCTTTTGTCAGTGAGGTGGGCTCTGCGGTCTTCTTCAAAGGAGGTTGCTGCCCGCCGAACTGTGAGGCGCCAAGATGCACGGTTTGAGGCGAGATCAGCCCACTGGCTCAGAATAATGAAATTATGCTGCCTCTCTGTAACCCTACATTGTGACTTACTTGTTGCACTATGCATGGGTTGTTTACTGGTCGGCTCGCCAAGCAGCCACTATAACTACTGTTATGCAAGACACTTGAACTTGAAAACTGATAGCCAGGCCTTGCAGAAGCCAAGAAACATAATACGACTGTGGATATCTGGGTCTTTCTTCCACAAACTGCAAGTGATGCAAAAAAAAACTATTAACTTTAAATCTGAGATTGATCAATTTGTTAGCCGAAAGTTTAAAGGATTTCTGGGGCAATGGTGGGTAACATGTCAGTTTGTACTGAATGGTGGAGTAGGCAAGACGGGTTGAATGGCCGACTCCTGCCTTTAGTCACATGATCTGTTAGAACAGATTCAAGGAACTGATCCCACCCACTATGCGAGATTAGACAAGAAATTCAGGTCCCTCCGGTGAGTGGCTCATTAATCAGAGAAGGCTGATATATAGTTGTGAGCAACAGATCCAGATGGGTCAGGAGGAGGAATGTTTTCACTCAGAGAAGCTCCAGGAGATGTGACTGTAGTTCAGGCTTGGCGTCAATGGGAGAGGGGAGGTATTCATGGGCCATGCCCCTCCAAATGAGTTATTGTGCCCCCCCCACCCACCCGCAGCACTAGCATCATGTGGCTTTGTCTCCATGTGCCTGCTACGTCGGAGGGAAGGGGAATGTTTGATGGTGGCGCACAGAGGAGGTTCATAGCAGGTATGGTATCCACGCCTCCCTCCCCGCGCTGAGTGAACGCCAGATTGTGCTCCACCGTGGTTACCCTAACGTCCCCCCCCTCACCGATTAGGCTTGTTCTGCTGGCAATTCTGCTGTAGCTGATTCTACAAATCCTTTCAAAGGGAGGTGGGAAATGTACATGGGCATGGGCAACAGATTCCAAGATGGCAGTTTGTGGGCAGGGAGAGGGAAGGGGGTCTGCAGCCATGGGACCAGGTCAGTGCTGGCCAAGCTGAAGGAGCCCATCGGTCATGCAGGGGTGGTATGGAACGCAGGCATCTGAGAGTGGAGCGAGGAGGGCTTCACCTTGGCATTAGAGGCCAAGGGCGTCCCGCCAGGAGCAGGGGTGGAATGGAGAGCAGGACCAGCCAGGTGCAGCACAGATTCCGAGAATTGGATGCAGGGGTGAAGGAGGAAGGATAGAGAGACAGGCAGCGACCCCCCCCCCCTCCCCATCTCTGGACAAGCTGTGGGAATGACAGGAACGCCCCATCAGAGGTGACGTGACCCTTGATCTCTTGCTGTCTCTGAAAAATCTTGTTCTTTTTCCTGCAAGATGCCTTCAGATCAAGGTGTCTCTTTGCCAGGCATTGAAAGGGCACACAAAAGAACATTTATCACTGCTTCTCCACAAATAATAAATAAATCAAAGAGGTTGAAAGCTTCAAAGAGGCTGACCAATCTCCTTCCATGGGATGTTAGGCTTCCATGAGCCTGATCTGACAGTGTGGAGAGCTGGTGAGGTTGGAACTCCTGGTTGTGGCTGGTCACCCTGAGACTGCGGCGGCTGCAGGATGAAGCTCAAGAGGGGGAGAGTGACATCAGATGCCAGAGGTCTGAGTGTCCCATGAGCCTGTTCTGTGTGTGAAAGAGTGAGTGGCAACACACTGGCTTGATTTGGCTCAGTGAATAGTGCAACACATGTTCAGGTTAGAATCACACATTTAACAGTGCAATATTACCCTGTGAAATGTAATATAAATACTCATCCAGTGAGGATCATATCAATGGAACTGTTAAAACAGGTCGCAGGTGCCTTGCAAAGAAAATTGTAAAGAAAAAATCACTTTGTACACATCAAGCACTGTGCAACTGAAAACGCTGAAATTAAAATTAATTTTTAAAGAAAAAAACAATACATCTGTTCATCTTCTCACATTGCACTCGCAAGTGGTGGAAACACTCTCCTCTCTCAGAATCAATTAAAGTTGGTTGGATAAACAGTTGCATGGCTTTTCTTTGGGTATTCTGCATGGGGCACTACTTTCATCCGTTACGGCTCTTTGAAGTGAAGGCTCTTTTTTTTCCAGCTCAGTCCTGCGTGACTTCCCGCTTTCCAAAAATGAAACATTTCCACTCTTAATCCCTCTGATGTCTGCTGTTCACTTTTGAAGGAGCTGGTTTAAGAAATGCTCCCACACAAGATTGATAAAAGCGTGTCATCCTTGCCCTACCACATCTCTCCTAATTAGTGAGAAAGATCAAGGAGAGAGCTACTGTTAATCATTTGCAGCTCACCTATGAGAATGTCAGTGGAATGGACAGAATGCTCAGGATTGTGTACAGCGAGCTTGTCATCAAGAAGAATGCATAAGATCCAGATATAAAACCAGAATATTTATCTGCCCTCTTTTATATCTATGATCTCTTTTTCTGTCTTAGCATATTGTGATAATTTAAAGTACACTATTTTAGTTGGTGTATCTCATGCATCTCTTTGGCTGTTGAAAATAAGAATTTCACTGCATTGATTGTACTGATGTACATGGCAATAAACTCTCACTACAAATTAAAAAGTACATCACAAAATTCTGTACACACCGCGGTTGAAGTAAAAACCCAACATGCTGGAGAAACTCAGCACGTCAGACTATGTCCTTTATGTGACAAAGGGAAAGATGTACAACCGACGTTTCGGGCTTGAGCCCTTCATCAAAGTGTGAGAAAATGCCGGCAAGCGTCTCTTTCCCAGCCAGTGAATGGTGTTCAAAAGAACGTTTAGCATGGCCTCGCCACAAATAATAAATAAATCAAAGAGGTTGAAAGCTTCAAAGAGGCTTCAGAGCCTGGCCAATCCCCTTCCTTGGGATGTTAGGCTTCCAAGAGCCTGATCTGACAGTGTGGAGGGCCGGTGAGGTTGGAACTCCTGGTTGGGGCTGGTCACCCTGAGATTGCGGCAGCTGCAGGAAGAAGCTCGAGAGGGGGAAAGTGACACCCGATGGCAGAGGTCTGAGTGCCCCATGAGCCCAAAACGTTGGTTGTGTATCTTTCCCTTTGCTACATAAAGGGCACTGTTGAGCTTCTCCAGCATATGGTGTTTTTACTCCCTACTAATTACATCACCTTCTCACAGGACTAGCATGGAAGGAAATGGGCATTGGCCGGGAAATGTTAGCAACAGTTGTTACATGAGACAGATGCTGGTTCGTCGCTAAATCAACAACTTCACACCAATCTCATACCACTGGCCCCAAGACGTCAATGTTTAGACAACAGACCTTCTGGGGTTAGCCTGTCATTCCAAGAATTAAGATCTAATCTTGATGTCTTCAGGAAATGGAAAATATTTTAAAATCCTTATATACTTTCATTCGATATTGATAAATGCGTTGGAGTTTGACTGGGGTCAGTAAGGTCATGTGATGAAACCACTTGCCTGAGAGGAAGTGCCAACCTTATATTGACAACCTTCCAAATGAAAATACGTTAAGTCTGTAGGGCACTCACCACAGAAACAAGCTGAGGGAACGATAGGCTTTTATATATAGAAGAAACTTGCTGGCCTGGATCCCAGGATTGGAATGGCAGCAAGGGGGAAAAGTGCCTCGACCTTTATGGCCCAGGACCACAGGGGAGGAGTCATAGGGTATGAGTCATCCATGGGCGGGTCAGCTCCATATATACAACCGACAATGATAACTATATTCCACGGAGGAAACATATCACTACTGTAATGGATAAATATTTTGGGGAATTTGTAAGATTTAGAGTAAGTTACATACAAACACATTTTAAAACAGATCTTATTTCAAAGACTGAAAAAATACTGAAGATCTCTGGAGAATGTAAGCACATTTCACAAGTAGGTGTTAATTGAGCTGACATCATAAAATGAATGGACTGGAGACACTCTGGCTATTGGAAGCTCTCTTCAAGGGTTTTGACAGAGTACACAGAAAGGCCACTCCTGGGTTTTGTTCACCTAAGGCAACATCTTGACCAAGGAGAATAACTTCTGTTGTTTGCTGAAGAAGGTGGGGGTTTTGGAAGTGAGTGAGTCAGTCACATGGTGTGTGTGTGTGTGTGTGTGTGTGTGTGTGTGTGTGTGTGTGTGTGTGTGACAGTGCAAGCCAGGAAGAGTTGGTTGAAACTGATGAAAAATTCCAAGAGCAGTGGATGGCTGGAAGTGCTATTGGTCTGATGCTTCTCTTGGAATAAGAGAAACAGAAGGGACTCTTTCATAACCTGAGGTTACCACTGGAGAACCCTGATGGGGCAAGTTTCATCAGCGAGACATTGAGGTGACTAGTGGTGATACTTCAGTTGTGGAAATCCTGGAACAACAAATCTGCAAACCCTACAAGAACCTTCCTGAGCAGTAAACATTTACCTTTCAAGCACCAAAGCCTGGTGAACTTTATACATGATGAATTCTGTGCATAGTATCAGAATTGCCTTCATCCAGAGAACTGGAAAAAGGAGAAGTGAGATTGAACTGTGAACCAAAGAACTTTTCTTAAAAATTGCACACACATTACATACATGTGTGCTTAGAATTAGAAGGGGGTTAATTTGGGTGAGTTAAGTTAAAATTTGATTCTATTTTCATGTTTAAAGTTGATTAAAAATAACTTTTGTTTTAAAAACCACTTGTCTTGGTGAATGTCTATTGCTGCTGGGTTTTGGGGTCCTTTGGACTCGTACCACCACAAAGTCCTAAAATGTTAGGAATGGCAGTGGACACTTGCTCATACTGCTAACAGTGCAGTCCCTTCTGCCGCAGGATTGTGCCGACCTATGTAAACCTACTCCATGTAAATCTAATCCTCCCCTCCCTCATGGCCATCCATTTTCCTCACATCCATGTTCCTATCTGAGAGTCTTTTAAATATCTCTGTTTTATCAGCCTCAACTATTACCAGCTGTGGGTAGTTGTAAGGAGGCGCTCAACTCCTTGAGTGCTTCCACTGGCAGTGCCTCCGCACCATCCTCAACATTCACTGGAGAGACTTTGTTGCCAACATTGAAGTCCTCAAACAGGCAGAGGTTACCAGCATCGAGACCATGCCATGCTGGGCAGGGCACATCTCCAGGATGGAGGATCATCACCTGCCCAAGATTGTGCTGTATGGCAGGCTCTCCACTGGCCACCGTTACAGAGGGGCTTGGTGCCTGTCACATTGACCATCACCTGTGCTCTGTTCTAGCCTCTGATTGTGTCGCCTGGTGGCACACCATTCACCAGTCTTTTCTGGATTATCATGTTTCTGTCTCACGACTGCACTTCCAGATTCAGTTCTAATAGAACCATTGGCCTCGTTGGCAACAATGATGAGTCAGCTTACAGAGACGATGCTCGGAGGCTCATAAAATAGAGTGAGATTAACAACCTGACTCTCAACATGGACAAGACAAACAGGTGATTGAGGACGAAGGTCAACATCCTCCATTACATATCAGTGAGTCCGTCGTGGAGATTGGAGAGCACAACATCGCTTGATGTGCATGTAAAGCACAACCTGCCCTGGACCCACAAAGCCTCCTCATTAATTAGGAAGGTGCAGAAGCACATACACTTCCAAAGAGATTGGGTGGTGGGGGGGAAGTGGGGGGCAAGGCTATTGGCTTCCATCTTGACAACATTTTACAAGAGCACAATTGAGCTTGTCCTGTCTGGCTCCATCATTATGTTGGGCGGTAGCTGCAAAGCATTGGACCAGAAGTCAATAAAAAAGATCATAAATATGGCTGAGAAGATCACTAGGGTCTCCCTTGCCTTTACTGATGACATTTACCAGGAGCAGTGGTTAAATAGGGCTCAAAAAATTATAAAAGACTGTTTCCACCAAGCACACAGAATCTTTGACCCACTATCATCAGGAAGGAGGTACAGGAGCATCAAAAACAGGACGGCCAGGGTGGGAAATTATTTGTTCTCACAGGCTGCGAGATTGATGAATGGTAATGATCCCAAAATATGTGTGTCTGTCTGTCTGTCTGTGTGACCCTGTGTGTGTGTTTGTGTGTGTGTGTGTGTGTGTGTGTCTATGTGTGTTGTGTGTATATGTGTGTGTTTGAGAGTGTGTGTCTATGTGTGTTTGAGTGTGTATGTGTGTGTCTATGTGTATGTGTGTATCTGTGTGTGTGTTTGTGTCTGTGTGTGTTTGTCTGTGTTTGTGTGTGTTTGCGTCTATGTGTGTGTCTGTGTGTGTGTGTTTGTGTCTATGTGTGCATCTGTGTGTGTGTGTGTGTGTGATTGTGTACGTACAGTCAGATGATAACAAACTTGAACATGCATGACCAAATATCCCATTAGGATCACCTCTGAAGAATGGCACTTCAGATTGTGCTGCACCCCAAAAGGACAGCCAAAGTGCACCAGTCTTGATTGCAGCTGAATGACAAGGTGCTAAGGCTGCAGCTCTGCCCTACAAACTTGGGAGTGGACCAGCACTTGCGGCCAACTGGAAATAAATGGAGAAATGGGAATGAGGTGCATCCAATATTTTAGGCAACAGAGATTTCAGGGCCAAATAGCCTCTTTTAGTCAAAAGAAGAAATAAATAAATACAGGGAATATAAAATATGAGAAAATGTAACCGGTCTGAACACGTGTGGCTAATAGTGGAAAATTCCCACTTTTCTTTTTTACAGTCTTTGAAATACTTATTTATACTTGCAAATGTGTATATCTTTATTCCCAGCAAGCTCTGAGATCCATTTCTGTTAAATTTTGTTGATTTTTAGCTTGGCAATTTTTTCTGGATTCTGGTGTCTGAGAGCTTGTAAAATGTAAATCAAAACCCGTTGGTTTGGAACGGAGACAGTTTCCTCCAATTATTTCTGAGCATTGTCTTGGCAAGGGGTGTGAAGCTCAATGAGCTCACTCCTGCTCCCAACAGCACAGGTGACCTGTGGAAAGTGTTCTTCCTGGTCGCAGCCCAGCTGGATGTCCAGGAATGTGGAAGACTGCAGAAGGTAGTAAACATAGCCCGGTCTATCTGACCTTTTATCCAATGCAAACGTCTCTGTGAGACGCTACCTCAAGAGAGCAGCCAACATCATAAAGGGCTCCCATCACCTTGATCACAACCTCTGCTCACGGTTCCCTTTGGGCAGAAGGTACAGAAGCCTGAAGACCAGGTTCAAGAAAAGTTTCTTTCCAATGGGTATCAGGCTCTGACCTTCTCCTTGTTACACTAATCAATGGACACCACAAAAGGACTATTGCACTAGGATCACGGTTAGTTCACAGCTGAAGATTGTCAAAGGTTACAAGAAGATTATAGACAGGATGCAGAGTGTGGCAAACCACTGTGATTGGCTGCTACCGACTGGACAGGCCTCCCGAGACCGATCCTACTCTAGCCCCTTGCAGGCCACCCTTTTACTTTTGCTCTGATCAGTCAAGGAGGTGGATGGTTGTTTGATAGTGTTCTGGCCTTGCGCTATTAAAAGCCTGATTGTTTCACCCAGCCCGTTGTGAATTATTGATGATACATCAATTTTAATAGCTAAAATTTTCAAAGGATTATGGAAAAATACCTAAAACCAGAGAAATTTGACCGACTCCCCCCCCCCCCCCCCCCCTCCACCCTGGTCGCCAGACACCCCAAACACCTTCAAGCTGAGGCCATCACCATAGACACAAATCGGCTGAGACTACTCCTTCCCGATGCCACTAGAAGTCTGTCCCTTAAAGTACGGCCACCAAACACAGGATGTCTCTTGCGTCCGAGTTGTACTCCGCGGCCATCCACGGTTCCTCCCGACTGTTGAAGGTGTAGTGTATGAACGCGCCATGCCTCAGCTCAGTGCCCCCTTGCTACTGGGGCTGGACTTCCAATCCCAACTGGAGAAGGTCACCTTACAATTCAATGGGCCCTTCCACCACCCACCCCCCCCCCACCGCTTATCGCCTGTGACTAACAGTTCATGGACAGCTCCCAACAGGCAACATGTGGCCTTTCAACCCTCAAGGTCAACCCCTCTCCCAACCCCCCTATTCACCAACCTCAGTCCTGATTGCAAGCCAGGTAGCCACCAGGAGTAGACGGTACTGTTCTGCTGATAGGACGTTTATCAAGGTGGAGGTCCAGCAATTATCGGGCGAAGGCATTATCAAAGCCAGTAATAGTCCTCGGACGGCCCAGGTTGTCGTGGTCAAGAATGGGGAAAAGATCATTAACTACAGCCAGATTATCAACTGGTACGTGCCTTCCCCACATATCTCATATGATCAACCATGCTGCACATTATTGGGTGTTTTCCACGATTGGTGTGAGGTCGGCCTACTCCAGCTCCTGATCCACCAGGAGCACTGCCAGCATGCAGTTTTCGAGGTGGACACAGAAGTCTCTATCACTTCCTATGGGTCCTTTTCAGCGTCTCAAATGGGGTCTCCATTTCCCAACAGGACCGTTACAGGACACTTTCCCCTACCTCGATAATGTTGCCATTTGTCGCCATGATCTGCAAGGCCACGGTGCTAATCTCAACAAGTTCTTTCAAGGAGTGAAATGCATGAGTTATAACAAGATTTCCGGACACCACGACTGGCCATCCTTGGCTGTGTCATTGAGAACGGCATCATCGACCCCCGACCTTAACCGCATGCATCTGTTGATTGAGTGGTCCCTCCACATAGCCTTAAAGCTCTGAAGGGGATGCCTTGGGTCTTCTCTTACTACACTCAATGGGTCCCCAACCTATGCGGACAAGATTCGACCACCGGTCAAAGCCACAACGTTTCCCTTGTCAAAATAAGCCCAAACGGCATTCGAACAGGACAAAGATGACCAGGGCAACCATGCATGCCATAGACGGGTCAACAACCATTCCTAGTCAAGAGAGATGCACATGGCTTCATCTTTGTGGCCACTCTTAACTAGGTGTCAGGGCCCTAAGATTTGCCTCATCTCCCGTGGAGTAGGGGGCTCAGAGTGGTCACATTCATGTTTAATAAAAAACAAAGGAGCAAAATCAAAAATAATAAAAATCCTCAGGTGGAGAATCGAACTGTCTACTTAAAACTATGATATCTTCTACAGATCTGGCAGATTTAATGAGTGGCCTATCCCATGGAACCCTTCAAATGGACAAACTGCAGACTCTTCACAATAACCTCTGCTATCCTGGAGTTACCAGGTTTTTCAATTTTGTCAAATCTTGAAATCTACCTTTCTCCACCAAGGAGGTCCAGACACTGACTAGAAACTGCCAGGTACATGCCAAATGCAAACCACAGTTCTACTGGCCAGATAAGGCACATCTCGTCAAGGCTATGCACCCCTTCAAAGTGCCTCAGCATTGACTTCAAGGGTCCCCTCCCCTCCTCCAACCAGAATGTTTATTTCTTTACTGATATTGATGAATATTCCCATTTCCCCTTCACCATCCTATGCCCTGATATTACCACACCCACTGTTATCAAGGCTCTCTGTAGTATCTTAACACTCTTTGGGTATCCTGGCTTCATCCACAGCAACTGGAGTACATCATTCATGAGCGATGAGCAGTGGTAGCACTTGCTGTCCAGGGGCATCGCCACGAGCAGGGCCACTAGCTACAATCCCAGGGGTAACAGCCAAGTGGAAAGGGAAAATGCCATGGTCTGGAAGACCATCCTCCTGGCACTGATGTCACAGGGTCTTCAGGTCTCCCATTGGCAAGAAGTCCTCCCAGATGCACTTCACTCCAACTGGTCACTTTTATGTATGGCCACCAACAGCATACGCCTCATGAACGGATGTTTGCCTTCCCTGGGAAGTCTGCTTCAGGGACTATGCTGCCCATCTGGCCTGGTCCTGCACCGCAAGCATGTCAGGCAATCTAAGGCTGACCCACTGGTCAAGAGGGTCCACCTCCTCCATGCCAAACCCCAGTAGGCCTATGTTGCCTTTCCTGATGGGCAAGAAAGTACGGTCTCGATCCAAGACCTGGCACCGTTGGGATCCCCTCTGACCACCACTGACTTTCCACACTCTCCCCACTCCAACATTAGGGGCCCCCGAACCTATAGCTGACCACCCCTTACCCCAGGCTACTCTTGCTACCTATGATGTACTAGCTCCACACTCCCTTACACCCCCATCTGTTCCTGCCCCTCGGCAATCTGTTAACAGGTCAACCTCTCAACCTGATCATGATTTTACCCCCCCAACCTTTGCCACGCTACTCAATGTGACAGAGGAGACTTCCGAAGGACTTAATCTGTAAATGTGTATATATGTACAGTTGATTCACTCTCTTTGTCTCACCTCACAGGGTTATACCGTGATTGGTTGCTACCGACTGGACACACCTCCTGAGACCGATTCCACCCAGAGCCCCTTGCAGGCCACCTTTTTACTTTTGCCCTGATCAGTCCAGGAGGTGGATGGTTGTTTGATAGTGTTCCGGCCTTTATCTATTAAAAGCCTGATTCTTTCACCGCTCAGTCCTTTGTGAATTATTGATGGTTCATCACAGAGTTGGACAGAAAAGTGGCAGATGAATTTCAATCCAGTTAAGTGTGAGGTGATGCATTTTGGAAGGAAAAATCTGAAGGTTGAGTACAGGGTTAATGGTCTGTTACTTAGGAGTGTGGATGAACAGAAGAACCTTGGGGTTCAAATCCATACATCTCTCAAGGAGAGTTAAGAGGCCTATGGGATGCTGGGATTCATTAATAGGGGGATTGAGTTCAGGAGTAGAGAGGTCATGTTGCAACTCTTCAAATCTGTAGTGAGACCACACTTCGAGTATTGTGTTTAGTTCACCTCATTATAAGAAGGATGTGGAAGCTGTGGAGAGGGGGCAGAGGAGATTTACCAGGAAGTTGCCTGCATTGGAAAACAAATCTTATGAGGCAAGGTTAGCAGAGCTGGGACTTTCCTCTTAGGAGCACAGAAGGATGAGAGGAGGCTTGATAGAGGTCTACAAGTTTATGAGAGGCAGGGCTGGGGTGGACAGCCAGCACCTGTTTCCCAGGGTAAAATCAGCAAACACCAGAGGACACACGAGAAAAGTTAAGGGAGGGAAGTTTTGGGGAGACTTTTTTTTTTACACAGGGAGTTGTGGGGGCCTGGAATGCCTTGGGAGGGATGGTGGTGGAGGGGGAACATTGGGGGCATTTAAGAGACTCTTAGACAGGCACATGGATGAAGGATAAATAGAGGGTTATGGGGTAGGGATGGTTTAGTACTTTTTATTAAGGAAAGAATGTATGGGTTGGCACATCATTGATGACCAAAGGGCCTCTACTGTCCTGATTTGTTCCATGTGAATATTTACATTTATTGTCTCTTTTAGTTAGTTCACTTTTCCTGCTTTTCTTTCCAACAAACTGTTGAGCTGCAGCAAGTAAGAATCTCAGTCCATATATACAGTGTACAATGTGTATGACAATAAACTCATCATGCTGGGTGGTAGAAGTCAGTCACCTGCGCAGAACAGGAGCCAACTTATTTTCCGTACATTGGATCAAACTTTAGAAGAATAAGAAGTTAAGCTTAAACTTTGCAACTGGGAAAGACAAACAGGAGAAATCTTATTGAAGCAAATATGCAAACAGCGCTGAAAAAATGTTATCGATCAGGCAAGGTCAAGCAAAAAATGAAATATCAAAACAAATGTGGCAGCAAGCTAAGGGGAAGACAAAGGCATCGCATGACCAAAGAGGATGTTAACAGGCAACAAAACTTCAAAATACTCGGAGACGTAAAGCCATTGGGAAAAGAAAATCAATTTAACCTGCTTTGTGACAACCAGAGCACAAAGAATCAGGGATATAAATAAGCAAGAAATTTGGAAATTGAAGAGCGAACACAATGAAATGAGATTCATTTCCCCGTGGGGTTCTGTTAGTGATGGCTAACACAACCCCAGTAATATGAAAGGTTGACTATCAACCTGACAATGAAACCACCTTTTTAACCAAGCACCTCTGGATCCTCGTCTGGGACAGGGTTTGCTCGAAAACACTCATGCTCTAAGGAGCTGTGGGTTTAGTGGATTTTTTTTGAATATTTTATTTATAAATTTTTAAACTCAAACTCCAACTATTTCCAGTAATCAATTACAAGTTACAGTTAACTGTTACATACAAACTTTACTGTTGAGTCCAAGCCAATATTTTCCCCCTTCTCTTCCGCCCCCTCCCCACACTCAACAGGTCACAATTATGTACAACAGTAAAGTCACCCAAAACAAAGGTAGGGGACACGTCAGGGATTTGTCAAGGCCTAACGGCCAGCACCCAGGCTGGTACATTTTTCTTTACTTGGTTGGGATGGAATGGACATCCCCCCACCCCTCCCTCAGTAGAAGGATATACAGAGAAGGCAGGGCAGCGAGATATGCAGATCCACGCAAAAGCTGTGTTCCAATGAAATTTAAATATGGTTGCCAAATTTTAAGAAAAAATGTTTTATTTTTTCCTGAAGTTATGGGTAATTTTCTCCAGGGGAACACAGCTTTGCACTTCAACATTCCAGTGCGCAATACCCAAGTGAGAGTCAGATTTCCAGGTCACCGCTGTGCACTTCCTGGCCACTGCCAATGGGATTATTACAAATCGGATTTGGAATGGTTTAGTTTATATTTAAGACAAGTTGTCATTGTTGGTTTAAAGAGCATATAATACAAGGATATTTTTCCAACAACAGGACTGGAAGGCAAGGCTAATGACACTGACAGCTCCACCTGTTTAACTTGGTACCCACTGACGGTCAGGAAGAATGCATTACAGATTCCCTTCACACATTAGGGCCAAGGCTGCCTCAGGGTTCAGAGCCTTAGGCTGTTCGTTATATTACGGAGAGTTCAGGCAGTCTGACAGTTGCTAGGCTACGGGGAAAACAGAGAAGTCTTAGCTCCGTCATAGCTCCCATTTGATAAGAATTTTTATTTTACAACTGCGTTCGATTAAGAATGTTAAGTTTGAATGGAAGAATTATCTTCCACCGAGAATATCTCATTACAAATTCCTCTTTTGATTGTTACTAATTAGGATCCTGGAATGTCACAATGGGCAGAATCACATCCAAATGAAATGGTGAAATGGAGGATCTACCTAAGGCTACACAGCACAGACGTGTCTGAGAGTTGAGTTGGCTGTCTTAAACGTGCTTTCTTTCTCCCTCAGCTGCTCCTCATTTGACTGATAACAAGAGGAAAGAAACTTACAGTAATTGGCAAAAAAAAACGCAGAGCTGAAATTAGGAGAAGAATGGGTTGTTTTGATCGGTAACACGGTACATTTTTCCTGCAGACTGATTATAGCTAGATTTTGGTTAGATGTTGCACAGGGGCTCGTCCCATACCTGACACTGACTGGGGGTCAACACCGAAAAGAATTGGTGTGAGAAAACATGGGTGGTGCTTGGGATTAGATCCAATGCTGAGAAGGCTTTGGATAAGGTCCCGCACAGGAGATTAGTCGGCAAAGTTAGAGAGCATGGTATGGGGGTGAGGCATGGGGTGGGGGGGAGGGGGTAGGGTGCTGACATGGATTGACAGACAGGAAACAAAGAGTAGGGATGAACAGGTCACTTTTGGGATGGTAGGATGTGAAAAGTAGGGTCCCGCAGGGCTCGGTGCTGGGTCCTCAGTTGTTTATCATGTATATTAATGGTTTAGATAAGAGGATTATAAATAACATTAGCAAACTTTCAGATGACACAAAACTGGGTGGCAGTGTGAAGTGTGAGGAGGATGTTAGGAAAATGCAGGAGGACTTGCACAGGTTGGTTGAGTGGGCGGATGCATGGAAGATGCAGTTTAATGAGGATAAAGGTGGAGTTATCCACTTTGGGGGAGGACAGGAAGGGAGATTATTACTTAAATGGAATCAAGTTAGGGAGTGGGGAAGTGCAAAGTGATTTAGTTGCAGTTGTACATCAGGCACTAAAAGCCAGTATGTAGGTTCAACAAGCTGTGAAAAAGGCAAATGGCATAAAAAGGGGAATAGAGAATCGGAGTAAAGTTGTCCTTCTGCAGTTGTGCAGGGCCCTGGTGAGACCACACCTGGAGTATTGTGTCCAGTTCTAGTCTCCTAATTTGAGGAAGGACATTCTCGCTCTTGAGGGAGTGCAGTGTGGATTCACAGGGTTAGTTCCCGGGATGGCGGGATTGACGCATGCTGAAAAGTTGGATCAACTGAGGTTGTATATGTTGGAATTTAGAAGGATGAGGGGAGATATGATTGAGGTATATAAGATTATTAAGGGATTGGACACGATAAAAGCTGGTTACATGTCCCTGATGTTGGGGGAGACTAGGACTAGAGGTCATAGTTTAAGAATACGGGGAAGGCCCTTTAGGAAAGAGATGAGATTTATTTTTAACCAGAGAGTTGTTAGTCTGTGGAATGCTTTGCCGCAGAGGGTGGAGGAGACAGGTTCTCTGGATAAGTTCAAGAGGGAGTTAGATGAGGTTCTTGTGAACAGGGGAATTAAGGGTTACAGGGAGAAGGCAGGGACAGAATGAATGGCGGTGCTGGCTCGAGGGGCCGAATGGCCTACTCCAGCACCTATTGTCTATTGTCTAAAACAGGATCAGAATCAGAATTTATTGTCATGATCAAGTCACAAAATTCATTGCTTTGTAGCCACGTCAAAGTGTAAACATTCATATAAATCCCCATACAAAAAATAAATAAAAATATTTAAATAAATAAAAAGTAAGGCAGTGACTTTGGTTCATTGATCTTTCAGGAATTTGATGGCAGAGAGGAAGAAACTGTCTTTGTGCCACTGAGTGCTCCTTTTCATGCTCCTGTACCTTTTTCCTGATGGTAGCAGAGTGAGAGGGCATTGCCTTGGGCGGTGGGGGTCCTTGAGGATAGAGGCTGCTTTCTTGAGACACCACCTCATGTAGATAACCTCGATGGAGTGAAGACTGGTGCCCAAGTTAACAACTCTCTAGAGTTTTTTTTTGTCCTGAGCGTTGGCACCTCCGTACCCGACAGTGATGCAACCAGACAGAATCCTTTCCACGGTACACCTGTGAAAGTTTCAAGAGTCTCCGGTGACATACCATATCTCCTCAAACACCTCCCAAATTATAGCCCCTGGCAAGCCTTCTTTGTGATTGCATCGACGTGGAGGCTCCAGGACAGATGCTCGGAGGTGTTGACCTCCAGGAATTTGAAGTTTGAAGCTCGAGAGAGAGGAAGGCTACCTGCTGTGATACTTACAATTGGGAACAAGTGGCAAAACATGAAGCCAAAGGTCGCTTCATGCAGAAGTGCAGAGACATGGTTTCATAACAACATTCGAGCTGAAGGTTTAAAGTGAGGAATAAACTGACAGCTCAATGCCTCTCACCATTGCTACCTTCAGGTAGACGGCCAACTGCTTCTCAAGGCATTGCCATACATCAGTTGGACCATGGCCGATCTTAGTCTGACTTTGTTCCTGTGACTCTCAGACTCTACTGGGTGGAGATTTCAATACCTCTGAGTGAAGATTAGACCATAACGATGTACCTTTCAATTCAGAGCCAAAGTGGCTCTTCACCGCATGAACCAGTGAAGGCACCTCAGGAAAATAAGTTTTGGTTTGGAACACTTTTGATGGGATCTCTGCCATTGGGCATTTCCAGAGTGTTTATGACAGGGAATCAGCTCTAATCCAGCATTTCTTTTCATTTTCAAGATGATCATCCCTCATTGTCATGAGCAATTCAGGGGACCGTTCTGGGTCTAACTTAGATGAAGATAGTGGGTTTCCTTCCCTAACAGTCGGTGCTGAATCAGATTTGTTTTGACAGCATTCTGCCTCATTCACCAAAAAAAAATCATCTATTAATTCCTTATTTATTCACTGAAATTTAATACCTGTACTGCTGAGGTGGGATTTAAAATCTAGTCTCAGGACCAGTTTTCTGGATTAGCTGGTCCAGTGAGTTAACCACTGATCCATCTTATCTCACTGACTGGATCCACACTGGCATCTGCATCATAAGCATCAAGTCAACAGGCTTCAAACAAGCTGAAACCGCTCAACAGCGTCGTTAAGAATTTAGACTCTGGAGAGATTCTTCCACAGCTCTGCCTTGGTTATAGCAGCAGAACTAAATCCTTCACAGAGACCGTGTTCACAATGAATAGTTCAGTATCTCACTATCACTCCCTAAAATGCTGAGAAGTGGTCAAATGAACTAAGCGCTTTAATGAACAAAAGAGGCAACAGGCAAAGTTAGGTAGTCATTCTCCGGATGCCACGAATGCAGACCAGACCAGCCAGTTTTGCTCAGGTAGCACAGCCATTACATGCTATAGTTCTGAAATAATTTTCAACCTGATGAGTTATGTTCAGTGCAGCTCCAAGAGCAGATCAAGAAGCCAGGAATCCTGTGATGAGTACCTCCCCTCCTAACTCCCCAAAGCCTGTTCACCTTCGGCAAGGTACAAGCCAGGAGTGCAGTGGGACACGCTCCACTTCTCTGGATGAGTTCAACTTCAACGCGCAAGGAGCGCCGCAGATGCGTGGGGTGGCACGGTTGGTGTAGCGGTTAGTCCAACGCCTTTACAGCACCAGCAATCAGGACTGGGGTTTGAGTCCGGGGCGCTGTCCGTAAGGAGTTTTGTATGTTCTCCCCACGTCTGCTTGGGTTTCCTCTTGGGGCTCTGGTTTCCTCCCACTGTTCAAAACGTACCAGGGATTGGAGGCTAATGGGTGTAATTGGGTGGACTGAAATGGCCACAGCTGTCCACTCCTCATGCTCTTCCTGGGACAGCCCCAGTTCTGTTGTGAAGGGGTTCTTACATCCATCAGCCACTGTGTGCTAGTGGTGACCCCTAGCTTCGGCATGTCTGGAGTGAACTTCTCACTTGCTGCTGTTAGGGATCTTGCAGAATCATTGCTCAAGACCCACTCCTAAGACCCATGGTGTCAGCTCCTTCTTATCTTCGAAGTATCTCCACCCAGGCTCCACTGACTGTCTCTGTGTGCATGATCATCCAACTAACACATTCCTCATTTTCCTGCTCAGCTAGAGGTTCATCCATCTCACTCAGATGGTACAGGGGCTCACACAGATTGCTGGTGAACCCTGGGGAACTCCCTATCCATCCCCACTCACCCTACATCTTGGCTGGATCTGGCTTAATCTCTGGTGTCACATGACCCACGAAGAAGCTTTCTTCATTCCAAACTTCAGTGTTTGCTTGTTTGGCCTCAGTTGCTTCTCCATGGATCTGCTCACAGGGTTCGCAGCTTTCCATTGTGGTCTAACTCAGACTCTTCTCCAGGGTCTTCAATTACAGCCTCGGGTAAAGTATCCAATCTGGTGTGGTGACACCATTCACCTTCTCCTCCAACCCAGTCTCCAAATGGTGTGTTTGAACAACTCAATATAACCCCTTCTCATCAAGTTTCACAGACTAGAACCCAAACCTTTGTTCTAATCAGGTCTGACAAAACATCTTCAACTGACTTCCTAAAACAACACCTCCTCTTCCAAGGTCTCCTGGATTCGAGCCAATTCCAGGCTTGTGGATTGAGTCCTCAACACACTTGTTAGTTTCAACCATGAGCCCTGCCTCTCTCTGTCTCTCTAACACAGCTCTCACTTTCTCCCAGAGAGCCTCTGGAAAATGCCATCGTTCCAGCGGCCTCTGTCCATCCAGAACTGGGAGGCATCTTCTTTTTTGGTTCCTTTTCTGAGAAGGAGTTTGGATGTGTACCTGTGAGCTGTGTGGCTGCAGTTATAGTGATCTCTCAGGTCCTACCAAGGTGGAAGTCCTTCAGCCCCATTCTGCAAGTCATCACCACCCCCTCATATGGGTGTGACGGCTTCCTGCTCAATTAGATCAACATTACAGCTCTTTTGATTCTTCTGCATTGGCGAGACCGAGCACGGATTTGATAACCAGTTTGCCAAACACCTACCTCTGTCGGTAACCAACTATTTTAACACCCCCAACCATTTCCACAATGACACGTCTGTCTTGAGCCTCATCCATTGTCAGGGCAAGGTTCAGCGTAAACTTGAGGAGTAACACATCACATCCCTCCTGGATACCCTTAAACCTAATGGCATGAACAGTATTTTTTTCTCATTTTAGGTAATCCCACTCCCATCTGATTCCACTGTTTCCATTTCTCCTTTACCTCCTTCAGTTCTTTTTTTTCTCTCTAACTTTGGCTTTCCTCACCTCTCTCTTCAGCTCTGTGGACCTTCCATCCTATCACCTATGGACTCTTTCCCCATTCTTCTTTCCTCCTTTATACATGTAATTTCACCTATTCTAGCTTAGTCTTGATAAAAGGTCTCAACATGAAACTTCAATTGAACATTTCTACCCACGGATGCTGCCTGTCCTGTTGAGTTCCTTCAGCAATTCTGCTCAGTACATTCAACTGTCATAATTGGAGATTGGTGGCTTGCTTTTGAAGGACATTACATGTTGCTAGGGAGTGAAATTAAGCCATCATCTGTTGCCTTTGCTCTAGTATCTTGGCATGGATCCAAGATGCTGATCTTCCTTATGCATCTCATTTGGAATTAGATACATTGTGATCAACTATACTGCGCATTGGACCCTGCATGTCTCCCAACAGAGTTCATTTCATCTGCTCTCCGATATCCCAATGCACCATGTGTACAAGATGATGTCTCCAATCCACATCACGCACACCATTTCCCACATGCAAGTTCATTTCCTCTTCAACCACTGATGTTGCTGTCCATGTACCATGGCAAAACCTTTGGCTATCCTTCCATTGTTCCGATCAGTGTGTCACAATCCACTGCTCAACATCTCATCTTCCAACTGGGCACCCTCCAACCTGATGGCATTAATATCGACTTCTTTGGCTTTCATTAACACCGCCCACAAACCCGTCATCGCCTTTCCCTATCCCTGTCTCTCCATCCACACAAACATGATAAATTCTTACTCCTCCCTTATAATCTCCAATTAATACCTTTTATTGGTCTCGATGCCTCCCCCATTATTTAAATTCTGAGACTTCCTGAGATCTCCTGCTTCTGACATTCTGTTTATTCATTGAAGAAGGGCTCAGGCCCGAAACGTCGGCAATGTATCTTTGTCTCCTATGGATCTGAAAAGACCGGCTGAGTTCCTCCAGCATTTTTGGTGTGTCTTTTACTACAGACGCAGTGTCTGCAGACTTTCGTGTTTCACACCTTTCTCTGGACCCTGTTCTCTCAGGTCATGGCCATTCATTCAGGCTGGAGGTAGCTGTAATCTGAGGATGTGATGAGCAAGTATTTCAAATATACAGGCTGTAGTTACCTGCTAACAACCTGAGCTCCATTAGAAAATATCAAAGGAGTCTCCTTGGTCTTGATTTAAGTAAAGAATGATCAACTGGTTTGTTCCTGAGAGGGTTGCAGTATGCTTGTAATTCATCTAATGCTTCCTCCCGACTCTTCATTTGAGTGGTTTATGGAATGGTATAATTGTCTATCCTTCCACCTAATGAGATGCAATAATGTTTTTGCTTTCATCTGTTCAGCTTCACAGTCAGCTCAACATACAGCAGGAGGATTTCACTCCATTCCTTAGACAAGCTCCTGCCAAGAAATCAAAAGGTTTGAGCACCTTTACAAATCTGAATCCCAGCATCTTGCTTAGTCCCACATTCATACACGAGATCTACATTTCATGATTTCATTAACTCTGTTCATAATTTCATTTTAATCCTCTTTCTGCAACTTTCCAAAGATACTGGGAAATGGTCAGTGATTCAGAGAGCAGGGAGAGAAAGTATTCCGTTCATAGACCAAGCACCAAGCACCTCACACCCAGTCTGGTTCAGCCAGCGTAGTTCAGCCCATCATAGGCTCCAACCTCAAGAAGGCAGCCAATGTCACAACCTCTCCTCAGTGCTTCTTTTGGGCAGAAGGTACTGCAGACCAGCACCTATAAGTTCACAAATAGTTTCTTTCCAACAGCTATCCTCCCTTTGTTACACTAATCATGGACCGTCTGCACTATTGCTAGTCATTTTTTTGCACTGGATTACTCAGTTAGTTTCCCTCCCCTTGCTGCAGTCATCAGTGATTGTTCCAATACCTCAAAAGAATTGTTTGCAGGAGTGCAAAGTCACCTTTTACATGAGAATAACTGAATATTATCTCTCTACCTATCTTTCTATCTACCTATCTATCTATCCATCTACCTATCTATTTTATCCATCTATCTTCTTTCTTTCTTTCTTCTTCTTTGGCTTGGCTTCGCGGACGAAGATTTATGAAGGGGTATATCCACATCTGCTGTAGGCTCGTTGGTGACTGACATGTCCGATGCGGAACAGGCAGACACGGTTGCAGCGGTTGCAAGGGAAAATTGGTTGGTTGGGGTTGGGTTTTTCCTCCTTTGTCTTTTGTCAGTGAGGTGGGCTCTGCAGTCTTCTTCAAAGGAGGTTGCTGCCCGCCGAACTGTGAGGTGCCAAGATGCACGGTTGTTGGCGAGATCAGCCCACTGGCGGTGGTCAATGTGGCAGGCACCAAGAGATTTCTTTAAGCAGTCCTTGTACCTCTTCTTTGGTGCACCTCTGTCTCGGTGGCCAGTGGAGAGCTTGCCATAGAACACGATCTTGGGAAGGCGATGGTCCTCCATTCTGGAGACGTGACCTACCCAGCGCAGTTGGGTCTTCGGCAGCATGGATTCGATGCTTGCGGACTCTGCCAGCTCGAGTACTTCGATGTTGGTGATGAAGTCATTCCAATGAATGTTGAGGATGGAGCGGAGACAGCATGGATGGAAGCGTTCTAGGAGCCGTAGGTGATGCCAGTAGAGGACCCATGATTCAGAGCCAAACAGGAGCGTGGGTATGACAATGGCTCTGTACATGCTGATCTTTGTGTGTTTCTTCAGGTGGTTGTTTTTCCAGACTCTTTTGTGTAGTCTTCCAAAGGCGGTATTTGCCTTGGCGAGTCTGTTGTCTATCTCTTTGTCGATCCTTGCATCAGATGAAATGGTGCAGCTGAGGTAAGTAAACTGGTTGACCGTTTTGAGTTCTGTGTGCTCGATGGAAATGTGGGGGGGCTGGTGGCCATGGTGGGGAGCTGGCTGATGGAGGACCTCAGTTTTCTTCAGGCTGACTTCCAGGCCAAACATTTTGGCAGTTTCCGCAAAACAGGACGTCTATCTATCTATCTATCTATCTATCTATCTATTTACCTATCAATCTAGCTATCAATCTATCCACCAATCTTTCATATAATCTATTTTTAATTCAGTTTATGTAGACGATTGCAGCCTTTTTTATGAAGTACCTGTTCAGCTGCAGCAACCAAGAATGTTGGTGCATGTGTACATTGTACAATGTAGATGACAATGAACAGCAGCCCTTCAACCCCTGGAGAGTTACAAGCAATGATTTTTTTTAAAGGGATATAGGCCATGCAATTCATAATGAGGAATCCAGAATGAGGAACACACACTTGAACCATGTTGAACATAAGGGAATGAGTTGCTGTGGCACACCCTACCCTCCACACTCCTTCATGAGGCAGGCACTTAGTGCCTTCAGCCGCACCCCTCTCGTGATGAGAGATCACCACCCTTCCATCAGGATGGTTGAGAGCAGAGAAGTGGGTAAATCATTGACCTGGCAACCCAAAGTAACCAGAAAACTTAAATTCTGATTATTAATTGGAATGGCGTTTTAAATAAACTCATCTTAGTGAAGGCAATCATGAAACTATTGGATCGACTTAAAAGCCCATCGGATTTATTCGTCTACCAAGGGAAGAAATCTGCTGTCCTTGCCCATTCCAGCCTCTACCTGACTCCAGAAGCTCCAAAGTTCAAGCTTATTATCCCTTATACTGTGAAAACATTCATTTTTCAAGGAATCCAACGAGTCAAACCATCGCGGTTAAAAACCAGGTGCAGAGTTACAGAGGGAGATTGGTTGTACAGACGAAAGGCCCCATTACTTTATAAAATTATGAAAGGGATAGATAAGATAGAGGCAGGAAAATTGTTTTTACTGGTGGGTAAGGCCAGAACTAGGGGACATAGCCTCAATATTCAGGGGAGTAGGTTTGAGATGGAGATGAGGAAAAACTGTTTTTCTCAGAGAGTAGTGAATCTCTGCCCAGGGAAGCAGTTGAGGCTACTTCATTAAACATATTTAAGGTTCAGTTAGATTGATTTTTACATTAAAAAAAGGAATTAAGGGATATGGGGATCAGGCAGGTAGGTGGAGTTGAGGCAATGATCAGATCAGCCATGAACAGGCTCGATGGGCCGGATAGCCGACTCCTGCTCCTAGTTCTCATGTTCTTATGTAACCTTTCGTGTGTCCAGGATAGGTCTATCCTGGACACACAGCGTCTCCTCATTGTCAAGAAGGTACAACTGTGACTGCTCTTCCTGAGAAGACTGAGGCAGGCAAGGCTACTGCCAATCTTCTGCACGAACTCCATCGAGAGCACTCTGGCTGGCTGAATCACAGTGTGGTACAGTTGCTGCAGAGAAATGGATCGGAGATCAATCCACAGGATCACAAGAGTGGCATAGAGGATCACAGAAACCCATTCCCTTATGTTCAGCATGTTTTCAAGTGTTGGGCATTGCTCATTCTGGATTCCATGTGATGAATTGCATTGCTTATATCCTTTTAAAAAAAGTGTTGACGTGATCTGCCACGATCGTCATCTGAATAGGGAGTGCAAATCTTCCACCCTGCACAAAACATTTTCAGCTGGTCCCGTCAGGGAAGAGATCCAGCGTGCCACTAGGCTGAGAGACCTCTTCCCATGGACAGTGAGAACGCTGAATGATCAAAGCAACTGCTCACACTAACTATCCGAGACTCTCATATTTAAGAAACAAAATGTATTTATTTATTCATTTATCTATATGAATACTTTCCATGCTTATGTATTGTTTGTCTGTAAGTGTTGTCTGGCCAGGTGTCTGCATGTTTCCACTAAAGACTGGCGAACGCTGTTTTGTTGGGTTGTACAGATGATAATAAACTTGACTTAATTCCCTTACAATGTAAAAATCTATCCAACCTTGTCTTAAATCTATTTACTGAGGTAGCCTCCACTGACTTGAGTGTGGTTGACCCTCATCTCCCTCCAGGAGTAATTAGGGATGGACAATAAATGTTTGGTATGGTTGGCAACAAGTGCATTCATGAATGAGCGTATTTTAAAAACTGCCTTGTTTCTTGGTGTTTTGCCGGGAGTGTTTTGCACACAGTTCAGACTCAGGTAATCACTGCAATGTGCAGGTCATCATTAGGAACACCCAGGTATATTCTGTCTGGGCGCCCTCCAACAGGATTTCATTTACATCAGTTTCTGTTTGCCAACCTCCCTTCCCCCCCCCCCATTTCTTCTTTTCCCCTACCCCCATGTTTCCTTTCCTCTTCCTCTGTCTCTCTCTTTCCTTGTCACTCCATCTCCTTTCCTTCGGCTCTACCTTTCCAGAGCCATCTCCCTCCTCTGACCAATTCTCACCTTTCCTCTCTCATCCTTCTATCCATGTCCGATTATGGCCTTTTGCCTGACAGCCTCCACTCCGCCCCTTGCCCTTTCAGTCGGATGCCTGCCTGCTCTTAACGCATACTTTAAGGAAGGGCTCAGGCTCGAAACACTAGTTATGTATCTTTCCCTCCTGTGGATGCCGCGTGACCTGCTGGCTTCCTCCAGTAGTTTTTATCACCAGAGGACTGCTCTGCACCTTTGCGTTATTTTTTTTTGCACGAACATTACTGTGGACATTACTGGTAGAAGTTGGGGAAAGTATAACATTTAAAAAAAAACATTTGGACAGGTACATTTGCAGGGGTGGCCAACCTTTTAATTTTTAATTTAGACATGCTGCACAATTAATAGGCCATCTCAGCCCAATTAACCTACACCCCAGGCCAAAATGGCCTGTTACCATGCTGTATGTCTAAATTAAAATCAAAAGCTTGGCCACCCATGGTTTAGAAGGATATAGGCTGAACACAGGCAAAAGGGGCTGGCTAAAGGAAGTCAACTCAGCCAGCATGGATAAGTTGGGCAGAAGGACTTGCTTCTGTGCTGTCCAAGTCCATGAACCTTTGGGTAAAGATGGTTGTACACAAAGCTAAAAAAAAATGCCCAGCTTTGGAATATAAACCAACGCAATAGCATTTTAATGCATGAATGCAAATAGGGAAGTTGGAGCAGCGGAATATTATCTGGAGAAAAAAATAGTGATGTAGCAATTCAATCCAAATCAAAATGGCACTGCTTTGTCCAATTTCTGGGTAACCCTCCAGGCAATGATCAGAACAAGATCATATAAGAGGAGAACCCATTTTAGAGGCATTTTTTGTCCATTAAGATATTAAATATTGGAGTGAAACAAAAGCACTTCAGCAAATGAGTGCAATGTAGTCATCTGCATAATGTCAGTCATTGCAAATTGGCATTTATCCAAGGGCATTTCAGGAACTCTTCCTGGAATGAGCGATGGCTGCGAGAAAAAGGAACAGTTCCACGTGAATGAATGCTATGCAGAGAATTACATTTTTGGTGCAGAAAAGTCCATTCACGAAATCTAGTCCACGGCATTTCCTTTCTCCCTCATAATTATGACAATCTCCCCATAGTTAAGAAGTTCTGTGGAAGGGGACGAGAATCCCAGATGGTATGTGGCCTCCCTGGTGCCAGGGATACCTCAGATCGAGTTCACGCCATTCTCAGGAGGGAGGGTGAGCAGTTAGGTGTCATGGTCCATGTAAGGGACTAATGATGTGAGTAGGAAGGGTGATGAGGTCTGGCAGAGACTGCTCAGGGAATCAGGGCATCCAAGATTGTGATCTCAGGATTGCTCACCAATGCCAGTGAGGATAGAAATGGGAGGATAATGTAGCATAATGGCTAAAAAAAAATGATGCAGGAGGGAGCAGTTCAGGTTTCTGGATCATTGGGCTCTCTTCCAGTGAAGGTGGGACTTGTTCCAATGGGACAGTTTGCACCTGAACTGGAGGGGGACCAATACTCTTGCGGGAAAGTTTACTAGACCTGCTTCAAGGGGTTCAAAGTAGATTTGCAGGGGGATGGGAACCAGAGTGCCAGAGCAGACAGCGGAGTGGAGACCGCATGTAAAGTCAGAAATCAAAGGGTGGAATGTGGTGGAAATGTACTCAGGAGCAGTAATTTCAATGCAAGGAGTGTGGTAGAGGATAGGCAGACGAGCTTAGAGTGTAGATTGGCACATAGAATTAGGACATTGTGGTCATTAGTGAAACTTGGTTTCTTGACTTCATTGTTTCAGACGCGATAGAGTGGGAGGAATGAAAAGGGGAGGAGTGACATTGCTCATCAGGGGAAGTATCACACCTGTGCTCAGATAGGACCGACCAGAGGGCTCATCTTCTCAGGCTATATGGATGGATGTGAGGAATGGGAAAGGTACAACTACATTCACAGGGTTGTATTATAGACCACCTGATGGTCAGTGAGAATTGGAGGAGCAAACCGGTAGTGAGATAGTAGATACTTGCAGGAAACAAAAAGTTGTGAGAGTAGGGGATTTTAACTTTCCACTCGGACTCCCATGCAGAATTGGAACTCCTACACTGTAAAAGGGCTGGGTCGCTTGCAGTTCATTAAATGTGTTCAGGAAAGTTTTCAAAATCAATATATCGAGATACCAACTAGAGAGAGTGGAAAACTGGATCTCCTATTAGGGAACAATACAGGACAGATGACAGAAATATGTGTAGGGGAACATTTTGGGTCCAGTGATCATGATGCCATCGGTTTCATGTTAACTGTGGAGAAGGATAGAACTGGGCCTCGGGTTGAGATTCTAAACTGGAGAAAGGCCAATTTTGAGGAAATGAGAAAAGATCGAGAAAGCGTGGATGAGGGATAAGTTGTTTTTCTAACAAGGATGTGCTCGGTAAGTGGAAGGCGAAATTTTGAGAGTACAGTGTTTGTATGTTCCTGTCAGGATGAAAGACAACATTTAACAGTTAAACAGCTTGGTTTTTGTGGGATATTGGGGATCTGGTGAAGAAGGTACAGGCAACAAGGAGGTACTTGTGGAGTATAAATTTCCAAGAAGAAACAAAAAGGAAATCAGGGGGGCGAAAATAAGACATAAGGTTTATTTTGGCAGACAAGGTGAAGGAGAAGCCTAAGGGTTTGTACAAGTATATTAAAAGGATAGTAAGGGCCAAAATTGGTCCCCTTGAAGATCAGAGTGGTCGGCTTGGAATGGAGCCAAAAACGATGGGGTGAGATCTTAAATGTTTCCAATTCCTTCCGATGAGGAATCCAGTTGCAGAGAGGGGTGCAGAGGCCCAGGGTTTGGAATGGTTGGCCAGCACTGAGGGAATAATGGTGTTGAGGGCTGAGTTGTAGTCAATGAAGATCAGTATGTTGAGTTGTTGAGTAGGTGATCCAGAGCTGAGTGGAGAGGCAGTGATGCTGTATCTGCTGTAGACCAATTATGCTGGATGGCAAATTACAGTGGGTCTAGTCCTTTACTTAGGGATGTCTTAATTCTGGCCGACCTGCCTCTCAAAGTATTTCATCATAGTAGATGTGAGTGGGTGATAGTCATTGAGGCAAACCATTCTTCTCTTGTTGGGTACCAGGATGATTGATGCCCTTTTGAAGCAGGTGGGAATCTCCGACTGCAGAAGTAAGATGTGGAAAATGTCCATGAACACTCCAGCTGGTTGGCACACCTTTTCAGTACCTTGCCAGGTTCACCATCAGGGCCTGCCTGACACCTTATGAGGGCTTACCTGCTTAAATAATGTACTGGCATCAGCCTCAGAAACAAATATCACAGGGTCCTCAGCCTTTACAGGGGTTCCTGTTGGCACTGCCAATTCTCCTTCTCCAAGTGGGCATAGAAGGTGTTCAGCTCATCGGGTAGTGAAGCATCACAGCTGTCTATGGTGTTCACCCTCACTTGGAAGGATGTAATGGGCTGCAATCCCTGCCATAGCTGGCGAGTATCCATCTCTGACTCTAGCTTCCTCCGGAATTGCTTCTTTGTTGCAGAGATAGCCTTCTGCAGGTTGTACCTGGACTTCTTGAAGAGATCTAGATCACTCTATGATACTTTCTATCTTTTGACAAGTCGTTAACGTTCAAATTATAGCAGAGCAAGGTTCCATAGCCAGAGTTGCAAGGTTGACCAGGTAGATTGGGGCCTGGAAATCTTCACTCAGAACTTCTGTCCGGGAGGCTGCACAGATGCATTGTTCAGGGGACCAGTGAAAAGAAATGTATCACCAAGTGGAGAGTCCAAGATCAGGGTCACCCGAAAACCAGCACCTACAGGTTCAAGAACAGTTTCTTTCCAACAGCTGGCTTCCTCTTGAACTTGCCTGTGTTACACTGAACAGGGACTGCTCTGACCACAAAAGGACTTTCTGCACTGTAGCAAAGTAGTGTTATTTTCTCACGGGTTACTAATATGTATTATTCTACTGTACCTATCTTCAATTAATTCAATGCCAGTTACTATTTAAGATTTTTTAATACAAGTAAAACATTTGGTGCATATACACATTTCTTCTACTCCAAAGCTGCTTAAAATCGAGCCAACCCTGGCTAATGCAATAACATTTCTTCCATGCTTTTCAAGGGTTTGTGGCACCTGCCATCTTGACATTCAACGAATATACATCACCCTAGTCACAATCTCTTCTTGCTGCTACCTTCAGGTAGAAGGCACGAAAACTTCACGTCTGCCACCTCCAGGTTCAAGAACAGTTTTTATTCAACAGTTATCAGGTTCTTGAACCTTCCTTTTCAATCCTATTAACTATTAATTACTCCGGGATCATTCATAGATTTATCTGCACAACTGAAATGCCACGTTTTATCTTTCTTGCACCAACTGTCAATATTTTTATTTATCTATTCTTTTATATTTATTATCTCGTTTTGGCATGGGGGGGGGGTGGGTTTGAATCGTACCTGTTTGTTTGCACCCAGTAAGAATTTTGCCGCATCAGTGCATGGTATGGATGTATATGACAATAAGCTCACGTTGACATTGCCGTTACTAATCCTGTGTCTTAAAACCACGCACCAACAGCACAAATAAGCACTGAAGTTTCAGACTCATTCAAGGGTCTACTCGGTGGATGCATTCACAGTATCTTGCTGGAGCACAGGAGGGGGGATTCCTTCTACGCCTGATGCAGCTACTCTGAGAGCCCTTGACCAACTTTCTCATGTCTCCGTTCAAACCCTTCCCAGAGTAAACTGAGAATTGTCAATTCCCTTGGTGTTGTCGTCTTCCAGCTTGCAGCCTCAGAGAGGGAACGTCAGGGCATAATGAAGATCGACACCTACACTTGGCCCTACCACACTGAGCCTCACTGAAGATCAACACATACACTTGGCCCTACCACACTGAGCCTCACTGAAGATCGACATGTACACTTGGCCCTACCACACTGAGCCTCACTGAAGATCGACACGTACACTTGGCCCTACCACACTGAGCCTCACTGAAGATCGACACGTACACTTGGCCCTACCACACTGAGCCTCACTGAAGATCGACATGTACACTTGCCCCTACCACACTGAGCCTCACTGAAGATCGACACGTACACTTGGCCCTACCACACTGAGCCTCACAGAAGATCGACATGTACACTTGCCCCTACCACACTGAGCCTCACTGAAGATTGACATGTACACTTGCCCCTACCACACTGAGCCTCACTGAAGATCGACACGTACACTTGGCCCTACCACACTGAGCCTCACTGAAGATCGACACGTACACTTGGCCCTACCACACTGAGCCTCACTGAAGATCGACACGTACACTTGGCCCTACCACACTGAGCCTCACTGAAGATCGACACGTACACTTGGCCCTACCACACTGAGCCTCACTGAAGATCGACACGTACACTTGGCCCTACCACACTGAGCCTCACTGAAGATCGACACGTACACTTGCCCCTACCACACTGAGCCTCACTGAAGATCGACACGTACACTTGGCCCTACCACACTGAGCCTCACTGAAGATTGACACGTACACTTGGCCCTACCACACTGAGCCTCACTGAAGATCGACACGTACACTTGCCCCTACCACACTGGGCCTCACTGAAGATCGACACACACACTTGGCCCTACCACACTGAGCCTCACTGAAGATCGACACGTACACTTGGCCCTACCACACTGAGCCTCACTGAAGATAGACACGTACACTTGGCCCTACCACACTGAGCCTCACTGAAGATTGACACGTACACTTGGCCCTACCACACTGAGCCTCACTGAAGATCGACACGTACACTTGGCCCTACCACACTGAGCCTCACTGAAGATCGACACGTACACTTGGCCCTACCACACTGAGCCTCACTGAAGATCGACACGTACACTTGGCCCTACCACACTGAGCCTCACTGAAGATCGACACGTACACTTGCCCCTACCACACTGAGCCTCACTGAAGATCGACACGTACACTTGGCCCTACCACACTGAGCCTCACTGAAGATCGACACGTACACTTGGCCCTACCACACTGAGCCTCACTGAAGATCGACACGTACACTTGCCCCTACCACACTGGGCCTCACTGAAGATCGACACACACACTTGGCCCTACCACACTGAGCCTCACTGAAGATCGACACGTACACTTGGCCCTACCACACTGAGCCTCACTGAAGATAGACACGTACACTTGGCCCTACCACACTGAGCCTCACTGAAGATCGACACGTACACTTGGCCCTACCACACTGAGCCTCACTGAAGATCGACACGTACACTTGGCCCTACCACACTGAGCCTCACTGAAGATCGACACGTACACTTGGCCCTACCACACTGAGCCTCACTGAAGATCGACACGTACACTTGGCCCTACCACACTGAGCCTCACTGAAGATCGACACGTACACTTGCCCCTACCACACTGAGCCTCACTGAAGATCGACACGTACACTTGGCCCTACCACACTGAGCCTCACTGAAGATCGACATGTACACTTGGCCCTACCACACTGAGCCTCACTGAAGATCGACACGTACACTTGGCCCTACCACACTGAGCCTCACTGAAGATCGACACGTACACTTGCCCCTACCACACTGGGCCTCACTGAAGATCGACACGTACACTTGGCCCTACCACACTGAGCCTCACAGAAGATCGACATGTACACTTGCCCCTACCACACTGAGCCTCACTGAAGATTGACATGTACACTTGCCCCTACCACACTGAGCCTCACTGAAGATCGACACGTACACTTGGCCCTACCACACTGAGCCTCACTGAAGATCGACACGTACACTTGGCCCTACCACACTGAGCCTCACTGAAGATCGACACGTACACTTGGCCCTACCACACTGAGCCTCACTGAAGATCGACACGTACACTTGGCCCTACCACACTGAGCCTCACTGAAGATCGACACGTACACTTGGCCCTACCACACTGAGCCTCACTGAAGATCGACACGTACACTTGCCCCTACCACACTGAGCCTCACTGAAGATCGACACGTACACTTGGCCCTACCACACTGAGCCTCACTGAAGATTGACACGTACACTTGGCCCTACCACACTGAGCCTCACTGAAGATCGACACGTACACTTGCCCCTACCACACTGGGCCTCACTGAAGATCGACACACACACTTGGCCCTACCACACTGAGCCTCACTGAAGATCGACACGTACACTTGGCCCTACCACACTGAGCCTCACTGAAGATAGACACGTACACTTGGCCCTACCACACTGAGCCTCACTGAAGATTGACACGTACACTTGGCCCTACCACACTGAGCCTCACTGAAGATCGACACGTACACTTGGCCCTACCACACTGAGCCTCACTGAAGATCGACACGTACACTTGGCCCTACCACACTGAGCCTCACTGAAGATCGACACGTACACTTGGCCCTACCACACTGAGCCTCACTGAAGATCGACACGTACACTTGCCCCTACCACACTGAGCCTCACTGAAGATCGACACGTACACTTGGCCCTACCACACTGAGCCTCACTGAAGATCGACACGTACACTTGGCCCTACCACACTGAGCCTCACTGAAGATCGACACGTACACTTGCCCCTACCACACTGGGCCTCACTGAAGATCGACACACACACTTGGCCCTACCACACTGAGCCTCACTGAAGATCGACACGTACACTTGGCCCTACCACACTGAGCCTCACTGAAGATAGACACGTACACTTGGCCCTACCACACTGAGCCTCACTGAAGATCGACACGTACACTTGGCCCTACCACACTGAGCCTCACTGAAGATCGACACGTACACTTGGCCCTACCACACTGAGCCTCACTGAAGATCGACACGTACACTTGGCCCTACCACACTGAGCCTCACTGAAGATAGACACGTACACTTGGCCCTACCACACTGAGCCTCACTGAAGATCGACACGTACACTTGCCCCTACCACACTGAGCCTCACTGAAGATCGACACGTACACTTGGCCCTACCACACTGAGCCTCACTGAAGATCGACACGTACACTTGGCCCTACCACACTGAGCCTCACTGAAGATCGACACGTACACTTGGCCCTACCACACTGAGCCTCACTGAAGATCGACACGTACACTTGCCCCTACCACACTGGGCCTCACTGAAGATCGACACACACACTTGGCCCTACCACACTGAGCCTCACTGAAGATCGACACGTACACTTGGCCCTACCACACTGAGCCTCACTGAAGATAGACACGTACACTTGGCCCTACCACACTGAGCCTCACTGAAGATCGACACGTACACTTGGCCCTACCACACTGAGCCTCACTGAAGATCGACACGTACACTTGGCCCTACCACACTGAGCCTCACTGAAGATCGACACGTACACTTGGCCCTACCACACTGAGCCTCACTGAAGATCGACACGTACACTTGGCCCTACCACACTGAGCCTCACTGAAGATCGACACGTACACTTGCCCCTACCACACTGAGCCTCACTGAAGATCGACACGTACACTTGGCCCTACCACACTGAGCCTCACTGAAGATCGACACGTACACTTGGCCCTACCACACTGGGCCTCACTGAAGATCGACACACACACTTGGCCCTACCACACTGAGCCTCACTGAAGATCGACACGTACACTTGGCCCTACCACACTGAGCCTCACTGAAGATCGACACGTACACTTGGCCCTACCACACTGAGCCTCACTGAAGATCGACACGTACACTTGGCCCTACCACACTGAGCCTCACTGAAGATCGACACGTACACTTGCCCCTACCACACTGAGCCTCACTGAAGATCGACACGTACACTTGGCCCTACCACACTGAGCCTCACTGAAGATCGACACGTACACTTGGCCCTACCACACTGGGCCTCACTGAAGATCGACACGTACACTTGGCCCTACCACACTGATCCTCACTGAAGATCGACACGTACACTTGGCCCTACCACACTGGGCCTCACTGAAGATCGACACACACACTTGGCCCTACCACACTGAGCCTCACTGCACCTTTTCTCTTCCACGAAGGTTGCTGATTATGGCAATATGTTTTTCAAGAGCAAGGAACGACTTTTTTTTACCAATGGAGTGTAGGAAGGGTAGGTTGACCGACAGTGTTCTCTTGTCTAGAATATTACACTGCTCATCAGTTCAATTGTCAAGTCAAGTTTCAAGTTGTCAAGTTTATTGACATCTGACTGTGCAGATTAAACCTGACGAAATGTGTTCTCCAGTCCTCGGTACGAAAAATAAGCAGACACCACCAGATATAACACATACAGGCAGGACAAGTACTTCATCTATACAAATGAATAAATAAAGATTGTTTCGAGAATCTGAGAGTCTAGGAGGGTTAGTGTAAGAGGTTCCTTTGGACATTCAGCATTCTCACTGCCCATAGGAAAAAACTCAGAATCAGAATCAAAATCAGAATTTTATTTCGTGAACAAGTCATGAAATTCGGTGTTTTGTGACAATATCATCGTGCAAACTTTATATTATAACCATTTTACAACATTTCTATTAAAAAATAACAATGTTAGTACACAAAAAGTGAGGCAGGGTCTTTGGTTCGTTGATTATTCAGGAATCTGATGGCTGTGGAGAAGAAGCTGTCCTTATGCCACTGAGCTCGTGTTTAGGCTCCTGTACCTTTTCCCCCAATGGTAACAGAGTGAAGGCCTAGGTGGTGGGGGTCTTTTGAGGATAGAGGCTGCTTTTTTAAGACACCGCCTCATGTAGATGTCGTCAATGGATTGAAGTCTGGTGCCTGCGATGTTGCAGGTTGAGCTAACAACCCTCTGGAGTTTATTCTTGTCCTGCGTGTTGGCGCCTCCTTACCAGGCAGTGATGAAACCGGCCAGAATCCTCTCCACGGTCCACCTGTAGAAGTTTACGAGAGTCTTCGGTGACATACCGAATCGTCTTCAACTACCTCACAAAGCATAGCCGCTGGTGAGCCTTCTTTGTGATTGCTTTTGGTGCTCTCTCTCATTCTCCCGCACATCTGTATTATCTCCTGTATCATTTCCAACAAGCCATCAACATTAAATCCAACCACAAGGAGAAAATCTCGGAATTTTTTCCCCCTCTAAGAATGTGATCATCTACATTGCTGCCTTGACTCCCTGCTGGTCTGTAAAACAAAAACTTCCTCAAAATCTTTTTTGCCTGGTCTCAGGTTGGTCCTGTCAGCTCTCTTCCCCCCCACCCCCCCCCCCACCCCCCCACCCCCATCTCTTCCTTATCATGTCTGGCACTTCCATTCCTTTCTAAAGACACCTCGGTATTGCTCTCGGCATTGCTCTCGGCATTGCTCTCGGCATTGGGATGTGAAGTTGCTCCTGCAAGTACTCAGCCCTACCACACCAGAAGCACTGTCCTGCTGGCCAATGCTCATTGCCCTTCACTTCAATAAGCTTTGCCAAGAAGAACTGGCAGGCGGGTTAATGGACATGAAGTGGTGTGATAAAGCCGCTGCAATCATTTGTGCATTTTTCAACCAATCCTTGCAGTTGTTTCAGTCACATTTCCAAAGATAATTGGACAGAACAGCATTGCAAAAGTTGGAATAAGAGAAACCAATTTTATTTCCCCTACCTGCTGTACTCAAGGATAGGTTCAAGAGCACACAAAACAAAATTATTCACTGTATCTCAGTACACATAATGTTTTAACAATTCGGCAACCATCAGTTGATCTAGACCAGCGTCTCAACACCCCGCTGTGTAACTGGATCCTGGATTTCCTCACCTCCAGACCACAATCAGTGAGGATCGGTAAGAACATCTCCTCCACCATCTCCATCAGTGCTGGAGCACCACAGGACCACTTTCTTAGCCCCCCTGCTCTCCTCACTTTACACCTGTGACTGTGTGGCTCGGAACGACAATACCATCTACAAACTTGCCGACGCTACCATGGAAGTGGGATGTATAAAAAGAAGCAATAAATCAGCACACAAGGAGATTGAAAACTTGGCTGACTGGTGCATCAACAGCAATCTCGCGCTCAATGACACCAAAACCAAGGAGCCGATTGTTGACTTCAGGAAGGGAAAACCAGAGGTGTATGATCCAGTGACCATTGGGGGATCAAAGGCAAAGAGCCTAAGTTCTTGGGGGTCACTACCATGGAGGATTTTTCGTGGATCCAACACACTAATGGCATCGTGAAAAAAGCACGTCAGCACCTCTAGTTCCTGGCAGATTTCTATGGATGTGTGGTGGAAAGTGTGCTGAACGGTTGCATCACAGTCTGGTACGGGGATACCAATACCCTAGAGCAGGGGTGTCAAACTCAAATTCACGGAGGGCCAAAATTAAAAACTTGGATTAAGTCGAGGGCTGAACTAAATATTTATTGAAAATTTTCAACAACATCTGCATGTTTTCTCTTCTTTCAACATATGTAATGTTAAACGTTTTCTTATTAAAATAAATGTTTAATAATAGTTTTGGATAAACTCTTTCATTGTCATTGTCATTGGCCCATTTCCTTTAGCGTCTGAAACCGTGCACATGACGAGTCAATGAGGGATGATTAAAGCAGTGGTCTTCAAACTTTTTCTTCCCTCCCACAGACCACCTTAAGCAATCCCTTACTAATCACAGAGCACCAATGGCACAGGGACGCGAGTGGAAAGAAAAAGGTTGAGAACTGTTGTATTGTGGTAACTCCACATCTGATTAGGTTAATTGTTAGGCAAGTGGTCAGAGAAGGACCCTCCACCCACCCCAAGAAAGGCTTAAATCACAGGAACAAAATAAGCTTCCGTCTCACTGTTCCCAATCTTACACACAGTCTTGATGTGGAATGTGGGGTCGCAGCTCCACGTTCACCCGAGTTCAGGTGCTGTCTGTGTGGAATTTGTACGCTCTCCCCTTGTCTTGGACCAACAGGTCAGTCGCCTGACGAAGGCACCCGAACCCCCCGTTGAAACGCCGGCGTCCAGGGCGGTGGAGGAATTGGCTGAGAAGAGCGCGTTGCTCCCACCCCCCTCCCATGGTTGGAGAGGGATTAAACTGCGATCTCACGGCGCCGGGCTCGTCTCAAACAAAAGGAGCGGGAGGCAGGCTCCGCCACGCACGGAGCGAGGGGGAAGGCATCGCCAACGAGACGTTCGGTCCGGCGTCGCCGCTGAAGCGCAGACCCAGCGAGGATGGTCCCCAACTCCAGCCGCGTCTGTGTGTCCGGGAGCCGGGCAGGTTGAGTGCGGCGCTCCGATCCCCAGGATTCGGGATTCTGAGATCGCTCCACACCTCCGGCGTCTTCATTTTCACCTTCAGTGTGCATGCGCTATACTGGCGTGGCGGCCAGCGGGCCAACTCTAATATATATTTAACATGATCTTGCGGGCCAAATATAATTTGGCCCGCGGGCTAGAGTTTGACAAACTCTGTAGGCTATTCCCAGGGCATACTTTTCCTTTTACGTGATCCATCCGCGTGCAGAGGTGCATCCTGGGATGTGCCTCATGTGAGGTAGGGAGTTCCTGCCAATAATGCAACCTAATATTTTGAGATTAAGAGTGTGAGGGAACACACTAACAAGCTAAGACAGTTTCTTCTGCACAGCCCTGAAAAAGGTAGTGGTCATCACAGGCAAACCCCTTTCCATATTCGAGAACTTCTACAGGGAATGCTTCCATCGGAGAGCAGCAGCAATAATCAAGGATACGCATCAACTCAGCACACTCTCCATTTCTGTTACCATCAGGAAAGAGATGCAGGTGCCACAAGACTCGCACCACCAGGTTCAGGAGCAGGTGCTCCCCCTCCACCATCAGACTCCTCCACGACAAACTTAATCAGGGACTCATTTAAGGACTCTTACTTGTCCACTTAAATGTATGTGGTTTTTTTTCCCCTCTCCTCTCTGTATTGCACAGTTAGTAGTTTACATTTGTATATGGTGTACAGTTTTTTTGGGACTACCAATATGTGGTCATCTGCCTCACCCACTGGAAAAAAGAATCTCAGGTTTGTATGTGATAATAAATCTGAAATCTGAAAAATCTACAGCTGGATTCCACTTGAGGTAAAAATTGTTTTGGATGGGTGACAAACTCTGTAGGCTATTCCCAGGGCATACTTTTCCTTTCACGTGATCCATCCGCGTGCAGAGGTGCATCCTGGGATGTGCCTCATGTGAGGTAGGGAGTTCCTGCCAATAATGCAACCTAACATTTTGAGATTAAGAGTGTGAGGGAACACACTAACAAGCTAAGACAGTTTCTTCTGCACAGCCATCAGGCTCCTGAATGAACCCCACAACAGGGGTCTCACGCCGCTCTTGCTTGGTGATAATTATATTCACCAATTGTAATCATTGTAATCTTGCCCCCTGTGAATTCTGCTCCGCACATAAACTACGTGCAATGTGAGAGAAAGGACGGCACGGATGGCACCCCCTCCATCTATCCCTATAACAAAAATGGTGGCGCTGTCAGAACTGCTGTAACGGCAGTGATGCCACTGGTGTGGACTCACGGAGAGCAGGGGATGAAGTCTCAGCATTCCCCCGAGGCTTCCAACAACCCAGTCTCTGTACAAAATTTCACTGACCTATTAAAGGAGTGGACAGTGGTTTATTTTAAATTGTCACGAACGTGGGATTTGGCCCAAGGCGGTGGCACCCATGATTGGCAGCGGCCGTGAGAGGGTTCAGACTCTGGGTAAGTGTAGGACTGGCACAGGGCACAGACCACCCCTGTTTGGGAAGGAGAAGCAGAGGACTTTGGCAGGGGACCAGTGAGGGACTCTGAGATTGAAGAACACACAGGAAGTGGGCTGGAGGTGACTCGAGGTGAGGTACCCACATAGGCCGCGGGCTGCTGGTGACCGCAATCAAAGGACTCGCACCAGGACGAAAAAAAATATGTGCAGATTGCTGGAGACTGGTTGGAGCCTGGCTAAAGGGGTATCAGAACCAGGTTCACGAGGGTGCTGGAGCTTTTCTGATCACATCAGAGGTGTGTATCTGGAGCTGGGCTTGCTAATGGTTTGGACTGAAGGCTGCGCTCCCGCTGCCCCACTGCGGCTCCCACTGAAGGTTGCGCTGGAGACAAAGGCAGGAACACTCAGTGACCCTACGGGGACTCACCTTTGCTTCTCTTTCTCCGGCTCCAAGAGGCCCTGGCCAATTTTTGCTAATGCTTTTTGGTAGACTAAAGGAAATTTTGTGTAATATCACATTTTGTGTTTTACTGCATGACAATAAAATAAATCTCTCCTCTAGCTCAGTGGTTCTCAACCATTGATGCTCCATGGTTAGTAAGGGATTACTGAAGGTGGTATGCAGGAGTGCACTGCTGCTCGTCACTCCGAGCACATCAAGGGATGGCTCTGGCACCTCCTTTTCGCCATTTTTGGTGACATCTGGCACCCAAAAAAATTAACACTGCTTCCCTGGTGATATGTGAATGGGGAAAAAAGGTTGAGAACCACTGGGGTAGACAGTCCAAATCTTTCTCTCAGGATAAAATTGTCATATATTAGAGGACATGCGTTTAAATTGGGTAGTTGGGGGAGAGAACATTTAAAGGTCCTGTGCAGAAGAGAGTGGTGGGCGCCTGGAACGGGCTGCCAGGAATAGCAGTGGAAGCAGATACAACAGTGGCGTTTAAGAGATTTCTCAATAAACACATGGCTTTAGGGTGAAAGCGGAAAGGTTGTGAGCACTGCTGTGTGAAGAGTTCAGACACAAAGTTCATAGAATGTACAACATGCTTTAATCAGCTTAAACTTGTATGCACACAAGATCGCTGTACCTTCCTGGCTCCACATGCCCGACTGACTCCCAAAGGGGCTGGCTCGAGTCTTTATACGGGCCGGTGATTGACAGCAGGCAGGTGGGGTCAGCCTCACAGGCTGCCTACCTGCAGGTACAGTGGTTGCCCCCTGCAGTAGGCTGGTAGGAGTGCGGCCAGAGTAGTGCTTGTATCACCACTCAGGTTTAGGGGGAACTTCTTCACTAAGAGAGTGGTGGGAGTGTGGAATGAGCTGCCATCTGACATGGTAAAGGAAGCTCATTCTTGTTTTAAGAATAAATTGGACAGGTATATGGATGGGAGAGGTCTGGAGGGCTGTGGAATGGGTGCATGTCAGTGGGACTAGAGGAATGATGTTTTGCCACAGACTAGAAGGGTTGAATGGCCTGTTTTCTGTGCTGTAGTGTTCTATGGTTCTAAATGTGCAGGGATTTGAGGTATATTTATCATGTGCAAGTAGCAGAGTTTTAGTTAAACGGGTATCAGGTTTGGTGCACAACACATGGGCCTAAGGGCCTGTTCCTGACCTCGACTGTTCTACTCCTGTGTTACGCAGCCGTCCCTCAGCCTGTGCTCCACTGTTCTACACCCTGTGTTATGTAGCCCTCCGTCAGCCTGTGCTTGACTGTTCTATGTCCTGTGTTACGCAGCCCTCCCTCAGCCTGTGCTCCACCCTTCTATGTCCTGTGTCAAGCAGCCCTCCCTCAACCTGTGTTCCACTTTTCTATGTCCTGTGTTACGCAGCCCTCCCTTAGCCCGTGCTCGACTAGTCTACGTCCTGTATTACGCAGCCCTCCCTCAGTGTTGAACAGGAGTGGCTGAAGGATATTTTGAAATAAGGCATTTGGGCTTTACCTTCTGACTCAGAGCTGAGAGTATGGATAGCCAAACTGCAGCTGACATTGCCTGCGTTGAACGAATCTAGAAGGACTGCAGGTGCCAAAATCCCGTCAATCTGCAGGAGAGATGGATTTTTTGACCATAACTGTGATCTTCGCTTGTTTTATTTTAATTCTGTGGATGTAGCTGTAGGTTCTAAGAATAAAATGAAATATGAGGAAGGAGGTCAGTCGAAGGAGCACACCAATGTATGAGTGAAACGTGATGAGTCAGTGGCATTAGAGTGCACATCTACACGAGAGGGCTGACTTCATATCAAGAGTGAAATTACTGCGAAACATGAATAGCAAACTCCATTTAACACCCTCTGATGCCTTGGAGCCTATTCAGCACATTATGCGAGCCAATCTTATTTCTGTGTCCGTTGCTAGTAGCTGGTTGGTACATCTCCCTTACATTTACACACATTACCATGAATGCTGTTACTGAAGCTTGTAATTTTAAAAGCAGGATTTCAAAACAGTTCCCCCAAAAGTTGGTATCCTCACAAAAAGAATACCTTCTACTTGGTCTTGGCAATCTTCTCCAAGACCTCATCAATATCAGTTTCTCCAATTTCTATTAACCTCCTACCCCGATCTCTCTCTTTGATTCCCTCCCTCCGGCTCCGCACCCCACCGCCTGCCTTCTTTTATCAGGGAGATACCTTCCTTATCCCTCTGCCCTCTTCTCAGCATCTTTCTCTTCCACCCTCCACCTCTGACCTCTTCACCTCCCCACTCCCCCCCACCTGTTTATTCAGATGTCTCCTGATTTTGGCCACACCTAAAGAAGGGCTCAGGCTGGAATCGTCAACTGTCCTTTCCTTCCTGTGGTCGCTGGGTGACCCGCTGCGCTTCAATCTTGCGCAAGACTAGTCTCCAGCATCTGCAGGTTTTCTCCTTTACGTTCAGTTTAAGGATGTAGTATGTACAGACAATGTGTAAATTGACAAAACAATCATATCCAGCCATCCTTGAGGAAGGGGGTCAGGCCCCAAAATGTTGGCGACCTATCTTTACCTCCTATGAACGCTACGTGACCTGCTGAGTTCCTCCAGCATTTTTATATTTTTACTATAATTTACAGCTTCTGCAGACTATCTTGTTTCACTCCATCCAGAAGCCTAATATTTATTGAGTTTGGGAGATTCCATTGCTTGGTCAGAAGATGGGCACACATTGGACAGCTGATTTATTGAGGTTCTGACATTGTTTTAAACCTGCCAAGAGTGGTAAATACAGGTCATGCCATCATGAATGCCCATGCATCCTCCATCTACTCCATCTGTACCACACGCTGTCTCGAGAAAGCAATTAAAGGACTCATCCCACTCTGGTGACTCTCCCTACCTCCTGCACCTGTCGGACAGAAGATACATGGTGCTGGAGGCTTCAAGGACTGTTTCTTTTCTGCTATTATCCAGCTCATCAATGGATCTCACACTGGCAAAATATTCTCCACTTCCTGCAGTGCGCTGTTGCACTGGACTCTGTAGATGGTCCGATTTGACTTGTAATACAAATCATGACACAGTTGCTTTATTTATCTATTATTATTCCACAACCTGCTGTATAGGTTGACTTGCCTGGATAGCACACAAAACAAAGCTATCCAATGTGTCTCTGTACACATGACAACAAATAATTCAATTCAATTCAATCTCTGCCTCACCTCTAACCTGTTCTCCTACATGAAGAAACAGAATCATATCTTTCAATTTGGATCTCAACACGAGTTTAACAACTTTGATCACAGACCGTTTCTTGTTTAGTAAAGCTCTGCTAATGGCTCTACTGTTAACATTTACATCACCTTCATTATTTCTTTATTACTTCTCACCACCATCCTTTGCCTTGCTTCGTAATTATTTCTGGCATTTAATCCAAGCCACCATGAGCCTTCCCTTGTTCAGCTACACCTGCTCCTATCCTGTAAACTCTTGAATTTTGAACCTGACGAGAACTCTATCCAATATTGTATTTCCGATTTCTAACATCTGCATTATTTTGATTTTGGTCTGTTAAGGACATTGCTTCACATGTTTGGCAGCACCTCGTTTTGAAACTAAATGCACATGCCTAGCTACATTAGTTCCTTTGTGAGTTCAGTGACTGATAGTGCAGGGGGGCACGGTCAGCATAGCGGTTAGCATAAAGCTGTTACAGTGCCAACGATAGGGACTGGGGTTCGAATCTCATGCTATCTGCAAGGAGTTTGTACATTCTCCTCGTGTCTGCAAGTGTTTCCTCTGGGTGCTCCGATTTTCCTCCCACCCTCCAAAACGTACTGGGGTTGTAGGTCAATTGGGTGTGATTGGGTGGCAACGGGCTCATGGGCCAAAAGGGCCGATGTCTAATTTAAAGACTTTTACATTTCTTCAGCATTCCACCCAACTGATGCCAGATCCCGTTGTTCTTTTATTGTCCTCTCTGAGAGTTTGCTGTATACAAATAAAAGTAAAATTTCAGAAGATGAAGCAAATTCTCACCCTGTCAGACCTTATATTTAGCTTTTAATGAAGTACAATTTTCAATCCTTCTCTATTGAAGAATCGCCACCCCCCCAACCACCCCCCCCCCAAAACTCCAAAAAAAGCAGCAAATCCTGGAAAGTGGACCTCAGTGCTCTTCACAAGTTGATGACTGTCGATTAGCAACTCTCGTTTTATTTATATTTGCATTTCGGAAAGATGTACTGAGAAATTTGGTGTAATTTCACTCTTTGTCTATAGTGTAAAATGCTCAATCCATTTTTAATTAGATGTGTAAACAGAACTCTCATCTGATCTCTTCAGAGAGAGCGACTCAAGCCAATAAATTGTGTCATTGGTGGCAGTACATTTGATTCACAGTGTGATGGTGACTGTTTTACACATGAACCTACAAAACCTCAGAAGCACTGAGGCCACTTCAATCCATTTCAATCTCCTCGCATTCCCATCGACTCTCCCAACTCTTACTGCTCACTACAACGTATTTCAACAGCAATGCACAATGTGGAAGGAACACGGAGCACCTGGAGGAAGCCACCACTGTAGTGATCCACCATTGAAAGTATCCTGTCAGCTACATCACTAAGTGTCTCAGGAACTGCTCCACCTAAGGCAGCAAGAACCTGCGCAACGTCTGGCCCATTGTTTCTCTTGTTTTAACATAACATAACATAACAATTACAGCACGGAGTGTGAACAGGTTATTAAGAAGGCAAATGGAATGTTGGCCTTCATCGCTGGAGGAATTGAACTCAAGAGCAGGGAGGTCATGCTGCAACTGTAAAAGATACTGGTGAGGCCGTACCTGGAGCACTGTGTGCAGTTCTGGTCTCCTTACTATGCTGGCCTTGGAGGAAGTCTAGAGAAGGTTCACCAGGTTGATCCCGGAGATGAGGGGGTTGATCTACGAGGAGAGACTAAATCGCCTGGCATTATACTCACTCGAATGCAGAAGAATGAGAAACATAAAAAAATATAAAAGTGATAGATAAGATAGAGGCAGGAAAATTGTTTTCACTGGTAGGTGAGACCAGAACTAGGGGACACAGCCTCAAGATTCAGGGGAGATGATTTAAGTCGGGGATGAGGAAAAACTGTTTTTCCCAGAGAGTCGTGAATCTGTAGAATTCCCTTCCCAGGTTAAGGCTACTTCATTAAATCTATTTAAGGTTCAGTTAAATAGATTTTTACATGAAGAAAAGGAATTAAGGGATATGGGGGAAAGGCAGGTAGGTGGAGTTGAGTCAATGATCAGATCAGCCATGATTTTATCGAATGGCGGAACAGGCTCAGTGGGCCGGAAGGCTGACTCCTGCTCCTATTTCTTATGTTCTTAAATTTCAGGGTGCAGTAAGAAAGTCTGATTTATGAGCAGTCCAGGCATACATCCCATATGTAGTACAACAGGTAAAGCCAGTACAGAAGTGCAGAGTTACAGAGAGGGATCAGTTAGTAGGGAGCAAAGGAAACACTGCATATAAAGTTCATTCAGGTGCCTGGTAACTGGGGGGGGGGGAGGGGAGGAAACTGCCCTTGAATCTGGGGGTGGGTGATCTCCTACTTGTGAATCTTCTTCCCCACAGGAGGGGGTGAAGAGATAGCGACCATGGTGGGTTGAGTACTTTAATACGTTGGCTGATTTTCCAAGGCAGTAGGAAGTATGGAAGGCATCGATTGGGGTGGGGGGGGGGGGGGTGGTATGATGGTCTGAGCAATGTTCACAATTTTCTGCATTTCTTTCTGATCTATGCAGCGCTGTATACTGACTGGATACTTTCAGTGGTGGATCATGAGAAGTTGTTGAGTTTTTTATTGAGCTTCTGAGGAAATGGAGATGCTAGTGTGCTTCCTTGGCCATTACATCAATGTGGGTGGGACCAGGGCAGGTCACTGGAGATGTTTGCTCTCAGGAACATGAAGCTATCTACAATTCACACCTCAGCACTGTTGATGTGGACCAAGGAGTGACCGCCAAAAAAGTCCATGATCAGCTCCTTTGCCTTACTGACATTCAGGGAGAGGTTGTTGTTCTACCACCCAGTCACACCCATCACTGGTCCCTCTAGCTCCCTTCTATACTCCCGCTTGTCATTGTCAGAGATCTTGCCTACAATGCTAGTTGTCATCCATTGACTTGTAGATGAAGTGGGAACGATGTTTAGCTACCCGGTCATAGGTATACAGGGAGTACATTGGGGGACTGAGTACACAGCCTTCTGGTGTCCAGTGTTGGTTATGATTGTGGATGAGGTGCTGTCACTAAACCTCACTGAGGAATAAATGGTCATGGATCCAGGGGCAGAGGGGTCTCTGTGTCCAAGGTGATGGAGTCTGGGAAGGAGTTTGCTTGGAACAAAAGCATTGAAGGCATAGGTGTGTAAGACCTTTGGTAGAAACTGACATGACAAGAAAATTATGAGCTTTCTTCAGGAAACAGGAGGGGCAGCTAAAAGAGACCCTGTGGACATTAAAGTGGGGGAAGGGGAACTATCCAACAATTCACCGATGTCTGGAACTAGAGCCAGAAATCCTTAAGCTTCGAAACAGTCCGGGAGAAGTAGCTATCATTGAGTGGCCCAATCACTTCAATTCCACACCCATGACCACCCTGACATGTCTATCCATGCTCTCATGTACTGCCAGGTTGAGGCTACCCACGAATTAACATAGAATAATACAGCACAGTACAGGCCCTTCTGCCCTCAATGATGTGCCCACCCATATATTCCTTCCTTTTAAAAAAGTACAACACTCCCTACCCCATAACCCTCTATTTTTCTTTCATCCATGTGCCTGTCTAAGACTCTCTTAAATGCCCCCAATGTTACAGCCTCCACCACCAGCCCCAGTAAGGCATTCCAGACATCCACAACTCTATGTGTAAAAAAATTTTCCCTGATGTCGTCCCTAAACTTCCCTCCCTTCAATTTGTACACATGTCTTCTGGTGTTTGCTGATCCTGCCCTGGCCGGTTGTCCACCCTATCTATGCCCCTCATCTTGTAGACCGCTGTCAATTCTCCTCTCATCCTTCTAGGCTCCAAAGATAAAGGTCCCAGCTCTGCTAACCGTGACTCATAGGACTTGCTTCTCAATCCAGGCAGCATCCTGGTAAATCTCCTCTGCCCCCTCTCCATGGCTTCCACATCCTTCCTATATTGAGTTGTAGAAACAACACCTTATAATCAGTCTCAACAGGTGCCAGCCAGATGGTACCAATATTGATTTATCTGTTTCCTGATGAAGAGTTCAGGCCCAAAACATTGGTTCCTTTTATGTGGATCCTGCGTGACCTGCTGAGGTTTTTCCAGCATCATTGCACTCGACCCCAGTATCTGCAGATTTTCTTCTTTATTGATCTCTCCAATTTCCATTAACCCCCCCCCCCACCACCCACTTCCCAGTCCCTCTCTTTCCCTCATTCCTCTGCCTCCCTTCCTCTAGCTTCCAACTGAGTTGTGGGAACTTCGTGAGTTCTTATTGGAAACTGTCATGGAGAATAGATGAGAAAGAAGTAAGAGCTAGCTGAAAGCTAGCATGCAGGTTCAACAAGCTGTGAAAAAGACAAATGGCATGTTGGCCTTCATAAATGGTGGAATAAAGTATTGGAGTAAAGATGTCCTTCTGCAATTGTACAGGGCCCTGGTGCGACCTCATCTGGAGTACCGTGTCCAGTTCTGGTCTCCTAATTTGAGGAAGGACATTCTCGCTATTGAGGGAGTGCAGCGTCTATTCACAAGGTTAGTTCCCGGGATGGCAGGATTGACGTATGCAGAAAGGTTGGATAAACTGGGGTTGTATAATTTGGAATTTAGAAGGATGAGGGGAGATATGTTTGAGGTATATAAGATTATTAAGGGATTGGACATGATAGGGATTATTAAGGGATTACATGTTCCAGATGTTGGGGGAGAGTAGGACTAGAGGCCATAGTTTAAGAATATAGGGAAGGCCCTTTAGGACAGAGATGAGAAAAAAAATTTATCCAGAGAGTTGTTGGTCTGTGAAATGCTTTGTGATAGAGATGGGTTCTCTGGATAAGTTCAAGAGGGAGTTAGATAAGGATCTTGTGGATAGGGGAATTAAGGGTTATGGGAAGAAGGCAGGGACAGGGTGCTGATAGTGGATGGTCAGCCATGCTAAATGAATGGTGGTGCTGGCTTGATGGGCCGAATGGCCTACTCCAGCACCTATTGTCTATTGAAACTGGATACAAAATCTATGTTATCCTCCAGTCCAATCCAAGTCTCACTGAAGAATTATTCCAAGAACATTAATTTTTTTCTTAAACAAAATCCCTGCAGTTAATCCCAGGGAGAAACTATATTTGCTCTTACTGAATGATGGTCAGAGCTGCGTCGCCTTCAGTAACAGTGAAGATTCTTACTTCTTTCTCATCTATTCTCCATGACAGTTTCCAATAAGAACTCATGAAGTTGCCACAACTCAGATGAACTCCTTTATTCACCGCCATTTTACTTCATTAAAAGCGCTTTTATTTTTTATTTCCCGAGCTGCAGGTTTACAGACTTTATATTTCTCCATAATGAAGTGGAATTATTTATGCTGAGCATTTTTTTACTGACCCGGTTGAATCTATCAGCTGAAAAGAACAAGCGATCTTTCTTTATCTGCTGAGTTGGGGGTTGCCAGAAACTGCTTACACGCTCAGGAACATAATGGCATTTTCATGACATCTTGAGAAGTGCAGCATAAAATTAGCTTCTGTCATCCAACAGAAAGAAACCTTGCAGCTTCGAACAGGTAGTTTTGAAATGCTACACAGAATAATTTCCTTTGAATGGAAATGTAGACATCAGACTATTTAATTCCAAGTCTTTCAATGAATTTGAGTACATCTCTCTCTATCTATCTATCTCTCCACCTCTCGCTTACCCTCTTTCTCGCTCTCGCTCTACCCTTTGCTCTTTCCTCAGCAGCCCCTCTTCCTTCGTTCACTTTCTCTCTTTGTCATTTTCTTCTTCCTCTTCCACCCTTCTATTCTGCCTTTCTTTCCCTGCTTCCCCTTTCTCTATGTTCTCCCTTTCTTTCTCTCTCTCTCTTTCTACCTATTTCTCAGCCAACCATGTCTGTTAATCCATGTTAATCAGTCAGTTTGTTGTTTTCAATACTTTGCCAACTCAGTTGCTCATTTAGATACTTCTCAAATGTTGTGAGACTACCCACAGCCCTTATCCTCTTAGGCAAGTGTGTTCGAAATTCCTTGCACTCACTGGGTGAAAAATTGTTCTTCAGTTCCCCTCTAAACTCCATTTCCTTCCCTTAAATGTACATCCTCTTTCTGTCTCTCTGTCTGTCTGTCTGTCTGTCTCTCTCTCTCTCTCATTCCTCTCACCCTCTTACTCTCACACTCTCAACCTCACCCTCTCTCCTCAGTCTCCCTCTTCCCCCTCACTCACCCTCTTACTTTTGCACTCTCTCTATTGCTTCTTCTCTCACCCTCTCTCCATCACTATCTCTCTCATTTCTCTCTCTTAATTAATGTTTTGAATCTCTCCCTCTCTCTCTCTCTCCATTTTGATTAATGGAGCACGAAGCTTGTATCTCATCACATGAAGGTCTCTCTTGAAACTTGCGACTATTGGTGAAGGAATATGCTGAAAATACTGGTGAAATAATAATTGCATGACAAAGCATTGCATCTTGTTTTTTTTTAATTGTGAAGCCAGAAAGGGGACTGATGCACCTGGTGCAGGAGACCAGGAGAATAAAAACGTGTTGACCATTTTTGAGCTTGATTGCAGGTAGAAGAAAAGGTGAAGATGATGAGGAATTGCATAAGGTTCTTCTTGGCAAGAATAAAGGACTCACGGACATGCAGCCCTTCAGAATGGCCCAAGTATTCCACTTCAAAAATGTTTTGTTCGCTACAGTCACTGTTGTATCGTAAGGAATATCGTAGCCAAGCTCCACCAATATAAATTTGAAAGCAGCCAAATTTAATCTGCTTTCAAAATGGTGAATGAATCAAGTATTTAGCTGAGAGAATGTGCTTGATTGAAATAGAAGCATAGAAAAAAATGGAGCAGGTTGTTGAGAAGCCCATTGGCCTGTTCAGTCATTCAACTTGATCATGGCTGAACAATCAGGTTGGATCCCTGTCCTAGATTTGACTTCACGTATATTGATCCCTCTCTCACTAAGAACAATATCTAACCCTTGAATATATTTAGTAGTTTGACTAAAGGCAGGGGATCCTAGTCATTTTGACTCATTTACCCAAGAGAATCTGGAATACAAGGAGAGATTGAGCAAATTAGGTCTTTATTCCTTGGAACTTAGAAGGCTGAGAGGGGATTTCCCTTCCGGGAAAGGTAGTGGAGGCAAGGTCAATTTTGTCATTTAAGAAAGAGTTGGATAAGTATGTGGATGGGAGGGGGGGTGGAGGGATATGGGCAGAGTGCTGGTAAGTGAGATTACAGGAGGGTACTTGGATCAGTGCGGACTAGAAGGGCCAAATTGGCCTGTTTCCATGCTGTAATTGTTATAAGGTCCTGCCTATTATTTTAATATCTAACCTGAAAGGCAGTGGCTTCAAACAGGGGCATAAAAAATGGGGGAGAACATCTTTTGCATCTGGAGAGATGTGTTACACAAATGTTTGTTTCAAGGGCCTGTCGTTGTGTTGAGTCATTTGCATGTACACACACCATAGGTGTATGTGCATTGTAAAAGCAGACAATTAATGCAGTGGGTGGCTTCACCCACAGAGTAAGACATCTGGTTCATTACTAATAGCAGACATGAGAATGCATGGATGGTGTTAGTCAGTGTGATGGAGAGGTATTGGGTTCTCGAGGATAGCACAGGAGGGGTAGTTTGGATGCAACTTGGCTTGGGCACATGGAAGTGAGGTTCATGGTCAAGACCAGTTTGTGTGGTACAAGGAGGAAGTAGCCATGGGAGGGAAGTGTTTAACTTCAGTAAATCCCACCTATGGTGTAGTCACAGCATCAGACCTCTCAGCTGGTTCCTTTGATTAATCTGCTTATACAGGTAAACCCCACTTTACCAATACTCACTTTACAAAAATTCACTGATATGTTTGCTTTTTGAAGAATTATAATGGGGTTTGGCTTTTCCAAAAAATTGCTTCCAATAGAAGTCAATGGGACTTTGATTTATGAATGTTCAGTTTACGAACGGTTTCTCAGGTGGCGGCAGGGGCTGTGGTAGCGGTGGGACGAATCTACGGATACTCGGTGACTTTTTTTTCTCTTTCTCTGACCGTAAGAGGCACTTCCAGGCAATTCCTGTTGATGGTGAATCTGCCTTGCAGCAGGTAAAAAGAAATTTCATGTAATATTACACTGTTTTATTACTATGTCAATAAATTGAATTTTTTTCTCTTTCTCTTTTCCATTAAATAATATGGGTTCATATGAACTTTGTTCATTGTTATTTGATACTTGTAACTCGATATTAATTTATTATTATTACTGTAGGTACCTATGCATTTTCCATTTGTTAAAAACAATAAAAAGATTGTAAACGAAAGAAATATGTGAAGCAGTGACCATGATGGTTCCAAACGTCGAGCCAAGGAACAGTGAAGACCGGAAAATGAAGGGTTAGGATTCTGAGGAAAAAGCATTGTTCATCCTCAAGATGCTTTGCGTTGTTACCCAAGAGGCTAATCATAGCTTCCCAGTTACTGAATGTAAGACACTTAACCACTTTACATCAGCGCCTGCAGTTTTAGGGATTTATTTACTGTTAGGCCCATCACATAGCTTTTTCTATTCCTCCAGATCTGCAGTCAAGATGTAGTTTTTTTTTCATCTCTATATTCTAAATTTAATTTACAGTCTGCTGAGAATGTAATCATCTTTTTTTTTCCCCATTTGTGTCTATTCATAACCATGTTTGACATCAGGCAGTCTCGTCGTTCTAACGTAACAGCACAGATGTTGGAAGACAATCAAAAAAGTTGGTTTTCTTATAATTTAACTGACAGTGCTTCTTAGGACCAAGGCTTCTGCCTCCCTAGAGCAGGCAGTTAAAGAAGGGACTGTTCAATGAGCTCCTTGTGCATATGGTTGAGGCATTTACCTAATGAGCAGAATCAATCTCCACTTCGATGTTCAGCCACTCATGAGTTGTGATATTAAATCTGTCTGCGGTGTACTTCATCAGGCCCCACTGGACTTGTGCCTCACACATTGCATTTCCAAAACAATTACACAGAGACTGCACTTTGGCAGAGTTGAAAAGATGCAGTTGCTGGTGAGTCAGTGGTCTTTGCATGGCCTTCAGGTCTGCACATGGGCAAGTCCATCATCCATCCTGGCACTCATTCACACAGCCTGCGATGCAGCCAAGTTCAATCCCGTGTTCTTCTCATCATGGGTTCAGCACTCCTGTCTTTTGGAGAAGGAAAGACCAGGCCATTCAGTTTGGGGTCAGGATTAAAAATGACCCATGTTGATGAAAGTTCATTGGCTTTTAACTCTGTTTTTCTCCCCACGGACACAACTTCACTGAGCGCTTCTTGCATTTTAAAAAAAAATGTCAGTTGTGCAGAATCTGCAGTATTTTGCTTTTTGGACTTGACTCTGTTGTCCCAGGTAAGACACGAGAGAGAGAGATGTTCATGTTCCAACCCAAGGTAACCCAAGGTTACCAGCATGGTAAGGGCAAGATCCTAATTAAAGAGATGGACTAAATTCAACAAGCTTACAGTTTATGTTTTTGCAGGGATCGGTCTTTCCAAGACTACGTTGACTGCTCTTCCCTCCCCTGGCACCCTTCCACCCTTCAAGCATTTCCTGCTGTCATTGCAGAAAGTGCAAAACTTGTCCCTATGTCTCCCCCCTCACCTCCATCCAGGGCCACGGACAGACCTTCCACGTGAGGGAGAGCTTCACTTGCACATTGTTCAACTTCATCTACTCCATTCTGTGCACCTGATGTGGCTCCTCCACTTTGGTGAACCAAAAGTAGATAGGGTGACTGCTTCACCAGCATTCTACCTATGGATCTAACCAACCAGTCGCCAACTATTTCAATTCCCCCTCTCCATTCCCACACAGACACAACTGTTCTTGGTCTCAATCATTGGTAGGGTCAGGCCATTCACAAACGATGAACCACACATTCCCATATTCCTTCTAGACAGGCCTAAATCCAACAGCATGAACATCAATTGTTCCAATATTAGGCACTTCCCACCTTGATTTGATTCTGCAATTTCCATCTTTTTATCTACTCCCAATCTTACTTCTTCTGTAGTTTCCCCCCCCCACCCCAGTGATCCCTTCCTCAACTTGACCTTCCACCTCCCAACAATCTGTCTAATACCCTATCACTTTAGCCCTCTCACCCATCCTTCTTTAAAAAAAATCTTTTGCTTCTCCCCTTGATATCGCACCTCCGACTCCTATTTCAAGAAGGGGTCCCAAATCGAAATGTGGACTGACCATGGACGCTGCCTGATCCGTTGAGTTCCTCCAGGTTCTCATTGTTGGCTCAAAAATTCCTGGCGTCTGCAGTTCTTGCGTTTCTCCCCTTTACAATTTATGTTTTAACCGAGAACAATTGAGATTGATGAAGAGTCTTCTGATTTCACTCTGCCAATTTCAGCTGACTCTGCACTTGACCAGGGAGGCGAAGGAAACTCATGCTAAATAGTCTCATTCGGGAGTTCACAAGTACAGAAAATGAAATTTTGGTTGAGAACAATACGAGTTGCTATAAGGTTGTATTGTCATAAAGACACAGTAGAGTTGATTAACTGCTCTCTGGGCTGCAACAGTGCTCACAGGAAGTGGCTGTAAGAAACCCTTGGAAAACGAGGATGCTTCATGATTTGAGCCCCTCATGAGCTTTCTGCAAATGGACTCCACTGGCTTTTACAACTCCACATGTAGCATAATTAAGGATTGGCTGGTCTTAACTAGGATCGTGCGCGAAACAACCTGATTTTTGTTTAAAAGTAATGCAGTGCCTTTTCCCTTAGACATTGCTCTAAATCATAATTATTGAAACTATATTATTTTGCTCTGAATATTGATTTGAATGGGCTAGGTTCAAATTGTAAATATTCCCAGCATATAAAATAAACTAATTAGCACTTGCACTGCCTCCAGCTATACTGGAATGGCCCTCTAAAGAGATGCACTGCCCCATTAAACCACTCTTCCTCCACTACACTCAATTAACTTTACCTCATTCTTGACCTAATTACTTTTTAATGACCTTATAAATTCAACAGACAGGGGTGGGGGGGGAGGGGGGGAGGGTGTGGAAACGACACCTGAGAGGTTTGTAATACAAGGACCATTCCTGACATAAATCAGAATTCATTGTTCTCTGAGAACTTTTAGGCAAGTCTAATTTGTGAAATGACTCAAAAGTTTGTCTATGTTCCATTAACCTCACACTTGGTCTCCATTAATATTAACCCTTCAATGGATTCAACCTGTTGTAGCTGGCAGACAAAAGTGACAGAGACCTTGGTATTAGGAATTTAATGCAGCCATTCTCAACTCTTTTTTTTTTGTTTGGCAGTGACCCCCTTGGGTCTCTGCCTTCTCCCCTGTGAAGCAGTCAAGCTTAGTTGGTTTCTTCCTTACTTCTCTCATTGTGATGACATTAAAAAATTGCGATTTCAGTCTATGGTCCACATTAAGAATACCTTGAAGAAGGGCTCAAGCCCGATAATTTTAACCTTCTATGGATGCTGCAAGACATGCTGAGTTCCTCCAGCATTTCTGTGTTTTTTTTTAACTCCACCCCCTAACCCCCCACCCCCACCACTGTTGAGAATGGCCGAATGTTGGGGTTAAGGTTGAAAACTTAGCTTTTACTTCACAAAAATCACAGGACGGGTCCAAGTTCTAGCACCCAATTCACTGTCTTGATGAATGAACTGTTACATCCACGTTGAGTGGTACTGAAATATCAGTCAATGGATCAGAGGACATCTCTTCACGGTGAGTGGAGGGATGCTTAAGGGGCATGTCAAAGGTATGTTTTTCTTTTAAACGCAGATAGCGGTGGGTTTCTAGAATGTATTGCTGGGGGACATGGTGGGGGTTGGTACGATAGTGGCATTCAGTAGATTCTAAGACAGGTGCGTGGATGTAAGCAAAACAGTGGGTTATAGTGTGAGGGAGATGAGAAATTTGATTGTTGTGGAGTTGATTTCCATCACAATATTGTGAACTTAAGGACCTTGTTGTTCTGTAATGTTGTATATTCAGTCTGGAATGTAATAAGTAGCCTGTCAAATATTGTGCATTATCCATGCCCACCTTAGATTTCTCATCCTGAAGATGCAAGCAGTGAACTCTGTTAAAAGAGTAAAGGGGGTACATCTGAACTTTAGGAAAGTGTGGGGGGGGGGGGGTGGTGGGGGAATGATAGTGGACTTCGTGTTACAGGAAGATCAACACCTGGCCATTATCTAGATTTGGGTAAGGAAAACTCTAATGTTGGTGGCAGGGATGAAACACTGGTGATCAGGCCCGCGAGCTGAGGGGAGTGTAGGCCAGGAGTGAAGCAGGCCTGCGAGCTGAGGGGAATGTGGGTCAGGGGTGAAGTGATCCCACTGGTGCTCGGAGAAACAGAACAGTGAGTGGAATTGGCCACTTCTGTATCCCTGGGGAAAGGATCCTGGCACAAACTGTGCAATGGATGGTGTGGGGGGTGGGGGGGGGGGGAGGGAAGCGTGGGGAGGGTTAAGTAATATCCCTTGGTGCTCTGATTCTCTCCCATATCTCAAAGATATGCTGGCTGGTCAAATGACTGCAGTAAATATATATCTGGATGGTAGGAGAATTGGTAGGTGAGAAGGAATGGGGAAATGAAAATGCCAGGAATAGGCTGAGATGCATAGATTCAATGGGCCGAATGCCTCTTCATTGTGGAAAGAAAAATGAAATATTTTCCTTTTCAGTTGATCCCACTCTCCCCTTCTTGGAATCCAAAGAGGATTTTTTTCTTAATATGTCTTTTTCTTGAATTTACAGAACCCTGAATTGCTTAAATTGTGTGCAGGACAGTCAGCCTTTGTTATCGCAAGCACACACAGGAAAGCAGTTCATCTCCAAGATTTAAGTTCCATTGGCCCTTCCAGCCAAAACCGGGAGGACTCTTGTTATATTAATGGGAGATTTGTAATAACCATTACATCAGAGATTGACTGCACATAATACAGTGTGAGGGACGAAGTGCTGAATCAGTAACCATCCATCAACACTTCAGGGAAGGGAGTGTTAACCAGCGGTAATGTCCCTGGGATCAGAAGTACTTCTGAATGGGTAAAGAAGCTCTGTGCAGTCCCACATTTATAAAGACTGCAGTGCATAGTGTATCACTGAACCTCTGCCAGGTTCCTGCATGTCCTCTAAACACAACTTACTCCCTCGCAGTTCCTACTGCAAGATATTGCCCTGTACTAATTAAGTTGGCACATTTCCAAAGATGGAAAATTATTCCTCTAACAAGACAGCTTATTAAACCACTGTCAGCAAAGATCTCTTTGGATATTGAATGGATTAGTCCCCTATCCTGCCTTCGTCCCTTTCACTAATTCGTTGCTTCAGTTGTCCTCTTGCTCTTTTTTGGATACTTGTACGAAAAGCAATCTGTCCAGTTTTTTCTGTTCATTTAGCCTTAATCGCCTATTATTGGTCAGCAAGCGGATATAAATATTGATATTTGATTCTCAAATCTCACGAAAATGCAGTAATTGCACATTGCATGAATTTCTGCAATTAATTGCATTGTAGCATGCATGCCTCTTTATTGGAATGCAAGATCTATTACAAGAACCGGATGAAATATCAGTGGTGAAGGACAATGCAAAGCAGTGACTGTATTCTCTGAGCTAACACATTGTAATGTGGCCATTTTCACCTTTGCTGCTGGTTTTACCTTTATCTTTCTTTGGCTTGGCTTCGCAGATGAAGATTTATGGAGGGGTAATGTCCACGTCAGCTGCAGGCTCATTTGTGGCTGACAAGTCCGATGCGGGACAGGCAGACACGGTTGCAGCGGTTACAAGGGAAAATTGGTTGGTTGGGGTTGGGTTTTTCCTCCTTTGTCTTTTGTCAGTGAGGTGGGCTCTGCGGTCTTCTTCAAAGGAGGTTGCTGCCCGCCAAACAGTGAGGCGCCAAGATGCACGGTTTGAGGCGATATCAGCCCACTGGCGATGGTCAATGTGGCAGGCACCAAGAGCTTTCTTTAAGCACTCCTTGTACCTCTTCTTTCTACACTCCTTATGTTGCAGCGATAGCATCCCAGGTATAGATCTGCTACTGTCTGTATGTTTTCCCATGATCATGTGGGTTTCCTCCCACATTTCAAAGATGTTCGGGATTAGTAGGTTCGTTGGTTGTATTAACAAATCTATCTTAGAGAGTCGGCTTTTGCAGATGCAAGTGCGCCAGTGTTTGTCAGTAATCACTTCCCAGTATTCCAGTCTTGCTGGAAATGACAGAGAGCCCAGCCAATTCAACAGCCGACACCTGAAGAAATAAAATGCAGCATTGGGAGTCTGGAGATGCGATTAGTTGACATCGGGGACGCACATGGTGCCTCCCTTAACTCAATACTCAGCACCAGTAACCCGGATTCAAATCTTATGCTGTCTGTAAGGAGTTCGTATGCTCCTCCTTGTGACGTGCTTGGGTTTCTTCCAGGTGCTCCAGTTTCTTCCCACCCTCCAAAACATAACAGGTTGCAGGATAATTGGGTGAAATTGAGCAGCACGGGTTTCAAGGGCTGAAATCAACTTCTACCGTGTTGTAAACAACAATGTAAAAAATTTAAAAAAAACAAGGGGGCCACAGTGTAAGGATAAAGGGAAAGTTATTTAGGGCTGAGATGAGGCAAAACTTCTTCACTCAAGAGTTGTGAACTTGTGAAACTCCCTACCACAGAAAATTGTTGAGGCTGGTACCCTGGATATATTCAAAAGGAAACTGGATGTGGCCCTTATGGGCATAGAGAGAAAGTGGGAATAGGTTACTGAGTTGTATGATCGGCCAGGATCGTATTGAATGGTGGTGCCAGTTAGAAGGGCTGAATGGCCTTCTGCTCCTATTACATGAATCTAGATCTTCTAGCCTGGTCTAGCCCTCTCCACAGATGCTACCTGACCTGCAATTTCCACCTGAACACAATCCCCGCAGATTCCTTGGCTCAATGAAGGAATTCGGCCCAAAGCATTCTTTGTCCCATTGATGCTCCTCGACTCATCGAATTCATCCAGCAAATTGTGTATTGCTTCAGATTCTAGTGTTCTCCTGCACACGGGTAATTACTTGTTAGATTTCTGAATTGCAGCCACTGTACATCTAGTGTCCTGCTCCATTATAGGAAGTGCAGAAGAAGACAAACTATGACAACTCCAGGCAAAACATTTTCAGGATGTCTCGCCAATGGCACGGAGATACTGGCAGGGTGCATATTACCAATTTAAAGTATCAGATTTCAGCCACTCATTGCAGGAGTTAACTCTGCAGACACAAAGTTGCCTGTGGAGTTAAGGGCGGCACAGTTGGCGTAACAGTTAGCACGACACTTTTACATCGCCAGTGATTGGGACTAGGGTTCGAATCCCATGCTGTCTGTAAGGAGTTTGTACGTTCTCCCTGTGTTTGTGTGATTTTTCTACGGGTGTCCAGTTTCCTCCCACTGTTCAAATGTACTGGGGGTGTAGGATAATTGGGTGTAAATTGGGCGCCACGGGCTTGTGGGGCCGAAAGGGCCTGCTACTGTGCAGTATGTCTAAATTTAAAGTTTCCTTGGCCTTCCACCCAATCAGTGCCAGAAACAAGTGATCCTGCTGTTATTATATTGTCCTCTCTGGGCGCTTGCTGTGTACAAATTGACTGCCTGCATTACAACAGTGGCATTTCACTGGTTTTTAATGACTTTGGGATACCCGAGGTCAGGGGAAGTGAGACAGAATTCAAGTCTTTTTATTTTTTTTAAATGGATTTAGTAATGTTCAATTTTCCTTGTGTCTATAATGTACTGCTGTAGATGAGCGTACACTTTGTTCTGCAAACAGTGAGGCAGATGGTCTGTGACTACATTACCAATGAGGATTCCTTTGCAGACCACCCACACAGTTTGGGAGGCTGCTTTCTCCTCTGTTTCACTTGTCAGAGGGAAAGAAAAATCAGCGGATGTTAAAACAGGCTGTTGAATTACCACAGCTTGCTGCGCGCGCTCCCCAAGCCTAGGTATCACCTTTATTGTTTACTGCAAATCCAAAATTGTGATGGTGCGATGGGGTTCAGATAAAGGCAAAAGCAACAGTTTCCAGATGGAAATATCATTGGAAAATTGGGCCATACATTTATACATTCATTTGTACCTTAATTTTAGATTGTGCCAGACAGAAGCTGTGTGTGTGTGTGTGTGTGTGTGTGTGTGTGTGTGTGTGTGTGTGTGTGTGTGTGTGTGTGTGTGTGTGTGTGTGTGTGTGTGTGTGTGTGTGTTAGTGAAGGTGATGGTGTGTATGTATTTGTGTGGGGGGTGTCTGTGTGGGAGAGCTGTGTATGCATGGAGTATGTGTGTGGGAGTGTATATGCATCGGGGAGAGTGTGTGTGTTAGTTACTGTGGGTGATGGTGTGTGTATGTGCTGGGGTTTGTGAGCGTGGAGAATGTGAGGGAGTGTGTGTGCATGAATGGGTCTGGGGGTGGTAGTGTGGGTTATGTCTCTGTCCAGCTTTCTGTGTAGTGGGTGTGCACATGCGCGTGCCTATGTGGGTTTGGAGGTGCATGTGGGCTGTGTAAAGAGGTGAGGGAAGAGAGCAGGGATTGGAAGGAGGGATTATTTCCTGCTTTTATTTCCCACACTTGACAAAGGAGGTGTTAGTCTGCATTGCATATTCATGCTGTTCAGCCCATTGAAGCCTGTTCAGCCCTTTAACAAGAACCTTTTAATTTAAAAAAAAATTATTTACAACATGGGGAGAAGCAGGTTCCAGCCATTTAAATCCCGTGCTGCCCATTCACAGACACACACGTATCATCACTTCCGATGAACCTATGTTTTGGAAGGTGGGAGAAAAGCAGAGCACCTGGGAAAAAACCCATGCAGGTCACAGGAAGAACGTACAAACCCCTTACAGACAGTGCCAGATTCAATCCTGGGTCAGTGGCTCTGTAAATAGTGTCGTGCTAACCGTGTCACCCATTGTTATAGTTTCTTGTCAAGCCATCAGTCACTGAAGCCCTCTCTCTCAAAATGGCTACACGTGCCAGATTTACTAGAAGTTTGCAGTTCAATTATAAATGCAGAATGTATTTTGCTTTATCTCACATCTAAAAATAAACACAACTCCACAAGGCACAAAATGTTTCACCTGCTTCTATCATGGAACTAACTAATAATTTCCCTGATACAGGTACCGACGTGGCTGTACATGCATTCAGCTATCCCAAGGCAGACAGTAGGCTGCTCCTCCACATACCCCCATGCTGCTTTGTTATTCTGACTGTCACTAGTAACTGGGCATGTCCATATGTGAAGGGGAACTGTCACACGAGCACGGCCATATGTAAACGATCATTGTCACGTGAAAAAAGGGCACTGTCACATGTAACCGAGTGCAGTAACATGTAAATGAGCAATGTAACGTAAATTGGCATGTCACATGTAAACGGAGACTGTCGCATGTAATCAAGTGCCCTCACATGTAACTGGTTGCAGTTACCAGTCCTCCCAGTGTTCCCAATTCCACACAAGTACATGTACTCAGTGACTGGTTTATGTAATCTGGCATTTGTTTATGGAATTTTGTGCTGTACATACCGTACCTGATTCAATATTGGTGCAAGTAACCTTAGATCAAGCCATGCAGTCAGCTGCTGCTTTCACAAACCCAGAGAAAACTAATGTGTAATATTAATAAAATGTGAATAGTAAATAAACATTAATAAATATAATAGGTTATTCTGGCTGAACGTCTGCGGCCAGTGATGTTCCATGGGATCAGCGCAGGGATCCCTGTTGTTTGCGATGCTTTGGATGAAAAATAAGTCGGTGGGTTAGTAATTTTACTGATGACAGGGATTGGTGGAATTGTAGATGTGGAGAATAGAACAGGAGATGGATCAATTGCAGATATGGGCAGAGAAATAGCAGATAGAAGTTCATCAGGACAAGTGTGAAATATGGCAAAGAGGAGTTATTCTCGAAGATGCCTCTTAACTCAAAACAGTTTAATACCCATGAGTATGGGCAATGGAATCTTGGCCACTTGGTACCAACATGGTATCAAGTGCATTGAAGATTGTTATGATCAAACAGAGGCAATTTATGTCTTTTGAGGGACTTAAAAATAGATATAATTTACCCAACAACACATTCTTCTGCTATCTCCAATTGCGATCCTTCTTGAGGGAAAAGTGGGGACCATTAATGGTCCTACCAATGTGCTCAGACATGGAAATTCTAATTCAAAAGGGGAATGCAACCAAATTTATCTTTAATATATATGCTCTGATCCAAGATCAAAGGCCAAAATCTGGACGACATAGATCGAGGGAGAGTTGGGAATCGGATTGGCCATTGTAATTGATCCACAATGCTGGTCAGATCTATGTGTAGATAATATGACCACCTTAATTAATTCAAGATATAGACGGATTCATTATAATTTTCTGCACTGATTATAGCTCACATGTCAAAAGATACATAAAATTAAACCAGAATTTTCTGATAGATGTTTTAGGTGTGGTATCGATGTTGGTTCCTTTTTCACATTCCACCTGGGTATGCATGAAATTAAGACCCTTTTGGATGGAATTGGAGGAAGTATTGACAAAAAATTGTAGGGGTGACCTTCCCTCAAGAACCAGAATTGTTTCTTCTGGGGAATGTGGCAGTTATAAAAGTCAATTTTTCCAGAAGTAAATCTAAATTTATTAAAATTGCTTTGTCAATAGCCAGGAAATGTATAGCAGTAACATGGAAATCCGATTCCCTACTTCACACTGATCATTGGAACATGGAAGTGCAAAGTTGTATTCCCCTTGAGAAGATTACTTATTGTCTTAGGAATGCATATAATATGTTCGTCAAAATTTGGCAATCTTATTTAGATTACTTAAGTGCCCAGACTGTATAATTTAATTAGATATTTGTCAATTAGCATACTCTTTATTGGAAAAATAATACCTTTAAAATGATGTGACTCTGACATGCTGAACCTTGTTCCTGTTGCTTTCTCTTTTCTATTTTCTTTTTATCTCCCTCTATTCCCCCCCATCTGCCCCCTTTCCTTGCGAACCTGGGGAGAAGAGGGATACTCATTTCCTTTATTTTTTTCGGACATTATGAATGTTTTTCTATGATTTTATATTCAATTATTGTTCTTATATTAATTGAGTCCTATATTCTGTATTTTCTTAAAACTTAAATAAAATATTCAAAAAAAAAAGTGGGGTGTGGCTGTCTTGGAGATCAAATGCAAGGGAAAGGGCCCCTGAAAGCATTCCAGGTCCATTGTTGTTTGAAAGTGACGTGATGTTCAGTGGCGGATTAGCTATTAGGCTGAGTAGGCTGATGTCTAGGGGCCCGGAGGGTAAGGGGGTCAGGTAGGCGCCTGGCCTCCGTTTATCATTTCACACTTACTGCGCTAGTGAAGCCGATGACTGTGGGCCAGAGTTGGCATTGCGCCATTGCCAAGGTGACGCGCATGGTGATTTCTGGGAGCTGGTGGTGCGGCATAAAGATTTGTGCCATGTGCGAGGAGGGGGCTCCAAAAGCCTGTCACCTGTGGTCATTAAGTGAACAACAGGAGGCGTGCAGGGCTGGCGATATCTGGTCACTGGGTTGCGAGCAGCAAGCGCAATTTCTATCGGGGGCCGTGAATTGTGGGAACGGTAGGAATTGTTGCAGCTGGGGTTCTGTTTAGTGACTGGATGCTGACGGAACTGTTGGGTGGCTACTGTGACCAGTTAGATTTGTGACTTGTATTCACTGCCTCCAGATGTTTCTGCGAGAACAGAGGATTAATTTTTTTAAAGGATGATATTTGCATTTGTGTGGCTAATGATGACCGGCTGCACAGATTTCCCCATAGACTTGGCTGCGGCGTTTCCAAAATTGGATAATACAGAGAAATCAGCATTTAACAAGTAAGGTTCCTTCATGTAAATTAATCCAATCTCTTCTTCCCACCCCCAACCAGCAGCCCCCAACACCTGTCAAACCAAAGCACTCCTAAATGAGAGGCCAGTAACGAGCGGTGCCCGGGTGGCCTGACCCTCGCTGGGGGCAGGGGCGAAGGTGGCCTGGGCCACAGCGGGGACCGAGGGTCACTGGGAGCAGCCTGGGCCCATGGCGAGGTAAGGTCGGGGTGGGGGGGTTACTGACGAAAGCTCAGGCTATGGCCTGCTACTGATAATGGTTGAAAGGGTGGTAAAGATGGTGTGTGGCATGCTCAGTTTCATTGGGTGAGCATTCAGTAGAAGAATAAGGTCATGTTGAAGCTGTATAACACTTTGGTTCAGCCTCACTCGAAATATGTTGAGCAATTCTGGTCACTACAGTGCAGAAAAGTTGTAGAGACTTTGGAGAGAGAAGAGATTTACCAAGTTGTTACCTGGATTAGAAGATGTGAGTTATGGAGAGAGGTTGGAGAAACTTGGGGTTGTTTTCTCTGGAGCGTCGGAGACTGAGGGGAGACCCCATAGAAGTTAGTAAAAACAACTTGAAATTGAGTAGTGCTTAAGAGGCTTCTCGAGAAACACATGAAAAAGTGGGGTAATATCAGCATGAACATGAGCATGCCACAGAACTTTTTGTTTAATTGGGCATACTGATGGCCCAGTTGGCATAGCGGTTAGCATAACATTTTACAGCGCCAGAGATCGGGACTGGGGTTCAAATCCCACACGGTCTGTAAGGAGTTTGTACGCTCTCCTTGTGTCTGCGCGGGTTTTCCCCGGGGGCTGCAGTTTCCTCCCACCATTTAAAACATACCAGACTGGCACAAGCTCGTGGACAGAATTGGCCTGTTACTGTGCTGTGTGACTACATTTAAAATTTAATTAATCCTGTTCAGCACAGACCCATGGGCCAAAGGGCCTGTTCCTGTGCTCTATCTTCTGAAGAAATTCAACCTGTACCATTCAGAAAACAAACATTGTGAACGAGACCCTTTTTCTCCCTTTGGAAGCTAATTGCATTGCCCCAATCCCTCGTGAAAAGACAGTTAGCTTGATCAGGACTTGGTTACTTAATTAATTAAAATCTAATGTTGGCACAGCACAGTGTTTATCAGTAAACATTAATAACTGTCAAATGTACTCACAGATGAACAAAACATTTCCATTGTTAAAAATCCATTCTCATTAATAAAATGACCATGGGATAAACCTTTAAAATGGAGCAGATGGTCTGTGAAACTCATATCTGTATCTTTCAATTGTTTTCTCTTATAATGTGGCTGTTTAACAAACACAATGACTTAAAGCAGGTAAGATTCAGGTTATTGATGTACCAATTTACTGCTTATATTTTGACAGGTGATTACATAATACATAATGGTACATCGTCATTGATAAATTGCCTGCTCGAATACCCCAAATTCTGAACAATCCTGGAAATGCAAATCAATAAACATTGAAATAAATGCCTGAAAATAAACATTGATTTTATTTATCAAGTTTTTAAAAAAAAAATGAAAATCAAATTCTGTCAGGCCTAATTATATTATGTCTGAAGCACTGTGTAGCAATATTGTATGGCAAGTTACATTTAATCATCGGCAAATCGACTTTTCTAGATAATTGATACCTTGAGCTGAGGTGCAAGACTGAAGCATTTCAATGAGCTACCTGGTTATTCACCCAGCATGGCTAAAGTATCTGAACAATTCGGTGGCAAGCATCATATTTGTTTAAGAAAGTGATGGGCTCATGATGTAGACCCAACCAACACATGCACTATTTGCCCCAGCATCTAACCAAGACAAGTGAAGTATTCTGAGATCGCTATTACCGTTGGAGTGGAATAGAAAACAATTTGTTTTTTTAAAAAAAAGGTCATCATCACTGGGCATCAGGAATGGGCTCTGCCATTATTATGCCAATTACAAACTCTTTATTATCCAACTAATTCAAATGGGCTTTAGGCCACCGTGCAAGGATGAGTGCATTACTGAGCACTTAGTACTTCTGCAAAATGGCACCCTACCTCTTTATAAGTCATGCTCTCAATAACCCCACTTTTATAACATCCACGCCAATGACTGCACAAGTCCAAATCTCCCAAAGTATTTCACCCATGACTGATAAGCCCTGCAATTCAATCCACAAATCAATAGACTCATACCCAGTTGGTCTGCTTCTTGGCAGAGAGCTTCAAGTGAAACATTTCAGCTAAGGTTGACAAGCACTGCCCATTCTATGCCATGGAGCCATTAAATGAATGGCAGAGGAGTTTGTCTGGCCACACTCCCCCCAGAGCTGGGACATATTCATCTAGGCACTCCAACAGCACCTCCCAATCCTACAAGCTACCAACGCAAAAGGTTAAGGGCAAGCAAGAGCATGGGAACACCAGCATTTGGTGGGTTCCACACCATAGTGTCCCGGAAGTATATCCCTGTTCCTTCCTCTGATGGATCTAAATCCTAGTGCTCTCTGCTCAACAGTGTTACAGGACCACCATCAAGGAATTTCAACATACTGTCTCAAGGGATCAGCAATAGATTCTGTCTTTACCAGCAACATCCACATTCAATTAGCAAACCTATTTTTTTTGTATTTAATTCTTTTATTTATATAACACAAAACTTGGAACCTTCTTTATTGTTCTATGAAAAGTCTTTAAGTAATCTTCTACGTGGTTGATTCTTAATAACAAAATATTGGTATAAAAGTTAACGTGGCTTTAAAGATATTTAACGTCGTTCAACGATATTCAACATCTTAACGATGTTCAACGACCTTTAATGTTCTTTTAGGATACTTAACTTTATTTATTGATGCTTAAAGGTGGCTTAAACATTGTTCAATGTTATTAAACGTTCAGCAGAAATTGTCAACACCCAACTCACCCTCCTCAGATCTCCAACTGACAACTCACGTGTACTCCAGGGCGCCAAGCCAACCTATTTCAATTAGTAAACTTCTGAAGGAACTGTTCTAGATTTTTGCTGGTTTGCATGACAAACAAGATGAATTCTTCTCATTGTCCATAATCCACACATCAAATTAAGCATATCTTCCTTTGCTATTAAATCCCTCTCAAACCTTAATGAAACAATCCTCAGCAACACACCCCCCACTCAACATCCACTCTCCTTGAGCTCTGGATTATCCACCAGTTCACTGCTTTTTGCTTCTGCCTTGACCTTCCACTTATTATAATCTTCTATTGTTGCAATGTTACATGACCTTCTCTGCCCCCTTTCAAAGCACAAGACTGGGGGATCACTTCTTTTCACTAAATACGATATTATTTTGCATAAATAGCCTTAAGTCAATGCAGACTGGGACAGTCAGGAAACAAAGGGCTAATGGTATTTTTCTTTCCTTATTTTATGTTGAGAGCTGGAGAATAACAGACAGAATTGGAGGTGGGTGCAGACGCATAGGAATCTATTCCTGATCTGAAGAGTACAGCGCAGCACAGGCCCTTCAGCCCACCATGTTGTGCATACTCATACAAACCAACTCCACCATCAATCTAACCCAGCGGTTTCCAACCAAACTTCCCCCTTAAACTCACATTCCACCTTAAGCAATCCCTATGCCATCAGTGTTACTAATGTAAGGGATTGCCTAAGGTGGTGTGTGGGTGGAAAGAAAATGTTTGAAAACCACCGTTTTAATCATCCTTAATTGACTTGTTATGTGCATGGTGTCATAACTCCAAAGGAAATGGGCCAAATGCAAATTTTCTGAAGCAAAATATTTCAGTAACGATTGGGTCTCGAGCAGTGATTCTCAACCTTCTCTTCCCACTCACCTACCACCTTAAGCAATGTCTTACTAATCACAGAGCACTGATGGCATAGGGATTGCTTAAGGCGGAAGGTGAGTTTAGGGGGGCAGTTTGAAAACCCTTCTGATCGAACCCTTTCCCATCTCACAGCCTCTATTTTTCTTAATGTGCCTTCACCACCACCCCTGACAATGCATTCCAAGCACCCACCATTCTTAGTGTAAAATAAAACTTCCCTCACCTTAAACAGATGTTGATGGAGAATAAATACTGGCTGAGAGAACTGGTCATAACCCCCTCCAAGCTTCACGCATTGACCTGTGTTATTCACACATAGATTGCTTCTCCAAAGGTACAATGTGACTGTGGTGCTCAGTGGGAATGCTCTCCTGGATTTCCTTTCTGGACTGAGATGGAGGCAAAGGTGAGCACGACCCTCCAAGTCACAGCTCAGGTGGTGAGTTTTCCTCTCCTTATTTTTGGATCACTGTGGAAGGCTCAGGCATGGTGGCAGAGGTGGGAGAAGTAGAACGGATAAAGAAAGCTGCCCCTGATCAGCTTCACATCACTTTCCCTGCCATCAAGACCACAACCCTGAGGCTCTGCCTTGCACAGTGGGAATTGTGATCTGAGTGGAGGGTAATCAGCAAGGACACACAGTGTAGCCATCAGTACCCTTCGCCAACCTGCCATCTACTCACAGGATTGGTCATGGGCAAAGACAGCAGAGCACCAGAAGTATAAGTCTTTACAAAACCATTTCATCAGAATCAATTATGCTTCATACGCTCAGTGGCAGACTAACTACCACCCGGGCCCCTAGGCTGAGCTTTAGTAAGGCTCCCCCTGACCTTTCCCACCCTTCGTTGAATAGAATAAAGTGACGTTAAATAAGATATTAGGGCTTTCCAAAGTAGTCAATTTTGACCCCTGGGGGTTGATGGGTCAAAAAATTCCAGATGTTGAAAGGGGGGGGGGGGTTGATAAATGCTGGTGATGGGTCGATTGAACCTTTGGGGTCGAAAGAATTGTTGAGTCCAAAGTCCCCGCTCCTGCTGCCCCCCCCCTTCCCTTCTGCGCCCCTAGGCTTCAGCCTGCTCGGCCTAATGGTTGATGACACATTAGAGCCTAACCCTCTCAACAGTACGGATAATCAAATGCAACTCTTTGGGCCATTTACGCAGAAAGACACTTTTTGGGAGTTGAAATCTTTGTTCCCTTGCCGCCTTCACTCTCACGTTGTTTCATATTAGTTTTATAACCAGCAGTCATGGTTCTGCCTCCAAGAGTGTGGGTTTTTGATAGCTGTATTCGTGAATCGCCCTCAGGTTAATGAGTATCTCTGTTGATATTAATGATAGGTTATGAGACTATAAAGTTCATCCTTAACCCAAGGTTGATGATGTTGGCATCAAATTTATTCCCTCATCTTCCTCAATAACTCTCTTTATGGGGAAGCATTTTCAATTTAAATTAGAAAAATGTCTCAAAAGTCAATAGAAATGAGCAGAGGTAACATCGCTATTAATTATTCATTAGGGGATTCATTTAAGAAGTGGCTTTCGTTACAATTTTGAAAACAAACAGTTGAACGGTGCTTTTAATATCTCGAAGTACATGATTGAGAAAAAAAACAAACAGAGGTGGAAAAGAGAAAAAAATTGAAAGGAGAGATAAGGGAAGGGATATTAGGAGGGTTTATAAAGAGGACAGGCAAAAAAAATGGGAAGGGGAAACAATTCTGCCAGAGGGTGGGGGACACAGCAGGTCAGTCAACAACCTCGGTGGGGTGGGGGGGGGGGAGAATTGATTTGGGGTCAAAACCCTACTTCAGGGCAGAGAACAGAGAAACCGGGTAGTATTAAAGGTGAGAGGATGGGGCTTAGTAAGAGAGAGAGATGGAGTGAAGGATGATGGACAAGATGGGGGCCAGGTGAGGACGGGGTAAGCAGGAAGGGTGGAGCTGGGAGGCAGAGATAGATGGATGGAAGCAGACGAGGGGCAGGGAGGGAAGAGAAAGATTACAATGAAGGCAGCTGGAGCCTGGAGAGTGGGGGATGAGGAAGGTGGCGACTGTTGTTGAAGGGAGGAGATAAATGGAACCACATAAAGGAGCAAAGGTGGCTCGTTGGGGACCGTGCCATTTGATATGGGAGGATTCAATGCTCATACCATTGGGTTGTTGACCACCCAGGTGACGTTCTTCAAAAGCCTGACCATAGCCACGGAGGTGTGCCAAGGAAAGGGAGCGTGGAAAAGGGAGGGGAGCTCCAACTGGCACATGACAGCAAAGTGCAGACCCTTTGTAGAGTCTGTACTTGGCCTTAGTGATGCAGTGGAGTGGAGCAAGACGAGTGGTGCTGATGGGAATGGCAGCCAGGCAGTTTTACTGAAGACTGCATCAGTTACTGCAGAGAGAGGGGGCGAGAGACGGAAGAACGGCAGACCTGTCACGGAAGAAAAGTGACAGGAGGGGACAGATAAGAAAAGCTCAGTGCAGAGCCAGTATCCTGAAGGAGAAAAACCGGCCCACGCTCAAGTTATTGCAAAGCAAAGCAGTCGACCAGATTACACGCAAGGTCGCTGTGCCATCCATTCACTTTACAAGTAGACTTAAATCCAGCACTGACGCTCTGCCAACTTGCTATGGGTCTGGAGGAAATAGCTTGCCGTAATTACGGATCATTTCCTGGAGGTTGTGAGTACATAGTCATCCATAACTCTCAGCAACTTCTCCATTTCAGAAGAGATCTGGTTAAGATTCGCCTGCCTAGAAATTCCATAGCATTCAACGGGGACTGGTAGATGAGCACAGTTGGTTTAGCACTTTTTTTGTACTTCACTGGACGCCAGCATCTGTAGATTTTGCATTTGCCTCAATATGGAATGTATTCTGCTCCCAGGGGAGGGGGCGCGGTGTATTTCAGTTGAATGATGTTGTATTTAAAGCTCCCAGGATGACAACATACCTTGTACAATGGTCCTTATGGGGCATTTAACAGAAATGTCAATCGCTGTCTTGGAAACAACGGTCATTAGGCATTTCCAATCTGTCACCAACACTGGAGGAGGGGAGCGCGTGTTCTTGGCCTCAATCCCACTGCGTTATCCCCAGTCCACTCAATCACCATGATTTCAGTCACTCGGTTGCATTATGTTGAATTCCTGGCAACTGAAGGCCTTCAAGAAGAATGATAGATTGTGCTTCTAGTCAGACTGACTTCATTCTTGGTAATGGTCAACTTACTGCAAATAAATTTTCTCTTCCGTAACTTAGAGCAAAAACTTATGCCTTTATTGTCCAAAACGCCAATCACATCAGGAGTACAGAATTTAGGTTCATTTAGCAGCCTTTGCTAAGTTACAGAAACTGCACCCAGATGGTGCAATAAGAGAGTAATTTACAGGGCAATTCATTACATCACTGCATCTGTGATGGACAAACAAAAAGCTCTGATAAAACAATACATTGTATGTGATCTGAAACTAAAACTAATAATACCTTTGAGTCTTTCCTCCTCACTGTTCTGACACCATTTCAGCCATAAGTATTTAGCAAGGTGGTTAGGCTGGGGATTAGAATTTATCATAAAATTTGAGGTGACTATTTATCCACGTTTTTGGGTAAAACGTTGGCAATGGAAGAGAAAATTCAGATTGATAGCTTGAATACTGACTCTGTCGTATTCAGTGGCCAACATCCCCAGCTCTTTATCACAAGAGGTGAACCCAGGTCCAATCTAAACCAATGGTGCTCAACCTTTTTTTTAACCCCCCACTCACTTACCACCTTAGGTAATCCCTTACTAACCACAGAGCCCCTATGGCATAGGACATATCTGCATGCTATGATGAAGGGCTCAAGCCTGAAACGTTAGTTATGTATCTTTATCTTTGCTACATAAAATACACTGTTTGACCAGCTGAGTTTCTCCAGAGTTGAGTTTTTACTTATTACTTAAGGTGGCATGTGAGTGGATAACCAGAGGGGTGGAAACAGAGGGGTGGAAACAGAGGGGTGGAAACAGAGGGGTGGAAACAGAGGGGTGGAAACAGAGGGGTGGAAACAGAGGGGTGGAAACAGAGGGGTGGAAACAGAGGGGTGGAAACAGAAGGGGTGGAAACAGAAGGGGTGGAAACAGAAGGGGTGGAAACAGAAGGGGTGGAAACAGAAGGGGTGGAAACAGAAGGGGTGGAAACAGAAGGGGTGGAAACAGAAGGGGTGGAAACAGAAGGGGTGGAAACAGAAGGGGTGGAAACAGAAGGGGTGGAAACAGAAGGGGTGGAAACAGAAGGGGTGGAAACAGAAGGGGTGGAAACAGAAGGGGTGGAAACAGAAGGGGTGGAAACAGAAGGGGTGGAAACAGAAGGGGTGGAAACAGAAGGGGTGGAAACAGAAGGGGTGGAAACAGAAGGGGTGGAAACAGAAGGGGTGGAAACAGAAGGGGTGGAAACAGAAGGGGTGGAAACAGAAGGGGTGGAAACAGAAGGGGTGGAAACAGAAGGGGTGGAAACAGAAGGGGTGGAAACAGAAGGGGTGGAAACAGAAGGGGTGGAAACAGAAGGGGTGGAAACAGAAGGGGTGGAAACAGAAGGGGTGGAAACAGAAGGGGTGGAAACAGAAGGGGTGGAAACAGAAGGGGTGGAAACAGAAGGGGTGGAAACAGAAGGGGTGGAAACAGAAGGGGTGGAAACAGAAGGGGTGGAAACAGAAGGGGTGGAAACAGAAGTGGAGAAGAAGAGGTGGTGAATCAGAGGGGTGGAAACAGAAGGGGTAGAAACAGAGGTGGAGAAACAGAGGTGTGTAAACAGAGGGGTGGAAACAGAGGGGTGGAAACAGAGGGGTGGAAACAGAGGGGTGGAAACAGAGGGGTGGAAACAGAGGGGTGGAAACAGAGGGGTGGAAACAGAGGGGTGGAAACAGAAGGGGTGGAAACAGAAGGGGTGGAAACAGAAGGGGTGGAAACAGAAGGGGTGGAAACAGAAGGGGTGGAAACAGAAGGGGTGGAAACAGAAGGGGTGGAAACAGAAGGGGTGGAAACAGAAGGGGTGGAAACAGAAGGGGTGGAAACAGAAGGGGTGGAAACAGAAGGGGTGGAAACAGAAGGGGTGGAAACAGAAGGGGTGGAAACAGAAGGGGTGGAAACAGAAGGGGTGGAAACAGAAGGGGTGGAAACAGAAGGGGTGGAAACAGAAGGGGTGGAAACAGAAGGGGTGGAAACAGAAGGGGTGGAAACAGAAGGGGTGGAAACAGAAGGGGTGGAAACAGAAGGGGTGGAAACAGAAGGGGTGGAAACAGAAGGGGTGGAAACAGAAGGGGTGGAAACAGAAGTGGAGAAGAAGAGGTGGTGAATCAGAGGGGTGGAAACAGAAGGGGTAGAAACAGAGGTGGAGAAACAGAGGTGTGTAAACAGAGGGGTGGAAACAGAGGGGTGGAAACAGAGGGGTGGAAACAGAGGGGTGGAAACAGAGGGGTGGAAACAGAGGGGTGGAAACAGAGGGGTGGAAACAGAGGGGTGGAAACAGAAGGGGTGGAAACAGAAGGGGTGGAAACAGAAGGGGTGGAAACAGAAGGGGTGGAAACAGAAGGGGTGGAAACAGAAGGGGTGGAAACAGAAGGGGTGGAAACAGAAGGGGTGGAAACAGAAGGGGTGGAAACAGAAGGGGTGGAAACAGAAGGGGTGGAAACAGAAGGGGTGGAAACAGAAGGGGTGGAAACAGAAGGGGTGGAAACAGAAGGGGTGGAAACAGAAGGGGTGGAAACAGAAGGGGTGGAAACAGAAGGGGTGGAAACAGAAGGGGTGGAAACAGAAGGGGTGGAAACAGAAGGGGTGGAAACAGAAGGGGTGGAAACAGAAGGGGTGGAAACAGAAGGGGTGGAAACAGAAGGGGTGGAAACAGAAGGGGTGGAAACAGAAGGGGTGGAAACAGAAGGGGTGGAAACAGAAGGGGTGGAAACAGAAGGGGTGGAAACAGAAGTGGAGAAGAAGAGGTGGTGAATCAGAGGGGTGGAAACAGAAGGGGTAGAAACAGAGGTGGAGAAACAGAGGTGTGTAAACAGATGGGTGGAAACAGAGGGTTAAGAAGCGCTAATCTAAACAGATATACCAAATGCAAAGATGGTATCATTCTGGTGAGATACTTGATTGAGGATCCTACTAAGACTCAGAAATTACTCTGAAAGTGTTTGCATGAATTACTTCCTGGTGATCTGCTGGTGTTTATTACCAATCGATAACATCATGTATAGCAACAGATCAAGCTGTGTTTTCTTTGTTACAACAATATAAATACCATGTTGGCTTTGTGTAATGAACTTCGAGATGTCTTTAGGATAGAAAAGATTTTATTTGCTTTATGTACTGTAGGTGAAATGGGTGTTTCTCACAAGGTCACCCTTGATTGCCCCATGGGAAATTGCTAATGATGATCCTTCCGGTGAAGGGTCACCCATGGTGCCGTGAGGGAGACGATCCAAGATTCAGACCCATTGTCAATGAAGACTGGTGACCCTAGATGGCAACATCTGCTGCACTTCTCCTCCTTAACTGTGGAGGTCACAGTTTGGGGAGGTGCTAGCAGAGTGGCCTTGGTAAATATTTTTAAGTAGCATGCACAGCAGTGACATGGTTAGCGTGATGTTTGGCGCAATGCTGTTAGAGCACCAGTGATTAGGATTCAAATCCTGCGCTGTCTGTAAGGAGTTTGCATGTTCTCCTCATGTCTGCATGGGTTTCCTCCGGGTGATCTGGCTTTGTCCGACTGTTCAAAGCAGTCATTTTGATGCATGGGCTGAAAAGGACTTTTACTAACTGCATGTCTAAAGTTAAAAATAAATGTGCACGTGCAAGAGGAAACGAATGCTGAAGGTGGTCAAAAAGGTGGTAACCAAATGGCCTTTTATTTTGAGGTGTCAAGTTTCATAAGTGTTGGACCGATGCTCTTGTAGAAGTGGAGAGCAATGTACCATGCTCCCATCTTGTGCCTTGTTGATGATGGTAAGTCCCCAGGGTATCAGAATACAAGACAAATGCAGCAGTCATACCCGAAAGGTTAACTGTTTCTCTCTGCACAAAGTCTACTGAGAGTTTCCAACATTATATGGATTAATTTCAGATTTACAGTGGCTATAGTATTTTTTTTTCTCTTCGGTATCTGACCTGCTCTTGTAATTGTTCATGCCAATGTTATTTTGCACTGATCAATCCATGCCTGGTCTTAGCCATTTCGTTTACTGAGGAGATGGGATTGGAATGAAGATCCTGCAAGATTCAGCAGGTCAAACAGCATCCATAAGAAGTGGGAGCAGGTGTGGTGGAGACGGAGGAATTGTAAGAAAGGAATAGGTTCCTTCTTGCTGTTTCATGTACTGAGGAGACGAGATTGGAATGAAGATTCTGCTATCATCAAAGAACATCTTCGCTTGGTATCTTTAGGTGGTGGAAGGAAAGTTCTTGGCCACCACTTCATCTCGACCCACCTTGCCCTCTTGAAGGATTCTATACCTTTCTCGCAATCCCTCCGTCACTGCTCCCACTTATTATGGAGGCTCCGTGCCCAGCCAAGTTTCTCCAGCCCTTTGTTTTGTGTACTACGAGATAATGGCCAAGCAGTTGAAGGTGAATGGGCCTGAGGAACTCTGTGGTAATGTCCTGGAACAAAGAGGATCGATCTCTGACCACTACAATCATCTTCCTTTCCTTTGATGCCCATTGATCTGTTTTACCAGAGTATCTTGATGCCACATTCAGTCAAACGTAGTGTAATCATTCCATTACACATCTAGAATAGCAGTTGTTGCGCAGGCTGTCACAAGGTTTGGAACCTAGTGAAAACCAAAATGGGTAAATTATTGATAAGCAAGTCCCTCTTCATAGATATTGTTCAAAACACTTCATCACTTTGCTGATTTAAAAAATTTTTGAACGGGCCCTTTCAGCTCACAAGCCCATGCCACTCAATGACACCCAACTGACCTGCAAGTCCATATGTTTCGAACACTGGAAACCGGAGCCCCTGGGGAGAACCCATACAGACACAGACAGAATGTGCAAACTGCTTACAGACAGCATAAGGATTCGAGCCCCAGTCCCCCGATCAATAGTGCTGCAACAGCGTTGCGCTAACCGCTACGCTGAAGATTGAGAGAAAACTGATGGGTGGATTGGACTTCCTCTGCTTCTTGAAAATAGGATTTCCCTGGATAATTTTCCACCTTGTCAGGTAGATGCCATTGTTGTAACTGTACTGGAACAGCTTGGGGAGTGTCACAGCCAGTTCTGGAGCACAGCTCCTCGGAGCCTTCGCTGCGATCAATGATGTTAGCTCATCTGAAGTGAACCATAATGGCAGAAAGCTGAATTCTTTAATGGTGGAGACATGAGGAGGTGAGCAGTATCCCTTGTGCATTTGCATTGCAGGTAAGCCTTGGACCAAATGACTGGTTTAAATTATGTGTTTCTTAAGCCTGGTTCTCCTTGGTCAGGGTTTGAATCTGCTTACAGCAAAGTTATGATCAGTGTACATTTTTCCTACTTCTGCAGGAGTACGGGAAGGTTAATGGGACATAGTGCTTGAAACTAAACGATCAGTTTGACATTTCTTCCAAACCCTCTCTCTTGTCGACCGACCCATGGATGGAACCTGATTCCATAATTGGCTGATGTGCCATGTTATCTTGCCGAATGAGCCAAGGTCACACGGTTACCAGCCTATTTTCCCAAGCCACTCAGCCAAATGCTGCTGTCCTCGTGGCCCACACAATCTCCTTGCAGTGTTTCTGAGACAACAGCCAAAAACCTGGCATTATCCAGCCTCATCCCCTTCAACCTAGAAGCTGGCACGCTCCCTGCCTTGCCCCTCTGTCTGAAATCAGGAACCCAGCACAGAGTGGGTAGATGCAGTGCATAAGCTTCAGTTCAAGGCTCCAAGCCCTCGCTGTGTCAGTTGAAGCCTGAAAATGTTTGACCATAAAAATAATCCTGGGTCTAAATCCATGGATAATAAATACTATCTGTGAGGCTACGGCCTTTTTGTGGAAGAGATAGGTCACCCTGAAATCTGATTGAAAATTCTGTTTGTGGAATGTTGACTGAATATTCCAACAGGGTATTCTAAATTTGGAACAGATTGCTGCTTTGTTGAAGCTGTTGGTACGGAGCTGGTGTGTCTCATTTACTTGGTCATGATGATCAGCTGAGGTCTTTAATCTGTCTTTTAAATACAATCAACATTTCTGGCCATCTATCTCTATTAAATAAATATATCATCCATCTATCACATTGGGATCTGATGCGCATTCAGATTCGGTTAATTCCAACATGTGGAGAAAGCAGCCACATATTAAAGAGAGTGCGAGTTCATTCGAAATTGTTAAACCTTAAATGAAGGCCTGTAAGAAGAAACAAAGGAGCAGAGTTTTGACTGTGAAATTCTGCATCCTTCAGCGTTATGCAATCAGAAATCAATGTTGTCCCAGAGTGGAATAGGGTCATGCCTTTTGCCAGGTCAGAAATGCAACTGGAACTTGTAAGGCAGAATCAACCTCATGCCCCTGACATAATTTCCTGGTCAGTTGCACAAAGCATGGGGTTGATTGTCCAGCCTCCTTCTGGAGCTATGCAAGGAAAAGGCTGTCCACTGGGCATCCATTAGGCATCCATATTTGATTACACAGGACTGTTCAGTTTTAACAGGGCATTCATTTATAACAGAGATTCATTGGAATTTCTTTAGCCAGAAGGTGGAATATCTGTGGAGTTTGTTGCCACAGGCGGTTGTGGAGGCCAAATCATTGGGTGTATTTAAGGCAGAGACTCATGGCTTCTTGATTAACCAGATCATCAAGGATTATGGGGAGAACGCTGGGCAGAGGGACTGAGTGGGAAAATGGATCAGCTCATGATTAAGTGGCGGGGCAGGCTCGATGGGCTGAATAGCCTATTTCTGCTCCAATAGTTTTATAGCCCTCACAAATGAAGCATTGTACTCAACTTTGGTCTCCTTGCCAAAAGGTATGCTGGCTACAGAGAGAAGAGTCACCAGACAAATGGGTGCATCATTTCAAGGAGAAATTGCATAAGCTGAGTCTCAGTTCAATGAGAGGTAACCCCACTGAGACTCATAACATTTCTAATGAGCTTAATAGGGTAGGGATGGGGAAGATGCTTCCTCGAGCTGAGGAATCCAGAACTAAAGAGTCCAGAACTGCAGCAAAATAAAGTGTAGGCCAGATTCAATGACAACTTATTTCCTGCTGTTATCAGTCTCTTGAATGGACCTCTCATATGTCAGAGATGATCTTTTGATCTGGCAACTCTACCTCATTGTAACCTTGTAATGTTTTAACAGCCCTCTTCTCTGTAGCACTATATTCTGCACTGCCCGTTGCTCTGTGTGTGGGCTGATTTGCCTGGTTAGCACCTAAAACAAGATTTTTCTTCTATATCTTGGTATATGTAAAAATAATGAACAATTAGAAGATATTTCTTCATGTGAAGAATAGTGAATCCATCATCAAATTTCATTTAATATAAAGAATGGATAGATTTCTGGACATTCAAGAAATCAGGAGGAATGGGGAGTAGGGCATGAAAATGGTGTTTGAGGTAGAATGTCTGCTGTGATTTTACTAAATGGCAGAAGATGGGTTGAATGGTCCACTCTTGATCCTATGACATACTTATTTCCTTGGGCTCCACCACATTCTGCAAGGAACCCTTCCCCACAACAAATGCCACGAACTTCACAGCTCCATTCCCCTTTCCTACCATCAACTCTCATCCCTCTCACAACCCAAGGACCCACCACCACCCAAACACTCCCTGGGGCTCCTCCCCAGTGAGGCCCCTCTATTTTTCTGACCTCACTATTTCTCGTCCCTCTCCAGCTCTAGAGAGGGAACTCTGATCTGCACCTCATTGCTGGCCAACAGCTGACCGCTGGGCCTCGTGGAGTTACAGGGTCACACAGTACAGAAATGGGCCCTTTAGCCCATCATGTCCATGTCAGCCATCGTACCTATCTACACTGATCCCATTCCGTGTATCTGTAGTCTGTTGTCTTCTATGCCTTAGCAATTCAAGTGCTTGGCTTGTGATTTTTAAATTTTTTTTTAAAATTTAGACATACAGCACGGTAACAGGCCATTTTGGCCCACGAGCCCATTCTGCCCAATATACACCCAATTACCCTACACCCCCATTACATTTTGAATGGTGGGAGGAAACCGGAGCCTCCAGGGAAAACCCAAGCAGACACGGGGAGAACGTACCAACACTTTATGGACAGCGCGAGACTCAAACCCTGGTCCCAATCGCTGACACTGTAACAGCACTGCGTTAACCGCAACGCCAACCATACCTCCCATTAATGTTGTAAGAATACCTACACCCTCTCTGGCAATATTCTCCTGACTCCAATCACTCTCTAAGTATAAAAACATCTTCCTTAGGTCCCCTCTAAATCTTTTCCTCGTTACCTTAAAGCTATGCCCTCTTATGTCATTGAGAAACACTTCTGACTATCTCCACCCTTATAATTCTGTACACTTCAATCAGGTCACCCCTCAACCTCCTCCACTCCAAGGCAAACAAAGCAACTTATCCAGTCTTGTCTTGTAACGGAAATGCTCCAACACAAGCCACATCCTGATAACTCCTCTGAACTGCCTGCAGCACAAATCACATCCTTCTCATAGTGTAGCAACTACATTTCAAGTTCATTTGTCATCCAGTTGTACCAGTACAACACAACAAAACAACATTCACAGTGCAGAGCTGTGCAAAACATGCATCCAGACGTAACGTACAGACTAATGATAAGGATACGTTTGACCGTAAATATAATCCTGGGTCTAAATCCGTGGATAAGAAATACTATCTGCGAGGCTACAGCCTTTTTGTAGAAGAGATAGGTCATTCTGAAATCTGATTGAAAATTCTGTTTGTGGATATACATATCCACATATGTATATATATGTATATACATATATATTTTTAAAAAAATAAATATTTGTAATAAATAGTAGTCACAGTGAGTAGTTTAAGCAGTTGTTCAGCATTCTCACTGCCCATGGGAAGAACCTGTTCCTCAGACTGGTGGATCTGGCTCTGATACTCCTGTATCCTTTTTCCCCATCCGGAGTAGCTGGGTGATGTTGAATGCAGGGTGATGAGGTCCTCCCTGATGTTGATGAGCCCTCTAAACAACGATTCCTGTAAATCCCGTTGATAGGGGGAGGATGACCCCACTGATCCTCTCTGCCATTCATGATCCTGTGGATTGAGCTCCAATCCAATGCTCTACAGTACCCTACACTGTGATGCAGCCGGCAAGGAAATTCCCAACAGAGCTCCTGTAGAAAGTTGACAGAATGGCAGCTGGCCCGTCTCAGTCTTCTATGGAAGTGCAATCACTGTTGTGCCTTCCTTGCAACAAGTGAGGAGATGCAATTTGTCCAGGATAGGTCATTTTTCAAGTGAACTCCGAGGAACATGGTGCTCTCTACTCTCTCCACTAATGGCCTATTTATGTGTAGTGGAGGGTGATTGTCTCTGGTCCCTCTGAAGTCCACAATCATCTCCTTTGTCTTGTGAGACTCAGGTCGATATTCGTTTACCATTTCACGAGATTTTACACCTCCTCTCTGTACTTTTTAATTTGGATATGCCACACAGTAACAGGCCATTTCAGCCCACAAGTCCACGCCGCCCAATTTATACTCAATTAACCTATAAATTTTGAACAGTAGAGGAAACCGGAACCCACGGGGAAAACCCATGCAGACATGAGGGGAATCTCCTTAATGGGATTTGAATCCCAGTCCCAATCAGTGGCGCTGTAAAAGCGGTGTGTTAACCACTACAGAAACTCATTTTGACTCATTGTTATTGCTAACGGAGGCCAAATCCTGTCGCGTCATTTGCAATTTTGAGGACTCTGTTGGAGCTGGATCTGATGTTGTAGTCGTGGGTCAGCAGGGTGAAAGGGAGCGGGGTGAGCATACAGCCCTGAGGTGCACCAGTGTTTAGCGTGATGGTGCTCGATGTTATGCTTCCAACCTGGAGAGACTGCAGACTTGAAACTCAAGGAGGACAGCTTTTCCACCAGCCTCGGAGGTACGACTGCACTGAACACCAAGCTGAAGTCAATGAACAGCAGCCTGATGCATGAGCGCCGTTTTCGAGGTGGGTTAGGATAGAGTTGAGGGTCAAGGCTACAGCATTGACAGTGGAATGATTCCATTTGCAGGTGAATTGAAATGGGTCCAGTGTCTCTGGGAGGTGCGCTTTGATGCGTTCCATCACCAGATGATCAAAATATTTCATAAAGGTGGAGTCAATGCCCTGGGGAGGTAGTTGTGGAGACCTGTTACTAACTATCACCCTCTTTGGTACCAGGATGATGGTGGATGTCTTGAAACCTGCTGGGACGATGGACTACTGCAATGATGTGTTCAAATCTCCATAAGGACCTCTGTAAGTTGGTCAGCACCATCCTTCAGCACCTGGCCGGGTAAATTGTCTGTTTCTGCTGCCTTGTGTGAGTTCACCCTCCCTTGATAGGGAGTCTCTCCACTCGTGGCAAAGATGGCATTCCGTTGAAACCCTGGTAGAGCAGTTTTCAGGTTGGCACAGTTGAAGTCACTATGAAAAAATGGGACATCTGGGTTTCGCAGATAGCACCGTAGAGCTCCATCATAGCTTTCACCAAAGATCAGCACACAATGTTCCAGCTCTGACCTGATCCGTGTTTTATAAAGTTGGACCATGACCTCCCTTCTTCTACATGATTAATGAAGGCAAATATCCTGCTCATCTCCGAGTGAGACGGGAACAACTCCACCCAAGACCACAAATAGCCACAGAAAGTGGAGATCAGGGCTCAGGCCATCAAGCGCACCCTCCTCTCCCTTCCGTGAACTCAGGCCATCAAATGCATACTCCCCGCCCCTCCATGGACTTCATTAGCTGAATCGGCAAAACTGCCAACATATTAAAAGGCTCGACCCACTCTGGCCACACTCTTTTGACCCCTCTCTCTCGTCCATGCACCACCATGATCAAAGACTGTTTCTTTCTTGCTGTTATCAGATTCCTCAAAGAACCTTAACATAGTAAAATTATGTTGCCTTTCCTTTAATATCAACTCATCTCTCTCTGAGGCCCTGCATTTTTGTACTGTGCTTTACTGTGTTGTACTATGCATGTGATATCCAACTCGACTGCTCACAAAAATACTTCAATCACTTTTGTGTTTGGTACGTGTACAATAAACTTGAACTTGCCCTCTTCACCACTTTAATTGCCTGAACTGCCGCCATCAGAACTGGTCAGTCCAGATGATCCTAAGCTGCCACTTCCACTGCCACTCACCCCACCCCCCCACCCCCGAACACTCTTTATAACTGAACACATCCTTGGAATGCATCCTTTGAATACAGAATGTATAATACTCAGTCGGTCGATTTCCATGCAACTGAAATTGCCACAGAAGCATCTGCTGGTGCCCCGCCTCATCCACCGAGTGCAGGGGACCGGTGTTTCCAACACATTTGGTAGCCAGGGAGACATTACAACAGCCTTCAAAGCAATCTAGTCAAATGCCCAAAGGCACTTCACAGGAGTAAAATCAGGCAAAAGCTGACAAGACCTCTGTGTACATTTTCAAGTAGGGACATGCATGTACTCATTGTGTGCTCCACTCGGAAGGGAAAGGCATGCATTGTGTCAGCTTTGAACAATGTCACACTGTCACAGGCAATCTGCAACCTTCAGCCTTCAAGTCTCAACATGCTTTACAAATAAAGCATCACCCCCCCCCCCCCCCCCCCAAACCCTTGGATAGACATTTATATTAAAGTCTTCGGCTGTCATGCAATGACGTCAAAGATGTGGAAAACATAATGGGCATTAAAGATTGAGTATCCACAGATCTACAAATGGACTGAGAGGTGTGGAATTTACTTCTGTGCCTTGTAGGATTGGAGAGGTGCTGAGAGGGTCAGAGGTTAATGACAGGGTAAATTGTTTGCTCAAATTAAGGGTAAACCTGGTTGGTCTGATCCGATGAAGCAATGTTTATAATTAATAAGGCAATTAGGGCCTCTAGAGCAGTGATTTAACAAGCAAAGGCACATCCAAGGTTAAATCTGCTGTGTTTCTCCAGAAGAATCAGAATTTATTGTCAAGAACAAGTCACGAAATTTGGTGTTTTGCAGCAGCGTCACGGGGCAAACATTCACATTATGAACCATCTTGCAGGAATATAACCCCCCCCCCACCCCCCACCCCCCCACACTCTAAATGAAGAAACAGTTTCTCTGGAGACATATGAGGTTGGGAGTTTGGAAATCAATTGCTCATACTGGCACTGAATAGTAGACCACAGGTGGAAAAAAAATAAGCTATTCAGCCCATCGTCTGCCCCACCATTCAATCATGAGCTGATCCCCATTCCCACTCAGCCCCATTGCCTGGCCTTCTCCCCATAACCTCTGATGCCCTGGCTAATCAAGAATCTCTCAATCTCTACCTCAAGTACACCCAATGACCTGACCTCTACAAATACCTGTGGCAACAATTTCACAAATTCACCGCCCTCTGGCTGGAGAAATTCCTCCACATCTCTGTTCTAAGTGGATGCCCCTTCAATCCTGAAGTTGAGCCCTCTTGTCCTACGTTTGCCCAATGTGGTGAACTGCTGTGCACTCATTAATCTAACCGCCCTATCCTGAACCCCTCTATCCGTGGCTCCTCCCTTTTGACCCTGTATAAAGGCTCCAACATCATAACCCCTCCCCAGAAAGCCTGGGTCATAGCACAGGATGGCCTTGAAGCACATCACCCACCATGGGAAACAACCTTTCTATGTCTGCTCGGTCCACGCCTTTCATCATGCAAAATGATTCACTGAGACACACCTCCCCCCCATTCTCCTAAATTCTAATGAATACAGGCCAAGAGCTGTCATATGCTCCTTGTGTGGTAACCCTGTAAAATGGTCGCTTTGCTCAACTAATTTTGATTGAAGGAGAGACAAACAAAAAAAAAATCATAAAAAAGAAATTTTCCAGGGTTGCAATCCAGACAGTAAAAGGGATCTTTGATATCTGAGAGATTATTTACTACACTGTACAGTCCCAGCATCCTATAGTCTTCAGGGTGATCATGAAGTATATCTATTGTGATATAGGAAACAGAGGTGATAATTTCTGCACAGGACTGATTTACACTCATGAAGGGAGTCACTGATTGTCCCAATGAAAATAAAAATCCAATCGCAAAGGAACCTCGGCCCTGTGAAGTTAGGCAGCAAAAGTGTAGGGAGCTCTGAGGAGAGGGAGTTCCTTTGGTTCTGATAGCTGCACCTCACTAAGGTGGGGATGGTAGGCATCACTGGACCTCACTCACCTCCTAAGTCTCTCACGTTGGCTCCTCATGCCAGCATGCTGGAAACCGCTTCAGCTAGCGAGCAAAAACAAGTGAGGGGGTGGGGTCATTACTACACCACTAGGTGATCATCCCAATGGTGGAGCAGGCGGAAGAGGAGACATCTCCCAACGGCTGCAAAGGCGGATGAGGGTGTCCAACAATGGGTAGGGAGGCTTGCGAGCACGCCGCAATAGCTGCCATGGACCCACAACACTCAGGGCTTGTCTACCTAGCATGTGAAGCCTGGATTCGGCGGATTGTGTGGAAGAAACCATCAATGGGCAGAAAGGCAATTCTCAGCAATGCATTGTGGAGTGCTAAGAGGACACAGTGAGACACACACAGAACACTGCTGGCCGTCCACTGCATACTGACCTGTCTCCACCCATCTTGACTATGTCGCCACTGGGTCCAGATAGGCCGGGGCGAGAGAATGAGGCTGACGACCTGCGCATTTCTCCCTCACTTTAATTCAAGTCAAGCACAAGCCATGACTTAAACCCACTGATTTTGAAGTCATGGTCATCTTCGACTACAACAACAACCACAACACTTAGGTAGCAAGTTGCTCTCCAGGATCCCTGTATATTGGAAGCCGGAGACTTCCACAATGGTAGATCGAGAAGTCAAATCCATGATTCAGGTCAAGTTATACGCAGCCTCCCTCCCTGGATATTACCTCTCCTCCATAACATGTAGAATGGAGCCCAGACCCTATTCTCGATGGTGGAGCACATGAAGGAAAGACCTTTCAGTACTTGGAACCTATTTGGACTCGCACATGATCCAATATTGCAACAGCAAGCCCTAAAATAAAAGCTCCGTGAACTTATTTACATTCTCAGCAGCACCTTAGAGAGAAGACTGGTGCTTTCTCTTGGAACTGTGCTGTGCTCTGCTTACTTGAGATCATAAATGGGGCCTTGTTTTAATATCTTGTTTGAAAATGTGGTTCTCTGATATGTAAATCTCACATAAAAGCCACTTCCCTTTTGGAAATTGAACCGATTGCTCCTGTGTGCAATTCATCCTTGCTAGGTTGATGTTAATCTGGCATCAGTTCAAATGCCCAGGTACACAGAAGGCTGCAGACAGTAGCAAATGCAACCAGGTCCACCACAGGCTCTGACCTCCTATACAATAAATACATCTGTGGGAGAGGCTGCCTCAAGAAGGCAGCCATTATTGTAAAGGACCCTCTCACACTGGTCACAACCTCTTTTCACTGCAACCTTTGAGCAGAAGGTACTGAATTCTGAAGACCAGCACCTTCAGGTTCAAGAACAGATTCTTTCCAACAGCCATCAGGCTCTCAAACCTCCCCTTGTTACATGGACTGCTCTGTCACCATAAAGGATTGTCTGCACGGGGACTACACAATAGGACTGCCTCCATTATAGCAAGTCACTATTTATTTTACACTGGGATAAATATGAACAGTATGTATTTTTCTATTTAGTTTTTCTTTTCAATTTAATTTAACGTGTACTTTTTTTTAGTTGATTTTTATGAACTTCCTATTTTGCTGTTGCAAGTAAAAATTTCAGTGCACAAGTACATTGCATAATGTGTATGACCAGTGGTTTTCAAACTTTTTTCTTTCCACTCATTTACCACCTTAAGCATTCCCTGTGCCTTCAGTGCTCTTTGATTAGTAAGGGATTGCTTAAGATGGTATATGGGTGGAAAGAAGATGCTAGAAAGCCACTGTTTTAATCCTCCCTAATCGTCCCGAAAGGAAATGGGCCAATGACAATTTTCTCAAGCAAAATATTTCAGTAACAATTGGGTCTAGAGCAGTGGTTCTCAACCTTCCCTTCCCACTCACCTACCACCTTAAGCAATCCCTTACTAATCACAGAGTACTGATGGCATAGGGATTACTTAAAGTGGAATGTGAGTGGAAAGAAAGCTTATCATTATCCCTCTTGACGATGGCATCAATGTGGATGTCCCTGAGGTTGTACCAATTATATGTGACCGACAACTTTTGTTTTCAACTCCTGGTAAAATAAGGAGCATGTCCCACAGCAAATCTGTAAGGAGGTACGAGGGGGTAACTACAGGACCATCGACGTACAGCTGTTCACATCTGCCTTCCTGAATTTTCAATGCTCTGTTGACTGCAGGAAGGAGATATATTTGCATGGGAAATGATCTCACTCCTCCCCCAAGGGCATGTCAGGGAGTGGAGTTGGCACACATTCTGAAGACACTTCCCCCAATTCCCTGCATTTTTCCTTAAATCCAGACCAGAGAATCACAGAATCAGAATTTATTGTCACGAGCAAGTCATGAAATTCAGTGTTTTGCGGCAGCAATCATTCATATTATGGATAATGAGGCCCCTCTTGGCCTATCTCTTCCATGATGACCATGGTGCCCACGTGGTCAGTATCCACACAGGCTTCCTGGCTTATTGAAATCTGACATCATGCAAACTCTCCCATAAAAAATGTTCGAAAGCATTTTTCAAGAAATGAAAGTTAGTTATAAAAATGCAAGTTTCTTCAGGAGTTAAGAAATAGGGGTAGCAGTTTAAATCAAAGCCAACAGCCTTCCAGCATTACTCAAAACAGATACATTGTCTTTAACTATGCAGTTACCAATTCACAGTGGCAGGCCACTTACAGATTTGCTTTGGAAACCGAAAAGGCAAATATCTTTCATTGTCACTTGTAAAATACTTCATCAAACAATGTAACATGAATTAATACTTTAAGGCACTGGAAAGTAGTCATTGACATGAGACATTCAGATTTCGTACCATTGTAACTGCGGTTCTCCCCTACGATGGTCTGCCTTACGATTTTCAAAAGCCCCTTTCACGCTTGCCAGTGATCCCAGAATCAAATGCCAGTTGACCTTTAAAGTGGCAAGTGTGGAAGCAAAATGTGCTCAACACTGGCATCAGATGACGTCGTTTTACGTCGGGGATTGCTGGCCTCGACCCCTAGTACAATCCCCATCGTCTGCGTTGAGATCAGGCAGTGTGAAACGGGCAATTGTATGGCAGGCACTTCCTATTAAAGGTAGAACAGACCAAACTCCAGGGATGAACCCTTGCAAGTGTGAAAGTGTTTAGGGTCCCAGTTAGGAGTGGTCTAGTGTGAAAGGCCAAACCCCCATTTCTATCCTGGGACACTGAAGGGCCAATTTACTGGGATGGACGTGTGAAAGGGGTAAAAGTTACAATGGTTCCGATCTGTACTTTCAATTTCGAATTCCGATCTGTTCCCATGATATGTTCCCATGTTCCATGCTCGTGATATGTGACATGCTATTTCCCCCATCCAGCAATTAATTTTAGTTCAATGCTTCGAGCATTCTTCATGCCCAGTGGGCTTTCGTTTGTACACGTTAATGGTTTTTTTTCAGTGTGGAATAAAGGTATTCAAAATGTAATTATAAAAATTTGGTAGGTGTGGTATTCTTTACCGAGTTACGATGGGTTTGCCAGAACATGGCCCCATCATAAGTTGAGGGATCCCTATATATCCGTTGGGGGGGGGGGGGGGGTGGCGGGGACAAGCCTCACTGAAATTGTCAATTTTCAACCAACAGAAACGCCAGTTCACAGATGGCTCTCAGGAATTGAACAGAAAAATCTGCAAATGGTGTGAGCACAATACAAAAAGTGCAGCAGGTCGCGCAGCGCCTGTGGAAAGTAATAAGCGATCAACATTTCGAGCCTGACTGCCTGATGCTGCGTGACCTGCTGAGTTCCTTCAGCACTTCCGTGTGCTGTATCAGTTCCTCACCACCTGCAGACCTCTGCTTTCCCTCCGAGTGACTGTGGCATATTCCCATCCAACCCCTGATGATCAAGCAATTTCTGGAATGGTGGAAAGTGGCCGTGAATGAGCCTGATTTGCCTGCCTCGTTAAAATGCAAGGAACAGTCTGCCGTTGACACTGTGTTTTCACCAGGTGGCATCCAGTGAACTTTAAAATCCAAAACATCACCACAGAACGGAGACTTTTTGCAATGCTTGGATAGTAGTCAAAACTAAGAATTTCATGGGATCTCAGTACTGTGTCAGACTCAGAACCCAGAGAGAGTGGTGTGTGGAGATACCATGGGATCCTACCACCCAAGCCAATACTGATGTACAGTACAGATTTAAACAGCCTGTTAAAAGAGCCAACGATGTTTTATTTAAAATTTTGCTCACACAGGGTCTGGCCCAAGATGGCGGCACGTGTTCTACAGCGGCCTTGCAGACTCTGGGGGAGCAGTGGACTGGCACAGGGCACCAGTAATGGAGAGAACACCACCACCCCCATTGAGAAGCAGAAGCGGAGGAGATGACCCTAAGGACAGTGACCACAGTGATGGTCCAGCGAGGGGCTTTGGGGTTGAAGGGCACTCACTGGCATTGAGCTGTTGGCAGTTTGCGAGCGAGGAACCCACACAGGCTGTGGGCTGCAGGTGACTCGAGGTCAAAGGACTCTCACCAGACTGCCGCCTGCTAGAGAACAAGGTATCAGAACCAGGATTTGAGAGGTTGCTGAGGGCTAGAAAGGCTCCTGAAGGGCCCTGGGTTCTGAATGCTTCTTCATCGGTTTGGATCTGGAATCAGGTGTCCGTGGATTCTTGTGCAGTTGCTCTGTGAAACTGGCCATTATATGATATGGTCGCTGTGCGAACACCATATTATATACTTAGCAAAGCTAATATGGGATACTGTAGTGTACCTGTAAACTTTTTACTTTGTAAGTAGGGTTCAGCGTGAAGACTGACATGGGGCTGTGGGAAGAGAGCAGGGCTGTGGGATCAGTGTGGAGACCGACACAGGGCTGTGGGCAGAGAGCAGGGCTGTGGGATCAGTGCGGGGACTGACGCAGGGCTGTGGGCAGAGAGCAGGGCTGTAGGATCAGTGTGGGGACTGACACAGGGCTATGGGGAAAGCACGGGGCAGTAGGATTAGTTGGGACTGATACAGGATTGTGGGAAAGAGTGGAGCTGTTAGATCAGTTTGGGTATACAATATACAATTTCCTATAACTAGTATAACTAGCAATCATTTTTTTCTAAATTTCTGCAGACTTGCTCATGGTAACTGAATAATTAAGGGACCACGGACGTATCTGCAGTTAGACATTGCCCAAACAGACGTTAAGCAGCACATACCTGTATAATATAATACTTGTAGCTGACTAAAGGGAATTTTGTGTAATATTACATTTCTGTTTTGTTACATGACAATGAATATTATCTGATCTGATAAGTAACTAAAATATCAGCCGTTTGGGATCAACCAACCATATCAGGGGTGACTTTCAAAAGGACAATCCACTGAGAAATGCAGAAGCTGCAGGTGCTGAAGTCTTGAGCAGACAAAGAACTGGTGAAGGAACTGAACAGGTCAGACAGCATCTATGGGTGGAAATGGTCAGGCAACATTTGGATCTGGACATTTTATCAAGACTAAGATAGAATCAGTGAATGTACATGTACATATACAGTTAGCATAGCGGTTAGCGCAACACTATTACAATGCCACTGGCCCGGGTTTGAATCCGGAGTTGTCAGTAAGGAGTTTGTACGTTCTCCCCATGTCTGGATGGGATTCCTCTGGATGTTTTGGTTTCCTCCCACCTTTCCAAAAACATAGAGGGGTTGTAGGTTAATTGGGGTATTTGAGCAGCATGTGGGAAGGGCCTGTTACTGTGCTGGATGTCTATGTTTAAAAAAATATATATTAAATTTATAAATGGGGTAGGAAGATGATCAAGTGCCCAGAGGTGAGAGGACAGAAGCAATGAGAGACAGGGAGAGGGAGGAACCTTGAGAAAGGAAGGAAGAAGAGAGAGGGAGAGAAAAAGTAAGTCCAAGAGTAGCTAAAGAAGAGATGGGAACAGTGGAATCAGATGGGGGGGGGGGGTTACCTAAAATAGAAGTCAACATTCACACCAACAACGTGCTGACAATGGATGCCCTCCAACCCACAGTGTGGGTGAGATATTCCCATATCATATCCCCCAACTTGGTCCAATATTGTCAGACTTTTGAAGCTTTAACAATCACAAACCTACATGTACATCTCTGATAAGGCAGTGAAGTTCACGAGATGAGACAATGAATAGAGGCATCTCTGTGTTTATGCTCAGAGAGTCATCAGCTCCTTTCACTCTGCCAACCCTCCGAGGAAGTGGGAAGACTTGCTGGGCATGCTGCCCTCAGGAGCCTTTCCCACAGCACCATGATTTACCTGGTTAATTGGCAACCCGGCATTTTAAGGGGCTGTGATGATGTAATGGGGGGGGGGGGTGTATTATACTGACTGCTTGCTATTGGCTATGGCTGTAGAGATACTCCACCCTAATGGTATAACAGATGGAGATGCTTTCCCACTGGCCAGTTTAGTGGTGGTTATAGTCTGTTAAAAGCCCTGTATTAGTATAACACCTGTCTGGACCATGTCTATGGTATATCAGGGGCGTCCCGCTTTCAGCAGTGACAATGCGAGAGTAGGATGTGCTTTCACACCGCCAGAAGGCGATTGCGAGCTAACTCAGCAGGGCTCTGACACTTGGCCCCAATAAGTGATGAATTTAACTCGCCCTGCCAGGTTGGGATGCTTCACACCACACGATTACCAGGAACGGGTCCGCTAAATTACTCAGCTCAACCCTATCGGCAGGGCAGAGCTGGATAAGCAGACTCTGGAGGAAGGTTCAACTTCCACTGGTCGAAAGGGGGAAAGCTTGCATAGAATGAGAGATTGAAGTGTGGACTATGAAGCAGAAGAGGAGCGAGGGAATGAAAACGGCAGCAACTCGATGGAGCAGCTTGAAACATTCTTTCTTTTTGAGTAATTCGCCAAATTAAAGATCATTAAATGGTCGACTCCCCTTTGAAATGTGAGGTAGAGGCATGGAGCCAATTTTCCAGCAAACTGAACAGAGGAATATTAAAGTGACAATGGGATTTGGAGAATAAATATGCCTCGTGTCATTCTGGCATCCTTATAGCTGGATGAAGGAAACGGGTTCAAAGTTGTCTGTGAGAGGCTTCTGGGTTTGTGAATAGATTAACCATATTGAAAACTGGAGTGGACCTTAAAATAATTGGATCTTTTGATGCAGACATCAGGATGCTCTTTATCGACTAGAGTTCTGCATTTAACACCATCATCCCCTCAAAAATGATCAGCAAACTCCAAGACCTGGGACTCAACACACCACTATGTAATTGGATCCTTGATAGTCTCACCTCCAGACCCCAATCAGCGAGGTTTGGTAAGAACAATGAGCCAAGATCTCATTGAATGGCGGAGCAGACTCGACAGCTGGATGCCAATTCCTGCTCCTCTTTCTTATGTTCTTATGTTAACATCTCCTCCAGTACCAGAGCTCAACTGGACTGCATTCTTAGCCACTGCTCTACTCACTTCACACTATGACTTCATGGCCCAGTATGACAATAACAAATTTTCCGATTATACCACGGGGGTGAGTTGCATAAAAAATGGGCAAAGAGTCAGCATACAAGAGGGAGAGTGAAAATTTGGCTGAATAGTGCGCTAACAACATCACCAAAACCAAGCCGCTGATTGTGGACCTCAGGAAGGGAAAACCAGAGGTGTACGATCTAGTGATCATTGGGAAAGGCTGAACAAATTTAAATTCCTGGGAGTCACTATTTCAGAGGACCTTTCCTGGGCCCTAACACACGAACATCATTGCGAAGAGAGCATGTCAGCACGTCCACTTTCTCAGGGCAGTTCAGTAGATAACATTGAAAACCTTGGCAAACTTCTGTCGTGGAAAGTGTGCTGACCGGCTGCACCAATGCCTCTGAGCGGAAAGCCCTGCAAAGGTAATGGACACAGCCCAGGACATCGCAGACAATACTTTCCCCGTCATCGAGAAAAGGTGCCGTCAGAAAGCATCGGCAATTATCAGGAATCCATACTACCCAGGATATGCTCCGTTCTCACTGTTACCATCAGCAAAGAGGTACAACAGCCCCAAGACTCGCAGCACCAGGTTCAGGAACAGCTGCTCCCCCTCCACCATCAGACTCCTTGACGACAAACTCAATCAGGGACTCATTTAAGGGACTCTTACTTTGCGCTTTATTTATTATTGAGTATTAATTTTCTGCATTGGACAGCTTGTTTGCACTGCTTTCCTGTTTACATTTCTCTCTGTATACCTATCTTTTCTTGAGTACAGTTTGTTTTTGCACTACTGGTAAGTAGAAATTCTGCCTCCCCTGCAGGAGAAAGAATCTCAGGGGTCTATGTGATGTCGCAACTCTCACCACAAATCTGTATTTTGAACTTTGGTAGAACCCCATTATGGCTAGGTGGAATTTTTCTTATGCAGTGAATTTTCAAATCCAGAAATATAGGTGGACATAAAAAAAGGAAATATAAATACAAATGAATTGATATGAGAAAGCTTCTTAAAGGTGGTCCTTCCTTGCTTGTGATGGATCATGTTAACTGTGTGGGAAATGGAGGATATTATTGGTCTGTTTTGGAGAGATGAAGCTTGTTCTCATATTATTAAAGTGCCCAACCTTACCTTAGCCAGTGCCAGGGTTCAAGACACCCATCATCTTCTAAATATCTGCCTTCTTTCAGCTTTCTTTGACAATGATCGCGCTCACTCCTCCTCCTTGCTGTTGAAGGTTCATTGAAATATGATGTTCGGAACACGAGGAGACTACTGGGGGCTATGAGGCATCTCCCAGAATCCCACCCCTCTCCCTTCCTCCCAACACCCATCCCTGGACCTGGATGTCTGTCTCAGATCTATAAACATTTCTAAACCGGAAAGTGTTTTATTCGTTCACAGATGAGAATATTGCTGGAAGGGCTGCTATTTATTGCTATGTCCTTGAACTGAGTGGTTACCTCAAATCAACCACGCTACTGGAGCCATGCAGATACCAGACTGGGTAAGGACAGCTGCTTTTGTCCTCTGAAGGATATTAGTGAATCAGATGGCTTTTGCAACAATCCAGTAATTGTAGGGTCACCATCACTGAGATCACCAATTTTACTGTAGAATTATTTAATTAATTAGCTGAATTTAAATTCACTGGCTCATAAAATTTGCTCTTATGTCCAGACACGGTTTGGAGTGTGAAACCCTGTCTTTAATCTAGTAGCCAAATTGTGCTCTTGAGACTGTCCAGATTGTGACCTTATAGCCCTAATCTGTTCAGGGCATCTTGGTATTTATTAGACTCAAACGTCAATGGCTTTCGATGCCCAATGCTGGGTTGCTCCCTTCAATAAGCATTGAGAGCATATTCTGGGTTAGTATATGGATGGACTGGGTGACTACCAGTGGTCAATCAGCCTTTAGAAATGGCATTCATTCTAAAGTTCAAAATAACCCCATTAATACTTCTTGCTGCCTCAGGAGAGATGCTAATGAAGTAAAGGACCCATCCACCCATCTCTTCTCCCCTCCCCTCCATCCCCAACAGTAGAAGATATACGACCTTAAAAACATGAACATCCAGATTCAAGGGCAGTTTATATCCTGCTGTGATTAGACTCTTGAATGGACTTCACACGGGCAAAATATGATGTCCTCGCTCTGTTTTAACTATACTTTTCTCTATGCCCTGCATTATTTGACTTGTTACAACACGACGCAGCACGGTTGGCATAACAGTTTGCGCAATGCCTTTACCGCACCAGCAATCAGGACCAGGGTTTGAATCCCACCCTGTCTGCATGGAGTTTGTACGTTCTCCCCAGGTCTGCGTGGGTTTTCCCCAGGGTCTCCAGTTTTCTCCCACCATTCAAGACATACTGCGGTTGTAGGTTAATGGAGTATAAATTGGGAAGCACGGACTCGTGGGCCAAAATGGCCTATTACCATACTGTGTGTCTAAATTTAAATTTTAAATATTAAATATATATTCCCTCCAATTTTGATTTATTTGTTTGCTGATTTGTTATTATTGTACTTCCCTGTTGTATGCCTTGACTTGGCTGGGTAGCACACAAAATAAACTCTGTTACTGCACACGTGACAAAGAAACAATTCACTCTTCTGCTTAATATGAAAATTAGCAGCTCCTTCTTTGTCCGTTTTGGCCTAAAAACTATTCTGCTTCACTTGCACTCATGGTTCCTGCATTTGGTTTGGATATATATATATATATACACTCATTCTTTAAAAAAAATAGGAGGAGTTAAGATTTCATTGCGGCTCCTGACAATGACACACTGTATGATGTTGGAGAGCGCTGCATAATCAAGCCTAATCAAAGCAGTTTCTAGTGGCAACAGATGTTCATGTACTATGTTCATTATTCCTCATTCCTCTTCCCATCACCCTCCCAATGTCAAGTGAGTTACCTAATTTTGGTCAGATTTATTCCAGCGAGTTTAATCACATAAACTTCAGTTACCAAAAAGGCCCCAAACAATGAGACAATCTTCCTTCTTCAAGCGACCAATCATTTTAAAATTAACAAATAAAAATTGTCAAAAGAATTTTGTTAAGTGTATGGCTCTCTCAGATTGCTCGCAGTAGAGTGCAGGAAATTGATCTTTTATTCCTGGGGACTCCAGGAACAATCTTGGAGAGTTTAGCAACAGCAGGCAGGCTCTGACTCACAGCCTCCCACTGACCAGCAGTCCCACGAGTCCCTAACGCTACGACGCTAATGTTTCAACGCACACCGAACATTGAACTTTCCAGTCATTAATTATAATTACAACCCAGAGATGCTGTGAGCTGTTATAATGGATGGATTTGGAACATTATGGTATTTAGGCTCTGTTCTTTTAAAAGTGAGCAGATATAATTATTTATGAAAGGGTTAATTAGCACTGATGCACATCCCATCAATATTAGACCAGCAAAAAAAATTGCTTAGGAAGGATTCCACAAAATTAGAGGATAAGATGGCACACCAATACGGGACCAGAAAGCAATTCATTAAAAGACAAGATATCATACCAAGTCAAGGTAAGATGCCACACCATCACAGGACAAGTGTCGCCCAAGGTGCGAATAGGTCACGCCATTACAGGGCATGTCACAGCACATCTGTCCAAGAGGTTACAGCACCAGCAAACAGGGTTCGTATCCAGCACTGTGCATTCTCCCCGTGATCTGCGTGGAATTTCCACGGGAGTTCCAGTTCCTCCCACATTCAGCGTTGGTAGGTGTAATTGGGCAGCACAAGGTTTCAAGAAGCCGAATCTGCTTCCATCGTGTTGTAAATGAATTTAAATTTAAATGTCACACTGTTACAGGTTGAGAGAGCGCACCATTACCGGACAAGATGTCACAACATATCAGGATGCAAGGCATATTATTACAGAACAGATGCGACACCATTACAAAACATCACACTCTGACTGGATTAGAAGTCACGCCATATCATGGCTGGTGCGGCAATGTGACAACATGCAGTGCCGCAGTGTGATAGGATTATCATGGTTGAGCACACTGGTGAACCATATCCAGATGCCATGCCGAAGAGCCAGCAACCTCATTTCCCCAACATAGAATCACAGAATATTCTTGGATTCTAAGAACTTGTGAAGTGCAGAACACAGCCAGACAGAATCCTGTGATGAGCTCTATTGATTTCCTGGAACCCGGTTTACTTGCTTCACTTAAAGTCAGCCAGAATGCTCTGCATGCTTAAGCAGCAATTAACTTATGATCTCTTTTCCCTTCTCTTCACTGCCCATTCATATATTTCACTTGCCTGTACAGCAAATGCAAGAGTGTTGCATTTAACATTGGTACCTCAAATGAACCACTTTCTGGATCCACGGGAGTTCAATACTGGTTGAGGGGTTCTTTGAAGCTGAGTTTGACTACACTGTAGAAGGAAACAATGGTGAAAGTAAGAACTTGCTTTCCGACGGAACTTTACCTTTGGAAATTCCAAAACTCTTCACATCTGGTTAGGTATTTCTGTAGTGTAATACAGAAGGATTGAGCTATTTCTGCACACCAAGATCCCACAAATAGAAATATAGCACAGGACAACAATTTTTTTCCAAAAGGTTTGCTTCCTGAAAAAATTGGGAATTATGATAGACAACGTCAAGCAGATTTGTTGTTTCATGTGGGAAGTTGGAGAAACATTAAATTAACTTTTAAATTTCACATGTTTAATTGCATAATGATGCTGACACATTGCGTTAGTTTGACTGACTTAAAAATGCTTTGCCACTGATTTTCATTTGTACTCAGCATCTGATGCCTCTTGCGTCAGTGTCCAACAATAGTCAGATTCCAATTATCCTGAAACCTTTCAGCATGTTCATTACTGACAGCACCAAGATCAGCAGGAAAGAAGTCCAAACGTGAATGCAATTAATGCTATTGTTAAGTACACTCAGGGTTACAGGGAAATAAAGAATGGGGAATAGGACCAATGGGATTGTCTGTTAGGAATGTGCATAGACTTGATGGGCTGAATGGATTCTTTGTAAGAAAGTAGAATCATAAAACAGAAAACTGGCTATTCAGCCCTTCTACTCTGTACCAACCATTATTCCACTAGTCGCATTGACTTGCTCCCATTCCATAACCCTCCAGACCTCTCCCTTCCATGTAGCTATCCAATTTATTCTTAAGATTCTTAAGATCGAACCTGTATTCGCCACATCAGATGGTGGCTCGTTTCACACTCCCACCACTCTCTGAGTGAAGAGCTTTCCTCTAACGTTCCCCCTAAACCTTTCCCCTTTCAGCTTGAAACGATAACCTCTCATATTTATCTCCCACAATCTGTGGGGGGAAAAAAAACCTTCTTGCATCCACTCTCTCTATATCTTGTAACCTCTCAAATGTCCCCTAATTTTCCTTCACTCTCAACCTGTTTAATCATTCCCTGTAACTCAACTCCTGAAGACCCAGCAACATCCTATTAAACCTTCTCTGCACTCTTTCAATCTTATTGATATCCTACCTGTAGTTAGGCAACCAGAACTGCACACATTATCCCATATTTGGCCTCACCAATGTCTTAAACCACTTCACATCACATCCCAACTCCTGTACTCAATACTTTGATTTATAAAGGCTTACCTTGTCCATCTGTGATGCCACTTTCAGTGAACAATGTATCTGTATTCCCAGATCTCTCTGCTCTTCCACACTCCTCAGAACCCTATAATTTACTGTGTATATCTTACCTTGGTTTGCCCTTCCAAAATGCATCACCTCACACTTATCTGCAATAAACTCCATTTGCTATTTTTTGGCCCATTCTCCCAGTTGGTCCAGATTCCTCTGAAAGCTTTGAAAATCTTCCTCGCTGTCCACAATGTCTCCAATCTTTGTGTCATCTGCAAACTTGCTGATCCAATTCACCACATTATCATCCAGATTGATGTAGACAACAAACAACAATGGTCCCAACACTGATCCCTGAGGCACACCACTAATCACAGGCCTCCAGTCTGAGAATCAGCCATTCACTACTGCTCTCTATTTTCTTCCACGCAGCCAATACCAAATCCAGTTTTCAACTTCTCCATGGATACCTAGTGTCTGAATCTTCTGAACTAACCTCCCATGCGGGACCTTGTCAAAGGCCTTACTAAAGTCCATGTAAACAATGTCCACAGCCTTTCCTTCATCATCCTTTCTGGTAACCTTCTCGAAAAATTTTTACAAAATTCGTTAAACACGGCCTACCACACACAAAGCCATGCTGACTGTCATTAATCAGCCCATGGCTGTCCAAATATCTATACATCATATCTCCCAGAACTCCTTCCAATAATTTACCTACTACTGATGTCAGACTCACCAGCCTATAATTACCTGCTTTATTTTTGGAGCCTTTTTAAAACGGGACAACATGAGCTACCCTCTAATCTTCTGCTGCTCACCCATGGCCAAGGACATGTTGAACATATCAGCCAGAGCCTCTGCAATTTCTACACTAGTCTCCCTCAAGGTCTGAGGGAATATCATATCTGGCCCAGGGGATTCACTGTAAGGAAGTTTAGTGTGTGGAATCTTTTACAATCAGCAAAGAAAGCAGGTTTACCCATAATTTTAACATCGTGCTCTCTCTCAGTGTATCAGGCTCAAAGTCAGTCAATGAGAACAGCTGGGATTTTCTGTGTGGCCATGGGAATACTGAGGACAATGATGGAGAAGTTCCATAGAGAACCATAACAGGATTCCTGTCATTATGATTCAAAGAATCAAATGCCCACCTTCATCCTCCGCCATCATGATCTACCATCATGAAATAGTAGAACTATTGCGACAAGTCTCAGTAAACTGAGGCTGCATTGTTTATCATCTCCCTGGAAGAGTCACAGATTGGAAACTGGCCCTTCAGCCTAATTTGTCCATGCCGACCAAGTTGTCTGGCTAGTACCAGACAAGACCTAAGTTAGACCCATTTGCCTACATTTGGCCCATATCCCTCTAAGCGTTTCCTCTACATGTTACTGTCCAAATGTCTTTTAACCGTTACAGTTTCTACCATTGTCTCTGGCAACTTGTTCCACAGACCCACCACCCTTTGTGTGGAAAAGATGCCCTTCACTGCCTTATAAATCTTCCCCTCTCACCTTAAATCTATGCCCTCTATCCTGGGGGAAAAGACTTCATCTTGTCTACCCCTCATGATTTTATGAATCATTATAAAGACCCCCTCAGCCTCCTCCCTCCAGGAAGAAAAGTCCCAGTATATTCAACCTATCAAAGGACTTGCACCAGGCTGCGGACTGCTGGAAACTGGCTCAAGACTGGCACAAAGGATATCGGGCATCGAAACCGGGATGCAAGAGGGTCCCAAGGGCATTGAATGTGTGAGAGGTGTCCATCTGGAGCTTGGGTTGCTGACAGCTTGGACTGAAGCATGTGTGGCTGCGAAGGCTTCAGGAGCGCTGGAGGTGAAACCATGGATATTCATCGACTCTGAGGGAGACTCTGTTTTGTTTCTCCTTCTTTGGCAGTTAGGGGCACTGGGCAATTTCTGCTGACAGCAAATCTTTGTTAGCCTTACAGTAAATTTGTAACAGAGTATATATAGATATGTTTTTGGGAGATGAATTGGGGAAAGGTTTGTTAGAGTAGGATCCATACAAACAATTTAAAACAGATCTTATCTGAAATACTGGAACTCTGCTAATGCTAGACATATTGGGGCCTCACAGCTTGAACCACAAGAGCTTTGAAGAGTGCTCAAGAGACTTCACTAATGGATTGTTGTTTACAAAAGGCAACAGATGAAAGAGCTTGCTGGAGCCGCAAATTGTCTGGAAGAGAACTTGTTGTTCTGAGGGTCATGTGGTTTTGCAAGCAGAGAGAGTGAGACAGACAGACAGAGATCACTTGTACAGTGTTACAGCCAGCAGACAGCAGCTGGGACTGGAACAGGACAAGCTGGCAAGCTTATGGAAAACCCAGTTGTAAGACAGCCTGGTCAAAGCCCTTGTGGTTCATGCAAGAGGAGAGGACTGTCTGACTAATGTTTCACAGAAAGAAACTCTGTAGTGATCTGAAAGAAAGAGGTTATCATCTGGAGAACCCTGAAGGGGCAAGTTTCATCACCAAGACACTGAAGTGGCTGATTAAAAGGAACAACAAATCTCTCTCTGAAAACCAACAAGAACCTTCCTGAGCGGTAACCATTTACCTTTCAAGCACCAAAACCTGGTGAACTTTATAAATGTTAAAAATTCTGTGCATAGTATAAGAATTCCCTGCAACCAGTGAACTTGGAAGAATGAGAAGTGAGATTGGTCTGTGAACCAAAGAACTTTTCTGAACTTACACACACACATTACATACACATGCACTTAGAATTAGAAGGGGGTTAAGGTAGGTTAAGTAAGTTAATAGTGATAAGTTAAAGTTTGATTCTATTTTCATGTTTAAAGATAATTAAAAGCAATTTTTGTTTAAGTGACCATTTGTCTTGGTGAATATCTATTGCTGATGGGTTTTGGGGTCCCCTGGACTCATAACAAATGAAAGGAAATTTTGTGTTATATCACATTTTCTGTTTTATTACCTAACAATAAAATAATCCTGGTGAGTTTCTCATAAATCTTTACTGTACCCTTTTCAGTTTAATAATTCATTTTTAAAATATATTTTCTATGACTGAGTAACTGGAACTATGCACATTATTCCAGGCGTGGTCTCACCAATGTCTTGTAGAGTTGTCACATGATATTCCTGTACTCAATCCCATGACCAATGAAGGCAAGTACACCAAACATCATCTTTTCTAACCTGTCTACCTGTGTCACTACTTTCATGAAATCATGTACAGCTTTCTCTGTTCTACAATATGTTCCAAGATCTAAATGTTGAATGTGTGGGCCCTGCCCTGGTTTAATCCATCAAATACAACAACTTGCACTTTTCAAGTTAAATACCAGGCTGAGCCCACCTTGGAAAATTGAAACATGAAAGTCTGCAGACAACATGGTTGAAGTAAAAATGCAATGCTGGAGAAACTCAGTTGGTCAAACAGTGTTCAAGATAAAGTAGATAACTAACATTTCGGGCTTGAACCCTTCATCGAGGTATGAAAAAATGTCGGCAGCCACCTGAACAAAATGGTAGGGGGGAGTGGGGGAGGGAAAGAGCACAGTCCCAAAGGTAATAAGTGGAAACTTAGAATAAATAAAATAGAAACATTAGAATTAGATTTGCAGCACACAAGAGTGCGGGAGAAACTCAGCAGGTCATGCAGCATCCAGCAGAAGTAAAAGGCGGTCGACGCTTTGGGTCTGAGCCCTTCATCCACATCATTAGAATTAGATTTGCTACTTAAGAGCTAGTCTCAGTCAAGTCAAGAGGATCCGGAGATACAGGAGTGAACAGGCAACAGGAGTCTGTTCAAGACTGCTGAACAAAGGCAGCTGCAGAGCCATGAATTTACAGTTTTTAAGCCTTCATGCAACATTTCTCATGACCCTTTCAGAGCACCTTAAAGCACCTGACATTCAGTGAAGCACCTCTGAAGGGTAGCCTCGGTTGAACAGGAGGAAACAAAGAAACTGCCACAAACAGCAATGTGACAATGAGCAGGTAATCTGTGATGTTTAGTGGGGAAATATTGCCAAATATACCAGTGATAACTGCCTTGCCCCTCCTGTAGTCTAGATTCAGAAAATCTTCCTACCTGAGTCAGTAGGCGGAGCTTCTGTTTAACGTCTTGACCAGCTGACAGTAGCACTGACAGTGCAACACTGCCCCCCTCCCTCCCCCACAAGTGGACTGGAGTGTCAGCCTGGCTCCAGTGAGAGCTCCGCACGACACCCTGTGATCCGAGGAAGGTACAAGGCTGCCACCTAAGATTTCGTTTCCAAGTTGTTTTACAATGGCAATGCATTTGCTCTTTGAACTTTTGCTCTCTGCGCAACGGATCATCTGGCCAAAGAGTTGAATGACAACTTTTTGGTGTCACTGGACATAATATAGGAGGCACAAGATATTTTTAAAAATCTGTGCATTTTCAGAACATGGCCCAGAATCACGAAGCTCTCGATTCAGCCTACGGTGGCAGGGCTGGATGCTTGGAAGTACCATCCAATTAACCCTGCTCCTCTGCCGGCTGCTCAGATGAGCTTGAGATGAAATAGAATGGACTTTTGCCATGCCTCTTTATAGAAGTATGGTTTCTTTCCTAATCTAGTGATGACCAGTTTGACAACTCCAATATGTTCAAATTGTCAACACATTATAATAATCACACAGGTTCACACAAACTCTGAGGCTGAGAGTGACATAAATGTGATAATCACAAAAAGAATGACCACTAGGGGTCAATGAAGAATGACCACTAGGGGTCAATGAAGAATTGAATTATAAATAATGTTGAATAAAACACCACGTTCATTGGCAAAAGTAACATTCAATAAATAATGAGTTGTCAGCTCCAAAAAATATCAAGAAGAATTTTACATTTTCAACTTTTTTCAACATCACGTTTTTACTCTGTGTGTGGCCTGAGTGTCTCGGAACAGGTACAGGTAGCGTTACAGGCCCAGAGGACCCCAAAACCCAGCAGCAATAGAAATTCACCAAGACAAATGTTACTGAAACAAAAGTTGCTTTTCATTTTCTTTAAACGTAATAACAGGATCAAACTTTAACTGATTACTCTTAACCGATCTTAGCCCCCTTCTAATTCTAAGTGCACGTGTATGTGATGTGCACATGTTCAGGAAAGTTCTCTGTTTCACTGTCCAATCATTCACTCTTAACTTCTCCAAGTTCATCGGTATCAGGCAATTCTCATACTGTGCTCAGAATTTAACATTTATGAATCTTCACCAGGCTTAAAGTTAAATGGTTACTGCTCAAGAAGGTTCTTGTTGGTTTCAGAGAGCAATTTGTTGCTCATTCCCTTCAATCAGTCACTTCACTGTCTTGCCCCATCATGGGTTTTCCAAATGATAACCTTTTCTTCCAGGTCACCACGGAGTTCCTCGTTTCCCCTTTTTCAGGAGAAACACTTTAGCCGGCCATTTTCTCTTGTTTTGAACAGGCTGAACTCACAATCTGTCTTCAAAATGGGGTTTTTCAACAAGCTTGCCAGCCTCCAAAAGCCACTGCAGAACTGACTGCTCTCTCTCTCTCTCTCTCTCTCTCTCTCTCTCTCTCTCTAAAGAGAAAAAAAAGTAACTGCTTATTTTTCTCTCTGCCTGTAAAAACCATACGACTTCTTCCAAGGCTCCAAACCCAATCTTTGAAAGATCTTATCAACCTCTCTGAGCCTGGACTTTCTTGCCCGTACACCATAGATCAGCATTCTTCGTTGCTTCTGCAAAGTTAACTGGAGCCTCAATGTCCGGCTTCAGCAAAGTTCCTGCATTTTAAATGAGATGTCTTTTGTGAAGTGTTACTCTGTTTGTGAAGTGACCTACACTAAACCCCCACAATCTCTCTCTTTTAAAGACATATTTTACCCATAACTATTCTAACATACTCCGTAACAGTAGGTAAATAAGGAAATCTGCAGATGCAGGGGTCTGGTGTAGTGCTTAAAAGTGCTGGAGAAATTCAGCAGGTCACACATTATCCTTTGTAAGTAGAAGACAATCCACATTTCAGGCCTTAACCCTTCGTCAGAAGTGTCAAAATTCAAACAGATGCCTCAATAAATAGGTGGGGAATGGGAGGAGGGAAGGGAAGGGGGAAGGGGGAAGAGTGGGGAGAGAGGGGAGGGGGAGGGGGAAGGCAGAAGGGGGAAGGAGGAAGGAGGAAGGGGGAAGAGCACAGGGTAACAGGTAAGTGGTAATTGGTGGATACAAGTAGGAGGGTAGAAGATAAAGCTGAGAAGGGAGAGGGCAGGGGGCTAAGAAAGATAGCTCTCTAATATAAGAAGGTCAGGAAGTGGGTAGGGAGATAGAGGTGTGAGTGAAAGAGATATCGGGGAAGGGTTAACAGAAATCGGAAAAGTTGATATTGCTGTCACCTGGTTGGAGATTCCAAATTGCTGGTAGATGAGAGGGCTTAGGCCTGAAACGCTGGTAATGTATCTTTTCCTAGACCCAAGACCTTCTGACCTCCTCCAGCATTTCTGTATATTTTACTACAAGCACAGCATCTACAAACTTTTGTGTTTCACGATGTGTCAGTGCGGTAATGATGCATGGAATTGAAGTGATGGCCACTGGGAAGTCCTTGCTGATTGATATGGTGCAGGTAGCACTCCAGTTCCCAAACCAACAACACCAATTTACACACATAACCTGGGTTAACTCTCCAGAGCCACTCTATGGAGGTTTCTGCTACTAGCTTAAAGAAGATGGAAGCTCTTCCCAGCACTTAACTCATATGATAAACATGGTCTTATCAAGGAACTGTGAAGGATCCCAGCCTAAAATCCTTCTTTTCATTGCATCATCTCTCAGATATGCTCCCACATCAATCACCAAGGCTGTATTTTGCCCATGCTAACAGTTCCATTTGTAATTTTAAGTTTATTATCATCAACCTGAGTACACAATGCACAGATGAAATCAAAGTTTTATTTGTTGCAGCTTTCCAGATATATAACATACAAGAAGAGAGAAAAATATAATAATAGGAAAGGAAAAATAATAAATATTCAGTGTTTAAATTTACATTTAATTTAATTTCTTTTTTAATTTTTTAAGTTTAGACGTACAGCAGGGTAACAGGCCCTTTCGGCCCATGAACCCGTCCTGTCCAATTACACCCGATTGACCTACAATCCCCAGTACATTTTGGAGGGTGGGAGGAAACCGGGGAAATCCCACACAGACACGGAGAAAACGTACAAACTCCTTAGAGACAGCGCGGGATTTGAACCCAGGTCCCAATTGCTGGTGCTATACCAGCGTTGCACTAACCACTACACCAACTGTGCCATCTCCCATGTCGAAGGCTGATGATCCAGAGCATCCCCCCATCCTGTAGAGTCTGCAACTTCATGAGATGAAATTTGACCATCAGTTATTTCCTGGCTCCTACTCAAGGTACCCTCCCACTCTATAAAGTGAGTTTATGCTCTTGAATACGATTTCCCCAAACCAGTCCACATGATACCATGTTCTACATTGTGCCTGATCACTTCACTGTCCTAAATGTTATAACATCTAGTCTTAGTTACCCACATGGGTGAAAACATCTTCATAACATCTACCTGATCAAACCCCATCATAATTTTAAATGCTTTTATAAGAGTACCCCTCAGCTAAACATTTCCATTTGATGGAATATTCCAAGTAGGTGTGGGTTGGGACTTGCTTTTTCTCCAATCTCCTTTTGGTCATTAGTTGACAAACAAATAACTTGCTTTGAGTTTAATTTAATCCATGAGTTGTAAACCTGTGGTTTAAGAGCCCATAAATTTTGGCCAAGGCAGTTTATAGTGCCTCTGAATAGCTGGGGAGAATTTGTTAATCAGTTTAGCATTTTAACTTAATGCATCCTGTAAAATCTGGAGGGATGGAGAGATAGTGATGCTGTGCAGAATTCACAGAACCATGCCTGGTATCTGCAGGGAAAGATCATTGTGTTACTGCTGGGTTCTCTCAAGCAACCAGCTTCCAGCACTGTTAAAGCTCTATGACCATTACTGTCACCAAATACCCAGTATTGTGTTGTGATGGAATATTTGGGAATGTTTTTGGGAGATAAATTGGTAAAATTAGAGTAGGTTACATACACACACTTTAAAACAGATCTTATTTGAAATACTGGAGATTTCATATTCAGTGATTTTACAGAAACTATGGAGAATGCCTATGGAAGATTTCATAAGTAGGTGCTAATTGAAATGACATCATGAATGAATGGAGTGTTGTCTTTAAAGCAACAAGAAGGAGATACACTGTCTATTGATAGCTCTTTGCAAGGGTTTTGACAGTGTGCACAGAAAGGACACTTCTGGGTTCTTGTTTACTGAAAACAACAGATGGGCTAGAAGACTAACTCCTGTTGTTTGCTGGAGAAGGTCGGGGTTTGCAAGCGAGGGAGAGAAGGACATGCTTCTGGCAGTTTTTAAATATCAGACAGAGAGGGAGACAGAAGGGAGTCTTTGACTGTATGTGATGGAAAGCTGTAACAAGCCAGGAGAAGCTTGTTGGAACTGAAACAAAAGCTCCAGAGTGGTTGGTGGCTGGAAGTGCTATCTGTCTGATATTTCTCTTGTAATAAGTGGAATAGAAAGGAACTCTGTTTAACCTGAAAGAAAGAGGTTATCATCTGGAGAACCCTGATGGGGCAAGTTTCATCAGAAAGACATTGAGGTGACTAATGGTGAGACCTCCGTTGTGGAAATCCTGGAACCACACATATCTCTCTGCAAACCTACAAGAACCTTCCTGAGTGGTAAACATTTACCTTTCAAGCACCAAAGCCTTGCAAACTTTATACATGTTAAATTCTGCACACAGTATAAGAATTGCCTGCAACCAGAAAACTTGGAAGAATGAGAAGTGAAATTGAACTGTGAAGCAAAGAACTTTCTTAAATTTACACACACATTACATACATGTGCACTTAGAATTAGAAGGGGGTTAAGTTGGGTTAGTTAAGTTAATAGTGATAAGCTAAAGTTTGATTCTGTTTTCATGTTTAAAGATAATTAAAAACAACTTTTGTTTAAGTAACCATTTGTCATGGTGAATATCTTCGCTGCTGGGTTTTGGGGTCCTTTGGGCTTGTAACAGTGTGCAGGGTTCTTCTGCAAGCAGTCTAATGGGTTATCTCTAAAGCAGCTGTGTTAAGACCACAATTACATGGGATAGAATTGCAATGCAATGGAAGATCACTCAGCACCAAGCAAGGGGATTATGATGGCAGTGTTATGGGGTTCATTCAGGAGCCTGATGGCTGGAGGGAAGAAACACTTCAAACCTGTTGGTGTTCACATTCTTGAACCTTCTCCTCAATGAGAGGAGGGAGAAGAAAGTGAGTCCAGGGCGTGATGGGTCCTTCAGTATGCTGGTGCCTTTCCTAATTAGTGGGAGATGTAGATGGAGTTCATGGAGGGGAGGGACATTTGCCTGATGTCCTGAGCTGAATTTACCTCCTTCTACATCTTAAGGAGAGCAGCTACTGACTGGGTGCAGGTCAAAACAAGCTGAACTTTCTTCATCTTCATAGAACACTTGTGACTAGGGCGATCGGTAACACAGCTCAGCAACGTCTTCACTGATATCATCCCTCACAAATGAGAGACTGACGTTGTAATTCTGTGAATGGATCCAATAGCAACAGCTTGGAATGGATGATTCCATTGAGCAAGAGTGGAGGGTTGAGTGGCTGTCAATGGTTTTTTAAATATAGAAAGGGAAGGGGTAGCTTCCTCAACTTTTCCTCATAAGATAGACTGATCAATCGCCTTTATAGATTTTACAAGCCTATGATGTGACTGCATTTAGACTTGCCACAGTATTGGCCTTCTTGTTTAACAAAAGATGTTACGCACTCTGGAATCAATGCCGAAAAGGTTCACTGAACTATATCCTGGAAACAGAAGGTTGGCTGATCAGGAAAGATCAAATAGATTGGGCCTGTAGAACCATAGAATGCCACAGCATAGAAAACAGGCCATTCGGCTCTTCTAGTCTGTCCTGACCATTATTCCACTAGTCCCATTGACCTGCTCCCATTCCTTAACCCTCCAGTCCTCTCCCATCCATGCATCTATCTAATTTATTCTTAAAACCTAAGATCGAGCCTTCATTCACCACATCAGATGGCAGCTCATACCACACTCCCACCTTTCTCTGAGTGAAGAACTTTCCCCTAATGTTCCCCCTAAACCTTTCCCCTTTCAGCTTAAAACGATGACCTCTCATATTTATCTCCCCCAATCTAAGTGGAAAAAGCCTATTCACATCCATTCTGTCTATACCTCTCAAAATCTTGTAAACCTCTTTCAAATCTCCCCTCATTTTTTTACGCTCCAAGGAATAAAGTCCTAGCCTGTTTAATCATACCCTCCAACTCAACTCCTGAAGACCCAACAACATTCTAGTAAATCCTCTCCGCACTCTTTCAATCTTATGATATCCTCCCTGTAGTTAGAACTGCATACAATATTCCAAATTTGACCTCACCAATGTCTTAAACAACTTAATCACAACATCCCAACGCCAATAATACTTTGATTTATAAAGACTTGAATGCCAAAAGCTTTCTTTACAACCCTGTCCATCTGCGACATCATTTTCAGTGAACAACATATCTGCAGTCCAAGATCACTTTACTCCTCAGTGACCTACCATTTACCATGTATGTCCTACCTTGATTTGTCCTTCCAAAATGCATCACCTCACACTTATCTGCATTAAACTCCATCTGCCATTTTTTTGGCTCATTCTCCCATTGGTCCAGATCCCTCTCCAAGCTTTGAAAATCTTTTTCATTGTCCACAGCACCTCCAATCTTACTAATCCAATTTACTACATTATCATCCAGATCATTGATATAGACAACAAACCACAATGGTCCCAACACTGATCCCTGAGGAACACCACTCATCACAAGCCTCCAGTCTGAGAAGCAACCATCCACTACCACTCCATTTTCTCCCACACAGCCAATTTTGAATCCAGTATAAAACATCTCCATGGATACCAAGTATCTGAATCTTCTGAACTAATGTCCATGTGATATCTTGTCAAAGGCCTTACTAAAGTCCATGTAGACAATATCCACAGCCTTATCTTCATCTACATTCTTGGTAATTTCCTCGAAGAACTCTACAAGATTTGTTAAACATGATCTATCATGCACAAAGCCATGTTGACTGCCCTTAATCAGCCCATGGCTGTCCAAATACCTATATATCAATCTCTCAGAACTCCTTTCAATAATTAACCTCCTACTGACATCAGGTTCGCTGGCCTATAATTTCCTGTTTTATTTTTAGAACCTTTATTTTTAAGAATGAGACAACATGAGCTACCCTCCAATCCTCTGACACCTCACCTGTGGCTAAGGACATTTTGAATATATCTGCCAGGGCCCCTGCAATTTTTACACTAGTCTCCCTCAAGGTATGAGGGAATAGCATATCCGGCCCAGATGATTTATCTACCTCTATTCGCTGTATGGCAGCAAGCACCACCTCCTCCTTCTCAATCTCCGAATGTTCCATGACACTTCGGCTTGTTCCGCATCCTTCCTTATGCACTAAGCCAGTTTCCTGAGTAAATACTGATGCAAAAAACTGTTTAAGATCTCCCCCATTACATGAGGCTCCAAACATAGTTGTCCACTCTGACCTCCTAGGGGAACAATTTTGTCCCTTACTATAGTTTACATCCGGTACCGCACGGATGGCAGTCTCTTCAATCTGAGGCGCCTGCAAGCTCACACCAAGACACAAGAGAAACTTGTCCGTGAACTACTCTTTGCAGACGATGCCACTTTAGTTGCCCATTCAGAGCCAGCTCTTCAGCGCTTGACGTCCTGCTTTGCGGAAACTGCCAAAATGTTTGGCCTGGAAGTCAGCCTGAAGAAAACTGAGGTCCTCCATCAGCCAGCTCCCCACCATGACTACCAGCCCCCCCACATCTCCATCGGGCACACAAAACTCAAAACGGTCAACCAGTTTACCTATCTCGGCTGCACCATTTCATCAGATGCAAGGATCGACAATGAGATAGACAACAGACTCGCCAAGGCAAATAGCGCCTTTGGAAGACTACACAAAAGAGTCTGGAAAAACAACCAACTGAAAAACCTCACAAAGATAAGCGTATACAGAGCCGTTGTCATACCCACACTCCTGTTCGGCTCCGAATCATGGGTCCTCTACCGGCATCACCTACGGCTCCTAGAACGCTTCCACCAGCGTTGTCTCCGCTCCATCCTCAACATCCATTGGAGCGCTTTCATCCTTAACGTCGAAGTACTCGAGATGGCAGAGGTCGACAGCATCGAGTCCACGCTGCTGAAGATCCAGCTGCGCTGGGTGGGTCACGTCTCCAGAATGTAGGACCATCGCCTTCCCAAGATCGTGTTATATGGCAAGCTCTCCACTGGCCACCGTGACAGAGGTGCACCAAAGAAAAGGTACAAGGACTGCCTAAAGAAATCTCTTGGTGCCTGCCACATTGACCCCCGCCAGTGGGCTGATATCGCCTCAAACCGTGCATCTTGGCGCCTCACAGTTTGGCAGGCAGCAACCTCCTTTGAAGAAGACCGCAGAGCCCACCTCACTGACAAAAGGCAAAGGAGGAAAAACCCAACACCCAACCCCAACCCACCAATTTTCCCCTGCAGCCGCTGCAACCGTGTCTGCCTGTCCCGCATCGGACTTGTCAGCCACAAACGAGCCTGCAGCTGACGTGGACTTTTACCCCCTCCATAAATCTTCGTCCGCGAAGCCAAGCCAAAGAAAAGAAGATAGTTTTTCTTTACTCTCTGGTTTAAAAAGAGTTGAAAATGACCTTAGATGAACATGAAATTCTCAGAAGCTTAACACAGTGTGTGCTGTCAGAGTGTTCCATTGGATCAAGGAGCCCTGAACTTGGGGTGACCTCACGATCAAGGCTCAACCCCTTTAAACTGAGATGAGAAATTTCATTTCTTATAGGATTGTGAATCTTTGGAAGTCTCGAGACTACACAGCAGTCGATTCTAAGCTCTAAAGTAGAAATGAATAGTTTTTTGGGATGTAAACGAATCAATGCTTTTGAGGATTGGCAGGGAGAAGGAAATAAAAGCAAAGGTCTTATTGACTGGTGTACTCTACTCAAACAAGCCAACTCTGGCTCAGATTCTAATATCTGAAATGTGAACAATTTTGGTGCCCCTATTGAAGAAATGATATTCTTAAAGGTGATTCAGAGACAGTTCATTACGATGTTCCTAGGAACAGAGGGGATGCCCTACAATAAAACGTTAAACAAGGAGTTACAGAAGAACAGCTGGTAGAGACCCAGCCTCACTGTGCCCGATATTCCACTTCAATCCAAACCTCAGTGCTGTCTGCGCGATGATTGCACATTCTCCCTGCGACTGTGTGGGCTTCCCCCAGGTACCCTGGTTTCCTCCCATACTTCAAAGATATGGGGGTTCAGTGGATTAATTGGGCCTCACGTGTAAGTGAGTGGCTGGGATCTGGAGAGAGTTAATGAGAATGTCAGGAGAATAAGCTGCAATGTGGGATTAGTGTACTGGAGGACAGCTATAGAAGATGTAGTTCTGAATTTAAAGGGTTAACACCGTACTAATGGATCTTCCTGAACTCAACCAGCTCTGTTCCTGTAATGGGTTGGCTCTTTGTGTCAACATAATGGACTGCATCAATTCAGTGGCTTTCTTTCCAGTAACAGTCAACAGAGGATTTGCAGCCAAAATGTGTTTTCAACCCAGCATTAGGAGCAGGGGTGCAGTGCTAACTTTTTAAGTGCCGGAGCTCATCAAAAACAGCGACAAGGAGGTGCCTGCGCCGTCCCTTGATGTTCCTGGAGTGGCCCCATGGGGTGCCGGAGTGGCCCCCTGAGGTGTCGGAGCGGCACTCCGGTGAACTCTGGCAGCCCTGCACCCCTGTTTAGGAGTGCAAATCGATTCAGGCACCATTGTGTAAGACATGGGAGCTGGCATTGACTAGGTTTCAAAGTTGTTGCACATAGCACAACTGGCATGGAGATAACCTTTCAAACTTTGGAACCACATGGAACAAATGTTCCACTCATTTCTACCTGACTTTAAATCCAACTCAGGCTAATGGGATAGACAAAATGATCAGAAATCAGTAAAAATTATCATGGAGATTTAGATTGTCATAAAACCTGTTGTCTTAACTAACCTGTTAGGAGGGTAAAATTAACATCTCTATCTCGTCTGAACTTCCAGTCCCATTCCCACATAATAGGTTCCCAAATTGCTCTTTTGAAGTGAGCTGAGAAACCAATTGACAGGTGTACTATCGAATGTAAACTGTGACTGGTTGCATTACTGGCTTGGTAATTAGGAACACAGAAGGCTCCAACAAGTAGCAAACATAGCCAAGTTCATCACGGGCTTGGACCTCCCATCTACGTGAGGTGCTGCCTCATGAAGGCAAGGGTCCCCATCAGCCTGGTGATAACTTCTTATCATTATTACCTTCTGGAAGAAGGTACAGAAGCCTGAAAACCAGCAACTCTAGATTCAAGGAGAGTTTCTTTGTAATGACAATGAGGCTCTTGAACCATAGAACATTACAGCCCCTTTGATTTTTCTAGTCCGTGCTGAATCATTTTTTTTTTAACCTAGTCCCACTGACCTGCACCCAGTCAGTAGCCTCCCATACCTCTCCCTTCCATGTACTTGTCCAAATTCCTCTTAAATATTCAAATTGAGCCCACAATCACCACTTCAGCTGGTAGCCAGTTCTACGCTCCCACCACTGTCTGTGTGAAGATCCCCCTAAACTTTTCCCCTTTCCCTCTTAACCCATGCCCTCTGCTTTGCATCTCACCTACCAAAGTGGAAAAAGCCTATCTACATTTACACTCTCTCTATTCCCCTCATAATTTTAAATACCTCTATCAGATCTCCTCTCGTTCTTTTGTGCTCCAGGGAATAAAGTGTTAATCTGTTTAATCTTTCCCTGTAAGACTTCAGTTCCTGAAGTCCGAGCAACATCCTTGTAAATCTTCTCTGCACTCTTTCCATCTTATTAAAGGGAACCTCCCTTTTCTATCCTAACCATCAACTACTCTGACACCACATAAACACCTGGCTGCACTATTAAAACACCACTATGCAACTGTGAATATTTATCATCTATTTATTCTTCATATTTATTTGTGGCAACCCACTTACCAGCAAGCGAACCCGCTCCCAAAATGGCAGACGTGCTGTGGAAAATGGGGGAAATTTAACTGCATCCAATACAGGTTTTTATCTGAGCTGATGACATTGCTGATGATGTCATTTCCTGTCCATGTGACAGAAGCAGCACTGTATATAAGCTCCCAAAGCAAGCCTGGAAAACCAGTCCATTAGACCATAAGAACATTTACATAGGAGTAGAAATAGGCTATTTAGCCCATAGATTCTTCTCCACCTTTTAATCATGAGTTGATTCATTCTCCCACTCAGCCCCACTGCCTGGCCTTCTCCCCATAATCTCTGATGCCCTGGCTAATCAAGAACCTATCAATCTCTGCCTTAAATGATCAGTCTTGTACTAGACTCCACAGTGCATACATTGATTTCCCTATGTATACATCAACTGAACAAAGTGTACAGTGATTCCACAACATGTACACCGATATCTGTAGTAGCTCAGTGTAGAATACTTCGCTACATTTGTGACCCTGATGGTTCAAATGATACTTGGACCCCAACATAGAAAATATTTCTGCCAGTGTTTTGGACTTACATAGAAACAGGTCCCTCTTCACCCTGATGTCAGGCAAGACGAGGGATGTCTCTTGGGATGAAGAATCGTTGGTAGCATTCGAGAACACCAAGAAAGCACTGGCTAATGATGCATCGCTGGTACACCCAAGAACGGCTGTCCCGACGGCCCTGACGGGTAATGCGTCCAGTGCAGCAGCAGGAAGGGTGGTTTAACAGTACATCGATGGGCATTGGAAACCATTTTGGCTAAGACCACCAGAACGCAAGTACAGGGCTTTTGATTGAGAATTATATCTAGCTATCAGACATTTCAGGTACTTTCTAGAAGATAGGCATTTCACGGCTTTTACGGACCACATGCCACTTACATTTGCCTTCACTAAGGTATTAGATCCCTGGTCAGCATTTATCGTATATTTCTGAGTTCTCATCTGGGCATACAATCTGTGCAGACCTCAGTCCAAGGGATGGACTACATTGCGCAACAGGTGGACAAAGAAATTCCACGTTACCGAACAGCAAACTCAAACCTGCAGCTGGAAGAAAATCTGGTAGGCCTGGGGGAGCTCAAACTCCTGTGTGACGTAGCTACAGGTTGTCCTCACCCAATTGATCCGGTGGCCTGGATGCAGCAGGTATTTAATGCTGTATGCAGTTTGACCCATCCCTCGATCAGAACGACTGTCCAGATGGTAGCCAAAGATTTGTGTGGCATGGCCTTCGAAAACTGGTCAGCAATTGGGTGAAGACATGGACTCATTGCCAGACATCCAAAGTCCAGCAACACATGAAAGCCCCACTACATTTTTTGAGCCGATGTTATCAGAGGCTTGACCACATACATGTAGACATTGTAGGCCCCTGTCGGTGTCACATGGTTCCTCTTTTCTTCTCACTATAGTGGATCGGGCCATGCGGTGGCCAGACGTGACTACCGACATCTGCTCCAGGGCCCTCATTTCCGTCTGGGTAACCATATATAACCATATAACCATTTACGGAGCGGAAACAGGCCATGTCGGCCTTTCGAGTCTGCACCGGTCCACTAGAACAACTCCACTAGCTCAAACCTCCCACTCACTGCCAATAACCCTTCAACCCCCTCACCTCCATGTACACAACGAACCTTCTCTTAAATGACAGAAGGGACCCTGACGCAACTATCTCATTCGGAAGTTCATTCCATTCTGCAACCACACGCTGAGTGAAAAAGCCACCTCTAATATTTCTCCTAAAGTGTTGCCCCCTTCCCCTTAACTCATGGCCTCTTGTTCCAACTTCCTCTGCCCTTAGGGTAAAGAGTCTGTTTATGTCAAGTCTATCTATTCCTTTCATAATTTTAAATACCTCTATCAAGTCCCCTCTCAGTCATCTATGTTCCAATGAATAAAGTCCCAGTCTCCTTAATCTCTCCCTGTAATCCAGATGCTGTAAGCCAGGCAACATCCTTGTAAACCTTCCCTACACCTTCTCCACCATATCTATATCTTTTCTATAATTTGGAGACCAGAACTGAACACAGTACTCCAAACCTGGCCTCACCAATGTCTTAAACAGCTGCAGCATCACCTCCCAGCTCCTATACTCTATACTATGATTTATGAAGGCCAGCATACCATATGCCTTCTTAACCATCCTGTCTACATGGGAATCCACCTTCAGTTTACCATAACCCCTAGGTCCCTTTGCTCCTCTGCGTGCCTTAATGCCCTCCCCTTAACTGTATAGGTCCTATTCTAGTTATTTTTACTGAAATGCAACACCTCACACTTGTCTACATTGAACTCCATCTGCCATCTTTCAGCCCACTCTTCCAAACAAACCAAATCCTTCTGTAATCCAAGAAAATCTACCTCACTATCCACCACTCCCCCTATTTTCATATCATCTGCATATTTGCTTACCCAGTTAACCACACCCTCCTCTAAATCATTAATATAAACGATAAACAACAAGGGACCCAGCACCGATCCCTGAGGCACCCTGCTTGTCACAGGCTTCCAACCGTCCACCATGACTCTCTGCTGTCTATCTCCCAGCCACCTCTATGTCACAATCTCTCTACTAATTCCTAGTGACTGAACCTTCCTTATTAACCTTCCATGCGGAACCTTATCAAAAGCCTTACTAAAATCCAAATAGATCACATCCACCACCCTACCTTCATCCACCTTTTTTGTCACTTCCTCAAAAAACTCAACAAGGTTCGTCAAACATGACTTTCCTTTTACAAACCCATGCTGGGTTCCCCTAATCAATCCCTTCCTATCCAGATATGTGTGTATACTATCTTGAAGAATACCCTCCATAAACTTCCCCACCACCGAAGTCAAACTTACTGGCCGATAATTACTTGGCCTACACCTACTACCTTTTTTGAACAATGGAACAACATTTGCAACCCTCCAATCCCGCGGTACCACCCCCTCCTCCAGTGATCTTTAAAAAAATCACTGTCAGTGCCCCCGCTATTTGTTCCCTGCCCTCCCTTAAAGTCCTGGGAAAAATCCCATCAGGACCAAGAGACTTATCCATCTTAATTGACCCTAGAAGCTCCAAAACTCTCGCTTTACTAATCCCTATTCTTTCCATAACTAAGACCTTTGCCTTTCTTATTTCGGATAGCAGGATTCGGTCTGCCAGCACATCACGTCTGACAGGGTGTCCAATTCACATCAAGCCTATGGTCAGCAATGCTTTGAACTAAGTTGCACCACACAACTGCGTACAACCCACAATCCAACAGACTAGTAGAAAGATTCCACAGGCATTGGAAATGTGGCACGTCTGCAAGGACCTAACTGTGTTGACGAATTGCTATGGGTAATCTTGAGCATACAAACAGCACCTAAGGATGATATAGGTGCCTCAATGGTAGAGCTGATCTATGGAACACTCCTGATGGTTCCAGGAGAAACCATCAGACTCACGAGGATGGGAAGAGACACCTGCAGCGGTCCTATGCGAGCTCCACGAGAAGCTCGGTTCTTTAGCACCCATACCGACATCTCAACATGGTCAGGCCAGGTCCTATATACCCCACAACTTGCAGGACTGCAATTATATTTTCATACAGAAAGGAGCGCACCGAGCACCATTCCAGTGTCTGTATGAGGGTTCCTTTGAGGTACTAAGGAGCATTCTGGACATTGGAGGTAAAGAGGAAGCTTTTGCAATTGACCACCTCAAACTTGCCCATCTGGATCTGGATGGACCAGTTGTGGTTCAGGCGCCTCGGTGGAGAAGAAGGCCGCCCAAGCAAAAAAATGTGCAGACTTTGGGGGGGTCTGCAGCAGGTCTCTTGGTTCAGCAGGGGTGGGGGGTGGAGTCGTGTGGTGATCCACTTACCAGCAAATGAACCGACTCCCAAAATGGTGTACATATTGTGGAAAATGCGGCAAGTTATCCTGCATCCAACACAGGTTTTTGTCTAGTCTGATGACATCACTTCCTGTCCATGTGACAAAGGCAGTGATGTATATAAGCCCAGCATGCAAGCCTGAAGATGTCAGTCTTACACTAGACTCCACAGTGGGTACGTTGACTTCCCCAGCGTATACATCAATTCAACAACATGTACACTGACGTCTATAGTCGCAGAGTATAGAATACTTTGCTACATTATCCCTTTCCGTATATGTACACAAATGGAGGGTTTTTTTCCCCCAAAAGAACCTGTTTGGTTGCAGCAAGGAAAAATATTGGTGGATATGTGCATCTTACTTATTTTTATGGCAATAAACTCATTGTCATTATCGGGTTTAGGGACTGACACGTGTTGCCAACTTTGTGAGTGACGCTGCAGAAAGCAGCCTGAAAAATTAAATATATGTGTTTCTCTCTCCACAGGTGCTTTCTGACCTGCTGAGCACTTCAGGAATGTTCTGTTTTTATTTCAGATTCCAGCATCTGCAGGATTTTTGCTCTGGGAATCTCTCCTACGGGGCAGCATGGTTAGCCTGGTTGGGGGAGGGGGGCGCGGCACTGTTAGTGTGGTGGTTAGTGCAACCTTGATACAGAGCCAGCAACCAAAGTTCAACTGGGGTTCGCATCCGGAGCTGTCTGTAAGGAGTTTCTACGTCCTCCCCGTGTTTGCGTGGGTTTCCACCGGATACCCTGGTTCCCTCCCACCGTTCAAAAAATGTACCAGGGTCGTAAGTTCATCGGTTGTAATTGGGCAGCATGGCTCATAGGACAAAAGGACCTGTTACCATGTTGTGCGTCTTTTAAAAAAAATGATAGCTCTGGGCTGCCTTGAACCAGTTGGGCCCAGAAGCAAAATTGCAACCAACTGACAACTTCAATCGAGGGAGGTTTTAAGTTGGCTAATGTAGCAGGTAGAAAATTCTCATACTTTGGTAATAAGTAATGCTTCTGCGAACTCAGAGCAGATTAAAGACAGATGTAATCTGTGCCTATCATGCTTGATGTGCCTGGATGCAATCAATGGTACTTCAGAAGTACTTAATTAACTGTAAAACATTTAAGATGTCCCCAGGTCACAAAAGGCAGAATTAGCAAATGTTAGTTTCTCTTTCCTTCTCATTCATTTCCCGGCACCTCGTGTTGTGCTCAATCTCATTCTCCCTTCCTTGGGCAAGAAGAAAGGGTCTTTGGCCACAGTGAGATAGATGTCAGTGAGGGAATGCTGCCGACCGGCACAGTCCAGGCTGCAGGAGTACAAGCTGAGGGATGCCCTGAGGCTTTGTGCCGCTAACACAAAGGACCAAAGTCTAGGGTCTCCCTTCTACTAGGGATTGAGGGGCTGAAATTGGAGGAAGTCCATCAAACAACTGAAACAGGTGCTACCCTAGGGGGCACTGAGTGGTAATGGTGCTGTACAGAGAATAATGATTGGCTATCACCACCATGTATAGAAATGTATGGACTAAATGATAATACAACGCAAAGGATCTCAAATGATCTTGCACTGCTTTCCTTTCTACTTTTTGTATTTAATGTGAATAGAAAATGTGAGAGGAAAATAAAGGTGTTTAAATAAACAAGCAAAAGACAAATCCAGCCCCATTACAGACAAAAATCTGTAAGAATGCAGGGCCTTTAGCAATGTCCAAATGAAATTTATATTTAACAAGTCATAAGGAAATTGGGTCATCAATTTACCAAAGAGAATTGCACAAATCACAACTGTTGATTGATTGAATAAATTTTGGCAAGGTTGGTCAAAATTTCACAATGAGAAGTTTTACATTCCACTGAGAGGAAAGGAAAAGAAAAGATAATATTTTCTTACCCTCTCTATATTGCACTCAAGTATCAGCACTGGTTGCAGGCAGATGTGTCTGGACTGAGACTTCAAATTCCCAACTCAAAGGCAAAGGTGTTACCCACTGAGTCACAGTTGAACCCAAGTGAGGAGGCAATGGTTGTCCAATTTACTACAACAGGAGACAGCTGTTTAATTTTTGGCACACAGTTTGCAAACATGTGTTATGGCAGTGAAAATAATTACTGGATGTCTGAAACTGCCTGTGTCTTGTGTCTGAGATCAGAATCACTGCAAAATCTCTTTTGTATCCAACCAGGTGGGATGATGTGCTGCTGTTACCCTACACTGACAGCAAGGGGTGGCTCCCAGGAATACATCAGAAGTCCGGTTCGGTGCAGCCTACAGTCAGTGAAAGTTACTACAAGGATTTTTTTATTGAAACAGGATCGATAGATTTTCTTGAAATTTTATTCTTATGAAAACAGAGTGAAAATGGAAGATGAATGAAGGGGAACTGATTGGGAGTGGATAGGTGGGCAGGCACTTAAAGGTGAGCTTCAAATGACTCGGTAACTAGGGGAAATCGGGGTAAGTTGGAAAGTCACATTAGGAAATGTCTGAAGAGAATCAGAATTTATGGTCATGAACAAGTCATGAAATTCATTGTTTTACAGTGCAAACATTTATATAAACCACCCTACAACAATAAATAAAAATAGTGCAAGAAAATGTCAATGTCTGTGGTTCATTGATCTTTCAGGAATCTGATGGGGGAGGGGAAGAAGCTGTCTTTGTGCCACTGAGTGCTGGTCTTCAGGCTCCTCTACCTTTTCCCCATGGTAGCAGAGTGAAGAGGGTGTGGCCTTGGTGAAGTTGCAGGCCTAGTTAACAATCCTCTGGAGTATGCCAGACAGTGATGCAATCAGCCAGAATGCTGTCCATGGTCCACCTGGAGAAGTTTTGGAGAGTCTGCGGTGACGGACCGAATCTCCTCAAACACCTCACAAAGTGTTGTCGCTGGCAAGCCCTCTTCGTGATTGCATCGACGTGGAGGCCCCAGGATAGACCCAACATGAAAGCAAACTCCTCTGTCAGAAAGAGATGGGGCGTGAGAACGGATACCTTACTCCAGCTTGGGGGGTGGGGGGCGATGGAGAGAAACTGGGTCCAGGTGAGGTGGAGTGAGTCCAGACTTTCTCCCTTTGGCAAACAAGAGAGACTGCAGATGCTGAAAAATTGAAGCAACAAAGCTGGAGGAACCTCAACGGGTCAGACAGCCCATGGAAGGCAACCTTCGGGGCCAAACCTCCGTGTGACCTTCCCCCTTTATACTTTTCGAGTTGAGCCAGGCTGGCAGGCATCGTCTCCTGGTTGCTGTTGGATCATGCAGGATGCTCTGTTTCTCTCCCGGTATCAGGGAAGGTTAAGATGTGCTACCTCGGGTTGGCAATTAGAGGTTTGGAGTGATCGGCAAAGGGGGTGGGTGGCTGAAGAATGAAAGGATGCGGGTGGCGTGGAATGAATCTCTTTGAACACCGCTACCAGGGTGCGGGGACTCAGCCGCGAAACAGCTCCGGCTCGCAACCTTTGCATCGGTTACCTAGCAACCTACACTCTCTACCTCCTATAAAAGTCGAAGCCCGTCTGGTGCAGAATAATGTGTGAAAGACGGTCTTTGCAAGGAATCGCAAACGCAGACCTAGGATAACAGCTGAAGTAGTTAAGTGGCGCTGGTTACTGGGGATGGCGGGTTAGATACTGAGAGAGGGAGAGAGAAGGAGAGAGAGGGAGGGAAAGAGAGAGGGAGAAAGGGGAGGGAGGGAGAGAGAGAAAGGGGAGGGAGGGAAGGAGAGAGAGCAAGGGGAGGGAGAGAGAGAAATGGGAGGGAGAGAGAGAAAGGGGAGGGAGAGAGAGAAAGGGAAGGGAGAGAGAGAAAGGGGAGGGAGAGAGAGAAAGGGGAGGGAGAGAGAAAGGGGAGGGAGAGAGAGAAAGGGGAGGGAGAGAGAAAGGGGAGGGAGGGAGAGAGAGCAAGGGGAGGGAGAGAGAGAAAGGGGAGGGAGAGAGAGAAAGGGAAGGGAGAGAGAGAAAGGGGAGGGAGAGAGAGAAAGGGGAGGGAGAGAGAGAAAGGGGAGGGAGGGAGAGAAAGGGGAGGGAGAGAGAAAGGGGAGGGAGAGAGAGAAAGGGGAGGGAGGGAGAGAGAGAAAGGGGTGGGAGAGAGGGAGAGAGACTTTTGCTCAAAATAAGGGGCCAATCATTGGCGACACGGATGAACAGCAGCCCTCATCACCCAGGCGAATCTTCGAAATTCTCTGCCCAAGGACTGAGGTAAGTCAGTCGCGGAGTACATTCGAACCAAGGAATGGTGCGTCGACCTTTGGATGCTGATGGGATCCAAGGATGTGTGGAATGGTGTAAGAAAGGAGTCTTATTGAATGGCGGAGCGTACCATATTCGGGTGGGCCGAATACCCCATTCCAGCTTCTATTTCTCATATATCATCACGTCTTCCAAATGAAGCTCTGACCGTTCCACTGCCGGGCTCCCAGATGTGGGGTTGGGACAAGTCGATGAGATCGGGTCAGCGCAGCGCAGGATGGCGTGATCAGGCTTCTCCAGGTTGACTCAGAGATGGGGAGGGGTCCGGGGCATGGAGTTCAGTCTCAGTCCTTCCCCAACCTCTTTCCCCGCTCCTATATACTTGATATCACCCCACCCCACTTCAGTCTCGTCGAAGGGTTCCAAGCCCAGATGTCGACTTGTCATTTCTCAGCCCCCCCAGCTTCACTTTGTTAGTTCAACATGAGAATTAACCGGGGAAGTCTGGCTGGAGAAGGTTAAATGGTTCAGCCAATGCCAAGCATTCGGACGGGGACATTATCTCCAAAAAAGAGGGGGCGAAGGAGAGAGAGTGAAAATTAAAAATGTTGAAATATAGGTGTGCGGGAACTGGGGGTGTCCATCATCAGTAACCAAGCCGTGCATTGCCCAGGGTTCGATGCCTCTCCGCCACAAAAGAGCCCGTTTGCAACCCAGCTCTGAATTCCAACCGGGCGCGCCACAAGTTTGCCACTACCCGTTTGTGTGTGGAGGGGGTGAGGGGGGAGCAGTGACCTGAAGTCCGCAACTGGTGGGACGCCGCGGGCGGGGCAGGGAACACCACGAGAAGTGCCGCTCACAAGCTGAACCGGTTCTCGTGTTGTGCTCCACTTCAACACTCAGCGTGAACATTTGTTTGGCAAGCAAGGCCCACGCTGAACATGAACAATTTTCAATGGTAAGACTCTTTATCAGAAATAGATGGGCAGCTCTTGCCCTTAAGATTTCTAGCGGAAACATTGATTCCACTCCCACCCATCCCACTCCGAGATCCTCATCCAACAGACGGGTCCTGGTAAATGCAGCGCAGCCCATCTCAATTCACAACGTGCATTAGAAGAGAGAATCACACATCTGGAGTCGGTCATTGATTTCCACATCTGCACAGCACCCGCGTGGTATGTGCTTTACCTACTTATCAATTCATGCTTTAAGCTAATGTTAAAAATCTATTGATCTCAGTATTGAAATTCTGAATGCCCCGCTTTCTCCCTGCACTCCATTTGCAACTCGGCTCTCGGCCTTTAAGGACTCCCTATCCCGACACCCAGTCAGGGAGATTTTCCTCTCCCTCGCTCATGGAATGGAATCAATGGGATGAAGAATTCCATTGATGTTATCCAAAGCAGCCCGTCTCAGGAACCTCCCTCCCCCCCCCCAGGCCCCGCAGTTCTGCGCACTTAATGAGTGCTTCCTGGCTCCTCGGTGGAATGCTACCAACATCTCCAGGACCATTGCACCTCCTGGCAGAAGTCTCTAACTTAGTACAACGGTCGGAGGTGGAGTCTAGTAGCTGTCACTCACTGCTGGGATGCAGGGGCTCGGGGTAAGTCCCACCACAGAACCCAGAGTCACGTTTCAGGCTGCGTAGGGTGAAATTTGAATTCAGTTATTCTTTATATTTATATTTTTAAATTTTAATTTACGCAGTAACAGGCGCTCCCAGCCCACGAGCTCGCGTCGCCCAATTATCCTGCTCCCATCCATCTCGATTTCACACCCCATTCCTGACCGACATGTCTGCCAGCCCAAGGCTACCCGCAAATTGGAGCAACAACGCCAATTCTGTCTGGGCACCCTCCAAACAGATGACATTAATATCAACATCTCGGGTTTCCGTAAGGCCACTCCTCCGACTCCCTCTCCCTATCCCACTCTCCCCTTTTCTCCAACTCCCTGCCCGCTTTCCTCTTCATTCCTAGAGCTCCCCCCCCCCTCCCCATCACCTCAGCTTTTTCCCCCATGCCTTCCAACCCATATCCTCTTGCCCCTGGGCTTGTGCTCCTCCCCCTCCTCCACTCGCCTTCCCTTTTTATTCAGGCGTCTGTCTTTTTGCTCATACTTTAAGGAAGGGCTCAGGCCCGAAAAGTTGGCCATTCTTCTTTGCTTCCAATGGACGCTCGGGCTCTTTTGTGTATTAAATTGCAATTACAGCGTCTTCAGATTTTCCTGTATAAAACCTTTGGAACGTGGGAGGAAACCCACGCGGTCACGGGAAGATAGTTCAAATCCCTGACAGACAGAGCCGGATTCCAAGCTGGGTCGCTCTGAGGGAATGTTCGTTTGCCAAGAGAATCAGGAACCCTTCCCCTGTCCAAGTCTATGTTAAATGTTGCAATTGTACCCCCTATACCATTTCCTCTGGCAGCTTGTTCCACATATCCACTATCCTCTGTGTACATAAAAGTTGACCCTAGGGTCTTCTTCAAATCTTTCCCCTCTCACTTTAAATCTATGCTCTCTAGATTTAGGTTCCCCTACCCAAGGGAAGACCTTATCTATTCGGTTATCAAGTTACAGGGAGAAATGTCCTAGCGTATCCAACTTCTCCTCATCACTCAAGCCTGCCGGGTCTGGTAACATTCTCGTTAATCTTTTATTCGCCCTTTGCAGCTTCTGACACATTCCTATAACTGGTGGAACACAATTGTGTACAATATTCCATAAACCTTGTCCAGTTGTTCCATGGCGTTCTTGCTCCTGTATTTCATACCCTGAAAGATGAAAAATCTCTGTCGCTATTACAAGGACGAGTGTACCTGTTGCCGTAGGGTTCTTTGTTCTACACTGCTCTCCAAGGCCCCAACATTTACTAAGTCCTGCCCTGGTTTGACCAACAAAAATGCAATACCTCAAGTTAAGTTCCATTGATAATCCCTTATCTTCTTTTCCCCAGTTAATCTCGAACCCAGTGTAATAAGCTTCTTCACTGTCCACCACTCCACAGATGTTGGTGCCATCATACTGAGTAGGTTAACTGCATCGTCATCCAAGTTGCTCCATCATAGATCCCTGCGCCCCATTGGCCTCCTGTATCGCAACCAGAAGTGCTGGCGAAACTCAGCAAGCTCTTCACACCCGACGAAGGGCTCAAGTCCGAAACACCGACCATCTTTTGCTTTCCGTGGATGCTGCGTGGCCTGCTGTGTTTCTCCAGCACTTTTGTGCCCTTCACTTGACCCCGGCACTTGCAGATTTCTCGTGTAGCGCAGCTGCAGGGACAGTACACCTTCTAAAAGTGCGGACTTGCTACCCCGCAGACTAGAAGGGCCGAGTGGACCTGTTTCTGTGTTGTGATGTTCTATGAGTATCAATTCAAACTTCTCCTTCACACGCTGAGATATTCCGTGGGATGGTGAACAGCCAGAAAGCCACAATCATTCCAGACAACGCTGCGCTCAACCTAATGAAGGAAAACAATTCACAGCCGAAGTCTGAGCAAAATACCCCGAGCTGTTCGATTTACGAGTTACGAGTTAAGCAATTCGACTTCACTGCAAACTTGGAACCAGCAGCGAGGGCTGCATTGTGAACACGACTTTGACCAGCATCCCTGGGAGAGGATCAGAGTCTTTCTTGACGGAAGAGCCAATCTAATTCGAGGTTAATGCCCATGGGGGCTTCTAAATAGACCCCCCCCCCCGGTGGAATAGTTCCTCCCTGGCCAGTCCCCAAAACTCGCCCTGAAGAGGAAAATAGACAAACAAGGGAACATTGCTTTTACTGGAAGTTCATTAAATAAAACGAACTGAATCTATCGAGAACGAACAAGCAGAAATGTCTCTGATTGTGAATTCTACATGGTTGCAATTGATGGTTTCACCAAACAAAGCAGATGTCTAGATCAAAGTGTAAATATTAACATTGTGAACAAACCGGCAACAACAAGAAGCTCTGTGTTCTCAAAACACTGCGCCTTCCTGGAGGTGTCGGCGTGCTCAGATGTATTAGCTCAACAACAGCCATCAACCCGAGGTCGTGGTTCCACAAAATAAAAACCGTGGCAACAGATGAAGAACGGCTCTCGGCCGACTGCGGTAGAGACACCGGCATGGGTTAGCAAAAGTAAAACAGGACTCCTTCAATGGCGAAGCTGAGGACTCCGGACATTGGAACTCCACGTTTCCATCAATCCAGTGGACAGGGTGGGAGCGGGTGCCGCTTTCGGTGAGAATCACGGCACCGAGGCGGTTTAAGAAGGTCGTGTTAAGTGTGGAGCATTTTGCAAAAATACAATCCTTGAAATATAACTTTAAACAAAACTTTATGGCGCCCCACGGCGCTTTACAAGGACTGGTTGCTTTTTGTTTAAAAATAGCAGAAAACTGCAGCAAGTGCGGCCCCTTCGGTCCACGAAGTTGTGCCAACCGATATGAACCTTCTCCACACCAATCTACTCCTTTAGCATATCTGAACCTAAAGCAGACACAAGGGAGACTGCAGAGGTTGGAGCCTGGAACAGGGCAGAATCTGCTGGAGCAGCCCAGCGGATCGAGAAGCCGCAGTGGGAGAAGAGGACGGTCGAGGTTTCAGGCCGAAACCCTTCATCAACACTGAATCCCGATGAAGGGCGCCCGAAACGTCAAAAATTCCTCTTCCCCAACTGTGCCTGCTCGACCCGCCCAGGTCCTCCATCAGGCTTTTGGCATGTGTTCCACCGTAATGCGGGCTGCCCCCATGCAAACAGCTAAATAACGAGAAATGGGGATAGATGTTCGGTTGAGACACCAGAAGAACTCTGGGACGAATCCTAAATCTTTGGACTTGTTCTTGCTCAGTCTCGGGCGTCCGAGAGACGTTCTCTGTTCCTGACTAACAACACCTTGTACAATCGGACGGCGAAGAACTTGACAACCTACATTTCCTTTGACTTTGTCCTCACCACTTGCCCACAACTTCTTCTTTATGACCCAGAACAGCACAAGAGGTTAAGCAAAGGTGCCAAGTCTAAGAGCATAAAATATATCATCTGCGCCCGACAGCGAAACCGTGCTATTAACCTGCGTTGGGGTCTCGGCCTTAGAAAGAAATAAGTCACTCTGACACCATCAGGAACATTCGCCTACTCGCGTTATGGTATGCTGGTCAAGCGTGGCATAACGAGCAGGATACAGGATACAGCAACAGAAAAATCACTTTGAAAAGTGCCATGGCGTCTCTAACCGGCGCCCAACACCATCTTCCCACTGATATCTGTCAATACAGGGTTGTCCTGATCACTGCCACATATGGGATCCTTGACGATCGGCCACTGCTTTAATGCGTGCGATTTTATTGATATTTAAACAGAGACGAGAGCATTTTTTCCTTTCGGTATATATATTTTTTAAATATATTTTTTAAACTTTGCGTTTATCCAATGCACCATAAAAGTGCATCAGAAATAGTTCCTGGTCTTGCTCAACTTCCCTTAGCCCCGCGTCGCTGGTATTGTCCTAACCCCAACTGGATAAGCCCCAATGCTCGCTTTTCAGCACCAAGGACTGGCATATCTCGGTACCGATATTATTTTTGACCAACTGTATCTTTGGCCAGCGCAAGGAGTCACAAACAAAGGCAAAGGGTCCAATATTGTTCATTGCTGGCGCTTGGTACCAAGCAAGTTAGCATAAATGAACGAGTTAGATTCAAGATAAACAATCGTCCTCAGAACAAGTTAATTTGTCGCAAAACCCCCTCGTACAATGAAAATCGTTCTTCTGCGAGGAGCCTCACACCTTATCTCCAAAGTCCACACAGCAGTGTTAAGAGCACCATTATGGTGGTGAATCACGACAGGCGTGGCCCTGCTGTCTACGCTGTGAGAAGGCCGTCTTCCTCTCCAGTTGCCCTGACACAAATACTAGACTTTGCCACTAACGTGTTACCATTACATCTGCTTTTCCGGCAGAGCATTCCAAACGTCGTGATGGGCTTTTCGCCGGATCCTTTTCGTAAATGACCTGATACTTCTGCCCTCTGATTACCAACTCTCCTGGCATGGAACAAGCCCACCCCCACCCTCTTTCTCTCTCACACACACACACTACTCTCTCTCTCCGCCCCACCCTCCTCCCCCCCCCCCCCCCCCCCACCTCAGCACCAGCAGAATGGTTCCTGATCATGACTCAAATTCTATCTTGAATGATTTCAGGTCTAAAGAGCGCAACCCAGTTTTTGCAAATAGTTCCCTTCACAAAGAAGGAATGAAAGGAACAGTATTTTGTTTTGGAAGGGAGAGCTGCAAAGTGATTGAAACCTCGTTGACGCAGTTAATGTTGCAACCATATTCATGGGAGATCACTAGAATCAAATAATTTGAGTGAGATTTTTTAAAGTATCCACCTCAAATATTTGATTACTGCTACTTTGAACCATTCTTGTTACCTGATATGGGTCCATAGGCCTGCTTGCGGGGAATTGGTCAAGGGCCCCTACAGCTGACATTGACACCTCCCTCGGAAAGCTCACGCCCTCTCCCCGGTCACAGACTTTGACTAGTCACCTCTTTTCCTCGCAAATATCTCAATAACGGGCAGGACTGAATGGAGAAATTGAGATTGTCAATTCAGATTCGGTAGACCCCACGATGGTTAAAGTGAAGCCCAGTTGCTTCATTCCCCGCCTCTAAGGGCCACGCGTCTTCAAATATGCTCAACCTGTTGTGTGAGAGGCTTCTGCCAGAAATGTTGAGGTGCCTCCCTTCACATGCTTCGGTGAAGCCGCGCCCTACATTTGCACATGATGGTACCTCCATTTGCGAGCGAGCGCAACCCTCGGCTTGAGCGCATTTCACACTGGAGCGCGGGGCGATCTCGCCTTTCACCCGCCCTAGGGTTGTCTCTGACCGCCAAATCTGGGGTCAGTGGAGGCATTGAACGCCATGGGCGGGAGGGGGTGGCTTGCTTTAGACCGTCCACGACTTCACAGGAGAACGAGTGACCCGGTCGGGTTTCATCGACATTCCAGACACGGTTCAACACACGCCTCTTCACAAATGGACAGCGGGCGCTGACCTCTGTCCACTCTTCCCAAGCCCCGCTTCGCTTAGAGGACCCACTTTGTTGAAGCGCCAAAGCTACTCGTTTCAAACGTATTATCCAGACCTTCCTCCCTGGCTGACACATGACCAAGTACCTGTAGGGCAACGTCGCGCAAAAATCCACGGCGCCAGCATTCCCTTTTACCAGCGTCTATCCAGTCTAGGTTGCCTTGATTCACGCCACACACGCGCAAATTCGTGTATATTGCTGGGAAGATTGAAACATTCGGTGGTCCATCACATCCTGCCTCCCCCTTTCTTGCTCCAGTCAATCCACCGTCTGGAGGCGGATCCGAAGAGAAGGGATTAAGATGCTGCTCTGTCGGAAGCAACAAGAGGGACTGAAAAACTTACAGGAAATCGAGACATTGGTCGCATTTTAACCAACTAAACCCCCTTTATTTGCTGGTTATGAAATCGAGAGGTGGGTCAACATATTTGATCTGCCCACAGTTCGCGGTTGTACTAAATCGCGATTAAAAACGTGAGCCATCGGAATGCTGAGAGGTTTGCTTCGGGTTTAGCAGAGGACAGGAAGGGGATGTTGGGTCGAGAGGCGCCTCCAATAAAGGAACTGGTGCAAAATAAATTTCTCACCAGCCAAATCACGCCCGCTACACCGAATTAATGGAACAGAGCAGAGAAAGACGCCATTCGGCCCACTGCGTCAGAACTAGGTCTTTGGCAGAAAAATCCAATTTTTCTCACCAGAGGGGCAGTGTTTTTTTAAAATCATTCAATTATTTATCCACTTCATAGTTCAGAGCACGTTGCTCTAATCCAACCTTCACCAATTCCACGCCCATTGTGGCTGAAACGGATTCTTTTCATTTAGTCTAATTAAAATCCTTCACCACGTGCCTCGTCTATTCCATTGATGCGATATCTATGGGAACCTTTTCGATATAACTTGGCTAAAGTTGTGCAAGTCGGCCGGTATTGCTGAGCACACCTAGTTACTGGAATATTGGAGAGCTTCTAAATACTGGCTGCCTCCTACAGGTAAGAGTTTGCATAGTTTCACAAGTTACAAAAGCGAGACGTTAGCGCGAATGTCACGGGCACAATCCGTGGGCAAGCAAGTGTTCTTGAGCCCTGATGGGAGCCACCCGCCGACCAGCATACAAAGGTGGCCCTTCCCCGCCGGGAACCGTTCCTTCCTGATCAACAACACCGGTTCGAGCACAACCCAAGTCATCTTAACTCGATGAACAGGCTTCCTTTTACTGCGGGGCACCTTACCTTGGTTGAAAGCTTCTCGCCCTTCGCGCGGTGTCGAGCAGTTCAAACGGGCGCTGGACTGATCCCACCCTTTAAAAGAGGGTTCTTCACTATCGGCTCTACCTGCGGACGGAACACGCCGGACGTTTCTCCTTTTACGCCACGGATCCTTGGTCCATTTTAGTCTGAATTTAGAAACAGAGGCGAGGATTGAATAGCGAAGAACCGCAATACCTGGGCCGGGGGTTTGTTTGATCGCAGTCGACTCTCTCCTCCCCACCCCTCCTCTCTCTCTCTCTCTCTCTCTCCTCTATCTATCTTACACGCACTCGTTCTCGCACCCTCAGCATGAAGTTTCGTCAAAGAATTATTCAAATCCGTTTAAGATGCTGAATTGATTTTCGCGCATTATCCAAGCGCTTGCGACGCGAGGAAATGCACCTTATCGGATAGAGGTCCCGGGCGTATTCCCCACGCCCACTCGTTGACTCCTTCTCCCGTGACAGGTGTTCAGGGTTAGACCGTCAGGCGTTCTGGCGTTGTCGGTCTACGAATTAGTTTTGTTTTCCCCCCTCCTTCTCCTCTCAATTCTCTGCCTCTCGGAGGGCCTTAATGCTCACGTTTTATACACGAAATCCATTTGGCGTTTCACACTCGCCCACCCCTCGCCTCCCCCCCGCCCCACTCCGCCGCCCCTGTTCGACCGGAGCGCTCACCAGTCCTTTGCGCTCCGAAGCTGCTTTAATCTCCAGAGCGGCAGCCCCCGCAGGAGCGAACACATGGCGAATTGTCACAGCAGGTACCAGCTCCGAGAATCTATCAACCGGCTCATAAGATCTGCTCCCGTTCACAGTCAGTGTCTCCCCCCTCCCCCCCGCAAGATTCCTCACAAGTCCCTCCCTCGTTTTTTCCTCCCACGGAAGGCGATCATGGTTCTCTTATCTTTCTGCACAATCTCTCAGATCACCAGCCTCCTTTCAACCGTGGAGCTCCCTTCTGTATCCACTGCACGCTCTCTCTCTCTCTCTCTCTCCCTCCAGTCTGATCGCAGATACCTCACATACAAAACAGCTGACTCAATCGACCTTCCATCAGGATAAATGGGAGAGAAAGTGCACAGGCTTGCGTAGATCCTAACAAGCGAGAGCGTCTGCCCAACGGAGCAGCTGAAAATCTAAAGACCATTAAGCAAGGCAATTTTAATTAACAGTCAAAGCATTACCGCTCAACACATCAACTCAACCCACAGGGCCAGGCGAGAGTCCCTTGGCCAGTGAAATAAGGAAAAGGTGGAAGTGGCATAACCCAGAGAAAATGTGTTTTGCTGTTCAAATCGGCCACAAAGTTCATGAAAATCTCCTGGAACAGTTATTCGCCTCTCTTACACAACGACACTAGGAAAACGTTTTGACACCTGCAAACCAGTTCTGCCGCTTCGTGGTGTCCGTCACTGAACGGACGTTCTTTAGGTGCAGCCATTCACATTCAAACCCAAACTCTTGTATTTGCTGCCCTGTAAGCAGCCGAGGGGGATATGACACCACAAGTGTGTGTGTGTGTGTGAGAGAGAGAGAGTGTGTGTATGAGCTTGTGTGTGTGTGTGTGTGTGTGAGACAGAGAGAGTGTGTGTGTATGAGCTTGTGTGTGTGTGTGTGTGAGAGAGAGAGAGAAAGAGAGTGTGTGTATGAGCTTGTGTGTGTGAGAGAGAGGGAGAGGGAGAGGAAGAGAGAGTGATGATTACAATTTACTTTAATATTTAGAAGTGGGTTTTTTTAAGCGTGTTGGGATTCGACGCTAGCAGTGGTCCCGCGAGTGGCCGGGCTGGCCCTCTCTTCGCTTGGTGGCCAATAGACGAATTTGGTTCGTCTCTCTTGGCGATTATCACCAGCCCAGATCCGGCATTTTACCATCGTGCACTGCAATAAAACGAGTTTAATCCCGAACTATGTGGTCAGCATCTCACTTCCATCAGTTGGTGCCCACAATTTACCGGAAGCCATGTGTCTAAACTGTGCTCTTTCCCTCTAATCTTTGCAATAGGTGTAACAGGATGAAACAAAACACAGGCAAACGATTGGGTCAGGAGCAACCAGCCCGTCCACCCCGCCCCGCCTAACTCCCCAGCCTTCAGCACCAGGCACGATGGCACGGACCGGAAGCACTGGTCCTCCTTAAAGCTTTCTGTTTAATCATGAACTATTAATTACCAGGTCTGAAGCCGCCAGAGGGCTAATAGATGAAACGGGGCGGAGAGAAGGAAGAGTGGAGGTGGAACAAGGGGGGGGGGGAGGATTGGAAGCGAGCTCCTCCGCCCCCACACACTTTTCTGATGGTTTTAAAGAGCAGGAAGATCATGACAGATGCCTTCCCTCTCATTTCATCCGATCTGAGCGCGGAATTTTGGCGATTAACTGCGCTCACTGATTCACTGCCTCCGGCAAAACTGCACGAGGAGTGAAGATAGATTTCGTGTGCAGCTCGCTGCGAGACTGCGTGGGGTTCGCTACACCAGAGGTCCGCGGTAACTGACGCTCCAATCTTACACACACACACACACAAACATACACACTCGATCACCTACAAATCACGCACGCGCATACGCACACTCACACACAGACACGCGCGCGCGCAACCCGATCAAGAGAGAGCGAGATTCACTCACACTCACATCCACCCACGCAGACGCGCGCACAGACACTCTCAAAGAGAGAGGACAGAACCCCACACCCCCTCCATACCAACACACACACACACACACACACACGCCCACACCCACCTGCAGACACACAACCGCACGCACACCTCCGCCTGCGTGGACACTGGGGCACGAACTTCACCGTGTGCTCGACCGATGGAAAAGATTCTATTTTGCTGGGGCACAGTTACTGTCTTGCTCATAAATCAGTGACCGGGAGACGCCCCTCCGGCCGCCTTGAGATCCAAGGCCGAGCACACTTGACGGCTCATCGTGTCGCCCGTGCGGGACACTGATCACATTCCGCGGCCACCTCACGTGTCCAGATACACCTGGATTCTTACACCCATCCAAGCAACAGACCGTGAACAGAGAATGAGAATTCGGTTCATTTTCCTGAGAAAGGAGGCTGTAAACACAATTGGAAAGCTTTGATCCTCCTTCACTCATATATACACAGTAGATTGAGCCCATATTCATTCAAGAAAGCTCGGGTATATCACCACTAATATATATATATATATATATATATGTTCCAAGTCTGATCTCAGCCCTGACCATGGATGGCAGAACGTCATCATTAAAATAACGCAGAACCCAGTTGAACGGGTGCTTAACGGGACAGCACCAACCTGTGGCGCTGGGCCGGCGGCGACAGGCAAGGCTACCGCACCCCCTCACAAGACTGGCAGGGCACCATAACCCGTCACCTTTACTCGGAACTCGGAAGGCGAGGGCAACTGGACCGTGAACAAGGGTCAGAGGGAGGGGCGGGGGGGGGGGGGTAGTGGGTATATAGGGAGGAGCCGAGGGGACAGGGTTGGGGGGGGGGGAGTGGGCGTGAAAGTTCCGGGATAAGCAGGTCAGAGCCGCTGGTTGCGATCTCCTCCAGCACGGGGGCAGAAAGTTGGCAGTTTTATAGCGGAGTGATCCGAACATCCCTGGTGTGGACGGTCGCAGCACCAGTTTACCCCTATCCTTGGCAGGAATTAGAAAGCATGCCAGGCACGAGGCAGCTCGGAATGTGCTTGCCGCCCACTGCCACCAAGGCCAGCGGCCGTGGAGCTGTCCGGCCCGGCGGTGCTGAACTCGCCAGCGCCCCTCATACAATTTCAGTCCGAGCCTGTTTAACACATGGGCGTGTTGTTCCTGATTACTGTGCAGCGGGACTGGAATCAGAAATGGGTGCGCTATATATTCTCGAGTTTTTTTTACCCCTCCCCCCCCGAATCCACTCTCACGTCTGCTTTAACCCATATACCACGCTTGCTGTTTCCATCCGGCTTCTTACCGGTAGGACGGTTCCAGGCTCTCCACTTCGGAGCTGTCTGCGTCTCACATCCCTTCTTCAGTTCCAGTCAAACTCTCCCAGAAATCCAGGGCCGCCCTCGGCCTGAAAGGCGGCTGCTCCTCGCTGCGCTCCGGCCCTGCGTCAAACGGAGGTTCCACGATGATTAAAATCAGTAGTGATTGATTTGTGCCGAAACTGAGTCCAGATCTGGGGCGATTGCGCTTGAAAGGTGGCGAACCTGGGGAAGCGCCCTAGATCAACCGTGCGCTCTCTTCGACTACTGAATGGAAGAGAAATAACACGTCCAGCAGCAAGTTCCTAACGTCGCTCAGCAAAATAAAAAGCGGAACGGAGGTGCGAGACCGAAAGGATATTATCCGGATGCTCGTTGGGGGGTGGAGGTGGGGGTGGGGGGTGAGTCTAAGTAAGGTAATCAGCGTCTTTATAATATTAGCCCTTACACGGGTGTCAGGAAACAAAGAACACGCAATGTGATCGTGGTCATACCACGAAAATTACTTCCCAATTCCTTGTCCGCCTGTCCGCAATAAATTGGGCTGCGCCGCGACAGGTTCCTCTCAGAGGATTGTTGTGTTTAAACAAGTCGCGGATAGGCGAAGCTCTGTATTAATAATTCAAAATGTTTGAAAAAAAATGGGTGGAAGCAGCAACGATATTAGCTGGAAACACAAGGGCGACTAGGTCGATAGGTGGAGCATTAGAGATTAATTTATTCAAATCCTCGGTTTATTTGCTAAACCTATTACAGTTTTAAATTGAGAGGAGCGCGGATTGCAGGCTGTTAGTTACTATTCAGCGGAGATTGACAGGAAGCTGAATGCATTATTGGCCAGACCGCCACACTCTGCATTCTGAGCGTTGCCGACTGAATCACACTGCCTGAGATTTAAGGCACCCCTCGCATTTACCAACGTGATTGCTCATGTTCATCTCCGTCCGAGCTCACGCACACGCCGGCATAAGCACACACCGAGGTTTGAAATATAAGTTGCATTTTGCTGTGTCTTGCAATTTCTGCCAGTTTCACACAAATCCCATTGGCGGACATATCCTTTGAATTATTTTCCCCGAAGTTAAAATTTTCCCTCTGCTCAACGGAGATATGTTCCAACTAAAGTGCTCGCATGGTCATTTCAATTCGGTTAGCAGCTGAGAGGGGTTACTTCATGACGTCGCGTTCACGCCCTCTTTCCCTTGAACGGAGCAAATTGCTTGCACTTTGTAGCGGTAAAATAGTTTAATGGGGCACGGGTTCTACGTAATTGCATGCTGCAGGTGGAGTGTTTGAATATAACCGCGGTGCTGGAAAATGTGAGCACGTTTTAGCGTTACTTTGATCCCTACTTACACAAATCCAATGCAAATCTGCAAACATGCCTGCCTGACATGCTACACATTCTGCGCTGTCGGAAGGTTCGGGGTGGTATTCTTTTTTGTTTAAAAAAAATCATTTATCCATCTCCTTTCATGAGCTCAACATTCCGAAAGCTTTTCACGGGCAACGAAGTCATGGTAAATTCTGTCTGCTGTGGCAAAGTGTCGATTGAATTGTGCACAAACAAGGTGCGGGGCACATCAATCATATAAGTGACCTGATAATCTGATTTTGTGGAAAGGTGAGTATTGTATTGACTAGAAAGAATGAGCCAGTGCAGCCAAACCTTTGACCTCTAGCTGGCAGAATTTGAGAGAACCCTTGTTTGACATTTTACCCAAAGCATGAGTGTCAGCCTGGATTTTGTTCTTAAGTAGTTGTAGGGGGATTTAGTTTCAGGTACCTGTGGAACTCCTTACTGCAGAATGTTTTTGAGACCATTTCATTAGTTATATTCAAAGTGGGGGGGGGGGGGGGTTGGATGCAGCCATGTTGGCTGAAAGGATGGTGGGGCTATGGAGAGGAAACAGGAATAATGTGTTGAAGTCCCATGATCTGCCATGATCATATTGAATGATGAAGCAGGCCTTATCCACCTCTGACTTCTCCACCTAATAGCCTGAATACGCCTGAGATAGTCTGATCTTGGCAGCGAAGCAGGCTCAGGACTGGTCAGTGCTTGGAGGGGAGACCGCCTTGGAACACCAGGTGCTGTAGGTTTCTGTGAGGGGTGCTGGACAAAGTGGCGACTCTCTATCTGCCTTACGGTGGACAAAAGTTAAAGAATCTCATGTATGTTACATTCTAAATATAGTATTACGTGACAATAATAGAACCTTTACCTCCAACTTTCTGTGTTTCCATGCACTTTAAATAATCTTTGGAAATTATTCCAATTTTCTTCTCCCATAATGACTAACACCATCACAGGTGTTAGAATGGACCTTGTGAATAATGGGCACATTATAATCAATGATAAGGTTTGACGAGATACCATCTGCTGATGTTGTGCTGTGGTAAAGATGACAGGATCTGCTTTGTGCTCCGTTATTGCAAGAGAACACCTAAATAGAGCAAGCGACACACTGTTGGAGGAAGTAAGAGGGTCAGGCACCATCCATATCCATCCAGTCAACATTTTGGGTGGCGATTTTTTTTTCATGACTGAAGTTAAAAGAGGGTGCTCTGTCATGTACGTAGGGGGAGAAGCTGTGGAGAGGTCATGATAGGGCATTGAACGGAAGGTGAGAAGAGGAAAGAGGCAGGGAGACATTGTTTGCTCAAGATTCCAGCATCTGCAATTTCTGTGTCTCCCAAATGGAGAAATGTAATCACTGGAAACCAAGCTGATATCATCTTCCCATGGATTTTCTGCAACTTAACATGTCAACAACTTAACCTCTGGTAAAACAAACTACCATATAAGATCATGGTCTTCTTGTTGGCTTTAGGAGTATCATAATATTAACAATGTTTGAACAAAAGTAATATTTATAACAAGAGAGATTTATACCATAAGGCTTTCAGTATAACCAGAACTCTTTTGCTATATCTTTCCATATGATCTGACTTTGGCTTATCAAAAATAAAAGGTCACAGGATCAATGCAGGGTTAATATGCTGGTTTTGCCTCAGATTGTAAGGGATGAGGAAAGAGAATTTCAGACACATTTTTGTGCTCCATAATGATTCAGGGCCATTCATTAAAATATATCATGAATAAAAAAAAATAACACAAGTTCAGTGATCATTTCTCTTGACTAAAAATAATGTTGGAGTCAACTCGTAATTTTAACTTTTGCCCCTTCATACCCAAAGAGATGATTTTCTCTGAGAGAAAAAAAAACAAGATCTAAGCAGTTTGTATTAGATCTTTTCTTGTCTGATTTTAATACACAGGGGGAAAAAAAAATTAAAAGCTCATCAAAAAATAAACCAAAGGTATAATGTGAAGTAAGATAAATTAGCACAGAGATCTGAAAATATGGTGTGAATTAGAATTTATTTGGGGAATATAAATTAATTTCATAATCAGTGGTTAAAAATAAAATCCTATTTTTTTTCTTCTGCATCTATTAAATATCATCAAATTATTTCACTCTTTAATTTCTGTTACGAGTACCACATGCTAACAGTGGCAAGTTTCTTCGTGCCCTCTTTTCCATTGCTTGGATTGTAGCACAGGAAATGATCTTTTTTCAAGTTTGTAGAGGATAGCCACTCATACATTTTGAAGTCTTCTTAACATTAATTTAAGGCCAGTGCCTTTTAGTTATGTAAGAATGACTGACGGTTTGGTGTTAGTTGAAGGTGTAGAAACTGAAATTGTCAGCACATATTTTTCTGAAGTATAAATAGAAAACTAGAAGCTAACCTATTGAAACAAATTCCACCTAGCAGTATTGTTAACAAGATATTCAAGACTCCTTGCAGCCTGGATGTATCATGAGAACATCACGCATCTTTTCAACATGCACTCATGTCACACAATTTTGTTATTTAATCGGCCTGCATTAATACACTTATCAACACTGACTATTACTGATCCTTCCCATAAATCCAGCATGTCTCTCACAATTAAGACAAGGTGGTCCTTTGTCCTCTCCCTCACTTCTAACCTATATTTATTTCCCTATGTTTTCAGCCTGATAATTTCTGCCCTGCCCCTTACTCCTTTACACCTCCTACATTCCATTTCTTACATGTTTCTCCTCCTACGTACATATTATGCTCAAATAACGACAGGTTATTTTGCAAATTCTTTAAAGTCATTCTTTCTCAGTCATATCAGAACCAAGAATCAAGTACCCATAACCAAAGAACTGCTTGGGGTATTTAGGGAAGGGAAAACATTGTGGGGGGGGGGGGTTGGAGGTGGAGAGGGCATGAGGTGCATGATACAGTGATCATTGGGGGATCAGAGGTAGAGAGGGTGAGCAAATTTAAGTTCCTGGGAGTCACTACCTTGGAGGATCTTTCCTGGAGACAACACACTAATGTCATCATGAAGAAAGCACGTCAGCACCTCCACTTCTTCAGGAGTTTGTGGACCTTGGAATTCTTGGCAAACTTGGAAAGTTTGCAACATGGCCTGGTATGGGGACACCAATATCTCTGAGCAGAAAGCCTTTGCAAAAGGTAGTGGACAGAGCTCAGTACATCACAGGCAGAACTCTCCCAACCATCAAGATCGTCTACGGGGAACGTTGCCGTCAGACAGCAGCAGCAGCGATCATCAAGGATCCACACCGCCCAGAACATGCTCTGTTCTCGCTGCTGCCATCAGGGAAGAGGTATAGTGGGCACAAGATATACCACTCAGGTTCAGGAACAGCTGTTACCCCTCCACCATCAGACTCCTCAACAACAAACTCAATAAGGGACTCATTTAAGGACATTATTTATTATTGAATATTTACTTTTTCTGTATTGCACAGTCAGTTTGTTCACATTTGTTTATTTGCTTAAATTTCTCTTTTTTATACACGTCTTTACTTGAGTACACTTCTTTTCATGACCAATAAGTAGAAATTCTGCCTGGTCTACAGGAAAAAGGATCTGAGGGTTATATGTGATGTCATGCATGCATTCTGACAATGAATTTGAATTTTGAACTTTATAGCCAAAACTATGGATAAATTATTAGGGGCAGACTGCTCCAGAGAACTGGGTTACATTCTGAACTCTAGTGCTAATGTGGGACAGCACTTTTACCATAGCAGTTAGCACAACACTGCGACAGCACCAGCGATTGGAACCAGGGTTCAAATCCCGCGCTGTTTGTAAGGAGTTGGTACGTTCTCCCATTGTCTGCATCGGTTTTCCCCAGTGGCTGTGGTTTCTTCCCACCATTCTAAACATACCGAGGGTATGTTAATTGGGTATAATTGCACAGCATGGGCTCATGCGCTGAAATGGCCTGTTACCCTGCTTACTATCTAAAAAACTATGTAGAATCTGCACATTCTCCCTGAGACCACATGTGTTTCCTCCAGATGCTCAGTTTTCCTCCCTACGTCCCAAAGGCGTGCAGGTTGGTCAGTTCATTGTCTGCTGCAAATTGCTGTGAGTAGAATGTAGTGGGAGTTGATGTGTCTGTGGGAAGAATAGGCTACAGGGGATAAATTCATGGGGAATGGGGTTGCTCTGTGATCCAGGTTAAACTCAAGGGGCCAAATGCCCCCCACATGCATCATGTGGGATTATGTTAAATGAAATGCTAACTGTATTTTGATTTGTGCAGATAAGACGGGGCCTGCTTCTGGTACAGCCCATCAGGATAAATATGAGTCTGAAAATTTGTAGTACTGTAATACAGGGCCATTGAAACCATTGAGGTCAAACACTGAAATAGATAAGGGCAACAGGTTTTATGGGGACATTACTAATTTTTAGTTCCACACATATCTGACAAGGAAATTCCTCTGTCAGGAAATTCCATCTATCAGTGGGATTGTCCTCGGCAGAAGGACTGCAGTCATTTGAGGAGATATCTCAGCATTATATAGGTCAATTAAAGCAGGTCAAAAAAATAAAATTCTTGTCCTTCCCAGAGTATTTGCATTCCTTGAGGCAAGTTTTTAAAAACTTTCTTGGTGTTGTTTGACTTGGAATTTCCTCATTCTTCCTTGGACTAGCCTGGAGAAACATATCTATTTGTATACATCCAGAACCCGCTGCTGTAGACTGATTCAAATATCCAAAATAAAAATGGAGAATGTTGGAAAATCCCCGCAGGCCGGTTAGCACCTGCCAGTCACTGAGTCAGACAACACAGAAACAGGTACCTGGTCCCACCATGTCCATGCTGACCATTATACCCAGCAAACTGATCCTATTTACTGGGACTTGGTCTATTAGTTCTTCCCTTGGAAATTCAAGTGCTCATCTTGATATTTTCTACATCACACGATAGTCTCTGCCTTCACTTCTCCTCAGGCAGTGCATCCTCAGATTTCAACTCCCCTCTTGGGAAAAAGGTCTTGCTCAGATTTCTCTAAACTTATAACCTCCAACTCTAATCTAGTGCCTTTTAAAACATTTTAATTTAATTTTTTTGAAAAAATTTAGACATATAACACAGTAACAGGCCATTTCAGCTCACAAGTCCGTGCCACCCAAATTACACCCAATTAACCTACATCCCGTAACGTTTTGAATGGTGGGAGGAAGCCGGAGCCCCTGGGAAAAACTCATGCAGACACGGAGAAAATGTACAAACTCTTTACAGAGAGCGAGGATTTCGAACCCCAGTCCTGATCACTGGTTCTGCAAAGGCTAACGTCTACACTAACCATGCCACCCCATCTTAAGACATCTCTGCTACAAGGTTTCCTACTCTCTCTCCCTTGTCTCTGTCCATCCTTATTGAATTGAGTTGTTTACTATCACATGTGCTGAGAAACAATAAAAAGCTTTGCTTAGCGTGTTATACAGGCAAGCCAACTCGTATGTAAGTGCAGCAGGCAGTGCAGAGTCTCGTGTTAGAAAGACAAACTGCAGAGGATCAGGAAAGGTACATTTAAAATGGTGCAAGGGCATCGTCGTTTATAATGAGAGGACTATTATATATATCTCTGTCAGATCTCCCCTCAGTCTTTCCTGCTCCATGTAAAATAAGCCCAGCCTATCTATCTCCTTACAAATTAAATGATCCATTGGAAGAATCTCCTCTGCACCCTCCCTGTAACTATCATGTTTGTTTCCCTAGTCCGGCATATCACACACAATACAGCAGCCTCATCAATATTTTATACCTTAATCTACCTGTCTTTATATTCCATGCCCCAGAGAACAAAATCAAATATACCATTCCACCTCCGTATCACCTTGTGCTGCCACCTCCAGGAATCATTGGACTTGTACCACAAGGTTCCTTTGTCCATCAATACTCCCGAGGGCCCTACTATTCCCTGTAAATATTCTACCCTAATAGTCCTCCGAAAGTGCATCATGTTGCATTTATCAGGATTACATTTTATTTGCCTTTGCTTTGCCCATTTTACCAACTGATCAATATCTTCCTGTAACCTAAGACAATCCTTTTCAATATAAACAGCACCAATAACTTTCATGCCATCTGCAAACTTATGAATCATATCTCCTGCATACATATCCAAACCATTGATGTAAAAGGTCCCACTGATCACTGTGGTACATCACTGGCCATTAACAATCCCCCATCTTCACCCTCTGCCTCCTACTACTAAGCCAATGGACTTACTGTTCCAACTTTCTTTCTTTCCCATTGGCCATAGACCTTTGGAACAATTTCCCACGTGGATCCTTGCCGAAAGCCTTATTAAGTTCCAGATGGGCTACATTAACTGTTCTGCCCTCGTTAATATATTTGAAAATTAAATCAAATGGGTAAGATCTCCCTCTGAAAAATATACGCTGGCTATCTTTGTTAATCTCTGCCTTTCCAAATGTAAATTAATCCTGATCCTCAGAATTGTGTCCTTCCCATTGGTTTTCATCCCACCAGCCTGGTATTATCCTCCCGCTCTTCTTGAATAGAGAACAAAGGCAGCCGCACTTGGACAAATTAAAAATCCATGTTAAAATAAAGATTTTACAACTCAAGGTTTTAAAAAGTACCTCATTGTGGAGCAATCTGAATCTCTCATTTTATTGTGCAGTGATTTCTTGCCTCTCTCCATCCCTACAATCACCATTACCTCAGTTTGTGTAGTGAGCTGAACATGTCAAATTTTGGCTCACCATAAACATAACACACAAAATAAGATTTAAAAAAAAAATAATTATAGGTTGTCAGGAGGCATTCTTTTTAACTTCTTCCATGAAATGTATCTTGAGAGTGGATTCATCATATTCACGTCAGTCTACTCCACCCACAGCCCCATAAGCAGTTATTTACTCCTCTCTTGAAGTTGCTGCCAAAGTATGATTCAACAGATGTTCAGTCCATTCAACTGCACTGCATTCAAAAGGCTGCATTGTGCACCTGGCCCTTCAGTTGTGAATGTAGCCAGGCGGTTGTAATGTGGAGAGGGGATGCCATTCAAACCAAGGTTCTTGGCTTCAGTCTTAAGAACATTTCATACTGAGGCTGATTGTGCCCTGTTAGCTCTGTCACCAGGTTCTGCAACCTAACCGTGGCTGAAAGCACTAAGATCTCTGTGTTTTGATATTTATGTTCCATAACACAGCAGTACAGTCCAGCCATTAACCCACAGTTAACTTTTGTATTGATTATTTTGCAGTGAAAGCCTACCTTTTACAAAATGAAATGATCAAATGTTATTTTTATCATTTGTTTGTGCAATAGGTAGGAAGCAGTGCAGAACCATAAGCTGGAGCGAAGCCCCCCCCCACCCCACCCCCACCCCACCCCCCACCCACCAAGTGGCAACTAGTCACTTTCCAGTCAGGAAAAGCATTTGGAATGAGGTGCGGCACTTTTAGTTGCTGATGGAACTATTGGAGTTACTTGGTTTCAGGAGGTAGCCTGCTGCCATCTTAACTTTGGGTGGGGGGGGGGGGGGGGGAGTCAGACTTCAGAGCACAAACCAGCATGAAAAAGAGGAAGGGAGAAAAACAGAGTGAATCAGGAACAGCATCCAATATTCTGGGGGGGCTCAGCAGCTCAGGCCACAGCCATGGAAGGTAATAATATTTTGGGCTGTAAGCCTTCATGAGGAAAAGCAAGAAAGGGGCAGAAGCCTGAATAAAAGAGTGTGGTGGGGTAAAGGGAAGGAACACAGGCTGCCCGGTGACATGAGGATACAGGTGGGAGCAGGAAGAAATGGGAAAACAGTAAGAAGCAAGGAAGTGGTAGGAGGAGGGGACAGAGAGCAAAGGGGACAGAGATCACGGAATGAAAGGTGGAGAGCTCGAAGAAGAAAGGTGCTCCTCCAGTTCTCCAGGATCAACAGGCATTCTTATCCCCCAGGGTGAATCAGGAATTTGCCACTTGATGTCGACAGATTGGTATTTCAAAGCTGTTGGGGGGCGGGGTGGGGGGGCGGTGGGGTGGGAAGCCCGAAGAGTCGAAAGGCTTGGCAAAGAAAACTAGGAGATGGCTAATGGCTGGTCTTGATTTCAAAATGGGGAGGATTCAAGGATGATGCGAAAACTGCAGCATGATGGATAAAATATTGAACAGGAGAAAGGCATTCCATTGGTTGCTAAGTGTAAAAGCATGTATTCAGGGAGATGCGTCTGATCTGCTCCACATAGCAACCACAGAACCTTCCTCCTGAGCAATTCAAATTAGAGAAGGATCAGCAATCAGGATCACCCTTTAGAGGTTGCAGGGCTGGTGGGAAATCTATGGGAGCAGCAGTGAAGAAAGAAGCGCATTTGGGCTTTCTATGGTAGTGAGGAGAAAAGTAGGGTCGAGTAACTGAAGCTGCGAGACCCAACTGCTTTGTCTCTTTTATATATATCTACATCATGTAGACCCGTATATTACTAGCAGATTGATGCCCTCAGACACAAACTGCTCTGTCTGTCTGTTCCAAATAAATCGCCTCTCCATCAACAAGGCCGCGGACTTTTATCACCCAACGTCACTCGACTCTGCCCTGCCTTACACAGGGAGTCTCCATCATGACTCCATTCCCTCCATGCTTAGTGGTTGCTGTGCTCCCCTGCATGCAATCTCTATCACCAACAAAAACACTGTTCTGCTTGATTCATCACCTCGGTGCTCCGCCTTGTAATCAGCTAAAGCTGGATTAAAGACATTTGCATTGTGGTTTCAAAACCCAATACAGCCTTGCACCTTTTCTGCCTCTGTAACCTTGGGGCATGGTGCAGTCTCTGATTCTGATGCCTTGTCATGCTTCAGCTTAAACATATTTGGCCAAGTCTTCAGTTTCCTTCTGTAATGATCTCCCATTTCTCTGTCCGCCTTTGGAATGATCGTCACAATCTACAGTCTGAAATTCTATTCTGCCCACGAACCTGGCCCTTCCGGTGCAAACACCAAGACTCAAGAGTCAGTGAGGTGGAATGGGTGTGACCTGTTTTCCCTAGTCAGTTCGTACTGTCCAGGACTTGGGAATGAGGACAGTTTTGGGGGTTGAAATTGCCAGCAGTGGTTTATTTAATCAAGGCTTGTGCCTTGAGTTGGGGAGAAAATGGCGGCATTGTCGAAGGTGCTGACTTGCAGTGTTGCTGTTGATGCAGACTCGGGGGGAGCAGAGACACATCGCTCCCTCCTGGGGTCGAACCGCCCAGTCCAACTATTGACAGCTCCATACAGGCTTTAAGCAGCCTGTTAAAGGAGCTGACAATAGTGTTATTTAGAATCCCGTGACCATGGGGATTGCTCCCAAGATGGCAGCGCCCATGATCAGCAGTAGCCACGAGGGGCTGCAGACTCCAGGGAAGTGGAGGACTGCCGCAGGGCACCAGAAAATGGGAAACCCACCCCCACCCCGTATGAGAAGGAGAAGCAGAGGAGACGACTCACAGGGCAGTGACCATGGTGACGGACCATTGCGGGGGGGTTCTGCGGCTGAACCCACACAGGCTGAGGATTACTGGAAACCATGGTCGAGATTCACAGCAGGCTGCAGACTGCTGGAGACTGGTTCGAGACTGGCTGGAGGGGTATCAGAACCGGGATGGGAGAGGGTGCCGAGGGCGCTGAAGGTTTCCTAATGTATCAGAGGTTTGGATCTGGAGCTCGGGTTGACAATGGTTTGGACTGGTCTCTGTGTGGCTGTGAGAGCTGTGAGGGCTGTGAGATTGGTGCATGAATCCTCAGACACTTGGTGACTCTGGGAGGCTGTAAGAGGCACTTCAGGCAATTTCTGCTGTTGGCAAATGTGTCTGCCTTACAGCAGGCAAAAGGCAATTTTGTTTAATATGACAGTGTTTTTATTACATGATAATAAATTGAATGTTGAATCTTGTGAGCAAGAGGACCCCAGCCCAGGATCAAGGATGCTTCTGAGCATTGAGGAGGATTGAGAAGGAGAATAGGAGATTAAAGATTGAGTGAAAGATGGTAGTGGGGGGGAACCAGTAATTTGGCTGTTCCGGAGAGTGGGACCATGATAGTGGTCAGCTGAGGATTGGGCAGTGAAGAGAGTGGTAGGGAAGGGGGTTGTGTTGATCAGGATCTTGGCTGAGGATCCGGGGCACTGCTAAAGAGGCTGAGATCATGCCATCAGAGCCTCTGGAGATGAGGGGACCAGGAGGTTGAAACGATTGGGAGTTGCTTGTTCTTGGGGAAGTTTGGGCTTCAATAAGTCGAGGGATCAGACTATTGAAGATTACATCCTGGGATCCAATGGTCAGAAGCAAAGAGGGGAGGGTGGGTGAGTCAGTAAGGATTGGTAGAGTGACCTGTGTCTGCAGGTGTTGGTCACTGGTGGGAATTTTGGTGCATTGTTGTGGCAGAGGGAGGTGATGGAATGAGGAGAGGGGCCAAACAAAATAAAAAGGACTTACTTGACACAGATTCCAACTAAGCTTTCCATTGGGGGAAACCTGGTTATCTCAGGGATGACCAGCTTGGGCTGTTCCCAGGGCAACTTGGTCTAAATTCCCCTGCAGTGCCTCAATGGAGGTGGAGAATGTGGCCATTCCATGGGCTCAAGGACAGCTGAAGCTGAGAAGTGCCGGTTAACGTTCAGATGTGAAATGACCTGGATGGAGTCGAGTTGCAAGTACACAGAGCGGAGAGAAGTGGGGTTGATTGGATATCTCAAGCTGTTTCTTTGACTGAGCCTTTGCCCATCTGCCTGAACATAGGAAAAGACCTGACCATTCAGAAATTGCACTATCCTTCACCAGGTGAGGTTTGTACTTTGCACTCGCATGGACCGATTTCCAGCATTCCCTTTCTCCCACCGGTTCTGCAATTCCCACTCTCGCTTCCCACTCACTGGCTTCCTGGTTCCCTACTTCCCTTGGAAGCTCATCAGGCTCCAGTACCAGCTATTGCTTCAAACTCATTCTGTATTCCCTGGTTACCCTCCCTTGAAATTGATCTGCACCTGGCTCCCGCCCTTAACTCATGGGGTTACACGGTTCACTGAAATGTGACAATGCATTGGAGTATTAATGAAATAACATCCAGTTGTCTGGAAAACCTGCTGATGTGGCACCACCAAAGTCTGGGGTGTGCCAGATTGATGGAGTTTTACCTGTATTTGCTGTGTTTGCTCTTGTTCCTGGGAAGTGCCTTGGGGTATTTTAATTTGTCAATCGTTAGCATTTCCCGTCACCCTTTTACTTTAGGCCAAAGACTGCAACAAGCAAGCTGCTGTAGAAGGCATTTGCCAATCCAGTCCTCCCTCAGTTTATTGACCTTTTCAATGCACCAGCTGCTTGTCTTGCATCACCACCCCTTTGTGGTTGAGGCAACTGTGCCAGGATTAACAGGGCACACTCTGTGTTAGGAAGACAGGCTCCTGGCAGCAGTCAACCCGCCGTTCCTCATCACAGACACCAGTACTAATTAGTCTGCAATCGGTTCACGATAAAGCGGCCCTTCTTGACTGTTTGTAGACCAGCCAGTTAGCTGGGAGATAAACCAGGCCTGCCGCTGTGGTGCCAGACAAACCATGGTATTCTCCGTCAGTCAGCCTCCTCGGACCATCAGGTATGGTCACCATGATTGGTACTGTTTGACTTTGAACACACACAAATATTAAATAAAATAAAATGTGGGTTAAAGAAGAGACATAAATACAAGTTAACATTAAATCACATCCAAGTACTTGCCTGAATGTTGACAACTATTGTTTACACATCCCCCTCAAGGCTCAGAGTCACCCGCGGCCAGACATCAATGGAAAGCCAGCAATTATCCAGCTGCAGACATCCAGATAAATATGCCCTCTGTCCCTCTTCATCTCTTTCCCCCCCCCCTCCACCTTATGTTTAATTTCACATCGTCCTGATCATCACCTGCATACAGTGCAATCCCTCTTATCTGTCTCAAGCTAAGCCCCCACTCAATGAAGAGAAAAAGCCCCCAGGCATCATTCAGTTAATCTCATCCTACTGGAAATTATATACTAAATAATATAAGATCTTAATTGAAAGTTATTACAACCTTGCACACACTGATAGTCCAGAAAACCGGCTGAACTCCAAATTTAATGGCGTTCCAAATTTAACAGTGACAAAATATGAATTGACCTGAACAGATGCAAAGGCTCCACTCAGGTCAGAGAATGCAGTAAAAGAGTTGTAGAAAATATTTTAGCATCTTACGAAATAGGGGTGGCCAAGTGTCAAGTAGAATTAAGCGGCAAGATGTATAAAATGAAGCACATCTACTAAAAAAATGAACATCTCTGTGAAAGGCTGAAGTGGGGACATAGATACATAAGGTGGTGAGGAATGGGTACCGGACAGAGAAAAGTAAAATGCTGGAGGAACCCAGGTGGTCTATTCAACATCTATTTCTACACAGAAATCCTGCGATATTGCCGTAAAGAAGACTTGGCATTAAGTCAACTTTGGTCGTTTACACTGAACAAAACAAACCCAGCATAATGCCAGGTCAGTGTGTCTTTTCACGCAGCAAGCCGGCAAAAGAGACAGGACATATAGCTCAACAGCAATGGCATCTAGTGTCACGTATAACATGCCATATTTGACAGCATATTATACCCACTTTTTTTCCAAAAAAATGGCTCAAAAATATTCCTTTCAGTCTTATATTCATCCCTGCAAGGCTCACTAGCATCTCCGCTGTCTATCTTTTGGGGCTGGTGGCAGGCTGTCGGGAGACTCTCCTGGCAGTCCGCTGTCGGTCCCCGCACTGGTTATAGTTGTGTTGAGAAAGTGTCAGGTTCAAAAGAGACGGGTTTGGGCACAAGGGTTTGCAATCAAACATTACTTTCATTAACACACAACAATTAATAGAAAAGCATGGGAAAGTTGTAATGCGAATGAAATACACACATGCACAATTTATAAAAGAGCTTGGAAGATTTAAGTAATTCGGGTGCTCCGGCGATTCTCTGTCTAATTTCTGAAGGTTGCTATTTGTACCTTTATTTTTTTCCTACCACGTAATCTTGATTAGAGGGAAAGGGGTATTTTAGATTTAGTTTTAGTTTATTTTTAATTTTTTTCTTTTTATTCCTTTTTTAGATTAATCGATTATATACAGGTTTAATTATGGTTGTCCTGGATCATATTATCACATTAGACAGATATTACTCTGTGTTATGACCAAAGGTTGGTATAATGTAACTCAATTGGTTTCTATCCAGAATTATTCTTAAGAAATAATGTTAAATCAACAAATATGGATGGATTTGAATTGCATTTATATTAATTTGTGATAGCAAATTTGTAATTTGCTATTTGTTATATTAGTCAACTTTATATGTAAGATTCTCGAGATAGCAGAGGCCGACAGCATCGAATCCACGCTGCTGAAGATCCAACTGCGCTGGGTAGGTCACGTCTCCAGAATGGAGGACCATCGCCTTCCCAAGATCGTGTTATGTGGCGAGCTCTCCACTGGCCAACGTGACAGAGGTGCACCAAAGAAGAGGTACAAGGACTACCTAAAGAAATCTCTTGGTGCCTGCCACATTGACCACCACCAGTGGGCTGATATCGCCTCAAACCGTGCATCTTAGCACCTCACAGTTCGGCGGGCAGCAACCTCCTTGGAAGAAGACTGCAGAGCCCACCTCACTGACAAAAGACAAAGAAGGAAAAACCCAACACCCAACCCCAACCAACCAATTTTCCCCTGCAACCGCTGCAACCGTGTCTGCCTGTCCCGTATTGGACTTGTCAGCTACCAACAAGCCTGCAGCTGACGTGGACATTACCCCTCCATAAATCTTCATCCGCGAAGCCAAGCCAAAGAAGAAGAATATGTAAGATTTATATGTTAAACTCAATAAAAATATTTTAAAAAGAAAGAAAAGAGCACAGGAAAATACATGCACACTTTAATAAAACTTGTGAGCAATTTATAAAAGAGCATGGGAAAATCTACTGGAAGTATTGATCTAAAACAGTGGATTTCAACCTTTTTCTTTCCATTCACATACCACTTTAAGCAATCCCCATGCCATCGGTGCTCTTTGATTAGTAAGGGATTGGTTAAGGTGGTAGGTAAGTGGGAAGGGAAGGTTGAGAATCACCACTCTCGACCCAATTGGAATACTGAAATATTTTGCTTGAGAAAAATGGTCATTGGCCCACTTCCTTTGGAGTTCTGAAACCGTGCACATAACGAGTCAATTAGGGATGATTAACAGTGGTTTTCAAATTGTTTCTTTCCACCCACAGACCACCTTACTAATCACCACTATCTATCATTGGGGGCTAGTGGCAGACTGTTGGGGGGTGGGGGGGAGCGGGGCAGTGGGCTTTAGACTGTTCAAACTGACGACAAATCTGCAGACCAGCTTACTCACAGCACAAGGTGACTAGAGAGCGGGGCAGTGGGATCAGTGTGGGGCAGGTCTTTTATCACAATGCCACTGCCTAACACTAATCTCCTCTCCCTTAATATCTGAAGGTCTGTCAGTGCCTGTCTTGAATACATTCACACCCTCCTTCTGTAGTGTTCCAGATTCAGTACCCTTTGATACATACTTTTTATCTTATTCATGAATGATCAAACCCTATTTGAAAGACCAACAACCACCCCACATCTGTCCTGTCAAGACCATGAGTTATGTACTTATGAATTAAATCATCTCTCATTCTCCTCCCAGCAACACTGAATGAAACGATGAATGAGGATGCATCACTATTTCACCACCAGCTCATTTCATCTCCAGCCCCTGCCATTTCATCTACAGCTCATTTATAGGAGCATACATAGACATCCAAGATGAGCTAAACACCAAGTGCCTGCTGGTCAGGTATCTCGCTGTCAGCCAGATCAATTCTGCCTTTTACCTTTGCTGTATAATTGTGGGCTGCCGGGAATGAGTGGGACAGCAATATTAGTGTTAAAAAGATTTTTTCCTGTTGCCCTACTTGCATGTTTTGTCCAAGTTTTAAATGCTTACCGGTAAATACACTTAAAAAAATACGATAAGCACACACTTCCTTACCGGAGTTGGTCCCAGAGCACCGGATTGCCCTTTTACACAGATGACGTTCCGGGGCTGACTCTGTGCCTGCTGCCGGAAAAAAGCCGGGACTGGAATGACACTCCCATTCCGTGTCGGTGCTTTTTACACAGCAGGTGCAGTGTACAAAGGCCACAAATATCCTGGAACAAAGTGGCTGTGTAAAAGTCTCTTAAAGATAGTTAGCTGACATTTCGGGCCCGAGCCCTTCTTCAAGGAAAAGAAAGTCTCAGAATTCAAACAGTGGGGGAGGAATCCAGACCAACAAAAGATGTTAAATGAATATGATAAGGGACTAAGTGGAATTTATCATGTCTGTGCAAAAGGAGATAAGGAATGAAGATGGTGGGGGTGGGGGGGGAGGAAGTGGGGGTTTAACAAAAGTCAGAGAAGTCAATATTAATGCCATCTGGTTGGAGCCGGCCCAGTTGGAAAATGTGCTGTTGTTCCACCAAAGTTACAGGTGGTCTCAGTCTGGCAGTACATGAGACCGTCAACAGGCATGTCGGCAAGGGAATGGGATGGAGAATTGAAATGGGTGGCCACTGGGAGATCCACATTATTGCAGCGGACAGAGCTGAGGTGCTCAATAAAGCCATCTCCCAGTCTACGTCTAGTCTCCTCAATGTAGAAGAAACCACAGCGGGAGCACCGGATGTAGTCGATGACCCCTGCAGATTCACGAGTGAAATGTGGCTTCACATGGAAGGACTGTTTGGGGTCCTGAATGGTGCAGAGGTTGGAGGTGTGGGCACAAGTGGAGTATCTCCCGCAGTCACAGGGGGTAGGTCCCAAGTGGATAACTGGTAGGGAGGGAGGAGTGAACAAGGGAGTCTTGGAGGGAGAGGTCTCTGTGGAAGGTGGAGAGCGGAAGAGAAGGGAATATGTGTCTAGTGGTGGGACAGAGAAACCCAAAAGTTGCAGATGCTAGAATCTTGAGCAGACAAAGAATTGTTGGAGAAACTCAGCAGGCCAGACAGTATCCATGGATAGAAATGGTCAGTCAACATTTCAGATCTGAGACTCTGATTACTGTTTCCACCTCTTTGTTACCCAGTCTAGCACTTATTTTTAATCCCTCTCTTTCTAACTTTTCTTCCCCTCTCCCACTCCCACTGGTCTCTCCACCTCTCACATTTTCTGTTCTCTAACCTATGGGCCCCTCTTCCAGCTTCTTTCCCCCTTTATAAACAAACCGTCAGTCCCTTTCCTTTCATCTTGATTCTTTTGTGTCTCGCTTTCATGAGTTTGGGATTGAATATAAGAGCAGGGACAACTTTATAAATTATTGGTTAGGCCATAGCTGACATTCAGGGTACAATTGTGGTTGCTGGATGATAGGAAGGATGTGATTGTACTGGAGAGGGTGCAGCTGGGGGGGTTTATCAGGCCATTGCCTGAACGAAGAAGTGCAAAGATGGGTCACTAATTTTTCAGATGGCATGAAGATTGGAGATGCTGTGGACAGGGTAGAAGGTTACAACAGGATATGGACGAGATGCAAAGCTGGGTAGAGAAGTGGCAGATGGAGTTTAATCTGGATAAATTTGAAGTGATGCATTTTGGAAGGTTGAACATTGAAGGTGAAGTCCATGGTTAATTTTAAGTGTGGAAGAAGAGAGGGACCCTGGGGTCCAAATCCATAGATCACTCAAGGTTGCCACACATGCTGATAGGGTAGATAAGAAGGTTTATGATATGCTGGACTTCATTAGTCATGGGATTGGGGTTCAGAGTCATCAGGTAATGTTGCATCTCTATTAAACTCTGGTTAGATTCCACCTGGAATATTGTGTCAAATTCTCATTACAGTAAGGATGTAGAAGCTTTTGGGAGGCTGCAGAGATTTATCAGGATGTAACATGTAACAGAGCCAGAGCTTTTTACTTCAGAGAGATGAAGGATGAGAGGTGACTAAATGGAGGTCGATAAGATTATGAGGCATAATTAGGGTGGACACCCAGAAACGTTCCTCCCAGGGAGACAGTATCAAATACCAGAGGACATCTGTGTAAGGTGGGGGATGAAAGTTTAGGGGAAACATCAGGGGTAAGTTTTTTACACATAGTGAGTGCCTGGAATGCATTGTCAGAGGTGGTGGTGGAGGCTGGTACAATAGGAACATTTAAAAGACTCTTAGACAGGCACATGGATGCAAGAAAAATAGAGGGTTCTGGGTGTGAGATGGGGAGGGTTTAAATTATTGAGTAAGTTTATATAGGTCAGCGCAACATTGTGGGCAGAAGGGCCTGTACTGTGCTGTGAATTTTGATGTTTTCTATAATGGTGTCATGGGATCATTTACACCTACTTGAAAGAGCAGTCTGGACTTGAACTCACAACCAGCATCTCTGACAGATATTGCCTGCCTCGATTTTAATGTCAAGTCCCTGCAGTAGGGCTTAAACCCACAACATTGTGACTCAGCAACCCGGTGACTCAGCGACCCCGATGTGCGCATCAAATGCATGAGGCTGATGGATTGAAAAGGCTGATAGACTGATCAAAGGTTTCCCTCCAGGTATATCTGCACTCCACTGGTCTTTCACATAAATGGAAGAATGAAAGGGAGGAAACACGGGACTAGATAACGGGACACTGTCTTCTCAGGGGCACCTTCTGAGTTGTGAAAGTTGCCTCTTTCCACCAAAGAGTTAGCACAATACGAGTTAATTTCTTAATTTGAGCTGAAGATCCGATCTTCCTTTGCACATTGATACTCTTTTATCTGTTTGAAAATTATAATTAACTCTTCTCCCTCCACCCCTTTAGTTAGTAAAATAATATATCATACATTTCCCATCCCATCCACTCCTTTACATCTTTCTCCACAGTTTATTTTGCCACTGTCTTAAATCTGCCTCTACTGGTTACTTGGCCAAGTAAACAGTTCCCCTATCAAACTGCTTTGCAGCTCTACAAGAGTGGAAGGGTTAAGAACACAAGTTCCCGGGTGTCAGTGTCTCTGAAGACCTAGCCTGGGGCCTCCATGTCAGTGCAATCATGAAGAAGGCTATACTTCGTGATGAGTTTGAGAAGATTTGGTATGTCACCAAAGACTCCTACAACCTTCTACAGGTGTCCTAAAAGAATGGACTCAGTAGAATTTCTGGTGTATTTTTGTTGAATGACAACATTGTCTGACGGGTTTAATGCAACCTAGATTGTATACCTAAAATGGATGAGGGGGGGGGGTGGGGGGGTGGCTTGGGAGGAGGGGGGGGGGGGGAGAAAAAGTCACTGTATATGTGTGAAAAAGAAAAAGTGTATATCATGGCTAATGTGATTTATGGTGTGAAAAATAAAAAATTTAAAAAAAAAACCTTCTACAGGTGTCCTGTGGAGAGTGTTCTGCATCACTGGTATGGAAGTGCCAATGCACAGGACAAGAAAAAGTTGAGAACATGGCCAATGCCATCATGGGCATCAGTCTTCACTCCATTAAGGACATCACAAGAGACTGTCTCAAGACTGCAACATCCAGGCCATGCCCTCTTCACACTGCTACCATCAGGAAGGAGGTACAGGAGCCTGAAGATGAGCACCCAATGATACAAAAACAACTTCGCCATCAGATTTCAGAATGGACAATGGGATACAGACACTACCTCACTTTCTCTTCTTTTACACAAATTTTTTAAAAATGTAATTTATAGCCAAATTTGGACCTGTAACGCTTCCACAAAACAACAAATTTCCTGACAATTACATGACAATAAATTCTAATTCTGATCCTTCTGAATCGTAGAGAGATACAACACGGTTACCGTAGTAGTGGGGTGGCACAGTTAGCACAATGCTTAGCGCATCACTGTTACATCGCCCGCGATCAAGACCAGGGTTTAAATCCCCCACTATCTGTAAGGAGTTTGCATGTTCTCTGTTAATCTGCGTGGGTTTCCTCTGGGGGCTCCATTTTCTCCCCACGTAATGAGGGGATGAAACGTACTGGAGGTTGTGGATGAATTGGGTGTAATTGGGGAGCACAGAAGGGCTTGTTCCCATGCTGTATCTCTAAATTTAAAATGTATACATTTAAAAATTTGTATTTAAAATAAACAGGCCCTTCAACCCATGGAGTTCTCACTGATCATCAACCAGCCATTAGCACTCATCCTGAACTAATCTTGTTTTTTAAAAAATTCTCCTCACATTCCCATTGACTCCCCCTCCGCCCCCAAATCCTACCCTTTACCTTCATTGGAGAAAATTTACAGTGGCCAATTGACCCACCAAGCTACACATCTTTGGGATGTGGGAAGAAACTGGAGCACCCATAGGAAACCGGTTGGTCACAGCGAAATTGTGCAAACTCCACACATACGGCTTCGAGGTCAGAATAAAACTTGGTTTACTGGTGCTGTGAGACAGTTGCTTTACTTGTCATTTCATTTATATTTTGCTTCTCAAAAGTATAGAATTTAATGAATCAAGGAGCACTTACATTGGGATTTAATCTCTCCTTTATCTTAACAGAATAAGGGTCCCAGGAATGTATACTCCCAGGAACAAATCAGCAGTATGAAATGAGCGTGAACTTGCTGCTCACATGAGAAACAGTTTTGCTGAGTAGAGGTTCTATTACCTGACTGGTAATTTGAACAGTTGCACTATCTCTGAACAGTTACAGAATAGAGAACAAAGATTCTGCTTGTGTAGTACTTACCAGCTAACTCCAACTAATCCCACTCTCTCATCCTCTCTTCATAGTCATGTAAATTCTTTCATTCCTCATCCAACACTACAATAAATCTCCAAACATTCCCCTGGCTGTTCATTCCTGTCCTCAACTATGCACTTGTTTTATAAATTTCCTTAAAACTTTTCCTCTCTCACCTTCAGCATATGCCCTTTCTATGCCTCTCAAGGTTTTATAAACCTATCAGATTGCCCCTCGACCTCAGAGGATACAATCAAGTAAGCCTAACCTTTTTTAATAGCTAATATTGTCCAGTCCAGGCAACATCCTGGCAAACCTCTTCTGCCTGCTCTCCAAAGCATGCACTTCCTTCATTTAAAGCCACAGTCAACATTACACACAATGGCCCAAATGTAGCTGAGCCAAAGTTTTACACAGTTGCCGTATGACATTCTGACTTTTGTACTCACTACTCCGAATGACGAAGGGAAGTATGCCACATGCCATCTTTACCACTCTATCTACTTGTGACCCCTCTATTGTTCCCATTTACTTTTCCATTGTATTTGAACTCCCAAACTGCAAAACCTCACATTTGTCTGGGTTAAATGCCATCTGACATTTCTCTGCCCCATTTCCAAATTATCTGTATCCTGTTGTGTCCTTTGTCAACTTTTCTCATAACATTGCCAATTTACTAATCAGCCCACCTGCATATTCATCCAAATTATTTTTTACACACACGTATCTATATCTATCTACACACACACACACACACACACACACACACACACACACACACACACACACACACACACACACACACACACACACACACACACACACACACACACACACACACACACACACACACCAAATCACAAGTCCTAGTACTAATACCTATGGAACACCATTGGTTACAGACTTCCAGTTGGAATATTTTTTCTCCACTACTAAAATGATAAAGGTAGATAAATCCCTGGGGCCTGATCGTGTATCTTTGGGTTCAATGGGAATCGAGGGAAGAAATTGTCAGGGATATCTGCATCATTGTTAGGCATAAGTGAGGTGCTGGAAGACCTGAGGTTTGCTGATGTTGGGCCTTCATTTAAAAAGGGCTATAAGAGCAAGGCTGGTGATCTTAGTGTCAATCTAGGTAGGTGGCTAGAGGGTACACTGAGAGATAGGATCCACTTGCATTTGGAAAAGAAAGGACTGATTAGGCTTTGTGCTTGGGAAAATTATATCCCACCAATAAGATTGAGGTGACCAGGAAGTTTGATGAGGGCAGGTTGGTAGGCATTACTTTGACGAAATCCCACATGGTAGGTGTGGTGCACTATTAGCCAGAATCAGACACACACAAGGTAAAGACTGTACAACAGGCTTTAATCCACAAAGACTTCCACAGAGCCAGGCTGGCTGTGGCTGCAGCAACTCTGAGCGAGGTCTCGGGAGGCTGGTGCAGGCTTATATCCTGGAGGGTGATTGACACCCGACCGGGTGGGGCTTGATCCATTCAGGCCAACTGATTGGCAGCCGGCCAGGTGTTGCCCTGTCCCCTCACACTCCTGCAGGTAAAGAGATTGCCCCCTGCAGTAGGCCGGTGGTGTACCACCACAGCAGACTAGTCTGGAAGGTCTAGATACAGAATTGGATTGATGGTAGGAAACAGAGGGTGGTAGTGCAGTGATGTCACTCAGATTGGAGGCCTACAGGGATCTGTGGTAGGTCCACTATTGTTTGTCATCTATATTAATGATTTGGATGACAATGTAGACAGTGTTGCAGTTGGCATCAAAATTGGTGGTGTAGTGTACAGTGAGGAAGGTTATCCATGAAAGTGGGGAAAGGAATAGCAGATGGAAATCAACTTGGAACTGTGCAAGATGTTGCACGTTGATAGGTTAAAGCAGGACAGGATTTGCACGGTCTTTCTGAGTGTTGCAAAACAAAGAGACTTTGGGGTACAGGTACCTAATTGCCTTAAAATGGTAGCACAGGTCGGCAGTGCGGTGAAGGAGGCGCTTGCCTTCATTGGCAGGGCAATGAGTACAGGAGCAGGGATGTCCCATGACAACCGTAAAAGATGTTGATGAGACCACACTTGGAGTATTGTACACAATTCTGGTCACCCAACAGAAGGAAATATAGCATTAAGCGAAAAGGGTGCAAGAAAGATTCACAAGGATGTTCTTTGGACTGGAGGGGTAAATTATAAGAAGAGGCTAAATAGAACTGTGGTGAAACCACTATTGTATATGTAAATGATATGACCTTTGCTGTTTGCTGGTGACTCCTCCCCTTTCACCCCCATAAAGGCTGTCATGCCACAAGCCTGCCCCCAGTTCAAGTCCGGGTCAGTGTGAGCCAGCAATACAAGGGATGCTGTCAATCTCTTGCTAATAAAAGCCTTCAGTTTATAACTTTGGTTTTTATGTAACCGATTGTGGATCAAGAATGTAGAACAATACAGCACAGTACGGGCCCTTCAGCCTTTGATGTTGTGCCAATCCATATATCCCTTCCTAAATAAAATACTAAACCCTCCCTACCCAATAACCCTTTATTTTTCTTTCATCCATGTGTCTAAGAGTCTCTTAAATGCCCCCAATAGGGTGGGACTTTTCTCCATTGTCCATAGGGAGCTGAGAGGAGACCTTAGAGCAGGGGTGTCAAACTCAAATTCACGGAGGGCCAAAATTAAAAACTTGGACTAAGTCGAGGGCCGAACTAAATATTTATTGAAAATTTTCAACAACATCTGCATGTTTTCTCTTCTTTCAACATATGTAATGTTAAACTTTTTCTTATTAAAATAAATGTTTAATAATAGTTTTGGATAAACTCTTTCCAGAAGCATTAACAAATGAGAAATAAAATATTCAATAAATAATATTTATCTATAGACGATTTGTCAAATGTGGCTAGTATGCTGTCGAATAGTAAAATCTGAGGGCTATTGAGAATGTGGGAGAATAACATGATTCCTGAAACAATCAAATGGGTGACTGATTGTGGGCATGAACTCTAGCAGGGTTATTTGCCATGCCCTTTTTCCATTGGTACAGATATCCTTTGATTTACACACTTTTCAAGCCTAATGAGCTTGTATCCAGGTGCAGGACTATTTTTAACTAGGAATATATTTATCACTGTGACATTAAACTATTGGAAGATCGTTTTATCCTGAGATTAAAGTTCATAATACTTACTCAGGCCTGTGTGCGGGAGGGCGGGGTTCGCGGGTGATTGGGTTGGACAACGACAGTGCGGGGGCATCGGCTCTCGCTGCAGGGCGGCATCTCGGCAGATCAGCGGCCCCGTCACCGTGAGTCGCAGATCGGCCTGCGGCAGGGAGGGGGAGTGGGCAACGGTCCTGGTGAGGTCAGGCCCGAAGCCTCCGGTTCCGGGCGCTGGGAAGTGGCCTTGGCTTCCCCTGACACCGGCCAGACCCCAAAACCAAAGTCCACGGTGAGACCCTGCAACGTAAACAGAGGAGGTGGGGGCGATTAGCGGGCTGATGCCAATGCATTCTGGGATTTGTTGTATTATTGTGCATGCGCTATACTGGCGCGGCGGCCAGCGGGCCACCTCTAATACATTTTTGAAATGATCTTGCGGGCCAAATATAAGGGCCCGCGGGCCAGAGTTTGACATTTGTGCCCTATGCCATCGGAACTCTGTAATTAGTAAGGGATTGCTTATGGTGGGATGTGAGTGGGAAGGAAAGGGTGAGAATCACTGCTCTAGACCCAATTGTTACTGAAATATTTTGCTTGAGAAAAATTGTCATTGGCCCATTTCCTTTAGCGTTCTGAAACCGTGCACAAGACGAGTCAATGAGGGATGATTAAAGCAGTGGTCTTCAAACTTTTTCTTCCCACCCACAGACCACCTTAAGCAATCCCTTAGTAATCACAGAGCACCAATGGCACAGGGACGCGAGTGGAAAGAAAAAGGTTGAGAACTGTTGCATTGAGGTAACTCCACATCTGATTAGGTTAATTGTTAGGCAAGTGGTCAGAGAAGGACCCCCCTCACCACCCCAAGAAAGGCTTAAATCACAGGAACAAAATAAGCTTCCGTCTCACTGCTCCCAATCTTACACACAGTCCTGATGTGGAATGTGGGGTCGCAGCTCCACATTCACCCGAGTTCAGGTGCTGTCTGTGTGGAGTTTGTACACTCTCCCCTTGTCTTGGACCTACAGGTCGGTCGCATGACGAAGGCACCCGAACCCCCCGTTGAAACGCCGGCGTCCAGGGCGGTGGAGGAATTGGCTGAGAAGAGCGCGTTGCTCCCACCCCCCTCCCATGGTTGGAGAGGGATTAAACTGCGATCTCACGGCGCCGGGCTCGTCTCCAACAAAAGGAGCGGGAGGCAGGGTCCGCTGCGCACGGAGCAAGGGGGAAGGCGTCGCCAACGAGACGTTCGGTCCAGCATCGCCGCTGAAGCACAGACCCAGCGAGGATGGTCCCCAACTCCAGCCGCGTCTGTGTGTCCGGGAGCCGGGCGGGCTGAGTGCGGCGCTCCGATCCCCGGGATTCGGGACTCTGAGATCCCTCCACACCTCCAGCATCTTCATTTTCACCTTCAGTGTGCATGCACTATACTGGCGCGGTGGCCAGCGGGCCAACTCTAATATATATTTAATATGATCTTGTGGGCCAAATATAATTATATCGTGGGCTAAATTTGGCCCGCGGGCCAGAGTTTGACATGTGTGCCTTAGAGAGATTTTGAAAACCTTGAAGGGCATAGATAAGATAAATAGTCATGGTCTTTTTCATAGTAATAGGGGAATGTAAAACTATAAAGTGTAGGCTTAAGGTGAAAAGGGACCTGATCAGCACCTTCTTCATACACAGAGTAGTATGTTTCTACTGCCAGAGGAAGTGGTAGAACTGGAGACAACTGTAACGTTGAACTGATATTTAGACATGGTTATGAAAGTTTTAAAATGGATAGGATCAAACACAAGAAATGTGACCAGCTTGGCCACTAAGGACAAGTTGGGCCAAATATGGAGTGTTTGTTTCTTTGATAAAGCACTCTATAATTCTCTCATACTACCCTCTGCCTTCTGTGGTCGTCAAATCTGAATCCAAACTACCAAATTTCCATGGATCCCATGGGTTCTTACATTATGGACGATTCTCCCAAGTGGCCTCCCAAGAACACACAAACTTCAAGAACCACACAGCCATATCTTTAAAATTTGAAACATTCAGTCAGACTAGATTTAGCCTGAGTAAAGCCATGCTGACTATCCTTGATTAATTCCCTGCCTACAAGTATAGATTAAACATTCCCATTAGCAGTTTTTCTCCCAGCAGTAACCTGACTGATCCCTATTGCCCTCCTTGAATAAAGGTGCCACACCTGCTGTTCTCCTGTCATCTGGTGTCTCTTCTGTGGCTGGAGTCATAATGTCATAGAGTTTGACAGCACGAAGCAGGCCCTTTGGCCCCACTGGTCTATCTTGACCAAGCTCATCCCATTTGCCTGTATTCGCCCATGTCTATATAACCTGTTCCCATCCACGTACCTGTCTAAATATCTTTTGAATGGTACAATTGTCCCCACTTTTACTAGTTTCTTTCCAGCTGTTACCAGACTCCTGAGTGAATCCCAAAATAATAAAATGATGCTACCTCTTTCTCTAAGTCTATACTTTTATATTGTGTCCAATTGAACTATGTATGAGGTGTCCACTGATCTGCTTGCAAAGCAACCTTTATCACTGCACCTTAGAACTTGTCGTAATAAAGTTGAATTCGAACAAGGCAATTTGCATATTTCTGTCAGAGCAGCAGCAAATCTCTTCCTTACTCTTTGATTCAATAATCATCAACTCAGGTCCATAATGAGGGGGGAAAAACTTCCAATCTTCCTCATTTGAATCTGATGATGACAGAGCTCCAAGAGAGAGCAATTACCAGAAAGGGTATCAGTGGCTTGGCTGGCAATTCTGTCCTGAGGACTCCATAATATTCACCTCATCAGGCAGAGCAATAAATCATATCGAAGATAGCCAGACTCGCAGTGTCAGTCTTCGAACTGGTTTGTGCAGATACCATCATTTGCTCTCCACCATCAGGCCAATGGGATCACAGGAGCTGACAGCTTCGAGTGGGAAAGCCCACAAAGGTTATCTGGGACTAACTCGTGCTGATCTTTAAAGTCCACAGACTGATTCTTTCTCCACACAGAAGCACGGTTTTAATCACATCTTTTATTGAGTGAATTCTAGATGAAGTTTACTCATAACTGCAGCAAGGTTAGACAGTAAAATGTTTGATATTTATTAGGTGAACGTACTGTGCGGTTGGATCTGAACTATATAAATAAAGGTGGTGTCATATTTAATTGCTTGAGTACTAAATGAGTGAAAGAGTGGTAGGAACGGCTGGCTTGAATTAGAGTATGGCAGTTTCTAACCCCATTCCAGATTCTCCAGAGGATACAGGAGCACAGTCTTTCAGCTCAGACTTTACATCAGGAGCTGGTCTGCTTTCTCAGAAAGAAGAAACAAAAAAAATTCCACAGCATTCTTTTCAGGAAAAAAACGTGGTGTCCAGCTCAATATTTATCCATTAAGTAAAATCAGAATGCCTCATCAAAAGGAGGTGGGGTTCCTTAGGGGCCGAGTTGAGGTACTGGAGCTCCAACTAGATGACCTTAGGCTCACCAGAGAGTGTGAGGAGGTTGGTGACAAGACCATAAACATTTCCACAGGACATACCTGCAGGGGATGTAATGAGACACAAGCATTTAGGAAAAAAATTAAAGAAATGGTGATCTGAGGCTAATCAGAGAGAGCGAGGAATTTATTGATTCAACACTCAGGGAAGTGCTTACCCCTGGATTGGGGGTGTCAGGAAAGTGGACTACTGTCAGGAGTGGGGCAAAAGTTGCTAGCTCTGTGGAGAGTGGCTACAGATCTTAGCAACGAATATACAGTATTGGATGAAGTAAGGGAAGATAACCTGCCAGAGGTAGCGCCAAAGGAGACAGTGGTACGGAAGGAGAAGAAGGGGAACAAGGTGGTCATTGGGGACTCCATCGTTAGGGGAACGGACAGAAGATTCTGCGAACCTGACAAGTGTTCCCGTATGGTGTGTTGCCTCCCAGGAGCCAGGGTACGTGATGTCTCAGATAGGGTTCAGAGTATCCTGGGGGGGGAAGGAGACCGGCCAGAGGTCCTGATACACGTGGGCACAAATGACGTAGATAGATTGAAGGAGGAGATCCTGAAGAGAGACTACCGTGAGCTCGGAAGGAGGTTGAGAAGCAGGACCTCCAGGATTGTAATCTCGGGGCTGCTTCCTGTACTGTGCGAGGGTGGGGGCAAGAATAATAAAATCAAGAGGTTAAACGTGTGGCTGAGGGAATGGTGCAGAGTGCAGGGATTCAGGTTCATTGACCATTGGGATCTCTTCTGGGGAAGACGGGACCTATACAGGAGGGATGGTTTACACCTGAATGCGAAGGGGGCCAATATACTGGCAGTTAGGTTTAATAAAGCTGTCGGAGCTGATTTAAACTATTTGACAGGGGGAAGGGAACAGGACTGATGGGGAAGTAGATAGGAGAGAGAATATAGGGGTGGTTCCGATAGACGGTGAAACAATAAGGAATAAGGGAGCTAAAAGTGATAGGAGAATAAGAACGAATGCACCAAGAACCAAGGTGGAGGGAGAAAGGAGGTATGGCATCAAGGTATTGTGTATGAATGCAAGGAGTGTAAGGAATAAAATGGATGAGCTTGAGGCGCAAATGGCGATGGGAGGTTATGACATTGTCGGAATAACGGAGACATGGCTGCGGGAAGGGCAGGATTGGGAAATAAATGTTCCAGGGTACACGTCCTTTAGAAAGGACAGAAAGTTAAGAAGAGGAGGTGGGGTAGCTCTGTTGGTAAGAAATGAGATTCAGGCGTTTGAAAGGAAGGACATTGAAACAGGTGAAGTAGAGTCTGTTTGGATTGAATTAAGAAATTGCAAGGGCAAGAGGAATATAATGGGGGTCATTTACAGGCCTCCGAAAAGTAGCTCAGATATCGGTAGTAGTATAAATCAGGAATTAAGAGTGGCATGTCAAAGTGGTAGCAATACGGTAGTTATGGGGGACTTCAACATGAAGGTGGACTGGGATAATCATACGGGGGCAGGAACACAAGAGAGCGAGTTTATAGAATGTCTACGAGATACTTTCTTGGAACAGCTAGTGGAGGAACCTACCGGGGGAAGTCGATTCTGGACTGGGTACTGTGCAGCGACGCAGACTTAATAAGTGACCTTGATGTAGGGGAGCCATTAGGGAATAGTGACCATGGTATGGTTACTTTTAAGCTGCAATTAGAAAGGGAAATGGAAAGGAAGTCGGAAGCATCTGTACTTCAGTTAAATAAAGGGAATTTTGCAGCTATGAGGGAGGAACTATCCAAAATAAAATGGGAAGATACACTAGCTGGGAGGACAACTGGGGAAAAATGGCAGGTTTTTATGGACATTTTTCACAGGATTCAGGACAAATTTATTCCAAAGTGGAGGAAAGGCTCTAGGAGATGCAAATGGCAGCCCTGGCTAACTAAGGAAATCAAGTGCATTATCAAGTCCAAAGGGAGTAATTATAAGATAGCGAAGCGGAGTGGGAAATTAGAGGATTGGGAAACCTTCAAAGAACATCAGAGGGTAACTAAGAAAGCCATAAGAGACGGGAAAATGAAGTTCGAGAGGAAATTAGCAGATAATATTACGGAGGATAGCAAAAGCTTTTTTAAGTATGTGAAGAGGAAGAAATTGGTTCGGTCTAAAATTGGCCCTTTGAAAATGGGCAAGGGTGAAATTATTACCGGAAACAAGGAGATGGCAGAGGAAGTTAACAAATACTTTGCAACTGTCTCACCAAGGAGGATATAGGTTATAGTCAGTTAGGGGGTAGTGGTCATGCGGTACCAAGAGACTTGGGGAACTTTACTGGGGAGGTAGGGGATCTAATGGATATCCGGATCCAGAAGCAGGAGGTTATGAGTAAATTGTTGGGACTGAGGGCTGATAAATCCCCAGGGCCTGATGGGCTGCATCCTAGGGTGCTTAAAGAGGTGGCTATGGAAATTGTGGAGGCACTGGTCGACATTTTCCAAAGTTCCATAGATTCCGGGGAGGTCCCTGAGGATTGGAGAGTGGCTGATGTGGTGCCGCTTTTTAAGAAAGGAGGGAGGGAGAAAACGGGAAATTATAGACCGGTTAGCCTGACATCAGTGGTGGGGAAGATATTGGAGTCCATCATAAAAGGAGAAATAGCAGAACACTTAGTCAGTAATAATAGTATAAGGGCTAGTCAGCATGGATTCCTTAAGGGTAAGTCATGCTTGACTAACCTTCTGGAATTTTTTGAGGATGTGACAAAGAGGGTGGACTCGGGAGAGCCAGTGGATGTGGTGTATTTGGACTTCCAGAAGGCCTTTGATAAGGTACCGCACGGTAGTCTAGTGGGCAAGATCAGGGAGCATGGTATTGGAGGTAAGGTGCTGACATGGATAGGAAATTGGTTAAGAGATAGGAAACAAAGGGTTGGAGTAAATGGGTCTTTTTCAGAATGGCAGGATGTGACGAGTGGAGTGCCTCAGGGATCGGTGTTGGGTCCTCAGTTGTTTGTAATTTATGTTAATGATTTGGATGAGGGGATTATAAATAACATGAGCAAATTTGCAGATGACACTAAACTGGGTGGCGGTGTGGGGTGTGAGGAAGATGTAAGGAAAATGCAGAGGGACTTGGACAGGCTGGAGGAGTGGGCGGCTAAATGGAAGATGAATTTCAATGTGAACAAATGTGAGGTTATTCATTTTGGGGGAAGTAATAGGAAAGCTGAGTATTATTTAAATGGAGACAAGCTAGGGAGTGGGGAAGTGCAAATGGATCTGGGTGTACTTGTTCACCGGTCACTGAAGGTTCAGAAAGCTGTGAAGAAGGCAAATTGAATGTTGGCTTTCATACAGAGGGGATTGGAGTATAGGAACAGAGACGCCCTTCTGCAGTTATACAGGGCCCTGGTGAGACCCCACCTGGAGTATTGCGTCCAGTTCTGGTCTCCAAACTTGAGGAAGGACATACTAGCTATAGAGGGTGTGCAGCGCAGATTTACAAGGTTAGTTCCAGGGATGGCAGGGTTGTCATATGCAGCAAGGCTAGAAAAACTGGACTTGTATCTATTGGAGTTTAGAAGGATGAGGGGGGACATGATTGAGGTATACAAAATCATCGAGGGGATAGACAAGGTGAAGTCTGATTACTTGTTTCCAATGATGGGGGAGACGAGGACTAGAGGGCATAGTTTAAGAATACAGGGTAGGCCCTTTAGGACGGAGATGAGAAAGCATTTTTTTACCCAGAGAAGTGTGAATCTGTGGAATGCTCTGCCACAGAGGGTGGTAGAGGCGGATTCGCTGACTATGTTCAAAAGAGAGTTAGATAAGACTCTTGTGGGTAACGGAGTTAAGGGTTATGGGGATAAGGCTGGAAAGGGGTACTGATGGTAATGATCAGCCATGATCTAACATGGCGGTGCTGGCCCGACGGGCCAAATGGCCTACTCCAGCTCCTATTGTCTATTGTCTATTGTACTGCTGACTACAAGACCGTGCCATGCACAACTGTGTGACAGACGAACACCCTTTGGAAAAGTTGGTAATTGTCTCTGAAGCGGATTGGAATGACTCGATCAGAGACAGCGGTAAGTTAATGGAAGTTCCTTCTTCTGATTCATTTTGACAATGTCTGCACTAAAACATGGTAAATTCAGTGGCAGATTAACTACCACTCAGGCCCCGAGGCTGAGCTTTAGTGAGTTTCCCCCTGACCTTGTCCCCACTGCCCCACCATTTGTTGAATAGAATAAAGTGATGTTAAGTTACATGAAATAACATATTAGGGGTCTCCAAAGTGGTTGATGTCGATCCCTGGGGGGGGGAGGGGGGTCAATGGGAATACTCAAGGGGTCAATAAATGCAAGTGGTCGATAAATGCCAGGGGTGGGTCGATTGAACTTTTGGGGTCAAAAGAATTGTAGAGCCCGAGGTCCCTGGTCCTGCCAGCCCAACCCCAACTCCTCCCTTCCGGGTCCCTAGGCTTAAGCCTACTCATCCTAATGGTTAATCCGCCACTGAGTAAATGACAATGCCTTAGCTCTTACCTACTGCCCTTTGACCCCTGCCCAATGTCCTTATCAGCCAATGGTAAGGCAAGGATTCCACATATTTGCAATAGACAAAGAAAGGTAATTAAAAAGGTTATTCAGTAGCCACCACACTTTGAGAGACTTAAGAAACACAACAAAGAATTTGTACACAAAGCAGCAGCCCCTTCAAACAAAATCCATTGAGGGTGATTTTGGTCAAAGCTTGACAATCTTGGCAAAATATTCTCATCAGAGATGGCGGTTTCACTCTCTTCCTACATACATTGTAAGGGAGATTACAAATGCAGGGGGTGTCACTGCTCCATCCAAGATGGGGCGGCACGATTAGCTTAGGGGCAGCACGGTTAACGCAACGCTGTTACAGTGCCAGTGATCGGCATTAGGGTTCGAATCCTGTGCTTTCTGTAAAGTGTTTATATCTTCTCTCGGTGTCTGCGTGGGTTTTCCCCGAGGGCTCCCGTTTCCTCCCACTCTTCAAAACATACCGGGGTTGTAGGTCAGTTGGGTGCAATTGGGTGATACGGGCTCATGGGCCAGAAGGGCCTGTAACTGTGCTGCATGTCCAAATTTTTTTTTAAAAGACCGCAGGAAACTATTGATGGCCGTGAATGTGGCTCAGACCATCACCCAAATCTCCACTCCCCACCCCAACCCCCTCCATCGACACCATTTATACCTCCACTGTCCTTGGAAAAGACTCATCCCACCCCAGCCGCAATCTCTTCACACAGGGAGAAGATTCACAAGTGTGAGATTGCAAAACACCAGATTCAAGGACAGTTTTGTTCCAGCCGTTATCAGATTCTTGAATTAGCCTTGCACTGGTAAAATTATGCTGTCTATGCTGTGTTCTATCTGATCTCTCTCTTGAATTCTGCACCTCTGTATTGTCTTACTTGTTGTACTATGTATGAGATGTCCTGCTGGACTGCTTGCAAACAATGCATCATTGTATGTTTGACAATTAATGTATCGAACTGAAATGACTAACATCTGGAGCCCAACAAGTCACCCTAAGAGCAGAAGCAGCCTGGAAGCCAGGTCAAAAAGCTGTCCATGGGGACACCACCTAAATCAAAGCAAACTTCCTCTGACATGTCACTTCGATCATCTGTCGTGGAGCCTCCAGGTTGATGCAATCACAAAGAAGGCTCGCCAGTGGCTGTACTTTGTGCGATGTTTGAGGAGGTTCAGCATGTTACCGAAGACTCTCAAAAACTTCCACAGGTGTACCATAGACAGTATTCTGACTGGTTGCATCACTGTCTGGTACGGAGGTGCCAATGCTCAGGACAAGAAAAAAACTCCAGAGCGTTGCTAACTCGACCTGTGACATCACGGGCACCAGACTTCACTCCATCTACATGAGGCAGTGTCTTAAGAAAGCTGTCCCTATACCACACAGACCCTGCCCTCTTCACTCTGCTACCCTCGGGGGAAAAAGGTACCCTCAGGAGCCTAAAGATGAGAACTCAGCGGCACAAGGACAGCTTCTTCCCCATTGCCATCAGATTCCTGAATAATCAATGAACCACAGACACTGCCTTATTTTGACTCTTCATGCACTATTTTTTGTAAGGTGATTTATATAAATGTTTACCCTAAGATGCTGCTGCAAGACAATGAATTTCGTGACTTGTTCACGACAGTGCATTCTGATTCTGGTTTCAGAGAGCCAGATTTAACCCTTAACCCTGGTGCTACCGAGTACAGATGAGTGTGCCCCCTCTATCGTGTGGATTTTCCCCCAGATGCTTCGGTTTCTAAACACATGTGGGTTGATAGGTTGATTGTTCACTGTGAAAAAAATCGCCCCTGGACGGTAACGAGTGGGAATATGGCGAGTCATTGTTGAGGGGAAGATTGCGGATTAAGCAATGCAGCGTCATGTGGTATTGTGCAGCAAGGACCCACCCTGCTGAACCACGAGAGGCAGGACTAACTGGCTGGGAAGAAAACTATCATGTATTGATCTGAAGACCTGTGCTCAGACAACCAAGAGTCTTTCTTGAACTTTGCTTGCTGCCTGCATACTAATGTAACGTGAACTGACATAGTCTTGACGTGTTATAATTGCTCCTATGTTTTACAGAAAATATGGGTGAGGTGAGGCTCTCAATGTTAAGATCCTTCAATCATCCACCATCTAAGAAGATCTAGCCAATAGAGAAGATGGATTTATATAGCCCCTTAAAACTGGCTATACCTCTGTTCCTCTTACTTCACATTCCCCTGCCTTGCCAACAGCTAACAGAGAGTTTAACAACTGAAAATTATAGCTTGAGTAACACAGCAGCTGCTGTACAATGAAATGTTGCTGGCATCCCTCATCACTCACTGCTGTGGCCCTGCTGTCAGCTTTATTGAGTTTGAAGCAGGACGGCTTTCCTCTTGATTGGATCAAACTACAGAGATGAGGCTGAAATGTATTCTGCACAACCTGTGAAGCCCTCCTCCCAGACTCCATGTAAGCAGTCTCCACACAGTGGTGAGTGTTTGTGGGCCATAACTTTATCACCTTGCGACCTGTGGTAGTTTAAGACTGGTGGATGAATCACGAGAGGCAGGGAACAACTGGCTGGGAAGAAGCCTACCATGTATTGATCCGAATGACTGTTCACAGGCAGCCTAAACTTTGCTTACTGCCTGCATACTAATGCAATACAGTACAGGAGGACGGTATTTTTCTCTCAGTCCCTTATCTATCCTCTGGAAGAATTAGTCCTGCATCCCTGTTCTTCTCACAAAGCCCATTAACCTCCTCCTTTTCATATGTTCGCCCAACTCTTTTATTTGGAGGTTATTCCTAAATCTGGCACATTATTGTGCAGCAAGGAATCTGCTGGAGGAACTCAGGGAGCAGAAGAGCATCAGTGGGAGAAAAAGGATTGTCAACATTTCGGGCTAGAACCCTTCATAGAGACTTGTTTGTTGCTGTAGATTCCAACATCTGCAGTCCCCTATGTGTCTCCATATAACTGAGGAGTATGTTCCCTTTCCTGATGTCACCTCTGCTCTGTTTGCTAATTCCCATTAATTCTGTGCCTTGTAAAAGTGGAAACAGTTGTGTTATTCTCAGTCAGTCCCCTGGAATAAGAGGCCAGCTTGCTTCCACTCTGGTTCTGTAGGCTCGGAGATGGGAACTGCAGAAACTTCCATTGATGCAGAAAGAGTTGCTGGATGAGAGATTTGTTTGTAAGGTGGGTGCTCAACTGTCCTAAATTCTACATTGAGTGGTCCTGGGCCAACAATTCCCAGGAATCACCAGGGATGTTGGACATTTTCAAGGAGGCTTGGAGCAGAATCAGAAGATTACCCCTACCTTTCCAATGATGGAATAAAATGTCCATTTTGGGACTCTGGTGTCAGGCAAGCAAATGCAGTTGATTGAGTGTAACAGGAACTGAACACTTAGGAATTGGCCTGACAGATATTAGCTCCTTATCCCATCGGGGGAGTTTGCGGAAATACCACCGATGCTGTCCTTGTGGTAATTATCCCCAGTCTCTGAAGCCTAGTGAAGGGGAGGGATCGCCTTCTGCCTGATGGACCATGGGTTTTGTGCTGGATTTGAAGTATTGACCTCTTCCTCCATCAATCAAACACTGGAAAGTTGAGTTTCATTATCAAGTTCCGTCATTGCCAGGAAGTGCCATTAAGCATTGTCCACACTACTATATTTCTCATGATTAAGATCAATGCAATGAAATTTTCCCTTTGTCCTTTGAGGAAAGCAGGCCCAGTGCCCACTCCAATGTGTTAATCAAGCACTTCACCTGGGGTGAAGTGATTTTCAATCTCTCAGTGCTGCAGTCGGAGGTCACCACCTGCTTCAAAACAGCATCAATCATCTTGGTGTCCAAGAAGATCAGGGTGAGCTGCCTCAGCAACTATCGCCCAGTAGCACTAGCATCTATAGGGATGAAATGCTTTGAGAGGTTGGTCATGGCCAGAATTAAACGTACCTAAGCAAAGGGTTTAATCCACTGTAATTCACCTATCAACACGATCACTCCACAGGAGACGCAATATCGCTGGCTCTCCACTCAGGATCACCTAGACAACAGCAACACATACTCTTCGTCGACTACAGCTCAGCCTTCAACATCAGTGGTGGTCAAGAAGCTTCAAACCCTGAGACTCTGCAACTGGATCCTTGAGTTCCTCATTGGAAGGCCACAGTCAGTACAAATTGGAAACAATGCTTCCTCTTCACTGACAATCAAAACAGATGCACCTCAAGGATGCGTGCTTAGAACAATTATATCGAACTGAGAACGAAGGGAAAGAAGACAAATAGATAAGTTTCTAGCTAAAATTGAACTACCAAAATTGCAAGAAGAGGAGCAAAACAAATTGATAAAACTATTTGAAATAGAGGAAATACAGGATATATTAAAAAAGCTACTGAACAATAAAATGCCTAGAGAGGATGGACTCCCAGTAGAATTCTATAAAACATTTAAAGAGTTATTAATTCCTCCTCTCCTGGAAGTAATGAACCAGATAGAAGAAACACAAAACTTGCCAGATTCATGTAAAACAGCAATAATTACAGTAATATCAAAGACGGGGAAAGATCCACTAACACCAGCATCATATAGACCAGTATCTCTACTTAATTCAGATTATAAGATAATAGCAAAACTATTAGCAAACAGATTGGGTGACTGTGTACCAAATATAGTAAAACAAGATTAAACTGGATTTATTAAGAAAAAAATGGACAATGTCTGTAAGTTCATTAACTTAATCCATGCAGTACAAGGAAATAAGATACCAACAGTGGCTGTTGATTTAGATGCAGAGAAAGCCTTTGACAGGGTAGAATGGAATTATTTATTCAAAGTATTACAGAGGATCAACCTATCAGAGAAATATATTAATTGGATTAAAGCATTATATAAGGGACCACTGGCAAAGGTGACAGTAAATGGATATGTATCGAACCAATTTAAATTAAGTAGGTCAACTAGGCAGGGATGCCCACTATCTCCCTCACTGTTCACTTTAGCAATAGAACCATTGGCAGAACTGATAAGAACAGAAAATAAATAAATAAAAGGCATAAAAATAAAGGAGAATGAATATAAAATCAGTTTATTTGCAGATGACATCATAGTTTACTTAACAGAACCAGGAATATCAATAAAAGTACTACATAAGAAATTGAAGGAATATGGAGAAATATGGGGGTACAAGATCGACGCAAATAAAAGTGAAGTGATGCCAATGAGTAATACGGATTACACAGAGTTTAAAAAAGAATCACCATTTAAATGGCAAGCACAAGCAATCCGATACCTAGGTATTAGATTAGATAATAATTTAGGCCACGTATACAAATTAAATTATCAGCCATTAATGAAGAAATTACAAGATGACTTAGAACATTAGAAAGAATTGCCACTAACACTGATAGGGATGGTAAATTGCATTCCAATGAATGTCTTCCCAAGGATACAAGACCTATTTCAATCATTACCAATTCCCTTAACAGAGAAATTCTTCAATGAACTAAAGAGAATAATAAGGAAATTCTTACGGAAAGGGGGGAAACTGAGAATAGCGCTAGATAAATTAACAGAATGATACAAACAAGGTGGTTTGCAGCTACCAAACTTTAAAAATTATTATAGAGCAGCACGATTAAGGTATCTATCAGATTTTTATCAAACAAGGGAAAAACCAGATTGGACTAAGATAGAGCTAGATAAAATAGGGGAGAAGGTACCAGAACATATGCTTTATAAGTGGGATGAAAAGCTGGTGGAATATAAAAGCTCACCAGTACTGAGTCATTTACTCAATATATGGAAAAAGATTCACTTAGAAAGGAAAAAAACAAATTACCAAATACCAAAATTATTATTGACGCAAAATCAACTAATCCCTTTCACAATAGATAACCTTTCCTTTAGATTTCTAAATGGGAGAGTAAAGGAATTAAATGAATAGAAAATTGTTTTTTGGGAAATAATTTATTATCAGTTGATCAGTTGAAGTACAAATATGGAATAACTTACGGTACAATGTTTGCATACCACCAACTGAAAACCTACTTAAAGGATAAATTGGGAAACAGACTGAGATTACCAGAAGGAAGCAGCTTTGAATATGTGATTACAGACACAATGATAATAAAAAGATTTATAACAAACATGTACATCAAGCTGCAAGAGAAGGAAAATGATGAAATAAGCTATAAACCCAAACATTAAACATAAAGATAAAAAATGAAATATGGGAAAAGTTATGCTCTGGAATTATGAAGAATATAATAAACATGAGGTTACGCATGATACAGTATAATTGGTTACACAGGCTATACACCACGCCCCAAAATTTAAATAAATGGGATCCAACATTATCAGATAGATGTTTTCGCAGTAAGAAGGAAACAGGAACAACAGTACATGCAATTTGGGCATGTGAGAAAGTGAAAAGGTTTTGGGAAGATCTAAATCAGTTATTAAATAAAATCACAAAAAGCAACATACCAAAAAATCCAGAGATCTTTCTTCGAAGTAATATAAGAAGTAAAGAACTAGGCCTCAAACTGGATGAAGCGCAAAAAATATTTATTATGATAGCCTTAGCAGTAGCAAAAAAATGTATAATGTCAACTTGGAAATCAGAAGAGAGCCTGAGAGTACAGCAATGGTACATAGAAATGAAATAATGTATTCCATTCGAAAAAATAACATATAATTTAAAAAATAATGTCACATTATTTGAACAAATTTTGGAACCGTACATGTAACACAACAGAGAGGGCCTACCGTGGACCTCCACCCCCTAAAATGATAGAATGAGAGGAAGACAAAATGAACTGATCCAGTGTGTAAAAGTAGATGACACAAATTTCTTGTTTATTTTCATTGTGTGATGACATTGTTTAATGGGTTTATTGTATTGTACATGTTGAACGTTTAATGGGTTTGGAGGGGGGTGGGAATGGAGGGGGGGGGAAAGAAGAGAAAATGCCACTGTGTATATTCAAGAGGGAAATGTTTGTGTGTATTTTGATTAATATGGTTCATAGTGTGAAAAATGTAATTTTTTTAAAAAAGGATGCATGCTTAGCTGATTGCTGTACTCACCATACACCTATGATTGTGTGGCCAGGCACAATTTCAATGCCATCTACAAATTTGCCGATAACATTACAGTGGTCAGCAGAATCATAAACGGCAATGAGGAAGCATACTGGAGGGAGATGAATCAGCTCATTGAGTGGTGTCACTCAACCTTGCTCCCTACCTTAACAAAACCAAGGAAGTGATTGTGAGCTCCAGGAGGAAATCAGGGAACATGAACCAGTCCTCATCAAGGGTTCAGTTGTGGAGTGGGACAAGAATTTCAAATCCTGGGTGTCAACAACTCCAAGGATCTCTCCTGGGGCCTCCACATCGATGCAATCCTGTAGAAGGCTCACCAGTGGCTATACTTCATGAGGAGTTTGAGAAGATTCAGTACGTCACCATGTGGTATGCAGGTGCCAACACTCAGGACAAGAAAAAAACTCCAGAGGTTTGCTAACTCGGCCTGCGACATCACAGGCAGCAGACTTCACTCCATCAAGGACATCTATAAGAGGCGGTGTGTTAAGAAAGCAGCCTCTATCCTCAAGGACCCTCACCCAGGCCCTGTCCTCTTCACTCTGTTACCCCACTGCCATCAGATTCCTGAATGAACAACGAACCACAGACACTGCCTTAATTTGACTCTTTCTTGCACTATTTTTTATTTATTTTGTAAGGTGATTCATATAAATGTTTGCAGTGTGGTGCTGCAGAAAAACAATGAATTTCATGGCACGTCCATGACAATAAATTCTGATTCGGATTTTGTCCTGATGTTTTAAACCACTCTCGCTCCTCCTGTAAGGCTTTCAATCTTTCTCAGAATGTGGAGTTCAAAACCAACCATTCTCAACCTTTGTTGGGGCTGTGACCCCCCCCCCTCCCCTTAGGAATCTGCTCAAGCAGTCAAGTTTAGTCAGTTTCCTCCGTACTTTTCTCCTATCAACTACGCACATGAAAAACATTTTAACAATTCAGTCCATGCCCCCCTTTAAATGTTCTATGTTTCCCATTGAGAATGGCTGCTCTAAACTTTCAGCAAGGTGGGTGAATGCATGAACTGGCTCAGCTCACAGGACTATGTGATCTGTGCGTGGATCTGGATTGGTCAATAGTGCATGTTTCTCTGGGTCCCCTAAAGTAAACCAACAGCACAATCAGACACCATGGAACCCCATTCGCCCATCAAGCATGGGCCAATTTGCACTAACAGGTCCATCTCACAGTCCTTACACTAAGGAAGGTATGCCTTTGAAAATTGTGAATAAGACTGGCATCGGTGAAGGTGAGGCTGAGTGGGATTGAGGTGAAGTCTCACTCTCCCACCTGAGTTGGAAATCAGCTCGAGTGACAGAGAGAGAGCTCCAGATCTCCAACCTTGGTCACCATCTGTTACACTTCAATATCAAAGCCTCCCACCCACTGCTCCTCCATTGCTCCAAGAGGCATCACCCTGGGGTAGCACAGCATAAATACACAAATGGATCGCGCAACACTATGGGCTGACTAGAAAGAGATTCAGAAGCTGTATTCAGAGTTTTGGAGGCTTCTAAAATAATCCTTCATGGTTGGCATAGCCTGCACTGTTACAGCGCCAGCAATCGGGACTGGGTGTTGAATCCTTCACTGTCTGTAAGGGGTTTGTACGTTCTCCCCATGTTTCCTCCCACCGTTCAAAATGTACCAGAAGTTGTAGGTCAGTTGGGGGTAATTAGGTGGCATGGGCTCATGGGCCAAAAGGGCCTGTATGTCCAAATCAAGTTAAATTAATAATGGATCTAAAACACTCAGGTGGATTCTGAGATAAGAAGATTTTCAGGCTTCCATTAATTTATTTGATGCTTCCAAGGTTGAAAATGCATCTAAGACTTATTATTTGATTGTAAGAATTTTCTCCTTGGTTTGTCCTTCCTTTACTTTGCATCTCTATATCTCTTTGTTGTTGACAAGAAAATAGGATAACGGATCTCAGTCAGGTCTACCCGTTTGCTGTCACTTTGATTTGGAACAATTCAGAACACAAGCCCCCACAATGGCAACTCCATCACAACGAGTACAGGCTGGTATCAAAGATGCTACCACAAACAATAAGGCTCTTTCTTCACTACAATTTTGGTGCAGCTGGGCACCTGTACCTAACGTTCACCATTGCACAAGGCCAAGATGTATTATAGGTTCCAAAAGCATAATTTGATACCATTGTTGCACTGGGAATAGTTGGGCATGATGGGAGGGCCCTTTGTTCCTTGGTTTCTCATCAGGCAGTGCTTCTGGATGTAAATCTGACCCAAACTATCACCTGGGACCCCTTATCTATGTGCTGGTGGTGTGTGGAATGTGAAGGGAATTTGGGTCCTGGCAATCCACTGTCCATTCATGATAGACTCATCTCATGAAATATTGTTCATTGCAGTCACAAATATTTGTTTAAGGAATTGGGAAAAAAATTGGCAAAAATCAATGTTCTGCAATTCCACAAAGAGTGCTTCATGCTTCAACCTTGATCTTCCCAACACAGATCGAGCAACAGAAGGAAGTCTATCTTCAAGTGGGGGAAGTCAAATATGGGCAGGATCTAGTCAATAGTGGAGCAATCAGGAACAATGATGTAAAGTGGAAATTCAAATCCTTCATTTTCTGAAAGTGTCTCCTCAGGCTGGAAGGGTGGGGAGGACAGCATGAGGCAAGCTCCAACTGATTGTCAAGCAGTTATGTTTTATAATGATATTTTTGCATATCCAAGGCTTCAGTTGTATTAAATTAATTGTCTGTACCCGGTAGCTGTAATTCAATCATTTACTGGAATTGAATAATTTCTCTTTTTTTTTACAACCAGCATTAGAATGATAACATCATGGGCTTCTACAAGCCCTTCTACATCCATCCCACTTGCCCACATTAATTACCTGTTCGCTATGCCTTGCCCATTCAAGTACCTGTCTAATTAACTAAATAGTTCTTATATTATATAATATAAATATATTATCAGAATCAGGTTTATTGTCTTGATGAACTTCATTGTTTTGTGGCAGCAGTATTGTGCATCACAGATGTCAAATTGCTATCAATTATAATTCCATAAATATAAGGTATAACTAAATAATTTGTGCAAAAAAAGAGAAAAAGTGAGGTAGTGTCCATAGGTTAATTGCAAAAGGCTAATAGCTTGAATACACCTGAGATAGTGTGATCTTGGAAGCTAAGCAGGCTCAGGCCTAGTCAGTACTTAGAGGGGAGACCGTCTGGGAACACCAGGTGCTTAGGTTTCTGAGAGGAGCGCTGGACAAGTGGCGACTCTCTCTCTGCCTTACGGCAGATAAAAGTTACAAAAAATTTCAAGTTTGTATGTAGGTTCATTGGTCTATTCGGAAATATGATGGTGGAGAGGAAAGAAGCTGTTTTTTTGTCATGTTGAGTGTGTGCCTTCAGGCTCCTGTACCTCCTTCCTGATGAGAACGGGGCGTCTGTGAGACGCCGCCTCTTAACGATGTCCTTAATGTTGTGAAGACCAATGACCATGAAGGCACTGGCCAAGTTTATAACCCTTTGTAGCCTTTTGTAGTGCATTGGCACCTCCATACCAAACAGCGATGCAACCAGTCAGAATGATCTCTACCTGTACACCTGTAGAAATGTGCAAGTCTTTTGTAACATATTGGATCTCTTCAAACTTCTCATGAAATGTAGCTGCTGGGAAGCCTTTTTCATGATTGCAATGACATGATGGCCCCTGGACCGATCTTCAGAGATATTGGCACCCAGGAATTTGACATTCCTTACCCTCTCCACCTGACCCCTTGATGATGACTGATTTGTGTTCTGGTTTCCCCCTTCCCAAAGTCCACAATCAGTTCCTTAGTTTTGCTAACATAGAGTGACACCACTCTACTAACTGATCTATCTCCCTCCTGTACGCTTACTTATTGCCGTCTGTGATTCTGCCGACAACTGTGGGATCATTTGCAAATTTATAGATGGCATTTGAATTGTGCCTGGCCACACAGTCATTATATAATATTATATATTTATCATATAATAGGCAGGAAGTTAACCACTTCCTAAGATTTGCCAGCTGGAAAAAAAAACTGTAGACTGAATATTTTATACATTCATGGATTATTAACCATCAAATACATGTACAAAAATAAATATATTTGTTCAAAAAACAAAACTGAAAAACAAGATATGCTAGAAAACACAAAAATGATTGCATACATTTAAAATTAACTCAATTCAATGTATAAAAGTAAATATAAATTGCATAGCCCTTGCCTTCTCCAGTGGATTTTTCCATTGAAATGAATCAGCTGGCTGGACGTATGGCAGCAACAGCCTGGCACAGGTTCCACAGCCTGGTTTCCCATATATGTGCTGAAGTTCATCCTCCACATTGGGCTTCAATGAAGGAGAGCAGAGGAGAGCAATGAGAAAACTGCACCCAACCAGTCCCCAAATCTCCACCTGGAGACACCCAGGAGACTGCAGAAGCTGGAACCTGAAGCTGAACTTAATCTGCTGGAGGATCTCGGCTGGTCGAGCAGTGTCAGTGGGAGAGGCTGTGCTGGGAGTTAGCATGGGCCCAAAGGTTTTGGTGCAGGTACAGGAGTAGGTCAATTAGTTTCTCCAGCACGTTGGCGTATTGCACTCAACCCCAGTAACTGCAGTTTGTCTTATTTCTTTAAATAGGTTGAGAAGTACATTTTTGGTCTTTTCCCACATCATGTCTTCACATTATCTCCTGTTTCAAGGCTGCAAATTATGATCCTACCTCCAACTGATGCAACTCGACCTGCTGAGTTCCTCCAGCAGATTGCGTTTAGCCCAACTTCCACCCGGATGAGTTCTAAGACAGCTGTGAAGTGGAACAGCCAGCAGGTTTATGGAAGATTTAAGCCAATACTGTGGTGTCTCTTGCATTCATCTGAGAGGGCAGACAGGACAGCAGAAATGGAAGGCTTCAGCTCCAACGTGCCAGAGTGCAGGTTTAAATCAAATGCTCAGCTGGTTTGAATTCACAACCTGCCAAACCAGGAACAAGAGTGCCACCTGCTGATCTATCCAGTCACCCAAGCAGAGAAAATGGTCAATGGAAGAAGGCCAAGGTTCATCCACATCACCTTTCAGGCAGAGAAGGAGCACCTTGTTCAATATCCAGCATATGTAAAATGACGAGCATCCTTTGGAGTGGGCCAGGAAATTTCCAGGGTTTAAATCCTGCAGCATTTGGGATGGAGCGGTGGCAACCAGCAGAGATGCTGCATTATGGCCTTAGTCCTGACCCCCAGCTCTACCTGTATGGAGTTTCCCAAAGACTTGCAGAGTGGTTGGTCAATGGCAATAGAAAACTGCCCCTTATGTGTAGGTGAGTGGTAGAATCTGGGTGAAGAGTTGATTGGATTGTGGCAAGAATAAAATGGGATAAGAGTGGAATTTGTATAAATCAAGTTTTTGATAGTGGACTGAAGGGCCTGGTTTTGGGCTGTACCCCATGACTCAAATCCACCAGGTGTGTGATTTTCTCCCCTAATAACTCATCTACCAGTCCCAACAACGTTGTCGAGAATCTTTGCTCCAACCTCTCTATCTTAATCTCATACTTCCTACCACATGGCAACCAGAACAGCTCACACGACCATGTCTTGTATAGCTGTTACATGATGTCCCAAGTCTTGTATCTGATGAAGTCAAGGCTGCCGTATGCCTTATTCACCATCCTGTTTATCTGTGCCACCACTTTCAAGGAATTCCATATCTGTACCCCTTACTCTCATTGTTCTACCATACTCCCCAGGGCTCTTCCATTTCCTGTATATGTCCTGTCCACAACTGCACCATTGTCTCAGTTAACTTGCATCTGCCATTCCTCTGCCCACTTTCCCTGCTGTTCTTGATCCTGTTGTAACCTTACGCAACTTTCTTCGCTGTCTACCAGACCACCAATTTTGGTGCCATCCACAAACTACTCCGCATGCCACCTGACTTCTCACCCAAATAGTTAAAATGGGTGACAAACAACTGTGGATCCAGCAATGATCCCTGAAGCACCCCACTGGTCACAGGCTACCAAACATCAAGAAAAAGAAACAGATTACGGAATCATTATCACATTCCAAACAATAGGATGTCGCTGCATAAACATTTCTGCAATGACTATTCTTCTAATCTGTTACCTTGGTGGCAAAGCATTTCAGGAGGTTTTGAGCCAACAAAAGGCTTTATATCAGTGGTAGCCTATCTTTGTCAGAATAAAGAAGTGTTCATACATGGCCTAAGTTGGAATTGAACCAAGATTCACTGATGACATTGATAGGGATTTTAGACTTGGTTCTTCAACAGCAGCCCATTGAATTACTTCTTAGAAGATATTGTCAGCATGTATTAACCAACATGAAATTTAATTTTGAGGTTGCAGTAAAGAACTGAGAAAAAGCCTAATGTCTTATACTCCTATTTAATAAACTATGCAGAGAAATTTACATTTCAAACTTATCAAGCATTTTATTGATGTTCCTTCCTGGGCCAGTTTCTTCAGTGGAGAAACACAAAGGCTGAAGATCCTGGGTGAACAAAGAGAGAGGCTGGGGTGAGTGAACGGGTCAGGCAGCATCCGTGGAGAGAAACGAACAATGTTTTGGGTTGGGACCCATTTTGGACACACTTTCTTCAGCTCTATGTTCCTGGGTATATATTTTTCTCACCGCAAACCCAAAGCAGAACTTGCTGAAGGGAATGGCAAGGATAACAGTGATCCTGAAGAGAAACACAAAAATTGCAGATGCTGGAACCTTGAGCAAGCAGTGACCTGCTGGGGAACTCAGTGGGTCAGGCAATATCGCACATGAATCTCAAATGAATCCTTATTGCAGAAAAGATCAGTCATAGTTTTGGGTGGGGACCTTTCATCAGCCCTTTATGTGAGAGGTGTAGAATCAGGTAGAAGGAGAGATTACAAGAAAGGGAACAAAGAAAAGTTAGAGAGAAGAAACCAAAAGGTCCAAGAGTAGGTTAAGAAAACATGGAAACAGGAGAACCAGATGGGGGTAGGGGGTGACCGAAAGTTGGATAAAATGAAGTACTCGCTGTTGAGTTTAAGGGTGTCCAGGAGGAATATGAGGTGTTGTTCCTCGAGTTCATGTTTGGCCTCACCATGAGAATGGAAGAGGCCGAAGACAGACACATCATTTTAAAAATGATTTTTCGAGGTAAAATGGTTGGCTCGAGGAAGTTCAAAGTTAAACCCACAACAGAAAGAGAACTCCTGCTCTTGTGTTTAAGCCATGTTCAGGACTGAATGAATAAAATGTTTACAAGTGAATGTTTGTGTGTGAATGGGCGGTGGTGTGTTGACTGTGAAACAATCTGTAAGCTCTTTTTTTTGATATCATAGAACTGCTTGAACACTCGTGAAAGGAGATCAACTTGTGCAGGTTCAAGAGACAGAACCAGAGAGGCGGCTTTGTAACACTGGTGCACTTCCACAGATGTTTGTTGTTCTAGTGCAAAAACAAGCCATCAAACCATGCTCGGTGGATTCTGGATGTTTTTCAGATAATATGGGTCTTTGCAGTAATGATCCTGGAAGGAAACTGCTTGGATCCTTTCTTCACTGAGATTAAAATTTCAAATGAGCCTGATGAAAAATATATTTGTCAACACATGAATCTCAAATGAATCTTTATCGCAGAACCCTTGGGAGCCAAGCATTCTACAAGTTATAGTATGATGAATAATTTGGCAAACATGCTGCCATAGTTTTCCAAATCAGAGAAGTGATTAATTCAGCAGCAGGGTTTGTTCAGACGTGTTCTCGTCCTCAAGATGGTCCTGCCCTTTCTGAAAAATTCGTCCACATTTTCGAACCACTGCATTCCAACTGTAATATGTTGACTCAATATCAACCAAAAGGAAGATATTTCTGCCTCGAAGGTTTTGCTGGAACAGAGCATCTTTTCTGCCACAGAAAGCATGTCCTTCCCAGCTTAAACACTAACCTGAAAAGAGGCATAAGACAGGAGATAACTCTGGTCCAGGCAACAGTCTCAGAGACTGGGTTTAAATTGAATAGCCTTCAAAAATAGGCACAGAACGTGCAAAGTGTGATGAACAGGAGCATGGTATAATGATTTAAGAATCAGGCTGTCACTTAAAATTTCACTGATTGGATGGGTACCCCAGAGGGAGTCTGTAAGGTGAGAAGCTAGTATCAGTGTTAGAACAACTGTACACTGTTTAAAACCACAGTGCCCCTATTAAAGGTGCGAGCAAATGTTCCAGAATCTGATTGGAAAATTATGTAGAATGATGCAGTAGATGAGACATTGAGTTAAACAGTTTACACAAAAAGGCTGGATAAACTCGGCAAGTCATGCGGCATTCTTTATGTGACAAACATTCAGGCCCGAACCCTTCATCAAGATATGAGCAAAAAGCAAGCCAAGTGTCTGAATAAAATAATGGGGCTGGGGAGGAGCACAAGGTCACAGGCAAGAGGTCATGGGTGGGAGGACAGAAGGGGTGATGAGGGGAGGGGTATCTCTCTGAATGGAGAGGGAAGGGGAGAAAGGAGACAGAGGGATGGGGAAGAGAGGGACACAGGGGAGTGGCCTAATGGAATCTGGAGAACTTGATGTTAGCACCTTGCGGTTGGAGAGTGTCCAGACAGAATATTAGGTGTTGCTCCTCCAATTTATGGGTGGCCTTGGTTTGGCAGTGAATGAGGCCCTGAACAGATATGCTGGTGCGGGAGAGGAGAATAGAATTTAAATGGTTGGCCACTGGGAGATCCCCGCCATGGCCATGGACAGAGCAAAGTAGGAGATATTGAATGGCTTCACCATCTTCAGAAACTGCATTGGGAGACTTGAGGAGCACAGTCCAAAGTCTTCAGCCACTGCAAAGGGAGCCTAGGGATAGAGAACATAACAATCAGGAACAATCATTTGGGCCCCATGCCCCTTCCACCATTGGTTGTGTTTTCACCTCAGCACCATTTTGTTGTACTAACCCTATATCTTCAACTCCCTTCAGTCACTGAACTTCCACAACTTCCTTGGGAAGAAAATTCCAAAGCTTCACCATCCATGCGATGACTGCTCCTCTCTTTGGTCTAAAGTAGCCAACCTCTTATTCTGGGAGTGCTTTGCCCATTCCTAGACATCTAAGGGAAGCTTCAACCCCTAATCCTCCCAGCCAAGCTCTGCCAGAAAGTTGTACATCTTGCATGATCGAGGTCTCCAACCTCTTCAGATTCCATGCTGGAAGTTTTGGGAGAGGAGGTGGAAAGTCAGAGATATTCTGGATTAGAAAGTCATCTGGGGAGATGCTCAGTGATCCAATGAACTGAGAGCAGCAGCCAAGAGGTTCAAGTGGCCAGTCTGTGAATACTACCAAATGCCCTGAAGCCTTGGCATTATTAGTTCACCGCATCCCTACTTCACCAACCATCACTGAATCGGAATCCTTAGCCACTAATGTACCACACAGTTGATAACTCGTCTCTACTGAACTGTAACATCCACATTCAGCATAGGAGATAGAACAGTATAGGTCAGTACAGACCATTCAGCCCATGATGTTGTGCTGACCTATACAAACCTACTCCTCAACACTCTAATCCTACCCTACCTCACACCCATAACCCTCTATTTTTCTTATATTCATGTGGCTAATAGTCTCTTGAATGTCCCTTTTTAGCCAATATCCACCGCCATCTCTGCCAATGCATTCCAGGTGTCCACTACTCACTCTATAAAATAATGTACCCCGATATCTCCCTTAAACTTTCCTTCATTCACCTTAAGTAGATGTCCTCTGATATTCACCACTGTCGCACTGGAGAAAAAGGTATTGGTTGTCCACCTGATCTATGCCTGTCATAATCTCGTACACCTTTATGAGGTCACTCTCATTCTTTGTTGCTCCAAAAAGAAACGTCCTCACTCTGCAAACTTTGCTTCATAGGACATGCTCTCCAATCCAAGCAACATCCTGGTAAATCTCTGCACTCTCTCCAAAGCATCCACATCCTTCCTGTAATGAGGAACTGAACTCAATATTCCAATAGTGGTCTCAGCAGAATTTTATAGAGCTGCAGCATTACCTTGGGGCTCTTGAACTAAATCCCGCTGACTATTGATGGCCAAGATGCCATAAGCCTCTTTAACCACCCTCTAAATATATGTGGCAAGAGTAAGGGATCTATGGACCTAGATCCTACTCAATTAACCACTGATGCACATCTGAAGGTAGCTGGAACAATCTGGAGAGTTATTGATGACCCAGGTAACATATCCACCAACTCTCGTCCTCCACTACCACCACTGTTTTCTGGTATCCCTTTCAATTTTCAAACATCCAAGCATGGCAATCATGCCAATCAATGGAGGAACAACAAGAAGAACAGAAAAAGTTGAAGGTCCATGGCCACACTCACAGACAGCTTGGGCACTGGCACTACATGTAGTTTAGTGGATAGACAAAAAGCACGAATGGGCCACAGCTGGAGTAGGGGGCATGAGGAGAAGCAGTGTGTGAGATCTGTGGTGGATAATTCAGATGAGATGGAATAAGTCACAGGAAATACTCAGAGTATGATGACACTTTAATATTACCGAGTACTATGATCTTTTTAAAAATATTTTTATTGATTTTAATAAAGAACTTATACAAAAAAATGTGCAATTGAATAAGATGATATGGACAGTTACACAAACTTAATAAGGCATTTAGTGTGACAAAAACATACATGAATTGTAAATCATATCCATAATTCTTATTCTAAATAATATATCTTTTTTTGGGGGGAAAAAAACCTCTTATAACATAAAAAAGAGAGAGAAGAGGAGAAAATTCGTGCCTAACCACATGACCAGATGTAATATATGATTTGGATTAAAAGAAAAACAAAGATTAAAATAAAGTAAATAAAAAGAACGTGGAAAAGATACGAGTTGGACAATTTAAGGAAATTATAAAGTAAGATAATGAGTCATAAATGACCCCCATAATCTTTGGAATCTTGTATCCGAATTATTCATTGAATAACAAATCTTTTCCATGTTCAAACAGAACACAATGTTACATAATCACTCATCACGAGTAGGCGGGGTGGGATCCTTCCATTCAAATAAAATCACTCACGTCGGCAAAAGAGAGGCAAAAGAGATAGCACGACTCTTAAAAGTAATCAATACGTAAATGTGATGAACATGAGAAAAGGAAGAATAGTCTCTAATAGTCGGATAAAAGAAATGGCAAACATCTGAAATACCATAATGCGATAGAAAAGAATGTATTAATAAGGCAGATTTATTTAATATAGCCAGTTTAGAAGGCAAATGATCTAGGATAGGGTCCAACTAACAATTGAAATCCCCAACTAGAATAAGCGAGTATAAACTTAAATCTACCAAGGAAGTAAAAAGGTTTTCAAAATGTCCCGGATCATCGAAATTGGGAGCATAAAGATTTGTGAAAACCATCATTTTATTGTGTCATTTCCTGGAACAATAACAAAATGACTGTTAGAATCCAAAACAACATTGTGTATACTAAAAGGAATATTCTGATTAATAAGGATCAACACCCCTCTAGATTTAGCTTTATAAAGAAGAATGATATTGCTACCCTTTCCACCATGACATCAGACACAAAACATCACTGCCATGTATATGTGTCTCCTGTAAAAATATAATTTCAGCTTTAAGTCGTTTTAGATGTGAAGCCACTTTCCTTCATTTTACTGGATGATTTGAGCTTTTCACATTCCAACTCAGAACCTTAATAGGATTAGCCATGATCACTCAATTATAGAAAGTATACACTAACAGTGAAACTAATTTCAGAAATTCCGATGTGCATGTGGAAAGCTAAGTTCCTGCAACATGCCCAATTATCTCTGGCCTGCAAATGGCCTTATTAAACCATAGACTACAACTTCATACACTAGAACCAGAAAGATCTAAAAAATAAAGCACCATGGCAATGCAGAACACCCATGATCCCTCCCCATCTTCTCCAGTCCCACCCCCTAAGGCTGAAGAATAGACCAACAGTGAGTTAATCAATTCTAAAAACCCTCTGTCTTCCAGTAGAGATTAGATGTTCTTACTCAAAATCAAAATAATATTCCCCTGCAGCCATTCATAATAAACCAAAAAAGGCCAACTTTAGTCCAAATAGAGTAAACATCAAAAAAAAATTCAAGACTTCTCGTGAAGTTATTCTTTAAAAATGTGTTACTGGATATATAAAATTTTTTTTTTTATCCTGTTTTGATAGAGTAAACTCACCATAAATACAATCAAAGTGTATCCAATTCTTTTCCTTCAACCATTCCAAATTAAATCAACTCATAATAATGATGCTTTCCCTGTGTACGCTTTAAAAATAAATTAATGAACTTCTAACATTAAAATTCAATCATCGGTTCAAAGCAGCTATTCAACAGGAAAAAAAAGAGAGGATGTCATTCACAAGTTGGAGCAGGAAGGTTACGAATGACCTCTTAAGCGTCTTCCACTGAACCAAACTATTTCTTGCTCCCATTGGGAAGAAAGATACGGAGATGTGCTGGGAACAGCAGTGAAGGTTTCCACCCATGCTGATATAAATCCAACATAACTTCCTTGTAGATGGCCCACTGCTTCATAATTTCGGTAGAGGAATCTTCCATGATTCTACATTTTTTGTCTTTGTATTGAGGTTACCTTTATAATGGGTTTCATGGATCAGCAGTTTCTTTGATAATGATGTGGGTGTATAACCACCAAACGTGGTTTTTGCCTGATTTAGGCTTTGGCAATCAGTGGTGTCGCAAATAACTCATCTCCAAACACCGTTGTCAACAATCAGAGAAAAATATTGTAAGCGTACCAGTCTCAATATATTCAGCCAAACCGACAATGCACAGGTTCTGCCGACTCTCGTTTATTGACTTCCAGGTAGCGGACCTGATTGTTCAATTTCTTTAAAGTAGATTCTGCTAAGGTAAAGCGCACACCTTGTTCTTCTGCAGAAAGACAGACCTGGGCAAATCGATTCTCCAGTGCCAAAAGCCTGTCATCTAGATGTTTAAATCCTGCATCAATAAATTCTTTAAATTGTTCAAGTTCATCGGAGGAACTCCCAGTAGTCAGATTTGCCAGTGGAATAGGCGGAGATTTTTGTTTCTTTCCGGTTTTTTCCACTTTTAGCCATTTTTTCAGCTCTTGTATCCATTTCAAATATAGAATAGGCAATTTGACACCACTTTGAAAGTTTTAAGAAAAGTAAACAGGGTAAAATGTACACTGAAGATATGCCTACTCCATACCACATCCTCACTGGATGACCTGAGTACTATGATCTTTGAATCTTCTTTGGCTGCAGGGGAGATTCCTGGATCATTGCCATATGCTGGCTATCACATGCGGTCTCTCACCCTCATTCCCCAGAGGAGAGCCAATGGTTTTGTGGAGTGCTAAGATGTTCTCCTCTCTCAGTAAGCCGACACCCTTGCTGTCCTGATGCTGCCAGCAACAGGGTGATGCAGTCCACCCAGAACCACCTGATGGTCACCTGTAGACCCAGTTCAATGTTTTCTGCTGGCAATTTCCAACAATCAGCTGCACACAATATGTGAGCCCCGTGTAGGAGGAGCAGTGGCAGTCTCTGATGAAGTGTGCAGTTGGTTTAGTTTGGTAAGGATCATTTATTCATTTCAAGATGGGATATTCATTTATGTTGCAGTTATATACAACTTTGGCTCAGCTGTATTTGAATATTGTGCATCATTCTAGCCTCCCCATTACAGGATGGATATTGCTTTGTAAAGGGCACAGAAGAGACTTACCAGGGCGCTGCCTGGATTAGAGGGTATGAGCCATAAGGAGAGAGGTTGGGCAAACTTGGATGGTTTTCTCTGGGAAGTCAGAGGCCGAGGAGAGAAATTTATAAAATTATGAGATGTCTTGACAAAGTTGGCAGTCAGAAACTTTTCCCAGAGTTAAAATTTCATAAAGGACAAAGATGTTCAAGGGGATGGTGTGCCTTTAAAGAGATGTGCAGGGAAAGTGTTTTATACAGAGAGGGTTGGGTGCCTGGAACAGGTTACCAGGCAGCAGATACAATAGTAGAGTTTAAGAGGCTTCTAGACAGGGAATAGAGGGATATGTATCATGTACAAATTTTAGTTTAAACTGGGCATCATGTTCAGCGCAGATGTTGTGGGCTGGAGGGGCTATTCCTGTGCTCTACTGCTCTCTGTTTTTCTTTAGATATACAGCATAGTAACAGGCCCTTTTGGCCCACGAGCCCATGCTGTTTTTGGTGGGTGGGAGGAAACCAGAGCACCTGGAGGAAAGCCACACAGACAGAGAGAACGCACAGACTCCTTACAGATTGCACCTGATTCGAGTCCGGGGTGTCGGCACTCTAACAGCGGTGTACTGACTGTTAAGCCGTTAATATTGGTGGCATTTATTTAGGAATTGTGTTCAAGTGAACGCTATGATGAGAGCAGAGTGAAGGCATTGGGTGTCAGCGAATTGGGATTGTAGTTACTGGGGTTCCATCTCCGCTCATGGACAGCCCAGCCGGGATTTGCACTATCCCTTCTCCTTCATGCTTTTGTTCCCTGGCTGCAATTCTCTTAATATAAAGCTAGTGGCAATAACAGTCCCCTCATTTGGTGTGACATGTAGACAAGAAGGCTTATCACCTACTCTGGTACATTCTACCTCAACGTAGGGGCAACAATTAATGAGTGCAAATGCTGATGGTTAGGAGGGAAGTTGTAGACTTCAGGAAGATATCAATAGAAGTATGTCCATTTTATGGTGAGCACACTGTGTACATGTCAGAGGGTTGTGCCCTGGAGTTATCAGCCTTGTCATCAGCTGTCACTCTTCTTTACTGTGATGTTTCGGATGCAGTTGACACAGCAGCCTTCAGCAGAATGAAGGCATCGTGATTGCTACCACCCTGTCAGACAAGGACTTGCAGAATTCCCTGCCTTTGGTCTCACAAAAGTAGGAGATTTAAGAGTGGAATCCTTGTATTGCAAGGGAAGTGTTTATTTGTGCACTCAGTGGTGGGAAAGGTAGGTTTACATGGAAGCCTTGAGGTCATGAAGAAGTCTTTCAGAGCATATGATAGCAGTCACTGGATAATTTTGTAACTTGAGGAAATATTGGGAGGAATTGCCTGTAAGTAGTTGGTTGTCTCTTTTAGCAGCGCTGGTGAAAGTTCCTTCCCATTGATGAACAGGTGTTCAGAACTAATGGTAAGTAGTCTCTTTCTTCTTGTCTTTGGCTTGGCTTCGCGGATGAAGATTTATGGAGGGGTAATGTCCACGTCAGCTGCAGGCTCGTTTGTGGCTGACAAGTCCGATGCGGGACAGGCAGACACAGTTGCAGCGGTTGCAAGGGAAAATTGGTTGGTTGGGGTTGGGTGTTGGGTTTTTCCTCCTTTGTCTTTTGTCAGTGAGGTGGGCTCTGCGGTCTTCTTCAAAGGAGGTTGCTGCCCACCGAACCGTGAGGCGCCAAGATGCACGGTTGGAGGCGATATCAGCCCACTGGCGGTGGTCAATGTGGCAGGCACCAAGAGCTTTCTTTTGGCAGTCCTTGTACCTCTTCTTTGGTGCACCTCTGTCTCGGTGGCCAGTGGAGAGCTTGCTCTTGGGAAGGCAATGGTCGAATGTTAAGTAGTAATGAGCTGGAAAATGAGAGGCTGCCATCAAATCAGGATGGCAAGGTGATTAATGTCATGACCATTCTAATCGGCATACACCCAGTATTCACTGTGTGGTGCTCAAACCAACCAATAAACAGCTGGCAGGATAAATCCCACAGAGCATGTACATGCTAAAGATGGCACTGAGTTCTCATGGCATTCTAGACAGCCAAAAACTAGACGTGAATAATCCCAGTTTCTCAACTCAGGAACCTGGGGAAAATGTAAGTGGATATCAAGAATTCATTTTTTTATAGAAGCCCCCATTAATTCCAGAGCAGAATTCAAATAGATCATCTTAGCACACAAGCTCCCTCTTCTCTTCAAAATCTCTGCAACTTAAAAACATATTTTTATTTCCACCTTTTCCCAGTTCTGATGATAAGTCGTCAACATGAAGTGTTAATTCTTTCTCCAGATTTCCAACGTCTGCAATTTTTGCTTCTTGAGTTCTTGCTGTTTTACATTGCCAGCCTCTGATTGACCAGGGTTGAGTACGTTCCTGGTTCCTACACATTTACGGGTTTCCCTAAGGACAACAGGATTGTCCCCTTCCATGAATCCTGAAAATTCCTTCTCATATAACCTATGTCATTCTTTAATTCCTAAAAGAATCCATTAAATCTCTGAATTAAACATGAAGAACTGCAATTGCTGTGATTGAAGTTTGCACAAACATGCTGGAGAAACCCAGCATGTTCTAAGACAGATTCAAAATTAATAATTTGATGTGGTCATAAATAATTATAAATATTGCCAAGATTTATGCATCACATTTGTCTTCCGTGCTTCAAGGTGCTGGAGGAACAGAACGGGTCAGGCAGCATCCGTGGAAGGGAACATAATCGAGGTTCTGGAGTGGCAAGAAAGAAGGTAGAAACGAAATAAAAAGGTGTGGAGGAGTGGAAGGGACAGGATAAGAGATCCTATAGCATTTTGTGAGTTGATCCAGTTTTACAGCATCTGCAGTCTTCCTTGTTTGTCTCCTATGCTTCACCTGGACACGAATTGGGTGCATTTACAAAGGATAATTTTAAAGTTGGTCATAGAGGGGTGAGATGAGGAGGAGATGAGGTAGGCAAGGGAGGGAATTCCAGATCTTAGGAATGTGGCAGTTGAAGCAGTAAACAAACAAAGGGAATGGGCTAAGAACCAGAATTGGTGGAGCCCAGCGATCTTGGAGGAAGTTTAAAAAACCTAAGGAAGATGTGGCCATGAAGGGATTTGAACTCAGGGATGGATTGATTACAAGCCAGTCTAGATCACCAAGCTTTGGGAGGAGGTCAGATAAAGCCTACATACTTACTGAAGTCTGTCAAACATGGAGCCAATTTGCACTTTGCAGTAAGTGACTTGAATAAACTAACAACATCAGCCAACTTGTAAATGCAAGAAATTGCCGAATATTGTGAACGCAGCTCAAGCCCTCACACGAATCAACCTCCCCTCCATCAACTCCAACTTTGGAAAAAGATCAACATATTAAATGACCCATCCCACCCTGATCACCCTCTCTTCTCCCACCTCCCACTGGGCAGAGCCATGCATTTGAAAACACTGACCATCTGATTCAAGGGCAATTTCTTTCCTGCTGTTATCAGGCTCTTGAACAGACCACTCACCAGTAAAATGATGATGTCCTTATACTGTTTTAACTGAATTTTTTATCTGAATCAATATGCACTCATGTTGTTCTTAAGTATGGATTGATTTTCCTGAATGGTATACAATTCAAAGATTTTCACTGCATCTCAGTATGTGGTAATTCAATTCAATTCCAATGGGAAAAATACATAATGACAAATAACTCTTTTCCAAGATTCAGATTTCATATTTATTGTCAAAGAACAGAAATGACATCACATATTACCCTGAGATTCATTTTCCTGTGGGCAAGGCAGAATCACCACTTATTGCCAATGCAAGAAAACTGTACACAATGTACATATGTAAACAAATAAAGAGCTGTAAACTGAAAATGAATATAAGCAAAAATAAAATGAATAAAGTGTAACAGAATGAGCCCCTGATTGAGTTTGTTGTTGAGGAGTCTGATGGTGGAGGGGAAGCAGCTGTTCCTGAACCTGGTGGTGCGAGTCTTGTGGCACCGGTACCTCTTTCCTGATGGAGCAGCGAGAACATAGCGTGTGCTGGGTGGTGTGGGTCTTTGATGATTGCTGCTGCTCTCTGACAGTAGCGTTCCCTGTAGATGTACTCAATATTGGGAAGAGGTTTGCCTGTGATGTCCTGGGTTGTGTCCATTACCTTTTGGAGGGCTTTACGCTCAGGGGATTTGGCATCCCCATACCTGACCGGTCAGCACACTTTCCACCACATATCTGTAGAAATCTGCCAGATGTCTTCCAAACCTCCACAAACCCATGAGAAAGTAGAGGCGTTGACATGCTTCCTTCACTAGGTCGAGGAAATATCCTCCGAGAACTTAAATTTGCTCACCTTCTCCACCTCTGAATGCAGCACACCAGTTTCCAAAATATTAAAGGCTGGTGTGGTATCAAACTGTAACGCCAATCTTCTCCGTGATTTTTCAGCTTGATCTGGTTTTGCTCTCAAGTTCCATAAATGGAGTTACAGCATTCAGACATTCTTTAAAATTTGTGGGTTTTGTTTAATATCGGGTTTCCTTACAAATTTTGTCCCATCTATTTAGAACCATAGAACCATTACAGCACAACAAACAGGCCTTTCAGCCTTTCTAGTTTGTGCCACACTATTATTTTACCTAGTCTCACTGACATGCACCCAGTACATAGCCCTCCATATCCCTCCCATCAATGTACCTGGCCAAATTTTTCTTAATTGTAAAAATTGAGCTCGTTCCAAGCTCCCACCACTCTCTGTGTGAAGAAGATCCCCCTAAACCTTTTACCCATGTCCTCTGGTTTGCATCTCGCCTAACCTCAGTGGGAAAAGCCAACTTACATTTAGTCTCTTTATTCCCCTCATAATTTCCCCTCTATCAAATCTCCCATCATTCTTTCTATGCTCCAGGGGAACAAAGTCCTAACCTGATTTGTTGCTTCTTTGCGGCAAAATTTCCTGTTGCACATAATCTGATGCCACAACTAAGTAAGAGAGTTGATCTGTGTCCTGGTGTATAGAGTGGTAACTCCAACAATTACACCAGAGGATTCCAACTAATAAATAATGACCTTAGCTTTGCAATTTCTTTTAATATTATTTGCTATCGATTGTTGGTGTTGCAGACAATTCATCTATAAGCAACACAGACAATTTAAGCCATCGGATAGAATTGGGACAAGTCTGTTCATCACACCAAATATTTCCTCTGCCTGAAGAGGGCACACAAAATCAGTGAACCGGTGCGGACTTGAAAAGCCAACATGGCCTGTTTCCGCTCCGTAAATGGTTATATGGTTATATGGTTATATGCTCAGCCAGTTCTATGATAGAAAGAGTGAAATAGGAAAGTCTGCATACACTGTGATTGTAGTAAAAACACAGCAGGTCACACGGCGTGCTTTATATAGCAAAGATAAGGATACATATCCGATGCTTCATCAAAGTATGATCAATATGTAGGCAGGCGCCTGAATAAAATAGCAGGGGGAGGGGCAGGTGGAGAAGAACAGGTCCTCAAGCACAAGGCCAAAGGTGGATATTACTTTGATATAATGGTTCGCTCAAGTTATGTCATGTTTAAGTTTAGATCCCTCCATCAAGTTTGAAGAGACTTGACGTCCTTTTAATAAACTATTTTTGTATGAGTTGACTTCACTTTCCCAGACTGTTCTATTGTTTATTTATTGGCAAGGACCAGATAAATAGTTCGTACTTATCCATTGTAGTGAGCTCTGGGTATAGACTGCCCAGCCTTTTGTTTTTGGTAGGGGTTTGTAATGAACTGGGAATTCACTACTGATGTGATGTTCTAAGGACTGGTTCCTCCCCCGACTCCGTCCCCACATGTCCCGATATAAACCCTGGATCCCCGCCAAAACCCCATTCAGTCCAAAGACCATTGTGTGTTATTCTTCCTGAATAAAAGTGTGTTGGTCTCTGGTCTTTCTGGTCTTGAGTGCTCTCAGTCATGCTCCAGGGTTTTAATAACATTTTTTTCTCTTCTTTGAATATTCCAAATTGAAGAGAAAGGGATAATATTGTTCAATATGTTATAATGTTACATGTATTGCAATATGGTAATGTTTCTGTTTTTAACTATTCGATTCTGGATTCTATTCTCCTCATATATGGTTTACTATAACATGTTTAATAAAATGATTGAAAAAGAAAGAAGGTGGATATGGGAGGGAGGGCACAAGAGAGTGGATGTTGGCGGAAAGATGCTGAGGAACCAGAGGGATTGAGGGCTGGGGAGGCCAGAGGATGAATGTGGCAGGTGGGGGAGGTGGCAGGCAGAGGAGGTCAGAGGAAATTTGGGAGTGGGGGAGGCAGGAAGATGAAAGGGTCCAAGGGTGGGTGAGCAGGGATAGGTGTGATAGAAAGATTGGCCATGAATTTGTGTGAATTTTATGTGTCTAAATACTTAATGACTCCTGAGCTGGCATTCAAACGTCACTCAGAACTTAGAACCCAGGATATCTCAAAGTCAAACAATGCTCCAGATGTGTATAAATGTATATTAAAGAATTCAATCAAATGGATCCATAGCTAATTTCCTTCTATATTTAAAATTATTTCTCCATCTTCAAATTACTTTCCTTGAGGAAGTGAACAGGTAAAGAGCACTTTTATCTGGCTCTGCGTGTTTAATGATGATCACACTGATGTTCCCTATCAAAGCCATGTCCACTTGCGTGATGTGACCGCTGGAGACTCCAACCTGTTCTTGTTGAGAACGTTGTTGTCACACATGAAATGTGTTTTCATAATTTTGCACGAAGAAAAATTATTGAAAAGAGCAATGCTTGAATTACTCTTGGCCAAATACATCTGCGAATTATGAAGGCAAAATTCTGCAGGTGCTTGAAATCTGAAACCAACACCAAAAAGGAGCTGGTTGTTGACGTCAGGAAGGGGAAATCAGATGATCCAGTGATCATTGAGGGTTCAGCGGTGGAAAGAGTGAGCAAAGTTAAGTTCTTGGGAGCCACTCTCTCAGAGGGTCTTTCCTGGAACCAACACACTAATGGTGTCATGAAGAAATCACGTCAATGCCTCGACTTCCTCAAGAATTTGCGGAGGTTTGATATGACATGGGAAACCCTGGCAAATTTCTGCAGAGGTGTGGTGAAAAGTGTGCTATCTGGCAGCATCATGGTCTGGTGTTGGAACACCAATACCCTCGAGGGTAAATCCCTGCAAAAGGTAGTGGACACAACCCAGGACATCACAGGCAAATGTCTATCCACCATAGAGAACATCTACAGGGAACACTTCCGTTGGAGAGCAGCAGCAATTATCAGGGATTCACACCACCCAGCACACGCTCTGTTCTCACTGCTACCATCAGGGAAGAGGTATAGGTACCAGAAGACTCGCACCATCAGGTTCAGGAACAGCTGCTACCCCTCCACCATCAGACTCCTTGACAACAAACTCAGAGACTCATTTAAGGACTCTTACTTTTACACTGCATTGTTTGTTTACATTTATTTATTTGTTTGCATGGAACAGAGGTGCTGAATGAAGTGATCTCCCAATCTGTGACCAGTCTCTCCAATGTAGAGAATACCACAAAGGGTGCACTGGGTGCTAAGAACAAGTCCTCTGGATGTACAAGTGAAGAATTGCTTCACGTGAAATATGAATGAAATCCAAACTAAAAAATCAAAATGCCATCCTAAATGATTGAGCAGGAGATGCAGCCTTAAACATGATAGCAGGACTGAACTCTCCTGTGCAATCCAGAAGGCAAAGGGTGGGAATGTACAGATGATCCATAGCCATCTGTGTGACACCGGGGACATGAGGTGCATGTGGCAAGGGATCAAAACAATAGCAGATCACCTTGTGAGTCAACAATGGCAACTTCCTTTCAGACAGACTGTAAATGTACTATGCACGGTTCAATGAGAAGAACAGGTTGGCACTTAAATTAAATTCTTATATATCAGATATATGTTTTAGATGTGGGGAAGAATCAGAAACCTTTCTACATTCCATCTGGTCATGCTCTAAAGTGAAACCATTTTTGGGAAAATTTAAGAATTTTATTAGACCAGATTATTGTGAAACAATTGCCACAAACTGCACAAATGTTTCTCCTGGGAAATATTGTGGACATACAACCTAAAATGAGGCTGTCCAACTACCAGTTAGAATTTCTTAAAATTGCATTGGGGGTGAGTAGGTAATATATTGCGGTTACTTGGAAGTCTGTTTCCCTTCTGGATATAGCCCGATGGAATGCGGAAATGCATAGTTATGTTCTCCTGGAGAAAACGACTTACAACTTAATAGGTTTTTGCAGGCAGGGCAGTCATATTTTCAGAAAGCATGGTTGAATATTTAAGATACTTATTCTGTTCCTGAGTTTTACGTCCTTGTTCTTTCCCTTATTTGAGATCCAGGCAAGGAAAAAAAAATTAAATCCTCTGAAATGGATCCCGGGTCCCGACAGTTGATCTTTCATTCCGCTTTTCTTGTTTTTTTTTCTGTTTCTATCTCTTTTAATCACTTTCTCTTTCTTTCCTTTCTAATTTTTATCAGAGTTTTGTTTAGGGGAGGAGAGATGGGGTTGTTTGGAAATATGGATAACCTATAATTGATTTTTTTTTTCATTTTATTTTACTTATTTGCAATGGTTAATTCTTGATACTTGTTTCACCATAATATTCAAATAAAGTATTCAAAAAAAGAACAGACTGACGGCAAAGAAGACACATTCTCCACATGAAAAATTGGCCCCTTGTGTCGCTGCAGCTGAGGAGAGGAGAATCCTAACTAGGGTGAACCCACATTAGACAGTGGAACCAGACAATATACACAGTTGGGTACTGAAGGACTGTGCTGGCTCACTGACAGAGCTCTTTACGGACATCTTCAACTTATCATTGCAGCAACCAAGCATCCCTGTGTGTTTCAAGGCAGTCACCATCATCCCAGTATCAAAGAAGGGGGGCCACAGTAACAGGCTAGTGGCACTGACCTCCGCCATTATGAAACGCTTTGAGCAACTGGTAATGGACACTTCCACAGACACTGGTCACATTTCAATTTGCCTACAGACAGAACCGGTCCACTGATGATGCTTTTGTCTTGGCCCTCCACTCCATCCTGATCCCACCTGGAGAATGACACCTCATATGCTCGGCTGCTGTTCATTGACTGCATTCGTACCCCAGAGGTTGATGGAGAAGCTGTCCTCGCTGGGACTCAGCACCCCTTTCTGTAACTGCATTCTGGACTTCCTAATGGGAAGACCACATGCTGTCTGGGTTGGCAGCAGAACATCAAGCACCATCACGTTGAGGACTGACACATCTCAGGGCTGTAAGCTTAGCCTTCTCTTGTTCACGGTACTGATCCACAACTGCATCACCAGATCCAGCTCCCACAGTCATCAAGCTTGAAGATGGCACAACATTAGTTGGCCTCATCAGTAACAACTGTAACAGATTTGCATTAATCTTTAATTTAATGTTAAACTACATTTCTTTTATAAAAATGTCTTAGTAAATCATAGAGTTAAAATATTATATCTGTATTCTTATTTAGTTAGCTCTGGGTTGGTACAGGTTCACACACAGGTTACAGCACATTTATAGAGAACCAATGTTTTCAGAGAAGAGTGTTCATTCTCACAGTCGTGTCTTGGACAGACAGAGCTAATGGATTTCAAGTGGGTCTTAAATATCCAAGAACTGCTGAAGGAAGCCATCTGTTTTTAATCAAAGCCACTTAAGCCTCTTGAACAGAGATGAGGTCAAAGGTTGTTATGGATATAGAATGGTTTTGAAAAAAAATAACAGAATTTTGGTATAAATAAAACTAATGGTCATGTGGTTTCCAAGAATTTGGACTCACTTCGATGATGATGCAATGGTTACATGATTTGGAGGCATTTTGAGTTCACTTTTAGAAGAGTTCATTTTGGACGGCAGAAGTCAAAACCATGTCACACAGGGGTTGAAACCTGGTAAAAGACAGATTTGAGTTACAGTAACCAGAATTGATGCTGTTTCATGTTATTCCTGGGAAAAGGGAATCAGTGGCTTTTGAAATAAGGAAAGCCATTTCACTGTCTCTTTGGAAAAGAGGACAAATTCATACTGGGCTTGACATTAGTTGGCCTCATCAGTGCTTTGTAATTCAAGCCATCCAGTCTTGGTGACTTCCTCGTGAATCTTCTCCTGGACCATTTTCAGGTCAAGAATGTCCTTCCCACAGCTGGGAAGTGGAAAAGTAGAGAGGGGAGCAGGTGTTGGAACTGGTTAAAAGCAAGATAAGTCATCCCTTGAGGTGATACATGAAAGTCTGCTGATGCTGTGATTGTAGTCAGAAGACAGAAATACCAGATGAACAGCCAGTCTTGCAGCATCAGTGGGATGTAAAGATTATATTACAGGCATCTAGAGCCTGATCCCATCCTCAAGGTAGGAGTTAAAAATACAGGCACCTGTAATAAGGACTGGGAAAAGAAAGGGTGAAGAATAGAAGGAGCAGGAGTGCAGAACAACAAACAAATGGTGTTAATTGGATATAATAAGAGGACAAGTGAGAATTGATTTTGGCTCTGTGAAAAGAGACAGAGAGAAAGAGAAGAGAGAGAGAGAGAGAGAACAAATGAGAGGAAAGGAGATAGAGACAAAGATGGGGGGGTTTCTAACAGAAAGTGAAAAAGTCTATGTTAATGCCATCTGGTTGGAGGGTCCCCAGACAGAGGATGTGGTGTTATTCCTCCAATTTGCGGGTGGTCTCAGCCTGGCAGTGCATGAGACCATGGACATACATATCACACATGCCTATGATATAATCTTTACATCCCACTGATGCTGCATTGTTGCATGGGAATGGGACAGAGAATTGAAATGGGTGGCCACTGAGAGATCCACATTTTTGCAGTGGAAGTGATCTCCCAGTCTGTACCCAGTCTCTCCGATGTAGAGGATACCACATCAGGAGCACTGGATGCAGTAGATGACCCCTGCAGATATAGAAGTGAAGTGATGGAAGAATTGTTTGGGGCTCCAAATGGTGGTGAGGGAGAAGGTGTGGAGCATCTCCTAAGGTCACAGAGGTAGGTGTCAAGGGGGGCAATCAAACGGGAGGGAGGAGAGGACAAGGGAGTCACAGATAGAGTGGTCCCTGTGGAAGGCGTGGAAGGGAGGAGAGAGGAAGATGTGTCTGGTGATCGGATCACAAGGTTGGCAGTGGAAATCACAGAGGAGGATCTGTTGGATGATGAGGCTGGTGGGGTGGTAGGCGAGGACCAGGGGAAATCCTGTGCTTGTTGCACCTGGGGACAGAGGGGGCCAGGGCAGATGTGTGGATAGTGGAGGATATGTGGGTGAGGGTCATGTTGATAGTGGTGATGGGGAAGACATGTTGTTTGAAGAAGGAGGGCATCGCAAATGATCTCGAATGGAAGGTCCCATCCTGGGTGCAAATGCGATGGAGATGAAAGTATTGAAAGGAATGGAATCCTTACAGGGGACAGGGAGTGAAGAGGTGTAGTCAAGGCGACTGTGGGAGTTGGTGGGTTTATAGAGATGACTGTCAAGAGTTTCTCTCCTTAGATGGATACAGAGAGATCAAGAAGATGGAGACTGCTGCTAGAGATGGGCCAAGTCGGGCGGAAGTTGGCAGCAAAATGGATGAAGGCAATGAGCTCATCATGGTGCATGGGGCAGCACCAAAGTAGTCATTGACGTAGCGGAGGAAGAGTTGAGGAGTCTTGCCTGTGTAGGCTTGTAGCTTGGATTGCTCCACGAAGCCAACAATAAGGCAGGCAGAGCTGAGGCTCATGTGCATACCCATGGCTACCCTTTTGACTTGGAGAAAGTGGGATGAGTCAAAGGAGAAATCGTTAAAGGTGAGGACAAGTTCTCCCAGCCAGAGGAGGGTGATGGTTGGGTCTATTGTTGAGAAAGAAATGAAGGGCTTTCAGGCCTTCATTATGGGGGATGGAGGTGTATAGTGATTGGACGCCCATGGTAAAAATGAGGCAGTTGAGTTCAGGGAACTGGAAGTTGATGAAGTGATGGAAGGCATGTGAAGTATCATGGATGGACTGGACTGGACCGTGGGGTGGGGGGTCTAAAAAAAGTTGAGGTAGGCAGATACCACACACCTTTAGTCTGTTGGTCTGTACTTGTCTTCCTCCCATTCTTACCACTTTATTTCCCCAGCCTTTAATTCAGACACCTGTATTTTTCACTGATACCTTGAGGAAGGGCTCTGGCCCAAAATGTTGGTAGTATATCTTTACCTCCTATGGATGCTACGAGTTCCTCAAGCATTTATGTGCTCTGACTAAGTCATCCCCTGAACCTGTTGTTCCATCATGGATAATCTGACTATAATCTCCACACTCCCTGGTTCTCTTTAACACCCTTGTTTATAAAGTGATACTCACGATTGAAGAGTGAACAAGGTCATTTGGAGAGAACAAGCCCTTTGGAACGTTAAGGTGGAAGATGCTTCCAACAACGACATTGTGTTTGAGATGTTAGGAATTGTTCCAGATAAACACAACGCTGGAGAAGCTCAGCAGGACAAACGGTGTCCTTGATGTAACAAAGGCAAAGATAAAGAACCAATATTTTGGGCTTGAACTTTTCATCAAGATATGAGAAAATATAGGAAGGTGCCCAAACCAGGTAATCTATTGCTATTGAAGAAAATAAAGTCAAGGAGTGAGTTGAAATGTCATTATCACCTCTTCTGTCATTTAACCTCTTCTGCCTTGTACTCTTTCTCCCTGCTCTGCAGCTTCTAACTTTCTTCTTGCCCCTCTCCAAGGGTGCTGTCCGCGTGTTACAAAATCAGACCTCTCTCAACGACAGCAAGGGCAAATGAAGAATAAAAAGCAAACATTCAATTTAGTTGTCATAACTAAGCTCTGTCAGATCGCTAAGGTAAAGGTAAACTAACCTCTGGTGCACACAGAGGCTCTGATCAATGTACAAGGCAGAAATTAGCTTTGGCTGATATAGAGATTTTTTTAAAAAGGACCTGACTTTACACAGGGCTTTTCACAACTCAGGTTAAAACTGCATTTGGATGTGTTTTTGCATCCACGATCCGCAAGGCCGGGACCTGGGGCTGGTTGGTACAATTGGGCTGAGTTCCCCCTCAGCCCGCACAAATACAAGTCACCTCCGGTGTTGCACATTTCCCACAATTCTATGAAGCATTTACTTAATTGTAGCACTTCTCCAATGTGAGAAATCTCACAGCCAATCTGTGCTCTGCTTGCTGCCTTAAAAATCAGTGTGATGAAATGGATGATTAATAGTGAGTTAAGGGATATTTATACCTAAACACTGATGAGAGCACCTCTGATATTTAGAATAGTTTTATGGGATTTTACCATCCACCATGGAGGCCAGACAGGGATTTTGATGTATTTCCTTGACAACTGGTGTGTCAAGCTACATTTTGCACAGAGAAATCCATCTGGTGCAAAGAGGGTTTCTCTCAAACAAAGGCCTTTCCAAAGCTGATTCAGCAGGAACTTTTTCTTTTGCTTTGGATTTTTGAACTTACTGCATCTTGTTGGAGTTGAGAATCATTCCATTAGAGGTTTGGGAATGAATGAAGCAGAGGTGAGGGAAGAGTAGATTGCTGGAGGAGCTGAGCAGACGGACCTGCAAGAGCTCCTCAGCAGAATCTTTAAAATTAGCGAAAAGCAGCCTACCAACTGGAAAATAACTACTACAAAATATAACACCACGGGGAAGAAGAACAAAACAAACCTCCTCGGAACGTCGGAGCCACCACACAGGAGCAATGAGATGGGGGAAGGGCTCAGCACGATGACGGAGGGTCCAGGCAGGCCCTGCGAGCAGCAGATTGACACCAACCATCGGCGATTTAATGAGCATCATTCAGACGCTGGTGACTAGGATTGGGACCTTACTCGAGAGGGTCCAAAAAGATTATGGAAGTAGTGGGTGAGGTAACAATTGTGCTCACCGCACTTTCCGAAGATAAAATGGAGGCCATTGAAAATAGATTGGGAAGGATCGAGAACGACACGACATGGATCCCTGAAAGGTTGGAAGGGAGAAATTCATGGAAAGGCTGGACTATCTAGAAAACCATAAGAGACAGCAGGATGTAAGAATTATAGGGGTTAAGAGAGATCCCCAAGATCCTGGGGCTGCAGGATGTCCATTATAATCAAGAGGCCCCACCAAACCTCTGGTCCCAGACCAGGGCCAAACCAACACCCACACCCAGTCCTAATAAGACCTAAATATCAGGAGCGAGAAATGATCTTGCGTGCGGCCAGGGAACCCAATGGACCATTGAGGGAGGAAAGGGATAGGATCAGTTTTTTTTCCCTGTTTAAAATGAGAAAAGAATTCGAGGCAACAAAAATATTTACATACCAATAAGATTGTATATGCCTTATTATATCCAGTGACATTACGAGTGGAGATGCCAGGGGGAAAAGAAAATATTTAAAAGAAACTCGAGAGGGATGGAGATGGCGTGGAAAATAAAAGGAGAACACAAAACGATGGTGGAAGAGCAAGAAAATTAAACTAAGGGTATAAGGGATATTGACAATGACGAGATATCCTTTTAACTGGTATTTTTTGTACAATAGAAAGAGCAGTAAATGGAACAGGATATAAAATTTAAATGAGTCATGTTGCCAGTGAAAACAAGGATAATGATGTAGATAATGTACATATATAATAATGAGCAAGAGCAAGGTCTGTTAAAAGCTTGATTGAGAGTGGCAATGTATCCGGTCTGAAGGGGAATAGTGGTGTCAAGGGGATAGCCATTGGAGCCAAAATGAAAGGGAGGGAATTTTGCACTTGTAAAGTGGGCATTTTTTTTCCTTTTCTGTTTGTGTTTTTGTTCCAGCGGAACTGCCAATATGAAAGAAAAATGATCTGACAGGAGGCATGCGCTCTGCTGTGGAAAAACACACATGGGCTACCAGAGAAAGATAAGTATAAATGTAGACACCAATGAATATGACATTAAAGTTTGTCAGTGTTAATATAAATGGATTGAATTGACCTATTTTTGAATATTTTATTTTGATTTTATCAGTGAACTGTACCAGAATTACTATCACAGATAAATAACTAAATGTGAACTAATCATTGATACCTGTTACCCCACCCCCCCCAACAAAACCCTAAATAAATGAAAATAAGAGGAAGAAAGAAGAAAGAAAAATGAAAAGAGAGAAGAAAGAAGGAAAAAGGACAAGAGAAGAAAGGTGCTATCGAGATCTGGAATCCAATTCAACAGAAAAAAGGGGCCCAATTATTTTAGTCTAAATCTCAATAAAAGGAAGAAAAATGAAGGGAAGAAAAATAAATATCTTATGTATTAACCCTACATTTTATAGGTAGGGTTCCCATACTTGCAAACACGTGTTGTATTTATTCTTTAAATTGTAAGTGATTTTCTCCGGGGGATACAACTATGCATTTCAGTATTCCAACTGGCTACATCCAAAAGAGAATCAGACTTCCAGGTAACTGCAATACATCTCCTGGCCACTGCCAATGCAAGTTTAAGAAACTCTAATTGGTACTTAGACCAATTAGGTCTTAAGTCCACAATACATTCAATTGAATGGACCTATTAAAGAAAAATGGGCCTAGCCACACATCAAGAAATTACAGACAGATACAGTGTTTGTACAGGGAATGCATCTCAAAAAACAAGAACATATCAAATTGAAGAAATATTAGGTGGGACGAGTAATTTCATCTTCGTATAACTCCAAGGTGAGGGGGTAGCCATTTAAAACACAATGAACCAGTAGTGGTGAGGGAGGAAGAGATGCATCAGAATGGACAATATATAATACCACATTGTCAGATTTGTCAGATTGCTTTTCTTACACTAATGGCTAGAAGATCTATACTATTAAATTGGAAAGAGGTAAATCCTCCCACTGTTTTCCAATGGTTTACCCAAACTATACTATGTTTAAATTTAGAGAAAATTAGAAACTCTGTCTATGAATCCCCTTCTAAGTTTGAGTTAACCTGGCGACCATTTATTCAATATTTTCATTTGTGGTGAGTTGATCTGGCTCTGTTTTCTTTCTATGATTATGTATGATAATTGGGCTGTAAGATGAGATCGGAGTGATCGGCGTGGTTTAGCTATATCTGTAGGTTTTTTTTTTAAGTTTTTTTTAATTCAGATTTGTTTTTTCTTCTTTTTTGGGGTTTTTTTTTCTCTTTTTTCATATATTGTTATTAATTATATCTTTTTTTTTAGAGATAGTTCACACCCTAAACTGATCAAAAAAATTTTTTATGATATATTTTTATTCTGTAATATTATTGTTTAATATCTCTGTATTAATTCATTACTTACTATGTATTTTTTTATATCTCTTTGAACTGTATGTGTTTATAAATTATAATAATAATAAAAAGATTGAAAAAGAAAAAAAAAAAGATTTATTCTGAGGCTTGGAAACTGATGAACCTTTATGCACCAAATGCAGGTGATGAGTTATTTATACCAAAGGTCTTTCTCAAAATAACCAGAGGACAAAAAAAAAGATCTTAATTGGAGGAGACTTCAGTTTTTGTCTAGACCCTATATTAGATAAATCTACACAGACAGTGACAAAAATTAAAGCCTCAAAAGCCACATTAGCATATATAAAAGATTTAAATCTAATAGATGCCTGGAGGTGCTTGCATCCTCAACCTGGAGACTTCTCCTTTTACTCAAATCCCCATGATTCTTTCACCAGAATCGATTATTTCCTAATGACAGCACAGTTGGAAAGCAGAATGGTTGATTTGGAATATTTGGCTAGGTTATGACTGGATCATGTACCTTTGGTATTGACGGTAATGATGTCTGAAAAACAGGCATCGATTTACAGGTGGCACCTAAACACTGTGCTGTTGAAAAGAATGGACTTTTGCTCATTTATAAGGGAACAAATTAACTTATTTTGTGAAATTAATTGCCCATCTACTAATAAGTTTCCTGATATGGGATGCTTTAAAGGCCTACTTGAGTGGCCAAATAATATCATATGCTAAGAATGTCAAGAAAAAATGTATGGTGGAAATTAATAATTTGGAAAAAGAAATTATGGCATTAGAGAAAGAACATGAAAAATCCAGTTCAAAGGATAAATATCAATTTTGATCAATAAAATAACTTAAACACAATATAATACAAACAAATTAAATGGAAAACGATATAATGAGTTTGAAGAAAAAAAATGACAAATTTGGAGAGAGAGCACATAAAGTTTTATCTTGGCAATTAAAGGTAGAGGAAACCTCGACAATAGTTAATGCAGTTCAGCTGGAACCAGACATGATATCCCATGATCCAAAAGTAATTAACGATACTTTCAAACAGTTCTACACAGACCTATATAAATTAGAATCATCACAGGGCCTAGCAAAAATAGATATCCTTTTGATGGGAATTGAATTTCCAAGAGGACCAGATTGAGTTAGATGCCCCTTTACTGGGGAATAAATTGAAAAACCTTGGGACTGTTGCAAACCAAAATATCTCAGGGGAGGATGGTTTTCTGCCAGTGTTTTATAAAAAAAAATTAAGGATTTGTTGATGTGGTTAACAAAGCAGTGGAGATAATGACTCTCCTGGACACCTTTTCAACAGCAATAGTTGTGATGTTTCCTAAGAAAAATAAAGATCTGTTAGAACCTTCTTCTTATTATCCAATCTTGTTGCTAAACACAGATTATCAGATAATAGCCAAGGGATTGGCTGAGAGATTGGGCCTATATTTACCAAGGTCAATAAATCCAGACCAAGTAGGTTTTATAAAGAAAAGACATTCTGCTAACAATTTGGGAAGATTGCTGAATATAATACATTTAGCGCAGTCCAGAAAGGATCCCAGTGTGGCAATATCTCTCGATGCAGAGAAGGCCTTTGATAGATTAGAATGGCCATACTTATTCAAAGTAATGGAAAATTTGGATTGGGACAAATATTATATTAATTGGGTGAAAACATATTACAAAGTACAAGCAAGGATTATTACAAACGGACAAATCTCATCAACTTTCACCTTAATATTGTCCACTGTCTCCAGGATTGTTTGTATTGGCTATTGAATCATTAGCAGGATACATTAGAAAAGACCCGAACATAAGGGGGTTCAAGGTGGACCAAGTTGAGCGCAAAATAAACTTATTTGCAGACGATATGACAGAACTGGCTGAATCTTTGCCTAAACTACAGGCCACCCTGGAAGAATATAGTATAATTTCCAGAATTAAAGTAACCTGGGGAAAAAGGCTACTTAACTAAATCAAATTATGGGAGATATAAACAAAGAGTCAATTTAAATGGCAGATAGGTAGTACAAAATACCTAGTGATAATCATAGAGACCTGGAATTACACCCCACCCCCGTCCTTACAAAAGTCAAACATGATTTAAATAGATGGAGAAGCCTGTCCATCACTCTGATGGGCAGGGTGACCTGTTTCTGAGGCTACAGTATCTTTTTCAGTCCATCCCTATTTATCTGCCATGAAATTTTTTAAGACACTGAATAGAGATATAAGAACTTTTATTTGGATTGGCAAAGTCTCTTGGATCTCCATGGACAAATTGATGTGGCATTACGGATTGGTGGGGGTGGAGGGGTGCTAAGATTACCATACTTTAAGAAATAGTTCTCAGCAGCCCAGTCGAAGTTCCTCGCATCTTTATTTGAAGGTGACCCACCAAAATGGGTTAACATAGAACTATATAGTATGGGGGAGATGGTGGCAAAGGATTTCATCTATAAGACAAATACCAAATTAATAGGTTAAAGAACAAATAACCCCATTCTAAAACATCTTATAAGAATCTGGAAGGAAATTAATGATTGTATCGGTAAAGATGTTGCAATATTGCCAAAAGAACCCTCGATACACAATGGGTTGATGCCTATTAATTTAGGTGATAAAAGTTTGGACATTTGGGATTGAAGGGGGATCTGAAATATCGAGGACTGCTATGAAAATAGACAACTTAAGTCCTTTGAACAACCAAAGGATAAATACGATTTGCCTAATGGCACCTTTCATTATTTTCTCCAGTTAAGATCCTTACTGAGGGAAAAATGGGGGCCTACCACGACCCCAGCTGAAGAGAACAAGGTGGAAGGGCTACTTCGACTGGGAGGCACTCCCAAATTTATATCCAGAATGTAATTTGTACTTCAAAGTTAGAGCCCAAAACCAGGCCTGCAAAGATCGAGGGAGAGGTGAGAGTTGGACTTGGGAATAACGAGTGACAAAGTGATTTATGTAGAGAAAGTGTAACATCAGTGATCAAGGCCAGGCTAAGATTGATACAATAATTTCTCACACCACAAAAATTACATAAAGGAAAACCTAGGATATCAGAAATGTGCTTTGGGTGCAAGTTAGAAATTGATACTTTTATATACTTCACATGGACTTGAACAAAGGTGAGGCCCTTTTGGCTTGAATTATCTAATATATTAACCACAATTACGGGAGTAGACTTTCCGCTAGACCCGGGGATGTATTTATTGGGAAACTTGGAGAATGTAAACAGAAAATTAACAAAATTCCAAACTAAGTTAGTAGCAAAAAAAGTATATTGCAATCTCTTGGAAGTCTGACTCCTCCCTGCCCATTGCTCGATGGTCTGTGGAGATGCACAACTGTGTGTCCATGGAGAAAATAACATATAGTTTGAGAAATGAATATGACACTTTTGCCAAAAGATGGCATCCTTATCTAGAGCACTTTAGTGCCTACAGGTCGGAAAATCTGATAAAAAACATGTAAAGACAACAGCAGTGAAGAATGTTTTTCTTTTTTTTTCTTTATTATTTTCTCTTTAGTTGCTTTGTTTTCTTTTGATGTTTTGGGGGAGGGAATGGAATTATAAGTAAATTGACATTGTATCTGAAACTCAGAAGCGATTTGTACTAAGAATGTGTAAATATGTTAAAAATGACTGTGTTTTCAAAATTGATATTATGTTGGTTTTTAAAAACATTAAAGAAAATTTTCCAAAAAAATGATTGCTGGATTTAACAGTGTCAAACTACACGGAATTAGCAGAAAATGCTGGAGATACTAAGCAGGCGAGGCTGTATCTGTGGAGAGAAAGATCATCAACCTCATTGGTTCTGCATCTCTCCCCACAGATGCTGCCTGGCCTGCTGAGCATTTGCATAATTTGCTGATCTTACTTCAGATTGCCAGGAATTATTCTGCTCTTCAATAGAATTTGTACTATGGAAACAAGCCATTCATCCCATCTGATCCAATGCAGACCTAATGTCCAGGCACAATCTTGCTTTACTTAACCTTAGCACCAAAGCTGCCTCACAGCTCCAGAGACCCAGCTCCTGACATTAGGTGCCTTCTGCAGAGGGCCCACACTCTCCCCATCAACGTTCTGCTTTCCTCCCACATCCTACTCATTTGCTGGTGGGTTAGCTGGCTGTGCTTTCAGGTAGGTAAATGCCGAACCAACCAAGAGGGAGTGGAAGGGCACATAAGAGAGAATAAGCAGCAGGGTTACAAAGGGGATCAACATGCACCTGATGAGTGATAGGTCTTCCTTCTGGCACAAAGTAAGTAAACCTTTCTACTTCTCTCCTCCTCACATATTCACTTTTCTGAAACACATCCATATGATTTACCTCAAATACACTGTGACAGAGTATTTAGAGGTGGTTTGGAAGGAATTGTTAGAGCAGGTTGCATTCAAACATTTTAAAACACAGAATTTTTGCAGGACTTTTGCAGAGTGCTATTCTGCAGAAAGCAACCTTGCAGGCAGAGGAGAACAGCTTTGCTCTCAGAGAGGGAGGGAGCTGAGAGAGAAGGAGAGACAGAGAAATCGATTCTAGAGGGAAAAGCTGGCAAACTTTGGAAGGCTGCCTGGTCAAAGGAGAATACTAGCTGCCTGAAAGAAAGAGGATCATCTGGAGAACCCTGAAGGGGGCAAGTTTGGTCAGCAAGACTGATTGGAAAGGAATCAGGTGCAGATGTCCTGGAACAAAGGTAATCTCTCAGAAAACCAACTAGAACCCTCCTGTAACTGTTAAGTACCGAAGCCTGGTGAACTTTGTTAATGCTAACTTCTGTGCACAGTACAAGAATTGCCTGCAGCCAGTGAGATTGGATTGCGATCCAAAGAACTTTTCTAAGCCTATATACACCTGGGCTTAGTATTAGAGGGGGGGGGGGTGGATTAAGTAGGTTAAGTAAGCTGATAGTAATGTTAAAGTTTAATTCTGTTTTCTTGTTCAAATATAATTAAAAACTACTTTTGTTTAAATATCCCTTTGTGTTGTGGTGCATATCTATTACTGCTGGTTTTTGGGGTCCTCTGGACTCTGTAACAATACCATGTGTTAATAGATTTTACAATCTAATGGCTCGAGTCATTTTTTTTGTCTGAATTTCCCTTGGGAATTATGGGTGACACCAGTGTCATGTAGATGTTTTCGAGGAACTTTACCTCTTCTGTTACAAATCGTCATGTTTGCTGAAGTTTCTCTTTTTTTTAATATCTTGAATTGAAACATTAATCAGATCCCAAAAGAAATAGCCAGGGGGCGGCTGAGATTAAAAGAAAATATTCCTTTGTTTCTTTTTTTTTCCATTTCCTGGAACCTAATGCACTATCTTCTAAAATTTTGATTAATCAGGAAAAAAAATGTAAAAAAAAAGTTAGTCTTTGAGAGAACTCAGCGATGAGTTATGAATATGGGTGTTTTATCAATCTAGGAATGATATTGAAAAATGTAACTGGAAGATTCAGCTGTCTGCAATGAGATCAAAATGGCATAACATGACATTTAATAAATCTTTACGCGATTTAATTAAATCCTGTTAATAAACCTAAAACTGAGGAATGCACTTGAACGTATTTCATTCAACTCAAAGCAAGATTTACTATTCTGAAGTGAGGTTGGATCGATTGAAATGAGTTAATTAATTTTAAATCAGTTTTAAAGGCTTTCAATACTGACATTACTGTGCATCTCTCTTGATATGTTGGAACCTTCGAGGCCCTTCATAAATCAGTATTTATGGCAGATCTGTTGTTGATTTTCTGTCAAATCCTTGTAAATAATTTGCTTTTTGATCTGTTGTTTAATGGATGCTTTGACAAAGTTGAAACTGAGTTATGCCTGGGGATTTTGTTTCTCCTCTTGATGCCGACTCAATTCAGTCCCCTGGTGGTGGGCAAGTCCTTGGGATCCAGTCTCTGGGTGGTGGGAAAGTCATTAGGATCCAATCTCCAGGAGTTGGGCAAGTCCTTGGGATCCAGCCTCCTGGTGGTAGAAAAGTCCATGGGATCCAGTCCTCTAGACATTGGCAAGCACTTGGTATTCAGCTTCCTGATGCTTCAAGATACCTTTATTGTCATGTAATAGTATAGAACAAGTAATATTACATGAAATTGCCTTTTGCCTTCCGTAAGGCAAGCAAAGAATTGCCATTAGTGTCGCCCAGCATCCCTTACAGTTCAGAGTCCCTGAGTATCTGTGGATTCACCTCTAGCACTCCTGCAGCCACACAGACTTTCTGTTCGATCCATCGGCAACACGAGCTCCAAGTTCAGTGGCAGCTAAGCCCTTGGGGTCCAACCCCATGGTGCTTGGGATCCATCACATGGTGGAGGCCAAGGCCTTAGATTCCAGACACTTGGTGGTGGGCAAGCCCTTCAGGATCCCGTCTCCAAGTGGTGGAGAAGACCTAATCCAGTCTCTTGACAAAGAGCAAACCTTTCAGATAAGTTTTCCTGCTGGTGGGCAAATTTAGAAACCCTTCTCCTTGTGCTGGTAATGACCAGTGTGCAAGCTCTCAAGATCTAGTGGTGAAGCCCTTCAAATCCAGTCTCTTGATGATGTGCAGGCCTTTGGGATCAAGCCTAGTGGGGGGATGGGGTGAGCATTGGGGGGGGATGGTAGCTGTTAGGATCTAGTCTACAGCTAGTATGAAAGTTCTTACAATCTAGTCTCCTAGTGGGGGGAGGGGGTTGCAAATTTAGGATCCCATCTCCTTTATTGCGGGCATGCTTTTGGGATCCAGTCTCCTGGTGGTGGGGGATCCCTTAGGATCTAGCCTAGTGGTGGGAAAGGCATTGGGAAATAGTCTGTGGTTGGTCAGCATGCTCTTGGGATCCAGTCTAGTGGGCAAGCCCTTGGGATCCAGTTAGCTAATGTTGGCTGTTTGTTGCCCATGCACTTTAATTATCACATGTGTTCCTTGGGGGTCACTTGATTTAGAAGACATCAAAATTTTGATTCTGTGAGATAACATACTTCACTTCATTCAGCCTGTGAAGTTCAGATTCACAGGGAGTTGCTGACAGCATTGCTTGCAAAGGCAAATAAGGCCTTTTGAGGATGTTCATTGAGATCAGTGAATGGTAGAGTTGAGCAGTGTGTGGAGGAGTCCTAACCTCAATGAACACACACAGAATAATACAGGGTAACAAGTTTAGTTATTTTGATAATGCATTGGAATTGGACTGAAGTTTGTGGAGATGCATCAATAACACAGGCAATAGGGTGGGTGGCAGTTCAAGAGTCGTGCATTAACATTTGTGAAAACAGAATTAATTTGATGGCAGTATCAAGAAGAATTGTTGAGCCTGAAAATGTGAAGGAATCTGATTTGAGTCAGCAGATATTGTTGTCAAATTCATCTAGCTCTGGTCATTAATACACAAGGTCCTGGAAGCTTCAAAGGGAGCAGGTGGTTCCATTGGTTCCATCTCTTCTTTACCTACTCTTCTTTCTTTCTAACTTTTCTTAAACCAACCCCCAACCCCACGAGTCCTATCCCTCTATCTGTCGCTCCACCTCTCACAGCTTATTGTCTCTTCGCTCCTCCCCCAGCTTATTTCTCTCCCTTTTTATCTATCAACTCATCTTTTTTTGGAATATTTTATTTATAATTTTTAAATCATATAACAACAATTATTCCTACAGAAAGTATATAGTTGAATAAACCCCCCCCCCCAACTCCTTCATCCTCCCCACTAACACCCACCCTCCTCCCCCTTCTATCCACTAAGAAAGAAAAAAAAGGAAACTATCCCTTAAGAAATATTCAACCATTTAGCTATGGAAACTGAGACACCCACTGGAGCGGATTGAGAGATTAAATCTTCAAACGAAGAATTTTTAGGTATGGACTCCATACTTCAACAAAAAATTATATTTATCCCTCAAATTATATGTTATCTTTTCTAGAGGAATACAGGATTTCATTTCTGCATGTCATCTTTGCATTCCTAAAACTAAATCAGATTTCCAAGCGATGGCCAAACATTTTTTAGAAACAGCCAAAGCTAAATGTAAAAATTCAAATTGATACATAGTCAATCTTAAGCCTAAAGCAATCGATTTAATATCCCATAATAAAAACAACATTGGATCAAACGGAAGACTCACTTTTAATACTTTCTCCAAAAAATAATTTTACTTGTATCTAAAAAGTCTTAACTTTGGAACAGGTCCAAATCGAATGAAAAAAGCGTCTATTTCTTCACCACATCTAAAACACAAATCCAAGGAAATTACATTAAATTTCTTTAATTTTTAAGGGTTAAATATAGTTGATGTAAAAAATTATATTGTACTAATCTATATCTTAGATTTATAACCCTAGTCATATTATCCTTACATAAATTTCTCCAAACATTTTTATCTATCTTCCTATTTAAGTCAGATTCCATTTTAATCTTGATTTATGAACATTTAATTTAGACATTTTATTTTGTAATAACTTGTACATTTCAGAAATAAACTTATTTGTTTCTTCTTTAGTAAGTAATAATTCCAAAGCAGATTGTCTATATAATTTAAAACTATGACCTAATTTTCCAATAAAAAGGTTTTTACCTGATAATAGAAAATAAGTATTACTAGGAACTTGAAATTTTTCTTTCATCTAATTAAAAGATACAAACTTCCCTGCCTCAAAAAATCTTCAACTTTTTAAATCTCCAATTGATACCATATCTTCAAAGACTGATTATTGACAGTAAAAGGACAAAGTTAATTTTGATATAAAGCCATTTTCACTGAAATCTTTCCCTTTCCACCTATCTCATAATCATTCCACATTTCAATTAAATGTTTCAATATTGGTGGGTCTCTACTGATATAGCAATTTTGAATTCCATTTATAAATAAATTCTGACATAAATTTCTCATCAATTTTATCTAACTCTATACTTGCCCAAATTGAAATTTTATTTAAATCAAACATTCCATTAATAAATTTTAATTGTGCAGCTTTATAATAATTCTGAAAATGTGGGTAAATCGCCTATTCAAATTTTTAAGTTAATTTCTTCAAAGGTATCCTATTCATTTTCCCTTTCCATAAACATTTCTTTACAATTGAATTAAGATCTTTAAAAAAAAATAGATATTGAACAAGGAACAGATTGAAGAAGATGTTGAATCCTTGGAAAAATATTCATTTTAATACAGTTAACTCTACCTATTAAAATAATAGGTAAGTCATTTCATCTATTTAAATCATCTTTAGTTTTATTAAATAGTGGTACATAATTTAACTTATACAAATTATCTAAATTTCTATCAATTCTAATGCTTAAATATTTAATCAGATTTTGTATCCACTTAAATTGAGCTACTCATTTACGTCGATCATAATCTCCTTCAACTAGTGGCATAACTTCATTTTTATCCCAATTGATTTTGTAATCAGATATTCCCCCATAATCTTGTAAATTTTCAGGATCTGTTATATAAATCATTACATCATCTTCAAACATATTAATCTTATTCTCCTCCTTATTAACTTTAATTCCTTTAATACTAAAATCTTGCCTTATTGACTAGGCTAATGGATCAATTGCCAAAACAAAAAATGCAGGAAATAAAGGACATCCTTGTCTAGATGATTTAGTTAGTGAGAAAGAAGAAGAAATTTATCCATTAATCACTACTCCAACCAAAGGGTTTCTATATAAAGCTTTAATCCAATTTATAAATATTGGCCCAAATTGAAATTTTTGCAAAACCTTAAATAAATAATTCCATTCTAATCTATCAAAAGCCTATTCAACATCTAACGATAAAACTAATGCTAAGTCTGATTTCTTCTGAGAGCTATGAATTATACCAATTAATTTAGCTATATTATCAGCAAAGTATCTTTTTTTAACAAATCCCAATTGATCTAAATTAACCAACTCAGGTAACTATTCATTCAATCTATTAGCCAAAACTTTAGCAACAATCAACATTTAATAATGATATAGGTCTAGAAGACTCCATTTTTAATAAATTTTTATCTTTCTTCAGTGTTACTGTTATTATAGTGTTTGAAAAGGATTCTGGAAATGAAAAGTTTTGGTCACTTGTTTTAATACTTCCATTAATAAAGGTATTAATAAATCTTTACATTTTTTAATAAAATCCAGACATAAACTCATCTTCACCAGGAGATTTACCATTTGGCATAGAATTTAAAGCCTTAATAACTTCTTTCAACATAAGTGGAGAATTTAAATCCTTTCAATTCAAAGATGGAAGTTGATGCTTCTATAGAAAAGCATTAATTTCTCCTTCATTATTTAATGATTGAGATGAACTTAGTATAACACTCTTTAAAAGAATCATTTATATCCTGTGGTTGATAAATAATGTTTGAAATCTTTTTAACAGCATGAATAGTTCTTGATACTTGCTCCATTTTCAGTTGGCAAGCTAATAATTTATGTGGTCATTCACCTTATTCATAATATTTTTATTTAGTTCTATGAATTAATTTCTCAATCCTATATGTCTGTATTGAATTATAATGTATTTTTTTATTTATCAATTCCAACCTCTTTTATTCAGATGGGGCTTGTCATGATAATGAATATATATGAGATATACCGGAAGTCACGTGGTATGAGAGAGAGATAAGAACACAAGCAGGAGAACAAAGGAAACGGGAGAATAAAGACACTCAGAAGTTTACCTGATATAACTTGTGTTTAATGTTTTATTAACTTCACATTTCGGGCCACAAATGTGACATTGGCGACGAGGATGAAAGAAGCTTGAAGAAAATTAAAGACTAAACAAGATTACAGAGGTTTACAGACAACTTCAAGGTGATAAGAATTTTCTCTGTGACTCAGTACTTTTGGGGCTGGAATATTTCCTCATGGCTGGTGCAGACAGTGACTTTCTAACACATAGTGGAATTGCTCATTTTGACCCGAATGGTGATGCAAGCACTGTAAGTGTGAAGTGGAAGGCATGGCTGGAAGAATTTGAATCCTACGCTGACAGTCGTGGCCTATTTCTAGATACCGGTACAGTTGAACAAAAAGCGCAGAGAAGGGCGTTACTTCTTTTCACTGCAGGACCCTCAGTTCGGGAAACATTTAAGACACTTTTGAATACTGGAAGAAAGGATGAGTACCGGAAAGCGGTAGATGCATTAAATGCACAATATGTAGTGACACCGAATGCTACATTTCAACGCCATTTGTTTCGGAGAATGAGACAAGAAGATGGTCAGACAATTGCTCAGTACGTGATGAGACTACGCCAGCTAGCTGTTGGATGCAATTACATGGCAGCTGATTTGGACAACCAATTATTGGATCAAGTCGTACAGCACTGCAGATCAGATAAACTCAGAAGACGTCTACTGGAAAGAGGGAGTGAGTTGGAACTCACCGATGCTTTAACCATTGCTGCTGCATTAGAGGCTGTTGAAGGGCAATTTCATACCATGACCCTGAAAGACAACTCAAGCCAGCAAATTAAGAGGCTCTCACATCGCCATAATCAGCCAAGATATACGTTGACACAGGACGTGGAGTGTTATCGATGTGGAAACAGAGGTCACTTTGGAAAAGACCCATATTGCCCGGCCAAAGGCAAAGTTTGCAGAAAGTGTGGAGGTAAGGACCACTTTGCAAAGAAGTGCAAAAGCAAGTCCAATGCAGACCAGAAGAGGAAGAGTACAACTTCCAAAGGCAAAGCCTGGGGGAAAGGAAAGTATCCGGGAAAGAAAGATACCATTCGCCAGATAGACGGTGACGATGATGATACCCAGGAGGAACAGAGTTGTTACCAATTTATGTTGAATGAAGTACATCATGAGAAGGTCCCAGTGATCATTGGTGGAGTGGCAGTGCAGGTCATTGTAGACTCAGGCAGTGACAGTAATGTGATTGATCGACATTTATGGGAGAAGTTAAAAAGGAAAAAGATCATCTGTACCTCAAAGAAGTGTTCCAAGAAACTGTATCCATACACATCAACCAAGCCATTGCAGACCATTGGATGTTTTACTGCAACTGTTGAAGCTGGAGATAAGTACACCGAAGCAGAGTTTATGGTCATAGAAGAGAGGGGAGAACCATTGCTGAGTAGAAGCACAGCGCAAGACCTGGCAATACTTCATATTGGAGCTTGTGTCAATTCAATTCAGTCATATGAGGATATGAAGACAGAATTCCCCGCAGTCTTCCAAGGAGTAGGAAAGCTGAAAGGTCGACAATTGAAGCTAGCGGTAGATGAAACGGTCAAACCCAAGGCACAACCAATGCGCCGAACTCCGTTTGGACTTCGTGTGAAAGTCGAAGCCAAAATTAAAGAATTGATCGAACAAGACATTATTGAACCGGTGGAACATTCGACACAATGGGTCAGTCCCGTAGTGATTGTGCCCAAACCAAAGGGTGACATAAGACTATGTGTTGACATGAGAATGGCCAATGAAGCTATAATTAGAGAACGACATCCTATACCAACGGTGGAGGAAATACTTCAAGAACTAACTACCAGCAAGATATTCTCAAAAATTGATCTGAAATGGGGCTATTATCAATTAGAGCTGGATCCAGGTTCCCGAGATGTAACAACATTTGTGACTCACTGTGGATTGTATCGTTACAAGAGACTATCATTTGGAATTAATGCAGTTTCGGAGATCTACCAGTATGAAATCCATCGAATGATTCAAGGCATTCCTGGAGTTGCCAACATTTCTGACGACATCATAGAACATGCACCAACGAAGGAAGAGCATGACAAACGGTTGAGGCGTGTACTATCTTGGCTACAGGGGGCAGGCCTTACCGTGAATGGAAACAAGTGCCAGTTCGGTGTGTCAGAAATGGACTTCATGGGACACAGACTTACACGGAAAGGACTAAACCCTGCAGAGGCCAAGGTGAAAGCTATTGCAGAGGCACGTGTACCTCAGAACGCAACAGAGGTGAGGAGTTTCCTGGGATTGGTCAATTTTTGTGCAAAGTTCATTCCTAATTTCGCTACAGTGGCAGAACCACTAAGGAAACTAACCAGGAAAGGTGTACCATTTTATTTTGGATCTGAGCAGAAGAAAGCGTTCACAGCGCTGAAGCAAAGCCTGACAGATGCAAAAACTCTTGGATATTACGATCCGGCGGCATCAACCAAAGTCATAGCAGATACCAGCCCAGTTGGTTTAGGAGCCGTGTTGGTCCAGATGCATGATGGAGGACCAAGAATCATTGCCTATGCCAGCAGATCGTTATCAGATGTGGAAAGAAGATACTCTCAGACAGAGAAAGAAGCACTCGGACTTGTATGGGCCTGTGAGAGGTTCCATGCATATTTATACGGCATTGAATTTGAACTCATCACAGATCATAAGCCATTAGAGGTGATTTATGCACCTAGATCCAAACCATGTGCCAGAATAGAGAGATGGGTACTCAGACTACAACCCTACAAATATAAAGTAATCCACATTGCAGGGAAAGCAAACATTGCTGATCCGCTGTCCAGATTGGTGAAGGATGGATGTCCACAATCCAAGTCAGAATTGGGAACAGAAACAGAGAGCTTTGTACGCTTCGTAGCTATTCAGTCGACACCGAAAGCTGTGACTACGAAGGAAGTCGAGAGAGAATCCGAACGTGATCCAGAACTCATGGAAGTAAGAGAATGCATACAGAGTGGACAATGGGACAAGTGTACTCACAAGGCTTACATTAGAGATGAACTTTGTTGCATCGGACAGTGTGTATTAAGAGGTTGCAGATTGGTGATACCGCAAAGATTGAGACCGAAGATCGTATCCTTAGCGCATGAAGGACACCTAGGTATTGTTGGTACCAAGCAAAACCTCAGGACCAAGGTATGGTGGCCAAGTTGTGATAAAGACGCAGAGAGATTTGTTAAAACTTGTCACGGATGTCAAATCACAAGTAGGAGTAATCCGCCAGAACCGATCCGGAGTACGCAACTTCCGACAGGACCATGGATCGACGTAGCTGTTGATTTTCTTGGACCTTTACCAACAGGTGAATCAATTATGGTAGTGATAGATTACTACAGCAGATACTATGAGTACGTGGTGTTGAAGTCCACAACCACTGAAAAAACAATACAAGCGTTAGCAGAGATATTCGCAAGGTATGGATTACCTGTTACATTATACTCTGACAATGGTCCACAATTCATTTCACAGACATTTGCGGAATACATGAGGACCACAGGTATCCACCATAATAAAGTAACTCCGAAATGGCCGCAAGCCAATGGAGAAGTAGAGAGACAAAATCAGTCCATTGAAAAACGATTGAGGATTGCACACGCAGAAGGACAAAATTGGCGAGAAGCATTGCTATCTTATGTGGCTGTCTATCGAGCAATGCCTCATGCAACCACTGGAAAAAGTCCTGCAGAAGCATTTTTTGGGAGAAAAATCCGCACAAAAATGCCAGAAATAAAGGAAATCCGAGACGACCAGGAGATGAGGGACCACGATGCTGAAAAGAAAGGTGCAGCAAAGCTGTACACAGATTCGAAACGTGGAGCCAAGTACTCAGACATCATGCCAGGAGATAATGTTCTAGTGAGGCATGAAACTGGTGGTAAGCTAGACACACCTTATTACCATCAACCCTATACTGTCGTATCCAGAAGTGGCAGTATGGTGACAGTCAAGTCTCCGACTGGAGTCCTGTATAAAAGAAATGTATCAGGTGTAAAAAGGTACCAATCCAGAGATACATCGAGCGAAGAGGTTGAAAGGCCAATACGAGATGCTGAAACTGAGAGACCTGATGATGTTCCAGAGGCAGTTACCAGCACTCCTGATGAAGTGACTAGAGCGCCAGAAACACCCGAAGCCTTGGTGAGCAGTATTTCCAATGCTGAGAGTGAACAACAGCGAAGCGACGACAATATCGCAGGCAGGAAAGTGCCCAAACGATACGAAGACTTTGTGCCATAGTTTTAATGAGAACATTGGGACAGTATTTAATCTTATATCATAAAGTGCATGTATGAGTGCTGTAGGAAGTAAACTTTATGTAGTTGAGTTATAGTAGTTACGATGCTTGTGTGTTTCCGAGGGATATTGATAAGTGAAGGTAAAGTTTATTTCTGATTAAAGGAGAGATGTCATGATAATGAATATGTATGAGATATACCAGAGGTCACGTGGTATGAGAGAGAGATAAGAACACAAGCAGGAGAACAAAGGAAACGGGAGAATAAAGACACTCAGAAGTTTACCTGATATAACTTGTGTTTAATGTTTTATTAACTTCACATTTCGGGCCACAAATGTGTCAGGGCTCTTTGTAAATTTTTCCAAAATTGTTATTTTCTTCTCTAATTTATTTGCTATTTTCTTCTCTAATTTATCCACTTCTTTAAGATAATTTTCCTTAATTTTAGATGAATAACATTATTTGGCCACTTAAATAAGCCTTTAATTCATCCCATAAAACAAGTTTATTATCAACCGAATTAGTATTTATATCTAAATATATATTTGATTCATAAAGTCACAAATTCTACATTTTTTAATAATGATGAATATAATCTCCATCTATAAATTGAATCAATTCTATCAGAACTTAAACATGGCATCAATTATGGTGAATGATCTGATATAATTCTAGATTTATATTGTACGTTCAATTCTTCCTTGTAAATGAGCTGAGATTTAAAAGAAATCTAGAATAAGAATCAAACCAATAAGAATAAAATGAATAATCTCTCTCTCTAGGATTCCATTTCCTCCAAATATCCACAAAATTTAAATCTTTCATTAGCATCAATATTCTTTTAACAGTTTTTGTTTTCATTAAGGACTTTGAAGATTTATCTAAAATTGGATCTAAGCAACAATTAAAATCTCCACCAATTATTATATTTCCATTTGCTTCTACCAGATTAAGAAAAACATCTTGAACAAATTTTTCATCATCTGTATTAGGTGCATACACATTTATAATTATCCACAATCCCGAATAAATTTGACAATTTACCCAAACAAATCTACCAACAGGATCAATAACTGTTCATTGTAATTTAAATAGCAACTTTTTATTAATTAAAATAGTCACTCCTCGTGTTTTAGAATTGAAAGACAAAGCTATAACTTGACCAACCCATTCTCTTTTTAACTTTTGATGTTCTTGCTCAGTTAACTGGGTTGCCTGCAGGAAAGCGACATCTACTTTCAACTTTTTAATATAAGCTAAAACTCTTTTTCTTTTAATTGGGTTATTGAGCCCAATCACATTAAATATTACATAATTCAAACTATATGCTACCACATTATAATTTAAAGAATACTCAACTCCCTTCTCCACCCTGGGTCATCTCGTCTCCACAGCCAACTTTCAAAGCATAAAACCAAAGATAGAAAGTAAGAAACCCCAAATAATAATAAAACAATAAAAGAAAAAAAAACAGTGATTAGGTCGTCACTAACTCCCTTAATTACGAGAAGTGGTTCTTGCCACTAGTTGCACAAAGCCTCGGAAGAGAAAAGCAGTAAAAGAGAATCCACCTCACCCAACAGAATATCAAAATTTAAATCCAATCAATCAAGTGTGGTAAACTTGTTCAAGGTCTCTATTGACTTGATCATCACCAATTTTGACTTGAACCTCAGTCGGATTTTACCTTGCTGTTAGAATTTCTTCCTTCGATTTATCTTGATCCTCTTCCATTTGTTGAGATGATTAATGTTGTCTTTCATTCTGCTTATTATTAGGTAGTGAATTGGCAAATTCCAAAGCTTCCGATTCATTAGAAAAAATTGTGCTTGAAATTGTCCATGAAAAGCTTTAAGAACTGCTGGATGTCAAAAATCAAATTTATATCCCTTATTCCATAAAACTGACTTTGCTGGGTTAAGTTATTTTCTTCTTTTAACAATTTCTGAATCATTAAAAGGGCTTTGTTGTTCCCTGGCTTTTTGAACTGCCATTTTCAAAATCATTTCTCTATCTTGATAACATAAACATTTAATCAAAATAGAGCGGGTGGTTGTCCTGGATACATTGTTTTTCTAAGAGCATTATGTGCTCTATCAAGTTCCAGTCCATTTGGAAAATTCTCCGGTCCCAAAATTTCAGGCAGCCAATTTTGAAAAAACTGTACTGGATTTAGGGCCCTCAAAGTCCTCAGGAAAACCAACAATTTTTACATTATTTCTTGTACTCTGATTTTCCGACAAATCAACATTTTCTGAATTTCCCATGCTGTAAAATAATCTTCTATCTTATTAACTGTATCTTTACATTCATCTACCTCCATATGGCAATCCTGAAAGTCTTCAAATTTTGGAACTTTAATTTGAATTTTATTAACAGTTTTAATACACGTTGCCACATCTGTCTTCATTACAATAAAGATAGCTCCTAATTGAATGGTGTAATGGAAGATTCTAACCTATTTTTTAACCTGTTTTTTCTTAATTTCCAGCTCTTGGTTCTGCAGAGCTGAGAACCTTTTTTTTAAAACTTGCAGCTTTAGGTTCTGCAAGGCTGAGAACCTAATTGTTTTTAGAATCAGCAGACATAAGCAAAATTCCACCGAGGGGCCAGAGATGCTGTTATCTGAAGAAAGGACATCTGTGTACCGAGAACATTTAATCTTCCTGCTTGTTTTGGTCACAGACTGTCAGAGGCCTAGCCTTGATGCAAAATAAACCATTGTATTCAAAGTGATAAGCTGAAAATTATGTTATTCGTTAATATAGCATGCTAGCTTGCTTGCTTATCTTTCTTGCTGTGCTGGGAATAGGGGCTTGGGTAAGCAGTTTTTGGATAATATAAGACATGGTCCCGCTGCTGAAGAGAGAGACTCTCCGAGAGGTGGCAACATCTCTCAGCAAGAAGAAGAAGAACTTCTGGAGTCCAGCCAATGTCCTGGTCAGGGGAGGTGGAGAAGCTGCTACCGGTGCCCTGACAACCTACTACAAGTGTGCAGTCGTTGCCTCGCTTCGGCAGTTGGGACCAGTCCAAGCGTTGATAAGTATAGTTGGGAAGGGCTTGCATATTGTAGTGTGAAATCAGCTTTTGAATTTGTAATAAACATTTGTATAATCTGAACTGCTCTCGATGTGTGTGTCTATTTTCTTTCGGTAGCTCAAACACTGTGACCAATCTAAAACGAACAAAGTGAGAGGTACAAGTTTACCCAGGACAAATGGTAAAATATGATTTCACTTCTGCATATTTTGCATCCATTTTTTCACTAACTGAATCAATTTTTTATCAAAAATTTTATCAAAAATCTGTGGATCAAGAGGTTTTTGGGTAACATAATATGCATCCATTTTACCTTGAATATATTGATTTCCTTCTTCTTCTGATTCCTCTCCCTGTGATCGTGGCACAAGACTTTCCACTTCCCACTCCTACCTCCTCTTCTTCTTCTTCTTCTGTCGATGTAGCCAGTGGTCTCTGCTTGGCTCTCATTTGGCTTGCTACCGTGGTTGAAGTCGGCCCGCAGGCTCCGAATCGATCACTTCCGTAGTGCACATACGCGATGTCCCACGCATGTACATTGGTTCAATAGTTATTTCTGTAGTCTTCTTCTGTGCTCCAGCACCATCTTCTCTAGCTCCCCAAGAGGGTGGCGCTGGAGAATGAATTCTTACCCGAAGAGGCCTAGCTGATCGTGGCTGGAGAGGAACCAGGATCAGAGGCTGAGTTTTCAAGGTAGGCCCAGTTTTTTCCATCACTTTAACTTCAGTTGTAGTCGGTTTTTTTTGCAGTCTGTGTTCAAATTTTTTTCAGCCATCTTTTCAGACCTTTAGAAAAGTTTTAGAATTGTTCACTATTTTTAAAAGTTTCTAAAAAGTCAGGAGAGTCGTTTTCCACGTCTTCTCCCTATGCCATCATGCCACACCCCCTATCATCTCACCTTTTGATCTTAGTCTTGCTAAAGAGTCCTGTTATGAGCCCAGAGGACCCCAAAACCCAGCAACAATAGAAATTCACCAAGACAAATTGTTACTTAAACAAAAGTTGCTTTTAATTTTCTTTAAATGTAAAAACAAGATCAAACTTTAACATTACTATTAACTTAACTTAACCTAACTTAACCCCCTTCTCATTCTAAGCACACATGTATGTAATGTATATATATTCAGGAAAGTTCTTTGCTTTAATAGTTCAATCATTCACTTCTTATTTCTCCAAGTTCACCGGTATCAGGTAATCCTTCTACTGTGAACAGAATTTAACATTCATGAATTTTCACCAGGCTCTGGTGCTTAAAGTTAAATGGTTACCGCTCAGGAAAGTTCTAGTTGGTTTCAGAGAGAGATTTGTTGATTGTTGGACACATACAAACTGATTTCCTCCAATCAGCCACTTCAGTGTCTTGCCGAAGAAACTTGGCCCATCATGGGTTTTCCAAATGATAATCTCTTATTCCAGGTCACCACAGAGTTCCTATTGTTTCCCTTATTTCAGAAGAAACATTCTGGCCAGCCATTTCCTCTTGTAAGGACTACAAGGGTTTTGAACAGGCTGAACTCAGAACTCACAACCTTTCTTCAAAATGGAGTTTTCAACAAGCTGCCAGCTTGTCATGTTGCAGCCTCAATGGCTACTGTAGAATTGGCTTTGCTCTCCCTCCAAGAAGAATCCTGTTTTTTTCTTTCCTCTCTCTCTGCTTGTAAAAACCAAAGCCCCTCCCAAGGCTCCAAACCTAATCCTTGAAAGGTCTTTATCAGCACCTGAGCCCTGACTTCTCCATTTGCACCTGCTTTTGAAATTCCTTCCAAAGCAGTTACATTGTCTTTTGAAAAACCACTGGTGCCTGAATGTCTAAAAAGGAGATGTGAAGTGCAAGTATCTGCTGCTGAAGTGACCTACACTAAACCCCCACAATCTATCTCTTTCAAAGACATATTTATATATATAATATAATATATAATATAACCTGTAACCGTTCCGACGTGAAACATTGACTGACCATTTCTACCCATGGATGCTGTTGGACCTGTTGCATCCCTTCAACAATTCTTTGTTTGCCCAAAACATTGCCAGCTTGAAAAAAATGATAATCAGTGAGGACCATTACTAAGAAAGATGGGAGACATATCAGCAGGAAAATATGAATTCAAAACCACTCCTAAAAAGGCAAGTTTAGGACTGATATTTGAAATAATCACAGGAAAGGTGCTTTTTATTATATAAAAACACAATAAAGTATCTTGAAGCAAATTCAGAAGTTAAGGGAAAATTATCAGCCAAACTGCAGATACTTCAGAAACTTGATGGGATTTGGATGGTGCTCTTTGGAAGGGTATTGGCTATTCAGTTATGATGTGCAGATCAGTTGCAAAAAGAGCTGACAGTTCAGACCCTGCCCGCTTTGGAAAGTGGGAAACCATGGTGAATACTTCGATTGAGTGATTGAAGACTACCCTGACATCTGTTCAGCAACAAAAAAAAACAAGGAAAATGACATGCACAAGGGAAAATGAGTGCAAAAGCAAGACAGTGAAGAGGCAACGTGTGAGGGTAGGGTACGATGATGATGAGAGCTTACTGTCATGTACATGTTGGTACCAGGAATGCAGGGCTAATTTTCTAGGTGCTGGAGTTCACCAAAAATGGTGACAAAGACATGCCAGAGCCGCCCCATGAGGTGCAGGAGCAGTGCTCCAGTGAGCTCCGGCAGCACTGCACCCCTGGTCAACATGGTTAGCGTAGTGTTCTTACAGTGCCAGTAATCTGGACCTGGGTTCGAATCCCTTGCTGTCTCTAAGGAGTTTGTACCTTCTCCTCGTGTCTGCATGGGTTTTCCCCAGGGGCTCCAGTTTCCTACCCTTCAAAAATGTCCCGGGTGTAATTGGGCTCCACTTGGGCTTGTGGGCCAAAAGGCCCTGTTACAGTGCTGTATGTCTAAGTAAATGTAAAATGCACAGATGCTCTGTAATTCTTATTACACGCAGCATATTTCAGTTACTCACAGCCACTCAAGTACCTGACGAAGGCGTAGTTCTGGTTGGCGTGGAGGAGAAGCACCTGCTCGGCCAGAGGGTCGGACTTGTAGGCCTGCATGTGTTTGCGGAGGAGCACCAGTCGCTGATTTCCTGGGGAAAGAGAAAAGGCACTCATGAGGGGTCTGTTTAGTAGCCATGCACAAGAGCGACCTAATGGCATGGAGTGCCTCGGGGAGGGCCTCTTGCCAGTCATCAATGGACCAGCCTTTGGACCTCATGGCCAGGAGGACTGCCTTCCAGATCACCCCTTTTTCACACTCCACCTGCCCATTTCCCCTCGCGTTGTAGCTAGTCGTGCGACTAACCATAATGCCACGCGCTACCAGGTACTGGCACAGCTCCTCATTCATGAAACCAGACCCCCTATCACTGTCGATGAATGCCAGGTATCTGAACATGGGCGACAGGGGAGTCGTTGAACTTCCCCGGTCTGTACTGGATGTTGAAGCTGAACGTGGCCAGCTCGACTCTCCAGCACAAGATCTTATTGTTCTTGATCTTGCTAAACATGAAAACCACTGCGCGTTGGTCAGTGAGGAGGGTGAACCTCCTGCCTGCCAGGTAGTGGTGCCAGTGGCGGACTGCTTTCATGATTTTCTGGGCCTCCTTTTCGATGACAAAGTGCCTGAGATCGGAACCATGGAGTGTCCTGGAGAAGAAGGCCATGGGTCACCCCCCTTGGTTGAGGGTGGCCGTGAGG